>NC_090265.1:1350673546-1351290213 GCF_040414725.1 Anabrus simplex
CAACAAACCATCTTTGTTTTCAAGCACGACATTGACGGTTCTAGACTTGAAGTTCCACCTTGTTGATGAACATCCTGGAATTCTTCGTGCTACCACTTTCTCCAAAGCTGCCAGACGTTGAGGAGATCTGGAAAAGAATGCAGGAAATGCAGATAGACTGCAGAAAAATACGCGCGCAGCTTGATTTTGAGAGGCCGCGTGTTCTAATACAAGGTTGAGCTGGTGGGCGTAGCAGTGAATGTAATTGGCTAGGGGATAGTAAGCTTTGATTTTCCTTTGAACTCCACCTCTTTCACCACTCATCACAGATGCTCCATCGTAAGTTTGGGCGATAATTTTATCTGGATTAACCTGAAAAATGCTATTGACCTGCTGCAGTATGCACTCAGATATTGCAACTGCAGTTTGTCCATCTGGATTAAAGAATCCCCAAAATCTTTCAAGTGGTTGTCCATTTAATACGTATCTGAACACAATTGCTAACTGTAGCTCTTCAGAAACGTCAGTAGTTTCATCTGCCATAATAGCAGTGTACTTAGAGTTATGTATTTCCTCCAGTATCTTTTCACGGCAGACTTCCAGCATACAGTCTAGCAATTCATTCTGGATGGTTTTTGATGTGCCCTTAAATACCTTATTGGATTCCATGTGTTCCTTAATGGCACTGTCTAGACTGCTCATGAAATCAACTAATCCCAAGAACACTCCTGGATTTTCAGATACGGAAGACTCATCATGACCACGTAAAGCTAGTTCGAATGCCCCACAAAATTTTATACAGTCAATGATTTTAGACAAAATATACCTATTCTTCTCTATTTCTGCATTATGTCTCTGCAAATTGTCGTGATATGCCCTACTAAGTTGTGTTGCAATATTCACATTTCCTAGAGCACTTAGGTCCACTACATTATTGATGTGTTTTCTGTTCGACGAATGCTTCTTCATATACTCGTTCAAATGCCCCAGATCCTTCACACCTTTCGTACTCCAGATATCATTATTTCCAAATAAGACGCAAAGAAAACAAAACAAAGCATTTCTTATATCACAGCCACATATCCAACTGTTATTGTCGTAAACTTTACAGCTGAAATGCCTGATATAACTGGAATTTCGCCCTCTCGACGCCTTCTGAGTTAAATTTAATACTGGAGTGGGACGACCTATTCTTTTTATGTTCACTTTTTCTTCTAATGTTCTCCTAGAAAATGGTTCTTTCATCAAACTGTCCACACTATTCATGCTGTATACTCACTTCCCAAATTGGATGATGGAAATATAAATCCTCACTAAGAACACTAATTTAATTTCACTTGATATACACTGTAGAGGATAAATTATTGGATAATTCTCCGTATGAACTTAAGCACCAACACAGTGATAGAAAAACACGCACCAACAATATAACCGCGAGATCAAACACCGCACAAAGCAACTGAAAGTCCTACCAACAGAATCATTGAGACCTCTTCTATTACCAGCATAAATACATTCTAATGCGGGATAACATTTAGGGTCAGTCCAAGATTCTTTGACTCACGTACGAATTCCTTATTTTTGACACAAAAGGAAGATGGATATTTTAATAAGCATTGGTTGGTTACCTTAATAACAACATTATGTTTGTGATAGATTGCCTCCAGTTACCGTTTGAGCCCAGACGATGCTACTCTCTGGTGGCAGAATCGCTTATCACGTTCAACATCACACGGCCGACTGGATACCTCACTGAGCTCCGCTAGCTAGAGCGACGCATCAAGTCGGCCGTGAACATCACGGTAGCAAGAGGCACCGAGCATTTCTACCCCCTCGCGGGAGAAAAAGTAACCATAGACGGGATCATAGAAAGTTGATCCCGGTTGACGGTATACTCCACCGGCTACGGGGAGTGTTTCAAACTTGGCTGCCCCTGCGTATTGCTTCCTTCAGGCTACACGCCCGAGCTCATTTCTCGTGAGCACGAGCCAGGTTCCGCGGGAGAATGGCGCTAGTTGTTCGACAGATCTCGCCCTGATTTTCACAAAGCACAAATTCATACTGTACTCAAAACAAAGAAAAGGCACCAGAATAATTGTACTGAATATAATTAGTTCCTTACACTTCCAAGCTACGTGCTGTAGCCCGGTAGCACGTATTGACCGGCCGCCACTGGTGAGGAGTCGCGCTGCGACGCCCGAGTGCGTGAATTACGCTTCACCCTGTTTATAGATCGCTAAACGAAAGGATATGAGTGTTTACAATAGTACAGACCTTCATTTACAGATTAACTGCTGCTAAACGTACGTTTGGAGCGGTGGATGCTAAATATAAATTTTGGTTCGAATGTCTTCAGTAATTTTCAAGTTGTAAGAAATACGCTTTACACGCACCCGCTCTTGAGTTAAGTCCGATGGGACCTGTACAATAAGACGCCGTATTTAGAGGCCTAAATTGCTGGTTTTATGATATCTCATCTATTCATGGGTCAGATTGAGTTAGAAACGTGGAATAGGGTAAAATTTGTGTAAGATTATCTCACATTGCATTACTTTTCGGATAATTATGTGACAGCTACATACTTAGCATTTGGCTCACATATGGCAACAGGGTGAGCCAATTTTCGTGAAGAGTTTGTATATTTCCTATAAGTGATTGAAAGTATGAATTATGCATGTGAAAAGTCCAAATTTACTTAACATCGATTAATAAAGAAACGTAAAAGGGAAACAAATACGACAAAATGTCATAAGACCAAGATTTTAGATCATTCCAAATTGAATGGAGATTGGGCAATCCGTTATGTGATAGGACTTCCCGAAGGTATGCACCATCATTAAAATTGCCTCCATATTCGATATTCTTCGGGGATAAAAAGAGAAAAATTCAAACATCTTGGAAGTTTTCCGTCCGTTACATGATAAAACGTTTAATTTTGTCAAATTTCAATTTTCTTTTTCGTCTGGCAGATTATGCCGCAATCTGGATTTTGGGTGAGGAGTGTAAAAATTAGGACTTTCAGGAAGGTAAATCAAAAATATGCAGATGATCATTATTAACCCTTAAACGGAAATCTGTGCAAAAATTTCTCCAAAATAGTCTATGTAGAGGCACACAAACATTACGATTTTATTTATATAGATAGGTAAGGAATCTGCTCCACGTACAACACCTTTTGGGCTATGTCCGCTAGACTTAACCTGCAAAACTGACCATTCATGATACCTCCCTTATTAATTCACCTGACGAAAATATGCACATGAAAAAAAGTTTTAGAGATGGAATTCCATCAAGTTTGGTCGATTTCCAGTCAGGTTGGTCTTGTACAGTATATGTAGTGGAAGAGTAAAATCACAATTTCGGTCCCCTATAAACCGCCAGTCCATTCCGGGAACATGAAATATTATTGACCTTTTAAACCTACCTTTGGAGCGGTGGATGCTAAATATAAATTTTGGTTCGAATTTCTTCAGTTGTTTTCAAGTTGTAAGAAATACGCTTTACACGCACCCGCTCTTGAGTTAAGTCCGATGGGACTTGTACCGAAAAACTGTCCGTTAATGACATCTCACTTAATTAATTCTCGTATCGAAATGATGCACATGAGAAAAAAGGTTAAGAAATTAATTTCCAGTAAGGGAGGTAGATTTCCATTAAGTTTTTTGTGTATATTTTGTGGGAGTGCAAAATCACTATTTCGGTTTCGTATAAACCCCCAGTCATTTTAGGAATTTAGGGACAATATTTGACCTAAAACCTGCCCAAGGAGAGGTGGATTCTAAATATGAAGTTTGGTGTAAATATGTCCAGTAGATTCTGGCACTCACGTATATACGGAGTAATTAAGGAAGGAAATAATACAGTTAAGAAAATTGAAATTAGTAGAAAATGGGTTATAACTGAGGACAATCAGATAACGACAAATATGTAAATGCCAAGTGAATGTATTGGAAAATCAAATGCCCCTTAATAAATTATGCTGGTGTGAGTTATGGATATAATCAAGTGGTAACAGAGGAGAAATGTAGGCGCAGTGATTCTTAGGTAAACAGATAAGAAGGTGACTAATGGTGTTATTACTTAATCAATTCGAGGGCGGTTATAACCTCCAACGATATTCCGCCAATATCCCGCAGATAGTCCGATTGACGCTTCTCTTTCCTTCTACCCAGGGAACAACCACGAATTTAAAGGCATGATGAGGAAAATTGCAATACGTTACTTCCCTGTTGGCATGCAGTCAGAGACGTTGCCATGGTAACCTGTAGGTTTGCTGTCGTTCTGTCGGTCACTTAATGCAGAGCATGATACCCGCAGAAAATAGTATATTTCTCCGTCATGTGAAGAGTGAGGTAAATTATGAACATAAGAAAAGTTGTTTATAATGAAGAGACGTTTTAGGTACGGCCCACGGTGTTTACAGAAAATCAATAGTATAAGAGAAAATGGAGGAAAACCGTTCTGGTTTTCCTATAAACCCCCAGTCTATTCATAGATTTTAAAATTTATGCATATCGAAACCTTCCCAGGGATGAGTATACTCTAAATATGAAGTTTGGTTGAGATCTATTTTGCCGTTTCGACGTGATGGTGGAACAGACAAACAGGCACGAAAAGTAAAAACCACCGATTCGGTCTTGAGTTGACCTAAAACGGATAAATATCTGAAAAATCGGCAAAACAAAAGAAATTACAGACAGCGGACCCCCTAAAACTTTATTTATTTTGTACCGGTAACGGCGGTACAAACTAAGTCCCCGTCATAGAAATTTTAAAACTTACGTTTTACGCTCCGGGCCGCTTACGAAGGACTGACTGGATGGCGAGCAACAGCTGTGCGCGTGTAACGTAGTGAGCGGGTGACGTCACAGCATGCCTCGCCGCACTACAGAGCCTAGACTGATGTAGAATGTTCTTCGAGTCTCGACGGGTAATAACTTTTCCCACGATAATAATTGAATAAATTGAACAACATCACCATATAACTTGATCCCTTAGCTATGTTCCTGCCGAATGTCACGTGAATCTGACTTGGGACGATAAAGTTATGGAACAAGGGGTGGAGGCCCGGATCAGATATAAATATGTACTGCTTCGCTCAGCAGACCAGTGTGTGTTCCAGCATGTTAGAGTGTGCTGCAGTGCGCTGCAGTGTGTTACAGCATGTTGCCAGAGTGTGATGCCAGTGTGTGGCCGGAGTATCTATGTGCACGCTAGACTGTAGTGTTCGCACAGTCGGTTCGCGGGCACCGTGATCGAGCGTGAAGCCGCTATTAAGTTTCAAGTCCGTGGACTTTAACCTAATCGTGTTGAATATGGACTTATGCAGATTTCTTTATACTGTGACAACTTTTTACTCCGATAGGACGTGAGATGAATTGTGTATCGTCTGGACATTATCTATTGACTGTTACTCTATACGAGTGCTCGAAATTGAAGTTTTATGTTATGGACAGGACTTAGAACTGATTGCTCCTTACCGAGTACTAAATACTTCGAGTTATAAGACTGTGTTTGAATCCAAATTTAATTTACCATTCCATGAACTGTGTTAATATTTTAGGTCATGAACTGTGAACTGTGAACTGTGCGTGTGTGAACAGTGCATTTCAATTCTAATAAACAGCACATTTCAATTCTGCGAACATTCAGTTTACGAACAGTCGAACCAAGGACTGTCAATACTCGATTAATTTCGTCTTTTGATTTCATGTTATTTTCAATACGTGAATGAGTTCTAATTCACGAGTGGAACATCTTTATTTTCAATGAATTATGTTGAACAGTGCTTCAAAGAACTAAGTCATGCGGCATTACCTTACGTTGTACCAAGTCCCATAAACTTTAAGTGACTCTGTTAAACTCGACGATAAGTTTCGAGTGGACTTTTATTTTATGAGTATTAACTTACATGCTTATTCGAGTCTAGTGGCATTCTTTCACTTAACACGGGACAAAATTAAGTGACATTTCACCGTGTGATAAAGATACACTTTGTGTTTGAACTTTGTTAAAACCATTTATAAACGTTCCTCTCATCTGTGCAGAAGCAGCCTTTACATTAACTCGCCCCAGGGCTTAACGATGTTCATTCATGTTCACCATTCACAAGGACTACCTCAACGCCATTCATTAACGTCGCATAGATCTTCAAGACATCGAATGGATTTTCTAGAACTTCCATCGGGGGACGAATGGTGGTTCGCTGATATGGAAAATGGAGCTACCGGAATCCAAGGACATCGCCAGCCATAGGACGAGGAACATTTTCTACTGTATCCGCTGTACAGAGGTGACATTACTTTCAATTTCTTAATAAACTCTGGAAATTTTTTTAAAAGATTTATTTAAACAAACCCTCTCTCTCTGTATGCACTTCAACGAATGGTACACGCCCTGCGTATCATCTCTACCGAAGTACCACATTTACTGTTACAATATAGATTATTATTAGGCAGAGATTCAGAAACCAGGTGTTGGATTGCAAAACTTTCCCAGGAGCTGACGTGGATTCTGACCACAACTTGTTGGTCATGAAATGCCATCTGAAGTTGAAGAAATTGAAGAAAGGAAAGAATGCAAAAAGATGGGATCTAGACAAGTTGAAAGAAAAGAATGTGAGGGAGTGTTTCAAGGAACATGTTGCACAAGGACTAAATGAAAAGGCTGAAGGAAACACTATAGAAGAAGAGTGGAGAGTCATGAAAAATGAAGTCAGTAGGGCTGCTGAAGAAATGTTAGGAAGGAAGAAAAGATCAACTAAGAATCAGTGGATAACTCAGGAGATACTAGACCTGATTGATGAACGACGAAAATACAAGAATGCTAGAAATGAAGAGGGCAGAAAAGAATACAGGCGATTAAAGAATGAAGTGGATAGAAAGTGCAAGGCAGCTAAGGAAGAATGGCTGAAGGAGAAATTCAAGGATGTCGAAGGCTGTATGGTCCTGGGAAAGGTAGATGCTGCATACAGGAAAATCAAGGAAACCTTTGGAGAAAGGAAATCTAGGTGTATGAATATTAAGAGCTCAGATGGAAAACCACTCCTAGGGAAAGAAGACAAAGCAGAAAGATGGCAGGAGCATATCCAATAGTTGTATCAAGGTAAAGATGTAGATTATTTGGTTCGGGAACATGAAGAGGCTGTTGATGCTGATGAAAAGGGAGACCCAATTTTGAGGTCAGAGTTTGACAGAGCTGTGAGTGACCTCAATAGGAACAAGGCACCTGGAATTGATGACATTCCCTCTGAATTACTGACTGCCTTAGGAGAAACCAGCATGGCAAGGTTATTTCATTTAGTCTGCAAGATGTATGAGACAGGAGAAGTCCCATCCGATTTTCAGCAGAATGTTGTTATACCTATTCTCATGAAAGCCGGTGCTGACAGGTGTAAAAACTACCGCACCATTAGTTTAGTATCTCATGCCTGCAAAATTTTAACACGTATTATTTACAGAAGAATGGAAAAACAAGTTGAAGCTGAGTTGGGAGAAGATCAATTTGGCTTCAGAAGAAATGTAGGAACACGTGAAGCTATCCTGACTTTACGTCTGATCTTATAGGATCGAATCAAGAAGGACAAGCCCACGTACATGGCATTTGTAGATCTAGAAAAGGCATTCGATAATGTTGATTGGACCAAGCTATTTAAGATTCTAAAGGTGATTGGGATCAGATACCGAGAACGAAGAAATATCTACAAACTGTATAAAAATCAGTCTGCAGTGATAAGAATCGAGGGCTTTGAAAAAGAAGCAGCAATCCAGAAAGGAGTGAGGCAAGGCTGCAGTTTGTCCCCTCTCCTTTTCAATGTTTACATAGAACAGGCAGTAAAGGAAATCAAAGAGAAATTTGGAAAGGGAATCACAGTCCAAGGAGAGGAAATCAAAACCTTGAGATTTGCCGATGATATTGTTATTTTATCTGAGACTGCAGAAGATCTCGAGAAGTTGCTGAATGGTATGGATGAAGTCTTGGGTAAGGAGTACAAGATGAAAATAAATAAGTCGAAAACAAAAGTAATGGAGTGCAGTCGAACGAAGGCAGGTGATGGAGGAAATATTAGATTAGGAAATAAGTCTTAAAGGAAGTAGATGAATATTGTTACTTGGGTAGTAAAATAACTAACGATGGCAGAAGTAAGGAGGACATAAAATGCAGACTAGCACAAGCAAGGAAGAGCTTTCTTAAGAAAAGAAATTTGCTCACTTCAAACATTGATATCGGAATTAGAAAGATGTTTTTGAAGACTTTCGTGTGGAGCGTGGCATTGTATGGAAGTGAAACATGGACGATAACTGGCTCAGAAAGAAAGAGAATAGAAGCTTTTGAAATGTGGTGTTACAGAAGAATGCTGAAGGTGAGATGGTTAGATCGAATCACGAATGAAGAGATACTGAATCGAATTGGTGAGAGGAGATCGATTTGGCTAAATTTGACGAGAAGAAGAGATAGAATGATAGGACACATCTTAAGACACCCAGGACTTGTTCAGTTGGTTTTTGAAGGAAGTGTAGGTGGTAAGAACGGTAGGGGTAGACCAAAATATGAATATGACAAGCAGATTAGAGCAGATGTAGGCTGCAATAGTTACGTAGAAATGAAAAGGTTAGCACAGGATAGGGTGGCATGGAGAGCTGCATCAAACCAGTCTATGGACTGATGACTCCAACAACATTATTATTATTATTATTATTATTATTATTATTATTATTATTATTATTATTATTATTACGTCGCATCGACACAGACAGGACTGATGGCGTCTATGGGATAGGAAATAGGCGGAAAGGGGAAGGAAATGACCATGACATTAATAGATGTACTGGTGTGAAAATGTGAAAGAACGGAAAACCATCTTCAGGTCGGCCAACATTGGGGTTCTAACCAAGCAGCTCCCGAATGCTAGCCCACAGCTACGTAACCGAAACTACGTAGGTAACTTGAACGATAGGAATTTTTTAATATAATGCAGGTACTGATGTCGTACAACAAGCATCAGTTGCATGCACACTACATGAATGGCCTAGACTTTGTATTACAGTACATAATAATCTTTCACTATGAACGATACAGAAGTATTTCAAACTCTAATATATATTCACTGAGGATAATTCACTTGTTAATAAATGAAGCTCAAAGAGCATGAAATTCTGACCGTATTGAAAAAAACCTTCATTTTAGATATGAAATTATTTATGTAACATTGAAATACAACTGACAGTGAATTTGTACATTGCGTCCGCAAGGTTTATTCTACCGACTAAATCATCATCATCATCATCATCATCATCATCATCATCATCATCATCATCATCATCATCATCATCTTTAGCTAATTGATCCAATCCGTCTAGCTCTTTCCAGCAATAAATTGCATTACTACCGTTGAGTTTGCAGCAAAATAATTGTAGTAAATAAATCAGCTGCAACTCAGACCGTTCCATCGATAGACCAACAATTATCATCATTTTGCGTACTGCCTCTTCTATGATTTTACCGCGTTTAGTAGTGGCCAATCTCAGATACTTCCGTGTTAAATAAGGCAAACACAATTCCAGTTAAGATTCCAAATCAACACTCCGAAGTGATATCCCTTCTATGTGGTATGCCATCAGGCGGGAAATTGTCCCCGATTGTATTTAATCTTGCTATCAACTTCGTCTATAATGAGGTTTGTGATCCGAGTTTTGCCGAACAGCATGGTTATTTCCTAAGTCTGTTTATCAGGATTTTCTGGCGATCAGGCTGTGGCTGCATGTAACATCAGTTCAGTAATTCCTTTAATTGGCATAACTCAAAATCTCCTGTCATCTATAGACCTTAACATTGATGCTAGTAAATGTATGGCATTCTAATAAATTATGGCCAACTGTTGCAAACCATTTTACACCTAGGATCAGGAGAAATTGTCTCATCTATACCGCGTAGCGAGTTAAATATCTTGGCTGCACATTTAATGCTGAAATTCTCCTAAATAAAGGCGATCTCGTGCCTTTTCGTACAAATCTAGAGACATTAGTTAAATCACCACTACTAAAGCCCAATCAGAAACCCAGTATAATAAATATATATATATTTCCTTATCTTGTTTACTTTCTACGGACAGTGCCATCGGCAAAATCCCATTATTCATACTTTGGCGGTTGAGTGAGCCGATCATCCTGATGACTCAATTTCTTATTTTAAATGTTCTGCCGTCATATGGACTGTTTCTCTATTCATCATTGTGAAATTCGAGGTCTTAGGTACTAGAAAATTTATCCACTATGTCCAAGGAGTTTATTCTTGTTTTCCATGACGTGCCTTTCTTTGATTTCCATGACCCGTTGGTGTTTTGACTGATGTGAGAATCCCTGGAGAATAATGGCCGGATTTGCCGAGTTCACATTATTACTATTTACTATGCAGATTTTTCTAGGCATATTAACAAACCAAAGCCCATGATTTTTGCGACTTTAACGCCATGTCTTCGGATACTTCTTGGGAAGTTCTGCAAGTTTCTAAGTCGGCGAATGCTGAGTGGTGCCTTGGCGCACAAGTGGCAGCTATGCACTCAGACCGGCCATGCGAGCAGAGGAGGAGTAACAATGGCTCTATCGTGGCTGTACGCCTCTGTATTCGGGAGACGGAGAGGGTCCGAACACACCGTCGGCTGTCCTAAGAATGGTTTTCCGTTGTTTTCCATTCTCAAGCGCTAAGGCGAATGCCGGAACGGTTCCTAGAATAGGGCACGGCCGCCAACCCTCACACTTTCTCCGCACATCTCCTTCACGGATACAAATCTCCTGGCCTGAGAGAGACGGCGTCACCGTCTAGGAGGCCCATCTGCCCCTTCACGGGAGAAATGAAAACATTTAGTAGTAGTGGTAAGTTTTTACCTTAACTATACAATTCACCTCGTTCTAAGAGATTTACACTTTTCACATTTCTTTGTACGCTTGGTCCAATTTCATACATGATATCTGGGATAGTTATACGTTATGGTTGCTTTTGTTCATGTTCTGTTGTTGTTAGAAGAGGAAACACGATTTTATGTTTAACTTCCCTTCCTCTATATGTTCATATGTCATTTGTTTCCTCTTGAAACTGTACATATATTACCCTCTTTATGGTTTTAGAGTAGTCGTAGGTGATCTCATTGCGACATATTGCGAAGTATATTAGAAATGCTGCGTGATTTAGTGGATTGCTTGTGTGTGCGTGTGCGTGGCCTCGTTTGTTTTATTATTTCTCGCAGCGACGAGAGTAATTTCATTTCAGCAGGTATATCAAATGAAGGTACTGTAAGTGAGTAAATAAGGTAAGTGACTGAGGACTCATCAAACAAACAAAAGAACTAAGCGAACGAATGAAAACGAATGAAATCTATACAAAGGTATTCATGCCTAAATATGTTTACGTACAGTAAGTACACACATACATACATGCCTACATACTGTACTTCGACACATTATTATCAAATATCTCTAATTGCTGATTCACTTCGTGTGTATGATGACAAGTCGACAGGATGAATAATATTTGAATGTAAACTAAATTAGAAGTCTCGCATAATATATCATGTATCTGAGAACTTTACGTAATTACTGCAATTAACGCATTGTCATAATCAGCGAGTATATGTTGGGGGCTTCAACATGAGTCCTTTAAGGTAATATATGAAGGAGCAATATAACCTCAGCTGTTGCACGGAGCACCTGTGGGGATAGGTGCAAAGGAAAATGTACCAGGAAAATTTACGTAAGATTGCAAAGGCTTATTAACATGAAAGTCCCGAAATATTTCCGGACTATATGTAACGAATCTCTGTGTATCCTGACAGGAATGACACATAATGGTATTAAAGCAGAAGAGAGGGCAAAATTATACAAAACTTTGAAGGAAATGAGACGAAATAATTTAATAGACCTTGCAGTGGGAACTGGACACAGATCAGATCCAGCAGAAAACATCCCAATTAGTGAGTTCAACGAATCTGAAAATTACACCTCTCAAATATTCACAGATGGAAATAAGAGTGACATCGGAGTTGCGTCAGGAGTAGCTATAGTTTTGGAAAATAAACTTACACGGCAGTTCAAAATGTAAACCGTTAAAAGATATTTGAATAATCAAGCAGAAGAGTTGGCAATTCTGTAAGCACTTGAATCACTTGATATATTACTAATAAGGGAAAATGTCTCGCGGAAATCCATGATATTTACTGACGGTAAAATAACAATAGGCTCCTTAAAATATAATAACTAAAACTGCCTTAGTCACTAAATCAAGATTAAAGTGAAGATTCTTACGACTAAGAACTGGAAAATCGCGTTCAACTGGATCAAGGCCCACACTGGGAACTTCGTTAACTAGTTGGCGAAGCATCTGGCCAAGGAAGCAGCGTACGATAGCGAAGTTAGTGAATGTTACAACAAAATTTCTAAAAAGGTTTTGATTAAGGAAGTAATGGACGAGAGCTTAAGAAGATCGTAGATTGAATGGGGTATAATGACTAATGGTTCACTAACAACGTTTTTCCCTATGTAATAGACAGATTTTAACGATACATTTCTTTGACGCCAAATTTCATCGCAGTGGTATTGGGTCTCGGAAAATTACGATCTTATTCCTATCCTGGCAAAACTGTAGATGAAACTGTGTGTCCATGCAATGTCTGTGATCAAAATGAGGACGATTTATTATTTCAGTGTGAATTACTTGGCAGAGAAAGAAGCGTTTTCATTAAAGATTAAAGATGTACAGAGTCATGGCCTGTTAATCAATCAATCAATAATCAAAGATTATTTTATACCATTCTTACGTTTCACGAACTCAGTAGTATTTGAACAACTGTGAAAAAAAAGGTTAATTTATTCATTGATATACGTTATAACAGTAATCGAATTATGAATGTATCTTCCTTTTATTGTATTTAGGAAATTAAGTTAAATTTGTAATGATTACTGCCATACAATGAGACGCATGCTGTAGCTGAACCCTAATTACGACGCTTCCTTACCAGTCTTAACCACGTCCTATACCATTGCCACGATGAGACTTGTCCGAGACGATGTACGTTAAATCGATCAATAATATCACAAATGTGCACAGGTATGGAATTTACAGAAGTGAAAATACTTTTGGCAATAATGCAATTAGAGACATGAAATCTCCGACTACAGCTATATCCTAAAGAATGAGAGACCTGCCGCAGGTTTAATCTTATCCACTTTCCCACCGAAGCCATCATCGACACTTTCAGAATATTCCGTTCTTAGGATATAAGTGAGATATTGGAAATTTGTTCATTTTACTTCAAACAGTTACTGTAACGAAAAAGTCTGTTTAAGGTTGAAAGTAATAGAAGATGTTAACAACAAAGGAAACTTGTTCTTCGAAGTTTTCTCATGTAATTGACGGAGTAATGGGTGCGGGCGTGTAATCCAAACTTATCTTCTTAGACCTGACTATCTTTCACGCCGTTTTGGGACTTGGAGGTTTCCACAGACAATGCCTGATACGATGCTGCTAAATGGAACACCAAGCACGTTGGATGGAAATAAAAGGAAGAGAAAGCGTGCATCCTGTGAGGTGGAATGAGAGTTCGAATCTGAATGAGAAATAATGAAAATGTGCTCTGGTCTCTGCAGCGTGGAATGGATATAAACGGATGTGGTTAGCAGCTGGGATATAACGGATGTAATTCAGCTCGTCTCTTTACCTGGCCTTTCCACCGTCTGTTCAAGTGAAGACTACTATACCCCATGCTCACTGAAATATTTATTTCAGTATATAAGGTAAGTTGGATGGGTTGCCACGCGCTGTTGGTGGGGGTAAGGGACTGGAGGTGCGGAAAGGAACTGTCCACCCTACCGCACGTAAACTCCGGCTCAGGAACACCTCTGCGGAGGTTCGGACCTGCCTTCGGGCTGAATAACCCTTACCTTACCTACCATATAAGGTAGTACATCACTCTTTCGTTGTGAATCGCATCCACACGAATAATTATTTGCAGTACACAATGTAGAAATATTTTGATAGTTATTTTCATATGAAAATATTTTTCCTACTAATGATAAAGTTTTAGGTTTATAGAATTCAAGCGAAAGAAATGGCAGGAAATATTTTACTTTAGTGAGGACTCACCAACTCTTGCACTGAACTGAAATGCGATAGATCAAGAATCAAGTCATTCGAATGCAATTAGCGAGAAATTTACAAAAAATAAAATATTAAAAATAAATTTAAAAATCTTAAAGTGACGGGTTTCTAGAGAACACAAGCTGAAAAAATAACTACTTATCCGTTCAAGACGCTGAGTTGAAGCTTTATTGGTTTCTCCGACCCCGAAACGTACAGGTGTTTTGTGTCATACCATAAATTCCTCAAAATTTGCGGAATACGTTTTTAAAGTATCTTGAATCTGCAGTGACTGATTTGCACAACGCCACTAGAATCTTACACCCCTTCGTCGGTTAGTGAGGTCATGCCACGTAACGTAACGTCAGGTATTTATAATGCAACATCATGCGATTGCGACGTCTAAGTCACCACTGTTTGACCTGTGATAGAGGGATGTGAGCTACGAAATAATACAACATCAACAAGGTCATTAAGATAATGTAAATTACCTCAAAGGTGGAAATAATAATAATAATAATAATAATAATAATAATAATAATAATAATAATAATAATAATACACTGACTGACAGAGCAAATGCAACACCAAGAAGGAGTGGTCAGAACTTTATGCCAATTGCAGGGTAGACTGACGTCACTGAGGTATGCTCATGATGTGAAATGCGCCGCTGTGCTGCGCACGTAGCGAACGATAAATGGGACACGGCGTTGGCGAATGGCCCACTTCGTACCGTGATTTCTCAGCCGACAGTCATTGTAGAACGTGTTGTCGTGTGCCACAGGACACGTGTATAGCTAAGAATGCCAGGCCGCCGTCAACGGAGGCATTTCCAGCAGACAGACGACTTTACGAGAGGTATGGTGATCGGGCTGAGAAGGGCAGGTTGGTCGCTTCGTCAAATCGCAGCCGATACCCATAGGGATGTGTCCACGGTGCAGCGCCTGTGGCGAAGATGGTTGGCGCAGGGACATGTGGCACGTGCGAGGGGTCCAGGCGCAGCCCGAGTGACGTCAGCACGCGAGGATCGGCGCATCCGCCGCCAAGCGGTGGCAGCCCCGCACGCCACGTCAACCGCCATTCATCAGCATGTGCAAGACACCCTGGCTGTTCCAATATCGACCAGAACAATTTCCCGTCGATTGGTTGAAGGAGGCCTGCACTCCCGGCGTCCGCTCAGAAGACTACCATTGACTCCACAGCATAGACGTGCACGCCTGCCATGGTGCCGGGCTAGAGCGACTTGGATGAGGGAATGGCGGAACGTCGTGTTCTCCGATGAGCCACGCTTCTGTTCTGTCAGTGATAGTCACCGCAGACGAGTGTGGCGTCGGCGTGGAGAAAGGTCAAATCCGGCAGTAACTGTGGAGCGCCCTACCGCTAGACAACGCGGCATCATAGTTTGGGGCGCTATTGCGTATGATTCCACGTCACCTCTAGTGCGTATTCAAGGCACGTTAAATGCCCACCGCTACGTGCAGCATGTGCTGCGGCCGGTGGCACTCCCGTACCTTCAGGGGCTGCCCAATGCTCTGTTTCAGCAGGATAATGCCCGCCCACACACTGCTCGCATCTCCCAACAGGCTCTACGAGGTGTACAGATGCTTCCGTGGCCAGCGTACTCTCCGGATCTCTCACCAATCGAACACGTGTGGGATCTCATTGGACGCCGTTTGCAAACTCTGCCCCAGCCTCGTACGGACGACCAACTGTGGCAAATGGTTGACAGAGAATGGAGAACCATCCCTCAGGACACCATCCACACTCTTATTGACTCTGTACCTCGACGTGTTTCTGCGTGCATTGCCGCTCGCGGTGGTCCTACATCCTACTGAGTCGATGCCGTGCGCATTGTGTAACCTGCATATCGGTTTGAAATAAACATCAGTTATTCGTCCGTGCCGTCTCTGTTTTTTCCCCAACTTTCATCCCTTTCGAACCACTCCTTCTTGGTGTTGCATTTGCTCTGTCAGTCAGAGTAATAATAATAATAATAATAATAATAATAATAATAATAATAATAATAATAATAATAATAATAATAATAATAATAATAATAATAATAATAATAATAATTGGTTCATGTAACACTAACTACTTTTGCAGTCTTCGGAGACTTGGAGGTACAGAATTGTTGCTCCGCTGGAGTTCTTTTACGTGGCGGTAAATGGAGCTGACGTATTTGATCTTCTTCAAATACCAGCGCACTGAGAGAGGGTCAAACCTGCCAACTTGGGCTCAGAATGTCAGTTCCTTAACCTCCTGAGCCACTCAGTCTGGTAGCAAAAATGTAGAATGGAAACGAGTTTTAAGGGAATCACACCTCTTTTCATATTAGAAACAAACTACAACCATTTGCGCATTTTTTATTTCGAATTCAAGTCATTTCCAAGAATGTCTTTCTCATGCTTTCCTCCTAATAGTGTTGGAAGTTTTTTAATTCAATTTACTGTTGCTCCACTGATAAAATGATACCCTCATTGGTCACTATATTTTTTCAAATATGTAGTTCGTGTCACCACATTTGCAGAGATGTCTAACATTCTGCACGCATGACGAGGATACATGACACAACTGTAAGAGTATGACATTCACTTTTATCAAATGAATTTAACGTACGTTACACATAATGTTTGTAATGCTTACCCATTGGGTTTGTATCTAAATAACAAATAATATTCATAGTGTTGCTGAAATGAAATGAAATGGCGTATGGCTTTTAGTGCCGGGAGTGTCCGAGGACAAGTTCGGCTCGCCAGGTGCAGATCTTTTGAATTGACACCCGTAGGTGACCTGCGCGTCATGATGAGGATGAAATGATGATGAAGACGACACATACACCCAGCCCCCGTGCCAGCGAAATTAACCAATGAAGGTTAAAATTCCCGACCCTGCCGGGAATCGAACCCGGGACCCCTGTGACCAAAGGCCAGCACGCTAACCATTTAGCCATGGAGCCGGACATAGTGTTGCTGAGGCCGTGTGATAATTATTACATTTTATTTTATTACCTGGAAGTAAGTACTGCATTTATTTGATTTCCACTAGAGCATTTGTGCATGAGATTTATAAAGCATCTTAATCAACACCGTTATAACGTTACCTGCAATTCTGACTTTAGATGCAAGATAATCACGTTATTCACTAGTGGCTGTTCTCAATCAAACGTGGAGACATGTTCAATCATACATCATCATCATCATCATCTGTTTACCCTCCAAGTTCGGCTTTTCCCTCGGACTCAGCGAGGGATCCCACCTCTACCGCCTCAAGGGCAGTGTCCTGGAGCTTCAGACTCTTGGTCGGGGGATACAACTGGGGAGTATGACCAGTACCTCGCCCAGGCGGCCTCACCTGCTATGGTGAACAGGGGCCTTGTAGGGGGATGGGAAGATTGGAAGGGATAGGCAAGGATGAGGGAAGGAAGCGGCCGTGGCCTTAAGTTAGGTACCATCCCGGCATTCGCCTGGAGGTGAAGTGGGAAACCACGGAAAACCACTTCCAGGATGGCTGAGATGGGAATCGAACCCACCTCTACTCAGTTGACCTCCCGAGGCTGAGTGGACCCCGTTCCAGCCCTCGTACCACTTTTCAAATTTCGTGGCAGAGCCGGGAATCGAACCCGGACCTCCGGGGGTGGCAGCTAATCACGCTAACCACTACACCACAGAGGCGGACTCAATCATACATACGTTAGAAAACAACCACCCGCAAAGAAATTCGATAGATAGAATTCAGCTCAAGTCTTTAACAAAGAGGTGAAAACAAACAGTTTACCAACCATAAAATAGTAGTCTTTATGTAGGTGAAGAATAAAATTACAAGAAGATATCAGGTATTTTACAGTAATCTTAGATAGAGAGAGATTCATAATCCAAAAATATAAGAAAAGTGACCCTTTAATTTTATTGTAATAAAAACCTGTCTGAAGAAGAAGGTATAGAAATAAGAAAATAAAATGAAGGGGTAAAGTGTAAATATTTTTAAAACAATATTATTAACATAATTATTTTATGATGGGTAGCATGACTGTATTTAGGTAGTGGGAAGTAGTGGTCTATCGGCATAAATGCAGACGACTCAAGGAATAATGGCCGACACGAGGTCAGTTAAAAGTAGTCTGTTGTTTATGGGCAACCAAGATACCACTTGAAGTGTATCCCTCAGATGTTCACCAAATATTATATTCTTCCGTTTATAAATATATATGTTTTAAAAATAAATTTTACCCTTTTAGCATAAGCCATTTCAATTCTCCCGCGATTCCTTCCATTATTCTATTTCTGGGCAGAAAATTTCCTGCCTCTGTCCGTAGACCACGTGTCGCCCCCTAGACACACACGTACACTGTTATCACTACATCTCATGCATAGCAAACTAGCCGTCGTCCAGAAATGCATCCTCTTTCCCTCTCGTCTGTACTCCAGGGAATAAAATACCCAGTAACGACCTGCTTGACAAATCACCTCCTTTCACAAGCGAGGGTGCGCGAAAATCTCGCACATTCACTCTCAGTGCCGGCATTACAGTCATGAAGTGTAGGACGTTGGAAGAAAGACTTCTTTGATTGTTTCATAGACGTAGTTCTTTAGCCCACATAAAAAGATAAACAACTTTTACAACGTACACTACCAGACCATGTAGTATAACGATCCTTTTTACCAACTTAAATACTTCTCCGTGTTCTGAGTAAATTTTACCCAAGATCTTCTTCCAATTGGAGACAATTTGTCGTCGCGTAAGGTCGAAGAATTTAGGTTTAAGCTTTAACGAACTACACTTCTGTTTTTTTTCTTTCTTTCTTTCTTTCTTTCTTTCTTTCTTTCTTTCTTTCTTCCTTATTCCGTTTACTTTCCAGGGTTGGATTTTCCCCCAGGCTCAGTGAGGGATCCCACCTCTACCGCCTCAAGGGCAGTACCCTGGAGCGTGAGAATTTGGGTCTGGGGATACAACTGGGTATGAGGACTAATACCTTGGCCAGGTTGCCTGATCTGCTATGCTGAATAAGGTCCTTGTGGGGGATGGGAAGATTAGAACGGATAGACACGGAAGAAGGAAAGGAGCTGCCGTGGCGTTAAGTATCATCCCGTCATTTGCCTGGAGGAGAAGTGGGAAACCATGGAAACCCACTTTGAGGATGGCTGACGTACCAATCGAACCCTCCTCTGCTCAGTTGACATCCCGAGTCTTATTGTACCTCGTTACAGCCCTCGTACCTATTTACAAATATCGCGGCAGAGCCGGGAATCGCACCCGCGACTCCGGGAGAGGCAGCTAATGTTACTAACCATTACACCACAGAGGTGGACGGTTTATGACACTTTTCGGGAGAATCCTCATAGGAATACCCGGACAGTAGCACAACAGGCCAGCATCAACCAATCGTCTGTTGTACAGATCTTTCACGCCAGTTTGTTTCGTCCGTATCACCTACAGCTACATCAAGAGCTCCACGGACGAGATTTCGAATCTCGTGTTGACTTCTGTGCGTGGGTACTGACGCATGTAGCAAAAGATAGTGCATTTGTATCTCACATTTTCGGACGAGTCACAATTTCATAATAATTGTACGGTGAATCGTCAAATTATGCAATTCTCGAGTGTTGAATATCCCCTCTGAGTAGGGCAGGCAGCATTTCAGGCCCGATGTGGAGTAAATATCTCGTGTAGTATAGTGGGTGATCATCTAATTGGACCATACCTATTTCAGTGAGGATTATTCGACAGGAGCCCTCTACATGCAGCCTTTTTAAGACCAATTACCCTTGTTTCTAGAGGATGTGCCTCTGGCTGATTGTGTAACAATGTGGTATCAACAGGATGGAGCTCACCCCTCACATGTCGCAGATGTTCGCAACCACATTAATGCTGCACACACCGGTCAATGAACGGGAGTACTTATCAGTTGGCCTTCTAGATCACCCGATTTGACTCCACTGGACTTCATACAATGGGGATTTTTGAAGGATTTCGTGTACGCTCAGCAGCCGGAAATTCCTAAAAGCCTTCAAAATCTTACTCCTGAAGCCTGTGAACCCGTAACACATAATATGCTACAGCGAGCTCGAATGTCAGTTCAACGACGTTCTGAAACGTGTGTTACTGCAGAAGGCTATCTATTCGAAAACTTATTGCACTAACAGGCTGTTGCTCAGTCAAGCGGATTCAAACCCCAAACCATTCTGTCCTCGTCCAGCCCTGCTTATAAATCTTCCACACAAGCAGGCGGATGGACAAGAATATTGCCAAATTAAAAAATATACATAAATAAATGAATAAATAAGTAACCAACGACGAAAGGTTATTCGAATACATTGGCTTAGTAGATTATTCTCGAAGTACTAAATGAGCTCGCGTGGTATTTGAACCCACCTACCAACTGCATTCTTATTAGCAGGATCCCAGGTAACCTATGACACCACGGCGAATTCAGCGAGTAACTTGCCTTAATGCGTACTAGATGGTCAAGAGTACTAGATGCAATCCTGTTTTCTCTCGTTATGCCATCGCTTTTAATGTTCATTTCATACCCTACTGAAAGTTTATAATTGGCGTGTACTTTTACCATACTTGTATGACAGTTTGATGCATTGTGTAAATGTCTGTCGCATGCATGCTTTTTCAAAGGCCTTGTTGTGATGGTGTACGGTAGTAAGTGATTAAAGGCAACTTTGGCTTGTTGAATGAAAGAGGGAATCGATCATCTCAACACCACTGACGTTCGTTGCGAAGCCCAACAACAGACAACCTCGGGCTCAGCGGACTCGCAAGGTATACCGCACTGCTTTCAACGCAGGGAGTAGGCTAGAAATGTTTAGAATAAACTTTATAAATCGTGTTGTGATGGTGAAAAACTGCTATGTCACAAAATACTGTAATATTGAAAAGGAATTTCATTAATCGGATAGCTATATTCATTCCATTCCAGTTACACGTCTCTCTCATGATGGCGGCAAAAATGCGAGAATCCTGACTGTGAAGACTTTCGACTAAATGAAGGAAATGGTATGATTATAATTCCATAGTGATCATGTAAAAAGAACAGTATTCTTGAAAACATAAACATAAATATAGGCAACGTTATTTATCCTAATAAATCAGATTTCTTGATATTTCAACACTCAGTCAAGTGGTATAGGAGTATCGTCTGTGTCTCCTAAACATTGATATATTTCATGTTCCAGCTACTGTAAGAATGCTCATCTCAGTCTGAGATTTTTAAACGTGTTCACTTAGATGCAAAATGAATGGAGGAGTAGTTTGATGCAAGAAGTTGTGAGCCCATTGTTGAAGCCAAGTGATGTAGCCAAGGCATTCGTTACACTCACCATGTTCAGGCAACACAAGTGGGCAGTCATCAGCTTGGTAAGTGCACAGGATCTATTCCAATGGAAATGTCTTAATTTTCAAATCTGCATTCAAGACTAAATTTCTGGAAATGTTCAATTCAGCAATATTTCAAGATGTTATAGTTCGGCAACATTGCATCGGCCAGTCCGAAAAGTGTATTATATATATCATGAATGTTCTCTCTCTTACTGGAAAGGAAATTTCAGCTTCATTACTATGATGCCACATATCATAATCACCACTTCGTTCGATGTAACCACAAACTATGTATTTACGATAAATATTAACCCTGTGAACCATGTGACCTTGCCTCGGTGGAGAGGCTTGCGTGTCTCAATGAAGCAGAAAGGCCGAGGCCGTAGGTGCAACCATATCGGTTGGGTATCTGTCGAGAGACCAAACTAACGAATGGTTCATCGAAAGGGGGTAGCAGAATTTCGGAAGTTTTAAGGTCGGCAGTCTAGGTGATTGACTGATATGGTCTTATAATATTACATAATATGGCTTAGCTATGTTGATAGTGCTACACGGCTGAAAACAACGGGAAACTACAGCCTTATCTAACTCCCTATGACGTTTTCTCTCCGTATGAATTCTGTACTGATGATGGCTTCCCCCGGGTGAAACATTTCAGAGGAAAAACAGTCCCCCATTCGGATCTCCGGGTGGGGACTACACGAGAGAGGGCAATTGTCAGAAAAATGGATACTGACATTCTGCAAGTCGGAGCGTTGAATGTTAGAAGTTTGAATCATTGTGGTAGGTTAGATAATCTAAAAAGGGAGATGGCAAGACAAAGTATATGTAGTTGGTATAGGTGAAGTACGTTGGCAGGAAGAGCAGGATTTTCGGTCCGGCGACTGCAGAATTATCAACACAAAATCAAACAGGGTAAATGCAGGATTTGGTTTAATAATGAATAAGAAAATAGGGAACCAGGTAGGCTACTACGACCAGCATAGTGAAATGATTATAGTTGTCAAGATAGACACCAAGCCAATGTCAATCACAAGAGTAAAGGTTTATATGCCTACTACTTCAGCGGGTGATGAAGACGTCGAAAGAATATAGGAAGAGGTAGAGTATTAATACAACATGTAAAAGGTGATGAGAATCTAATTTTTATAGGAGACTGGAATGCAGGGGTAGGCAAGGAAGAGAAGGTAACATAGTAGGAGAATTCGGATTTTGACAAAGGAATGAAAGAGGAAGCTGCCTGGTTGAATTCTGCGCCAATCATAATTTAGTCCTTGCTAACACTTGGTTGAAACACAATAAGCGACGGCTGTATACATGGACTAGACCTGGAGACATTGGAAGGTATCAAATAGACTTCATTATGATTAGGCAGAGATTCGGAAACTGGGTGCTGGATTGCAAGTCTTTGCCAGAAGATGTGTACTCTGACCACAACCTGTCGGTCATGAAATGCCATCTGAAATTGAAGAAATTGAAGAAAAGAAGAAATGCAAGGAGATGGAATCTAGTCAAGTTTAAAGAAAAAAGTGTGTGGGATTGTTTCAAGAAACATGTAACACAAGGACTAAATGGAAACGCTGAAGGAAACACAGTAGAGGAGGAATGGCGTGTCATGAATAATGAGATCAGTAAGGCTGCTGAATATCAGCTAAGAAACAATGGATTTCTCGAGAGATACTAGACCTGAATGACGAACGACGAAAGTACAAGAATGCAAAAAATGAGGAGGGAAGAAAAGAATACAGGCTAATAAAGAAAGAAGTAAATAGAAAGTGCAGGACAGTTACGGAAGAAAGGAAGAAAGAGATGTGCAAGGTTGTATGGTCGTAGGAAATTTAGATGCTGCATACAGGAAAATCAAGTAAACCTTTGGAGAAAGAAAAACTAGGTGTATGAATATCAAAAGCTCAGAAGGAACCACTTCTAGGGGAAAGAAAGTAAGTCAGAAGGATGGCAGGAACATATCCAACAGTTGTATCAAGGTAGATTATAGCGTTCTGGAACAAGAAGAGTCTGTTGGTACTGGTTACATGGGAGATCCAATTTTGAGGTCAGAATTCGACAGCGCTTTTAGAGGCCTAAGTAGGAACAAGGCACCAGGAATTGATGACATACTCTCAGAATTAATGACTGCGTTAGGAGAAACCAGCATGGAGAAGTTATTACGTTTAGTGTGTAAGATGTATGATACAGGAGAAATGGCATCCGATTTTCGGAAGAATGTTGTTATACCTATTCCCAAGGAAGCCGGTGCTGACAAGTGTGAAAACTACTTCATCATTAGTTTAGTATCTCACTCCTGCAAAATTTTAACACGGATTATTTACAGAAGAATGGAAAGAAACGTTGATACTGACTTTGGAGAAGATCAGTTTGGCTTAAGAAGTAATGTGGGAACCGAATTAAGAAAGACAAGCCCACGTACATGGCTTTCGTAGATCTAGAAAAGGTATTCGATAATGTTGACTGGACCAAGCTGTTTGAGATTCTGAAGGTGAAAGGGATCAGATACCGAGAAAGGATAATTATCTACAATCTATACAAAAATCAGTCTGCAGTGAAGAATCGAGGGCTTTTAAAAATAGGCTGCAATCCTGAAAGGAGTGAGGCAAGGCTGCAGTTTGTCCCCTATCATTTTCAGTGTTTTCATAGAACAGGCGATAAAGGATATCAAAGAGGAATTTGGAAAGGGAATCAAAGTCCAAGGAGAGGATATCAAAACTCTGAGATTTGCCGATGATATTGTTATTTTATATGACTCTGCAAAAGAACTAGAGAAATTGCTGAATGGTATCGACAGAGTCTTGGAGTAGAAATACAAGATGAAAATAAATAATCCCTAAACAAGACTAGGGTGTAATGGAGTGCGGTCGAACAAAGCCAGGTGATGCAAGAAATATTAGATTAAGAAATGAAGTCTTAAAGGAAGTAGATGAATATTGTTACTTGGGTAGTAAAATAACTAACGATGGTAGAAATCAAGAGGACATAAAATGCAGACTAGCACAAGCAAGGAAGGCCTTTCTTAAGAAGAGAAATGTGTTCACCTCGAACATTGTAATAGGTATTAGATTTTTTGAACACATTCGTCTGGAGCGTGGCATTGTATGGAAATGGAACATGGACGATAACTAGCTCAGGAAGGAAGATAATACAATGTTTTGAATCGTGGTGTTACAGAAGAATGCTGAAGGTGAGATCGGTAGATAGAATCACTAATAAAGAGATAATGAATGGAATTCATGAGAGGCGATCGATTTAACTAATTTTGACCAGATAATATAATTTCGTGTGGTTTTCTAGCCGATTGCAGCCCTTGTAAGGCAGACTCTCCGATGAGGGTGGGCGGCATCTGCCATTTGTAGGTAAGTGCGTGTTGTTCTGGTCGGGGAATGTGTTATGTGTGGTGTGTGAGTTGCAGGGATGTTGGGGACAGCACAAACACCCAGCATCCTGGGCCATTGGAATTAAGCAATTAAGGTTAAAATCCCCAACCCAGCCGGGAATCGAACCCGGGACCCTCTGAACTGAAGGCCTGTACTCTGACCATTCAGTCAACGAGTCGGACGTTTTGACCAGAAGAAGAGATAGAATGAGAGGGCACATCTTAAGACATCCAGAACTTTTACAGTTGGTTTTTGAGGGAAGTGTAGGTGGTAAGAACGGTAGGGTTATACAAATATATGAATATGACAAGCAGATTAGAGCAGATGAAGGATGTAGAAGTTATGTAGAAATGAAAATGTTAGCACAGGATAGGGTGGCATGGAGGGCTGTATCAATCCAGTCTATGGATTGATGACTCAAATAACAACAATGACTTTAATCTTTAAAATATATAAAATCAATGCGCATAAATGTAAATATTAAACATTTCAGAAAATAAAACTTAATCCGCACAAAACTTATTGTTCAGTATTGTATCAGAATGGGGTTGACAATCAGGATCTAAGTTATGTAAAATATCCTCTTCCGAAATTCACTTTCTCTATCCAAAAGCAAGGTTAAGCACCCATTTCGTTATGCATGCATACCATTGATGTGTGAGTAAATGATTAGATTTACAAGGATCTGTAAAGTGTAGAACGCCCACCAGAGTGCATTCGTGATGGCATCGCCCTAATATTGATAAGTTGTTACCAGTCAACTGCTGCGAGTTAGCGCTGTTAACTGAGCGGTTGTTTACGGAGCGGAGGCTCCGGGCGCTTTCAATCGGGGCCTCCGGAGGACCTCTGACTGAATTACAAGCGCGTAGTTTAAACTTGGTACGGGAGAAATGAACGAACATTTTTACAGGAATTTATAACATGTCGCTATTATTGTGCGAAACTAGGCCCCTCAATTAATACCTTAATTATTTGGCGATATTATGGATAGCATTCTTACGTACAAACATAATTATGTCTCGTTACCTCCGATTGAATGTCAAGCGCGTAGTGTGAACATGGTACGGGTGAAATAAACGAGCATTTTTACAGAAAATTATAACTTGTCATTATTATTGCGCGAAACTACGCCCCTCCTTTAACTTAATACTGAACCTATTTGGCGGTATTACGCATATCATTCTTACATACAAACATAATTAATATATTTTTTTGCTTGTGGCTTTACGTCGTACCGACACAGATATGTCTTATGGCGACGATGGGACAGGAAATGCCTAGGAGTTGGAGGGAAGCGGCTCTAGCCTTAATCAAGGTAAATCCCCAGAATTTGCCTGGTGTGAAAATGGGAAAACACGGAAAACATCTTCAGCGCTGCCGACAGTGGGGTTCGAACCAACTATTTTCCGAATGCAAGCTGATAGCTACTTTAACCAAACTACGCGGTCACTTGCTCGGTGAGCTCATGTCTAGTGGAACCGATTCCATCAACTGTTTGGCTCTTGTCCTCATCGCTATTTGGCAGAATTATATCATCTTGGACTGGTCTCCACCGTCGGCAGTCCTCAGAATGGTTTTTCGGAGTTTTACATTCTCCTACACTAAGGCGAATGCCGAAACATTTCCTTTTATAGGCCACAGACGCCAACCCCCTGACCTTCATCGAACATCTACTTCACGGGATAAAATCTCCCTGGTCTGAGAGACGGCGTTATCGTCTAGGAGGCCCACCGTCCCTAACAAGGATGGAATGAAAACTCGGGTGGTAGTAGTAATATTCTTTGCAGGTGCACTTTCATCCGGAGCTTATGATTCATTTGTGGCATCTTTTACAGCGCAGCACTTACAGATTTGAATTCCTACGTCAGCTCGTAAATATTCATCCCATACTTCTGGTCAAGTCTTTCGCGTTTTTCACATATGTCCAGAAATTAAAAGCGAATTCATATTTAAATGAAACTACTGTATTCTAGCGCCAATGTAATGGGAACATTTCGATAATAATAATAATAATAATAATAATAATAATAATAATAATAATAATCATAATCGTAATGTACGAAGTATATTGTGTAAGTTCTATACAGGCAGGGCCTGCACTTTCCTGAGAAACAACTGAACCTATGTAGATATATTGTTTGTTGTATCCGCAGGGTACAGGTACATGCGATACGGATTATATATCGATGATCATTAAATTTCCTTGGTACCAAATGCGAGGATGCATTAATTATACTGAATGACTATACTTTCTTGTTAAGTGGTATTGTATGTAATATCGGTGATATAGATCAATTTTTGTATATGCAGGCAACGATTTTTATAGGACGTAAGTTTGAATTATGTCCTCCTTGGCTGATCTCTACCGTCGGCAGTCCTCAGAATGGTCTTCCGGCGTTTTACAACAGACGCCAACCCCCTCACCTTCATCGAACATCTCCTTCACCGGATAAAATCCGGTTAACCTCCGGAGCTCCGTAACTCCTTTGCCTCCGTCGGTAGTACCAGAGATTGCCGGAGTAGCGCTGTAATCGTATTATCCGATTCAATCAACAGGAGGACCGCCTCCTCTTTACAGCGCCAATGTGAATCAGACAGTTCAGCAAGACGTTCAAAGAGGGCTACGTACAGTACGAAGCACCCGCGATGCCTCGCAGACACGTTAGACAGCCTATCCACCAACTGACAGCATTTAACAGAGGCCGCATTGTGGTATTGCATGTGGGTGGTTGGTAGTATCGTGAAATTGCCAGGTATGTGAGCCACTGAGTTATCACAGTGGCCCCACGTTGGACTCAATTGGTACATGAGGGCACCCAATCACGTCGTGCAGGTTTGAGTGAACCAAGAAACACCACCCCGAGGGAGGACCGTCGTATGGTGCGCCAAGCATTGCGGGATCCCATAACTTAGGCACCCGCCTTCCATGAACAGGTACTACAGACTCCACAACATTCTGTGAGTTCCCACACTGTGTCTCGATGACTCACATCAGCCGGATTGGGGTCCTGTTTCCCGAAGAGTCGGTTGCCATTCACACAAGAACACCAACGCCTGCGTTTGGAGTTGTGCCTTGTCCGGGAGGCACGAAGAGATGAGGATTCGCATCACATAATGTTCAGTGATGAGTCCCGCTTCTCCATATCCTCAGATGACCATCGTGCGATGGTTTGGCGGTGTCGAGAATAGAGGGCAGATCATGCTCATATTGTGGAAAGACACACATTCGTAATCCCTGGCATCATGGTGTGGGGAGCCGTAGGATATGCGTTCAGGTCACCTCTAATAATGCTTCGGAAGACTCTGACGGCACAGCGATACGTTACAGACATTCTGCATCCGTTCGTCCTACTCCTTATGACACAGCACCTTGGGAATATGTTCCAACAATATAATGCACGTCCTCGCACACACACAGAAAGTGTGTCTATTGACTGCCTGGGGCATGTTGAGGTCCTCCTGTGGCCAGTAAGGTCTCCGGACCTCTGCATCATTGAACACGTGTGTGATGACGTTAGAACTGGACTCCGTCCCAGTACCAACCTGCGGGATCTGGAGTGACAGCTGCAAGAACTGTGAACGAACTTGCCTCAAGAGAGGATCAAAAGGCTGTTTTTACCATTCGGATCCGAATAAGGGTATGTATTGCGGCCATTGGGGGTGCGACACTCTACTAATCTGGCGCCAACATTGCACCTGTAACTGCCAACGGTATTATTTCCTTCATCCCATATTGTAGTCAGTTCAAAAAAGGAACATGGTCTTTCAACATATGTAGTTTCATTCACATTCAATAACTCCTTCCAGTTCTTAACGTTTTTGTCAGGTCCCGGTTTCGATTCCCGACCAGGTCAGGGATTTTTCTCTCGACCTGAGGGCTGGTTCGAGGTCCACTCAGCCTACGTGATTAAAATTGAGGAGCTATCTGACGGTGAGATGGCGGCCCTGGTCTCGAAAGCCCAGAATAATGGCCGAGTGGATGTGTCGTGCTGACCACACGATCCCTCGTAATCTGTAGGCCTTCGGGCTGAGCAGCGGTCGCTGGGCAGGCCAAAGCCTTTTCAAGGGCGTTAAGTGCCGTGGTTTTTTTATTGTTGGTATGCATTACATCAAAACAATATTCTTTGTGTTCATTTTCGTATGCCTGTGTATAAAAGAAAAGAAAACATTGTGACGGAATTTAAGTGAAAAACCCTTCTTGTAATATCCCTTTCGACTTGGAACTTCTACCTTAGAAATTTGTGAAACTGAACTTTCGCCAAGGCATTGATTAAACTTATTTAATCAGTGTTTCCAGAAACATGTACTACTTATATTTGTACTCTGCAAGAACTTCTACTAGTTTGGGCTCGTTTATATTCTCAGCATTATTGCCGTCTGATCGCTTATTCTAGGCGGGGTATGCGCGTGCATCTTCCCTGGCATAGCCAGAGAGAGGACTGAGTTGATCGCCGACTCGGGAACATGGAGGATCGTTTCGCTTGGTGCTGCCTGAACGCTGTAAAATTCTGTGGTGATATGGACAACGGCTAACTGTAAACGAGGGGGCTAATGGCCCGAAATACTTCACTTTGTTTCATTTTATTTTAGTAACTGATACATCCTCCAAACCTTATTTTTAATGCATACACTTATGTAACTCACAAGCCTCGTGGTTGTAAGTATTGCAACGGGATTAGAAACCTCGAGCAAGTAACAAAACTGTAAGTTCTGCCTCTTCAACTACGACTGTGCTGCATTAATGTGGAAGAATTTGTGTTCGGCATACAATCCGTTCCAAACCGTGTTTCTCATTTAATTGAGAACTGACTTTCGCTTGAGTTTATAGTTACTGCAACTTTTTGAACTATGAAAAGTGGTATCTGTACAAGTTTAGGAGATCTATTTAATAATTTTACCGCTCAGCTTCAGTAATTTGAATTACTGTATACTTTTATTGTGTTTTTTTTTAAATTTTGCCTCGTTTCATTTGTGACAGTTTAACTGTCCGAGGCAAGGTAATTTTGTGAGGAAGTTCACACAAGAACTTATGTAATTGCATCATTTTCGGGTTTCATTTGGATGATTAATTTATTTTACCAACTTTGAGTTGAATTTTTAATTACTACATCATTTCCTTCTTTTGTTTTTCAGCCGGGCTGAGTGGCTCAGACGGTTAAGGCGCTGGCCTTCTAACCCCAACTTGGCAGGTTCGATCCTGGCTCAGTCCGGTGGTATTTGAAGGTGCTCAAATACGACAGCCCCGTGTCGGTAGATTTACTGGCACGTAAAAGAACTCCTGCGGGACAAAATTCCGGCACCTCGGCGTCTCCGAAGACCGTAAAAGTAGTTAGTGGGACGTAAAGCAAATAACATTATTATTATTATTATTATTATTATTATTATTTTGTTTTTCACTTTGTTGCTTTGTTACGCTCGTGTTCTGTGATTGAGTAATCCGTGTATTATGGCGTCACCCCTTCTTGTTGGTGATGATAATTGTTTAGGGGTGTTCGTTTGCTTTGGCGGTCTCACCTGATATGGTTTTCTTGCGGTTAATTCTGTTTCGTTTCTTTGTGTTATTTCTTGCCTATTTTACTATGTTGTTGTGTGTTTCCTGATTTTCAAATTTTCCCTTCCGGTATGATGATGTAAAGACTTTCTTGTGAGAACTTCTCGAGGTGTGGGTTGTAAAAGTGATTAAATTTAATTTTGAAATTGAAAGGTTAGTACGAGTTTTAAAATCTTTGAAATTGTAAACTCTATTTAATGAAGACATCTCGAAATTATGTACAAGTCCGAGGATGGTGAAGTTACGTACGGTAATGTAGTTGTAAGTTTTACTGTCAATATCCTTGGGGTATCGGCCGATTCCTTCTTTAGTTTAGTTATTCTTTTCTTAAGATTTATTTTTCTTCTGGGGATGTTCAGTGGCTTTAAAGTTAATTGCATATTTTAAATAAATTTATGTAATCAGTTCAATATCTGGTGTTTGTTCTTGAAGTAGTTAAGCATGTTTTAATATAGTAACCACGTTCCACGGTTTGTTATCACCTGCATTGTTTACGGTAAGTTCTCTTTTATTTTATTTTTCCTTGTTGTTGTGCTGTTATGATAATATGTGCTTTCACATTTATTTTATTTGTTTGCTGACCCGTCTGGGCGACTTGTGGAGATCGTGGGACTGGCTCAACATACAGTACACTGTACGGGTGCGTAAATACGTCATTAACATACATCAAGGTTCATTTATTTTTACACGTAATTATAGGAAAATGAATAGGACGATAATTGTTCTGATAGATTGAATATCCATACGCGGCTGGAAGGCGTGACGTGCCTTTAGGAACATGATGGATAAGAAGAGCATTGTCGGACAGGTGGCATTGTTTCTTAAGCGACGATATTGAAAATTATGTTTCAATGTCAGCTGGCTAAAATATTGCAAACTAAAATGTACACTATCTCATAACAGGTATCCAGTCACCGCTGTGTACATGTAAAATATATCTTAGATGTTACTATTATCATCACTGTTGATTTCACAGACGCCTAAGAACTGGATATTTTCCGGTGCTACGGCGTACCTGCAGAACGTGCTTGCCACATCAGTAATCAATTAGGACCATTTACGCCTTTCTTTAGTTTTCCACATTGACTGTCGGGGACGTGATTGTGAAATGGAGAGAGGAAGACACTCTACAACGCAACCACCAATTTCAAGGTTTTGGGGTAAATTTAACCTCCAACGTTAAATCAATTCTTGGATGACGCTTTAAATTACTTTTAGAGTAAAACATGATTTGGGATGAAAACATTCCATAACTAATGAACGTATTATGTTCTAAGCCGTTAGTCGTAGAAAACTGTTTTTTGGCTTAGTACGTTTTGTTTTACCTGCTCATAATGTTTCTATTCTTTATCAAGGGCAAATTGAAAATTAGGGCAGCTGGCTACGTTTTCAGTCTTGTACAGGCCCTGCTTTGACCCTAGGCTTCACCTTAAAAGGGTGTTAAACTTACAGATTCAAGTTCAATGTCCAAGAGTGCAAACTGTAACTCGGGGCTCGGATTCGATCCATTACTTAACCTAACTAGGCGAGATGGTGACTATACACTATTCCTATGGACCTAAGTTTAAATAGATATCTCAGGTGCTCATAACATGTAACTTCTAGTTCGAATCCTTTACTAACCGTAACCTCACAACCTTGAGTTTAACCTGCCGGTTGAAGTAGCGTGCGCTTTCAGAGCTTGAGTTTAAGGGTCCGATTCTTGTGGGTTCCTGCTAATTTTACTACTGGAAGGTATCTTTTCTCTTCCTCCTCCCCCACCTCCTCCTCACAAGGGGGTTTATCTTTCTACTCCTCGTTCTCAAAAATGCTCTATCCTCCTCCTCCTCACAAGGGGCTCTATCTTCCTCCTCCTCGTTAAAATTGGCTGTATCTTCCTCCCCCTCCTCCTTCCAACAAGAGGCCCCATCCTCCTCCATACAACAGGCTGTATCCTTCTCCTACATTCAAGGGGCTCTATCCTCCTATTCTGATAACAGAAGTGGCCTATTCTCTTCCTCCTCCTCCACCTGCTCCTCCTCACAGGGCACTTTATCATTCTACTACTCATTCTCACAAAGTAATGTATTCTCCTCCACACAAAGAGCTCTATCCTCTTCCTCTTCCTCCTCTCTTCTATTTACTTTATCCCTCTCGTCCTGCATGAATGGGTCTCTACCTTCCTCAACATTCAACAGAGTTGAGTACTAGTTTAATTTATGATGACTGATTGAAGTATCATTAAAATGTAATAGCGGAGCACTATAAGCGCGGTGTTTAACGTGAATGAAACGTTAAAATTCTCGACCCGACCGGAGATCGAACCCTTAGACTTAAGTCTAATATATTAAGATATTTATTGTGCACTAATAGGTTGGGTGTAATTCAAATACCCAACACCAGTACAATAAGAATTAAAAGTTAAATCACCGATGTGACCAAGATTCGAACCTGGTATTCTATTCGATTGAATACTAGCATCCTAACCTTGCTTAGAGCTTGGGTACGATTCAAAAACCCAACCCCATGCCTTAGGAATTAAAAGTTAAAAATTCCTGAACCGAACCGAAAACCGTGAGCACTACAACTGGGCTTTAGATGTCTGACTCATGGACTATGGTCTATTGTTAGGCTGAGTAGCGCCGGCCTAAGAAAGAAACGTTCGTCAATGTCGTACGATATTAGCGTGTAAAGACAAATATGGCTGCATGCATGGTATTTAAGCAAAACAGTTACGTAAAAAAACAGTTATTGTGTCTAACTCTGCACTCGAAAGACACTCGGTTTCGAATATCTTGTTAGTTATCATAAATACATGGTTTTACAGTAGTTCCTTAATTCAACTCTATTTTTTTTAAATGCTATTTGTTCGGGGCGTCGACCTGTGAAGATCTATTGTCCCTACCATATGTGAGGAACTTGCGTGTATTATGTAAATGGCGCAAGTGTAAAGTGTTGAATGTGAGCAAAGAAACGTTAAGGACGACGCAAACGCCCAGTCCCAAGGCCAGGGATATTAATCATTTACAATTAAAAACCCCTGACCTGGCCGGGAATCGAACGCGGGGCCGCCGGGTGACAGGCGGACATGTTGCCCCCCCTACACCGCGGGGCCGGACTAAGAAAATATTAAGGCAGATACTTCCTCAACGCTACGATAGCTCCTTTCTAATACTTAGCTTTTACAATTACACCTACACTTATAGAAAATAGACTCAAACATACAATATGACCCAGAGGGATTTTCGAGGGAAATCAGCTATGCCTCACTCTCTCTGTCACAGCTAGGGAGTACGTGAATGCCTGATCCTGAATACTTATCCATTTATGCACTTCAACGGCACTTAGCTATAAAGGTAGGTTACGCGTTAGAAACTTTGAGAGTAATTCGGAACAGGTTGAAATATTTATCATGATTCATAGAAAAAGTATATGTTATCAGCTGTAAGTGATAAGGCGCATTAGTAAATTTATTGAAAATAGCAGGTTCATTAGCCTGAAATACAAATCGAAGATAGGCAGAGAAATAGTTGAAACCTAGCTGCTTAGCAGCATACCAAGTTTATTTAGTTTAACCTGCGGTTAGTCAGCTCGAGCTCCTTCTTTCGGAGGTTAGGTAGGAAATGTAATGATTGTGTGCTAAAGCCTGGATTAAATACTAGGCCTCCCTGCAAAGTTCATATAGAGCAGAGGTGCTCAGCCGGGCGCCGCTGAGTCTTGCCCGGGCTGACGTGACGTAAATATAGGCAGCTTACGTAAGAAGCATACGTCACAGTGGAGCGAGAGAGCGGACACACCTTGGAGGGAAGCGAGGGAGCATTCACGTACGACTGTGATTATGAAGCTCTCCTCCACTATTCAATATATTCCGGTTTTATTTATACTGCGCTCGATATGAGCAGTCATTGCATTTCTTTGTAAGTTGCATTACGTCGCACAGTTAGGTCTTATGGCGACGATGGGACAGGAAAGGACTAGAAATGGTAAGGAAGCGGGCGTGGCCTTATTTAAGGTTCAACCCCAGCATTTGGCTGGTGTGAAAATGGGAAACCACGTAAACCATCTTCAGGGCTGCCGACAGTGGGGCTCGAACTGGATACTGGCCTCACTTAAACGACTGCAGCTATCCAGCTCGATGCAGTCTGTTTTATTGTCTTATATTTATTCATTCAAAGAAAACTGACACGTTGTAATTTTTGTGTTACAGTCTACAAAGGTTTAAAAGTACAAACTACGAATTACAATTCTTTGGATGAGAATTACGGTAATTCAATTTTTAAAATGTAAAATTCCTGTTACTCATTAAGCAATAAGTAAAATTATTACATAATGCACAATGATTTTGCACAGTGTTGTTGCGTTGTTGACTTTCCCTTTTCACTGAATTTCTTAAAATACAGTAGTACCGGTACGGGTGTTTATAATGCAACAGGCGTCTGAGGATAATAGCTAGCCTCTAAATGGTGAGAGGGAGTTTCATCACGAGTGAGGACATAGTTATTTACTATTCAAGACTAAGGTACAACAGTGTAAATATAGTATGCCTTCAAATAAATAACCTCCCTAATTTTATTACCGGTAAGCATAATTGTATTTTTGGTGAGTTTATCAGGTAATTTAAACCCAAACAACCACAAGGCACACTTTATCCACCTTAAATCCGTATTACATTAGAACTGTTTCTAAAGCACCCCTTAAAATGTAATAGTGAAAATTGTCATTCATTACGTACATTATACAAATACTCTTAATTGTATCCGGTCAATATACATGAACTGCAATGAACATAAATAACTTATTTCTGCCCTCTTTCTGTCATTATTCTCTGCCTTCGTTTCAAACTCGAGTATCGCCACAGTGATCGAGAGTGACTGGAAGAACTTCGCCAAACCTTCACGGCCTGTGACGTAGCCACAACGTCACGGTGGTTGTGTAGAATACGCTCATCGCCTGCCTGCCTGCCCACTTACTGTGCTGGGCGCCCGCGGGACGGAAAGCACAGCGTGAACACTTCTGATATACAATGAAATGAAATGTCGTGTAGCCTCCGGAGAGGCCTGGTGCAGATCTTTTTATATGACTTCCGTAGGCAACCTGCGCGTCATAATGAGGATGAAATGATGATTTTTTATTTATTTATTTATTTAGCTTATGGCTAGTGCATAACTCTACATACAAATATTCAAAAAAATAACAAACAATATAACACCTTAAACAATCAACCAATCTCTAAAACAGTTCATAAACTTAAATCCAGGCTGTCCAACCATTATACAACCCCGTCAGAAGCACACACAAACTCCTTCAGTTGACCGAAGTATGACCTCTTAGGACATTCGGTGACAATATGACGGATGGTCTGTTTCCTCTCACCACAGTTGCATTCATGGGAGGAGCGCATACCCCACATATGTAACAATGACCCACATCGTCCGTGATTGGTACGGACTCTGTTGAGAAGAACCCAAGTTCTTCTGGGGAGATTATGACCAGGTGGTGGGTGTTGTCGACTAAAGACGGTCTGCCATTCATCTGGAGCTGAGTTGGTCCACTCCAATTGCCATTCATCAGAACCGTTAAATTTCCTATGATGAGTTCCCTTGCAGTCTGAATGGGCGGAGATCTGGACTTCAAACGTCCATACCTAACAACCATATCTTCATGAATGGGAAGACTTGGGTTCATTGTTATCTTCCTGAATTCGCGAATTAGGTTGTTTTGTCTGCGAATCCTTGGAGGTGTTATGTGGCTCAAGACTGGCAACCAGGAAAGAGGAGTAGATCTGACTGCGCCGCTGACAATGCGCGCATCGGCTGATTCAGAACCATATCAATATTCTTAACATAAGGTCTATTCAGCCAAACAGAAGAACAATACTCGGCAGTAGAGTATACCAGTCCCAGTGCTGACGACCTAAGAGTGCATGCTGATACTCCCCATGTAGAACCTGCAAGTTTCTGAATGATATTGTTCCTGGTCTTCAGTTTAGCAGCGGTATTCATTAAATGTTTACTGAAGGATAGTGTGCGATTAAGAGTTACTCCAAGGTACTTGGGGTTAGGATTGTGTGGTAGTGAGAGTTGTCGAGGGAAACATTCAAAGTAATGTTTGCCTGCCTGTTATTAAGGTGAAAGAAACAGGTTTCCGTTTTGCTGGTGCTAGGTATCAAACACCACTTATCAAAGTACTCGCTCAAAATGACAAGGTCTCCGTTCAGAATTGTTTCTATCTCATTCACATTGGATTGCTGAGTAACTGTTTCTAGGTCATCCGCGTAAGCGAACTGGCGTGATGTAGTGCGGGGTATATGGGCAATGTACATATTAAACAGCAATGGAGAGAGCACATATCCTTGAGGGAGACTATTGTTGAGCTTTTTAATTTTACTAGGTTTGTTATTCATGATGATGAAGACGGCACATACACACAGTCCTCTTGCCACGGGAATTAACCAATTATGGTTAAAATTCCCGAATCTGCTGTGAATCGAACCTGGGACCCCTGTGACCAAAGGCCAGCACGCTAACCATTTAGCCGTGGAGCCGGACCTCTGATATACAGTAACGCTGTTTATGGTGATTGGTTCTCCCTATGAAGATATTAAGCCTTGAGCATACCCTTGATGCTACTCGACAGAAGTAGGCTATGTGCCTGCACTGGGCTTTACTCTCTCCCTTCCTACTATCATATATCACGTCATCTATTTCATTACATTACCTCACCTAACAAGGTTGATATTAGGAAGGGCATCCGGTAGTAAAACCTCGCTACAAACATTCATCTTACTTCATTGAGGGCTGACTAAGACAGCTGATTGAGGAATCCCTTAAATGTAATGTCTTCGATTAGGGCTCTGTAATTATCTCAGGTATAGAGACCTGCCTTAACTTTTGGGGGTTCAACGCATAGGAAAGGTTGCTTTAGTTAGTATCAGGAGAATGAAACTTGTAAAGAGGATAATTGTTCGCTCTGCAAGGTCGTTATGAAACGAGATACTCGCTAGCACGCGCCAGCTTTACATACATGCATAAGTACTACAGTTTCGCGAGTCTACAGATGATAGCGGACATACGTAATTTAGCATTAGTAGCATTCAGAATTAGTGCTCTCAAAGCAATACATACCTGGTTTACCTAAGACAGGTTTCATGTCTCTCGTTTTTAACTGAAGATACAGGGTTCGATTCTTAGTGGTGGCGGGGATTTTTGTCTGAATGGAGGTACCTCTTACTAAATCTACAAGTTGTTGGGATTCTGAAGAACATTTAACGGTGATTCTGTTTGGTCTACATAAAATAATGTGGGTTCGAATATTTGTCAGGTAGCCAGAGAGACGGAAATAATTACTAGGTTGGCAACGGATCTTCTCGGTGTAGCCCCTCGGGCATAGTGTAGAAAGGTAGGTCTAATTAAAGAAGACCCAGTCTTGCATGAATAAGAGCAGACTCACGCTATTTCACGATTTCGTGGCAAGAGAAAGGGATGTAAAGAAGATCATTTTATTGTTTGCCATTATATGGAAGAATAACGCTACAGCAGTTGAGTTCAATAAGTAGGAGCTCTTTCCTTAGGTTTCGTGACTTGACTTGTACAATATTATTTGTATAGTTCAGGTAGTAGCTGTTTACTCTTGTTAAACGAAAATCTACTTCATAACCGCTGTGATTATCTTGAAAACTGATTAAGATGCAGAAGTACTACAGTCAGTATATTCACTATTATTTGAACCTTGGATCTGTAGCTTTAATCATTTCATGCGCCTTAAAAAGCATTCAGAAATGGAAACTTCTAACGTATAAGTTATATATTTACTTTTTTTTTTTTTTTTGCTATGTGCTTTACGTCGCATCGTAAATATAGATCATATGGCGACGATGGAATAGGAAAGGCCTAGGAATGGGAAGGAAGCGGCCGTGGCCTTAATTAAGGTACAGCCCGAGCATTTGCCTGGTGTGAAAATGGGAAAACACGGAAAAGCATCTTCCTCGTATATATACATATTTTTAACCTGGTAAAACATAGTTATAATTATCATGGTTCTTGTCACAGTATTATCATTTGAAATCTACTTAAAACTACAGGACACCAGCTGAAAGTGACAAGGTTTATCAGTCAACCTATGGAAAACTACAGGGTTGCCAGCCTAAAAGATAGATCTAACAAAAACAGAGATGACGTGGAAACAGCAGCATATCAAGCGTACCATACGGTCTAAAACAGTAGATAGTCAGTTGGAGCTTCTTGTAACGTTGTTGTCTCTCATCCATTTCGTCACCAATAACGGTATTCCGAAGGATCCCTGACACATACGCAATGGGCACTCGATCGGTTACGTTCCACTGTAGTAACGCCAGCCGGCCAAGGCAGCATTTATAGCTCTGTGGTGAGCATTAGCTGATCATTAATCGTAAGGCTTGCCCATCATGCCACGCGTGAGAACAGGTCTAACGACAATCTTGCAAACTGTCCCTTTAAATTTATTGCCATCTGTCGGTCACACAAGACACCTGTTATCAATCCCACTGTATCCGTCCAACTTTGGTTCGATGCTTGACATGGCAATAACTATATTCATAAGTTAAAAGTACGGTGCCGGCCCCGTGGTGTAGGGGTAGCGTGCCTGCCTCTTACCCGGAGGCCCCGGGTTCGATTCCCGGCAAGGTCAGGGATTTTTACCTGGACCTGAGGGCTGGTTTGAGGTCCACTCAGCCTACGTGATTAGAATTGAGGAGCTATCTGACGGTGAGATATGGGCCCCGGTCTAGAAAGCCAAGAATAACGGCCGAGAGGATTCGTCGTGCTGACCACACGACACCTCGTAATCTGCAGGCCTTCAGGCTGAGCAGTTGCCGCTTGGTAGACCAAGGCTCTTCAAGGGCTGTAATGCCATGGGGTTTGGATTTAGAAGTACGGTAACAGACATTACTGCAATATAGCAAGAACTTTTGCTGGCACAAAGAGGTAGGAAGGATGGCATGACGAGGTAATAGCTGTTTTAATAATAAATTAAATGACAGAAACTGTACGATACACATAACTTGTTTACGTAGCGGGCTATGTGAGGTGAACGGAGAAGAGTAGGTTATCAGGTGACCTAGAAGAATAATGGCCTCGGTCATGGAGGGTAAGGGGGCAGAGGGGGCCCAAGGAGGTTAGACTCAATTTGTAATAACTTACAAAATAAAAGACTTACAGGCCTAACGAGGCCAAAGATATGTTAAGAACAAAATATTTTGGAGGTGAGTGGTATATTCACAGACTGAATACTGAAAGGCATAACAGTCATTTTTGTAACTATTTGCTTTACGTCGCACCGACACAGACAGCTCTTACGGCGACGATGGGATTGGAAAGGCCGAGGAATGGGAAGCAAACGGCCGTGTCCTTAATTAAGGTACAGCCTCAGCATTTGACTGGTATGAAAATGGAAAACTACGGAAAAATATCTTCATGGAGGTTCGAACCCACGATCTCCCGAATACAAGCTCACATCCGCGCGCCCCTATCCGCATGGCCAACTCGCCCGGTCAGTCACTTTTTTTATTCTCCCGATCATTCGCGGTCGACACAGTAATACGGCCTTTGGAAGGAAGATAATAATTATTTCATGTGGCTATTTCTAGCCGAGTGCGGCCCTTGTAAGTCAGACCCTCCGGTGAGGGTGGGCGGCATCTGCCATGTATAGGTAACTGCGTGTTATTGTGGTGGAGGATAGTGTTATGTGTGGTGTGTGAGTTGCAGGGATGTTGGGGACAGCACAAACACCCAGCCCCCGGGCCAGTGGAATTATCCAATGAAGATGAAAATCCCCGAACCTGCCGGGAATCGAACTCGGGACCTTCTGAACTGAAAGCAGTACGATGACCGTTCAGCCAACGAGTCGGACGGAAGAAAGATCACCGATAATAAATGCTGTTGACTGGCTGAACTGGCCATACATCTCTCACTCATGATGATATTCGCCAGCGAATGCCGCAATTTCCTTCCTTTTGGCCTCCCATAACTAATTTTTTAATTTTCTTTCTTTATTTCAATGCCATTGTTTTCTCATTTTCTTGGGAACATTCCCGTCCGTGATTTTCAAATCCGAATTTTATTTAGCATATGATAGGTAGCTGTTAGTCCATAATTGAAAGTATGCATACGCAATGTGTACATATTTGTAGGAGCATGCATAATACGTTCAGAATCATTTTCATTGCTGCATTTTCGGAATGCAAGAACACTTATATTATCACGACAACACGTTACTTCAAATCTCTGACGCATTGTTCCTGTCATTACGCACAATAATTTCTAGTCATATATTTCAAGTATCATATCATCACAGCGCGAGCAAAACCTCGTATTACACAATGCTCTTCCTTCCTTAAGGCTGGTCAAGCCTCCCTGTCACATATGGATGCGCAGTCCATCAGAACAATTTTCGTTGTCTTTGTTTTCCTATGGTTATTTGTAAAGTAAAATGAACCTTACGCACCGCATTGTAGGAACGTATGTTTGCATAACGTACTTACGCACTCCTACAGTTTATTGTGTTTAAGGTTAATTTTCCTTTACACTTTGACATAGGAAATAAATACTACGAAAATTGTTCTGATGGACTACATATCAATATCTGACTGGGAGGAGTGAACAGTGTTAAGGAAAATAATGGATAGGAACAACATTGTGGGTTGCGAGGTTTTACTCGCGCAGTGATAATATCTCGACTGAAAACACTTTCCGTATCCCACATCGATCTGATTTCTAGTTTTAAACGGGAAATCCCCGTCATCACTGAGCACATAATTATAATGCAGGGCGTATAAATGGCATAGTACTAAACATCAAAAAAAAATTTTTTTTTTTGCTAGTTGTTTTACGTCGCACCGACACAGATAGGTCTTACGGCGACGATGGGACAGGAAAGGGCGAGGAATGGGAAGGAAGCGGCCGTGGCCTTAATTAAGGTACAGCCCCAGCATTTGCCTGGTGTGAAAATGGGAAACCACGGAAAACCATTTTCAGGGCTGCCGACAGTGGGGTTCGAACCTACTATCTCCCGAATACTGGATACTGGCCGCAATTAAGCGACTGCAGCTATCGAGCTCGGTCATCAAAATATCAACGGCTTACTTCTAAAACCTCGTATGTCCCGATGCTCTTCCGACGCATTATTTTCCTTAATGCTGGCCACTCCTCCCGGCCACACATGGATATACGGTCCATCAGAACAATTTTTCATTGTGTTCAATTTCCTATACTGGTGTGTAAAGGAAAATGGACCTGACCATAGGGTATAGAAGGGATGTTGTTTGCAACACGTGTTTAAGCACTCCTACAGTATAATGCATTTAAGGTTCAATATCCTTTACACATTAACATAGGAAAATGAACACAACGAAAATTGTTCTGATGGGCTGCATCTATATAAATAAAATTGTAGGGGGTCCGCTGTCTGTAATTTCTTTTGTTTTGCCAATTTTTCAGATATTTATCCGTTTTAGGTCAACTCAAGACCCAATCGGTGGTTTTTACGTTTCGTGTCTGTCTGTCTGTCTGTCTGTCTGTCTGTCTGTCTGTCTGTCTGTCTGTCTGTCTGTCTGTCTGTCTGTCTGTCTGTCTGTCTGTCTGTCTGTCTGTCTGTCTGTCTGTCTGTCTGTTCCACCATCACGTCGAAACGGCTGGATTGATCTCAACGAAACTTCATATTTAGAGTATACTCATCCCGGGGAAGGTTTCGATATGCATATCGTTTTAAAATCTTTGAATAGACGGGGGGTTTATAGGAAAACCAGAATGGTTTTTCCACCATCACGTCGGAACGGCGGGATAGATCACAACTAAACTTCATATTTAGAGTACACTCATCCCGGGAAAGGTTTTGATATGCATATCATTTTAAAATCTTTGAATAGACGGGGGGTTTATAGGAAAACCAGAATGGTTTTCCTCCATTTTCTCTTATACTATTGATCTTCTGTAAACTTAGTTTACCGTACGTGAAACGTCTCTTCATTATAAACAACTTTAGTTATGTTCATAATTTACCTTACTCTTCACATGACGGAGAAATTTACAATTTTCCGCTGGTATCATGCTCTGCATTGAGTGACCGACAGACCGACAACGAACCTACAGGTTACCATGGCAACGTCTCTGACTGCATGCCAGCAGGGAAGTAACGTATTGCCATTTTCCTCACCATGCTTTTAAATTCGTGGTTGTTCTTTGGGTAGAAAGCAAGAGAGGCGTCAATCGGCCTATCTGCGGGATATTGGCGGAATATCGTTGGATGTTATAACCGCCCTCGAATAGATCAAGTAATAACACCATTAGTCATCTTCTTATTATTTGTTTACCTAAGAATCACTGGACCTAAATTTCTCCCCTGTTACCGCTTTATTATATCCATAACTCACACTAGCATAATTTATTGAGGGGCATTTGATTTTCCAATACATTCATTTGGCATTTACAAATTTGTCGTTATCCGGCTGTCCTCAGTTATAATCCATTTTCTATTACTTTCAACTTTCTTAACTGTATTATTTTCTTCCTTAATTACGCCGTATGTACGCGAATGCTAGAAACTACTGGATGTATTTCCACCAAGACTCATATTTAGAATACACCTGTCCTTGATAGATTTTAGGGCAAATATTGTTTCTAAATCCCTGAACTGACTGGGGGTTTATACGAAACCGAAACAGTGATTTTGCACTTCTACAAAATATACACAACCAAACTTAATGGAAATCTACCAACCTTGGTAGAAATTAATTTCTAAACTTTTTTTCTCATGTGCATCATTTTGATACGAAGATTAATAAGGGAGATATCATTAACGGACCGTTTTCCTGTACAAGTCCCATCGGACTTAACTCACGAGCGGGTGCGTGTAAAGCGTATTTCTTACAACATGAAAACTACTGAAGACATTCGAACCAAAATTTATATTTAGCATCCACCTGTCTAAAGGTAGGTTTTAAACGAAAATAAAATTCCATGTTCCGGAATGGACTGGCGGTTTATAGGGAACCGAAATGGTGATTTTAGTCTTCCACAATATATACAGAACAAGACCAACCTGACTGGAATTCGACCAAACGTGATGGAATTCCACCTCTAAACCTTTTTTTTTCATGTGTATTTTTTCGTCAGGAGGATTAATAAGGGAGATATCATGAATGGTCACTTTTGCAGGTTAAGTCCAGCGGACATAGCCCAAAAGGTGTTTTACATGGAGCAGGTTCCTTATCTATATAAATCAAATCGTAACGACTGTGTGCCTCTACATTACTATTTTGGCGAAATTTTCGTACAGTTTTCCGTTTAAGGGGTAATAATGACCATCTCCATAATTTTTGGTTTAGTTTCCTGAAAGTCCTAATTTTTACCCGCCTCGCCCAAAATCCAGATTTCGGCATAATCTGCCAGAAGAAAAAGAAGATAATTGAAATTTGACAAAATTATACGTTTTAGCCTGTAACGAACGGAAAACATCCTAGATCATTAAATTTTTCAGTTTTTATCCCCGAAGAATATCGAAATATGCAGGCAATTTTAATGATGGTGCAGACCTTCGGAAATTCCTATTACATAACGGATTGCACACTCTCCGTTCAATTTGGAATGATCTACAACCTTGGTCTTATGACTTTTTGCCGTATCTGTATCCCTTTTACGTTTGATTTTTCTCTATTAATCTATGTTAAGTCAATTTGGAATTTTCACATGCATAATTCATACTTTCAATTACTTATATGAAATACAGAATCATTAAACTCTTCACGAAAATTGGCCCACCCAGTAGCCATATGTGAGTCAAATGCTATGTATGTAGCTGTCACATAATTATCCGAAAGTAATGTAATGTGAGATAATCTTACAAAACCTTTACCCTGTTCCACGTTTCTAACTCAATCTGACCCAAGAATAGATGACATATCATAGGACCAGCCATTTAGGCCACTAAATCCGGCGTGTCTTATGATATAATCCTTTGTCGATATGACGTACGTTTAGTAGCAGTTAATCTGAAAATGAAGGTCTTCAATATTGTAAACACGCATATACTTTCGTATGTCGATCTATATATATATTCACTGATGTCGATTTTTAGCGATCGAGAAAGGGTGGGTCTGCTATTGTAATCAGTACTCCCCACACCGACTTTGACTGGCAGTAGGAAAGGGTTCCTTCTCCAACTCCTGTGTAACTGTCATTAGTAAGGAAGGCCTACAATTGTAATGAATAGTTCCCTTCTCGATTTGACTTGCAGAAGGCAAGTGAGCATGCAGTTTTGTTTAAAACTCCCCTACCCGATTGTGTTTGGCAGTAGGCAAGGGTGCCCGCTATTATAAGGAAATGTCCTCATCTAAAATGTGACTGGCATTAGGCATAGTGGCCTGCTATTTTGATGGAAACTCACCAACTTGGTGTGACTGGCAGAAAGCTGGCTGGCAGTAGGAAAATGGGCCTGGCATTATAATGATAACTTCGCAACTCAATTTCGAGTGATACTAGGGTAATTGCCTGCCATTATAATAGAAACTCCTCAACTGTAATCTGTCTGGAAGTAGGAAAGGGGCTGCCATTTTAAGGAAAACTCCCCAAATCGATTCTGTCCGCGTAGTAGGCAATGGGGCCTGCAATTTTAATGTAAACTTCCCAACTCGATTGTGAATGCCAGTAGGCAAGTGAGCCTGGCGTTATATCACAAATCCGTAACAAACACTTTACATTGGAAACAACGTACGGGGACCTCCCCATGCTCTTTCTCGGATAACGCTAAGAGATTGCAATTTTAAAACAAATCTTTTTTAATGCATGTACACTATTTACTTCGATATTCGAATACAATGTAGAATACCGTAGCGAAGCACGGGTACATTCGCTAGTTATCAATATGTGGCTGTGAGGCGTGACCAGTCTTAAGGAAAATAGTGGGTAGAAAGAGCATTGCGAGATGCGAGGTTTAAGAAGTAAGCCGTCGATATGTAAATTATTAATTCTTTGAGATAATGCAAACTCCGTGATTCAGAGATATGCGGTCATGACTTACTCAATATAAGGTAAATATACTATTTCAGTTGAGATGGGGAAATACAGTATACGAACCACAGCATGTAAGAGACATTTCATCCATTGTAATGAACCAGTAGGTTCCTAAATCATTTCTGGAACCCAGTAGTTAAAAATCTTTTTATAAAGCCATTGTACAATGGATACTCCTTGTAGAACTCGACAAGCAACGCAAATATTATTTTTCTTACAACCATAATGTAAACGTGTTACTCTTTTTACTTAAACTCCAAAATATCACATGAACTTGAAATACAAAAATACATTCTTGTAGCTCATTTCTGGCGGAAAATAAGAGACGTATAATATATTAATGACATTTTTAACACGGTGTATGGAATGGCATTTACGATGAATAAGTATAGTAATCTCACAAATGTTAAAAGTAGGGAAGAGCAAAGCCATATCCGTACAGGCCAAGATGTCCCTTGGACAAGGTATAAGGTAAAGGCTCTATTATTTGTACCAACTACAATTCATGGAATATACTGATTAACTCATTGCATAGCTAGGAAGTTATCAATAATTTTCATTCGGTTATAGAGAACAATATAGGGAGATTTAACTGTAAATTTATTCAAAAGTAAAGAGTTAACTAGTGCTTCTGTGCATAATACATGAAGTTTCTCACGGTTATAGAATATACTAGGCTTCGTAACCTGTGATTCACAAATTCATAATCACATTTTCAGTTTTATTCATTAGTAATTAGACTAATAATAAATGATGACTAGTTGGCAAATGGAACATCATTTAACGTACATTGAAGATGGCTGTTCGGAATCAAACAAGTAGTATAAGCTTGCAGTTTCATGCGACCATTGAAATTGTGAAGATGGACAAAATATCTTCTGTATTAAGTGGCATTTCAACCACATATATGTGTAATTTATTTTAATCACACGAGCTCTGACATGTATTCTAACTACAGCCTCCTTGGTGAAGTACCACTGATGATGTCGTTTGGTTTCCATTACCTTCCTATCTATGACTCAGCTTATGTTCCATAATGCCTGCAATTACTTCATTATGTGTGAATGGCTCAAATATCAAATGCAACCCAAATGTATACGATTATTTTCACCTGTATTCCGTAAACGTTGTAATAGTGACATCTATTCTAATATTATGGAAATTCATCAGACGTTAATGCGCAATTACGAAACTACTGTGCATTGATTTATGATCTCTGGTGTGATGGATATTGCCCACTATCGTCTTTCCATTTATGACAGTTTCTGCGCACAGAAATATACTTAACGAAAGAAACTTCAAGGTGTTCATTAGATCTAAGAGTGCGCTGGAACTTGACTGAGTGAAGCTGTAAGAAAGCTGTGGAGCTGTGTGTTGCCGACTAAGCCGCTAATCTGGTCTGCTAGCTCAATTCGGTTGGCACCATCTTGTTGTGCGCTCACAATGCCCGGCTCCAGATCCGATCACCGCTTTGTGTACGCCTGAGGTAGCGGAAGTCATCAAGGGTGCGCTATCGCCCACCACAAGATAACAGAGGGTCTACTCCCTAGCTCCCACACCACCCTGGCTCACACATCGCCCTGATGGGAAATGGCGAGTTGCGGCTCAACCTTTGGTATTAAATACAAGTAAGTTACATCCCCAGTTAAGAAAAAGGTACACATACCTTCATACACGAAAATATTTCAATCCTTTCCCGCGCTCCACTACCAATACTTAATTTCATTCACAGTATTTATAAAACGCTGTAAGTAATGGAATCATAAAGTTACCTATTCCTACGGATTTAAATTACGAAGGAAGTTCTCCAGTCAATCAGTCAATCGCCACTCATCTACATTTTAGACTGTCGCTCTGATAGCAGTTCCTTATCAATCGTTTACCTAAAGAAATGATTTCAAACAAGTTGAAAATTGAGCGAATATCTACGTTGAAAATTTATTCGAATCCCTCATTTCTTTTCCTATAAACGAATATTTTCCCCAATACGTCATTTGAATTTCAACTTTCTCATCAAATTGTTATCTTCCTCAATTTTAAAATCCCACTTCAAGCTCAAGCTTCGGCTAATGTCATTTCGTGCTACCTTTCCACTGACAGCTAGGAACATGCCGCTTAGTCGAGCAGCTCGCTTCTATATTCCCACGTCTTCACAGCAGAAAATTTGCAACATTTTTGCAATACTCCTTTGTCGAAAATCACCCCGAACAAATCGTACAGCTTTCGTTTTGTATCTTTTCCAGTTCCTGCATGCAGTAATCGTGGTGAGTTACTTAAAGCAAACACAAATTGAGGTCTTACCAGTGACCTACACGCTAATTCAATTGAATCCTTCCAACAACCCCAAAATGCCATCATAATCGTATAAAGAGGACTGTAACATTCATTTAAAACCCCGTGGTTGTGATTATCCCAATAAAGATATTTCGTTATCTAACACCTAGGTCTTACAGTGATCTCCATGAGACACTTCCGTTACCTGCCTATCTATAACCCAGTTTATGTTCCACAAATTTGCAAATAATTCTAATTCTTCATTATATGTGAATGGCTCTAATATCAAATGCAACCCAAATGTTAAAGAAAATAATATCCTACTTCGATGGTATGTGATCAGGTGCCATTTGTGAAAAATATTTCAACACAGTAATTAAAACTGAGAGCACTTTTTCTCTTCATGAAAGTTAAAACCTAATTTTTTGTCCTTCCGTTTACCATCACACCAATGTCTGCTCTTGATGTCATATGACAATGACCCATATACCATTATACTTGATCCATCTCTTTTGAACTCCCTACCCGTCCCTCCTAGATCAAAATTTGACCTATTTTGACGCTAAAACGATGAAAGACTCGTTCATTTCACACATGTCATTGTTCTTTCCATTCGCACCTGTATTTTTCGGTGGGAGTAGGAACTCTGGTCTACTTAATTGGCAACGGAAAGGGAACTTTGAAACAATACCATTTTTATTTTGGTTATGTTATCTAAATGTACAGTGGAGTGCACGGAACATTGCCCATAGGGAAACAGTGATCGATAATGGAATGTTACAACGCCCTTGCTGCACCCGCTCCCATCGCCTCGTTTGTTTCTAACAGTTCCCTTGTGCATATTGGTAGCCTAAACTTACTTTGGCTCGTAGAGTCTACCAAGATCAAGATAACTAAAGGTAGTCCATGTCAACCAATCATGTTCAAATTTTCTTTGCACCTTCCTTTTCACCTGTTACCTAGACCAAACCATGGTTCATACATTAGCGTTTGTATACCAACATTTAGGCCTTCTTCAATCCAATAAGAGACCAGCTGGTGTGAGCAGCAAATGTTAAAGTAGTTCTAATAACATAAAGTATCGAAAAGCACTTGGAATGTTGACGCATTGGCACGATTCCATGCTCAGGAAGAGTTGAATATGAAATTTTGAATGGGAATGAATTTAAAACATACGCAGTTAGTTAAAGAAAATATCCTACTTCGAAGGTATGTGAAGAGGTGCGATTTGTGAAAATTTTCTAAGATACAAAGCTCGTGTCGGTGTATCTACCTGTACATAAATGAACTCTTGTGGCAAAAAAAAAAATTAACCTGCTCATCGATGTCTTCGAAAATCAGCATTATTAAAAGCAGCCTCAGACACACAAGATTAACAATTACTTCTTCCTGAGAGATGAACCTGGCCAGCTATCAGCATTGCTCTCCGAATATCTTCCTATATAATTCCGCATTCAAATCGGTACCAAGTCCAGAAGCATTCTCAGACGTTGGGGACAGCTAGCCAACGCTAGCTGGATAGCACAGCAAGACTGCTTCAGAGTGCGAGGACAGACTCTCTGATGACAGGCTTTAAAAGAACGCTGCTTGATACTGAGAGCGTAATGGTGATCGTAAGCCAAAATTCTGCTCTCAGAGGATTGTATAATACCGTTTATGTTTATGTAATACCGTTTAAGTTAAATGTATTTGAATGTATCCCATAAAACTGGTAGAAAGTTCATTTCAATTAGACTAGAAAAACTTACTTCTGAGGAATATTTACTGGCGTTGGCAGAACGACGAATTATCTATCCGTCGTTAAAATAAATGCAGATTATTTAGCAGAAATAGGAAATATGGCCAGCTCATTAACAGATCGGACAGCAGAGTTGAAGGTCACAAACTCTTAAATGGAGCAAGACTTGCAATTGATACAAAATTAAGTTCAACTTCAACGGAAATTATCTATCTTACTGACCCATGATGTGAAAGGCAGCGAAGTGCATTAGAATATAATCCTTTCAAAGATGTGTTCAGAATCTCTAATGGAAGCAGAATTTCTTATTTCTCTACGAAAACGACACATGCCAACTTAGCAAATTTCGTTCAGCCTGCGAGATCGTACAAACATACATTACACTACCCTTATTTTAAGCAGCTAAAGATGACTAGAAGCCATGATGGATCCACAAGAGTGTTATTAAGGCTTCTAGAACCAGTCAGTTAAGTTGGTCACGATGTTGACGTGAATCAATGTGATAAGCCAGGCTTTCCAGAGAACGAAAGATTCCTCTAAAAATACTATCTGTTTCATTTTATTCTTATCAAGTAATGTTAAGGCATGGTGAGATGATCATATGGTATTTATTTCGTCAACTGTCTGATCAATTCTGGGAAGAGATGTTTGCGAAAATAGAGACTGTAAGGCCAGTCTATATATAGGAACACACGCATAGGGCCATGAGATCCCTTCACCTTAAAGTTATCAAATATCAGGACAACAACGGAGCTTTCCTTTCAATCACTTTCAACGCTCGACCTTAATATATTCCAGGACATGGTTGAATTCACCATGTTACAAGTGTAAATATTTCTGCTCGGAATCTATCTATTATAAGCAACATGAATAAACTCAATACGTTACATGTGTAAATATACCTTATCCTACCTTTGGATTACAAGTAATATGAACGAACTCAACATAACAATGTTAATCGATTAAATTAAATATCACTGCCCTTATCTTATTAATGACTGAGAATTATATCACCCTTTCTTGTTATAATTAATATAATTTTCACTGAGATTTAATTATCATTCCATAAATGAATTTACCGTTTATTATCTTTTCAAACAGACCAATAAAATTTTACTTAGTATAGTAAGAAGTTTATCTAAATTCATGAGCAATAGGAATAAGTTAGTCGTATTTATCTAGATTCATGGTCATAGGAATATTATTTTGTGCCTAAGTAACATCTAGAACACCAACCGACTCTGGGATGATATCTTGATTATTACCTATTGATGTCTATGAATATCTGAACTATGCTTCATTGCAACTTGATTTGAGGATAGTCCGACACCCTCTTAAATTAATGCTTTTTTTGCTATTTGCTTTACGTCGCACCGACACAGATAGGTCTTATGGCGACGAAGGGACAGAAAAGGCCTAGGAATTGGAAGGAAGCGGCCGTGGCCTTAATTAAGGCCAGCCCCAGCATTTTCCTGGTATAAAAATGGGAAACCACGGAAAACCATCTTCAGTGCTACCGACAGTGGGGCACTATCCCCCGATTACTGGATACTGGCCGCACTTAAGCGACTGCAGCTATCGAGCTCGGTAAATTAATGCTGAGGAAGGCCTATTCAAAGTTAAAAACTTCATAGTTGTTCCGTATTGAACTGATAATCACAAAGGTAAATTGAATTGAAGGGTTCCACCTTTTCAATACAATACAGTTCTGTTGCACAAGATTATGTTACAACATGTTTATTGTGGTGCCGCTTTCGACACATTTTTAGGATCATCATCAGCGTATCACATAAACTGAGCAAGATGACAATATATATACACAGTATATACAACAATGTACACACATTGATACAATTCATGTAAAGAAAGTTCACACATTAAAGTAAAAATAATATCTACCGACACAGATAGGTCTTATGGCGAGGATGGAACAGGGAAGGCCTAAGAGTAGGAAGGAAGCGACCGTGGCCATAATTAAGGTACAGCCGCAGCATTTGCCTGGTGTGAAAATGGGAAACAACGGAAAACGATTTTCAGGGCTGCCAACAGTTGGGTTCGAACCCACTATCTCCCGGATGAAAGCTGCACGCCCCTAACCACACGGCCAACTTGCCCGGTGCAGTAAGTTTGAGTATATGATGTAAATATTCCCTATCAAGAGAAATTCAACTAAGAATTAATTCAGACGTAATGGTTTACACAGTAATTGTGTGCTCATCTTTTGTGTTCAACACTGTGACATTAAATTTCAACTGAACTGGCATGTAAGTATGTTTAAAACTGAGATACCTTCAACAATGTTTCCAGTCATACTATAGGTGTCTTCATCCGATAAAAATCTCACACTCCCTCGTCTTTTAAAACCTATATAATTTCAAGGGATGTAAAATGATCCGTATAACTTTTATTTAATTTATTGAAGTTAACACATGGTAGTAGCTATGGCTAGTCTTGTGTAGCCCTTGTAAACTAACTCCTGTAAGGGCGGTGGATGGCGTTTCTAGTGCATAGGACATTGCGTGTTTGTGTGATGGAGGGTAATGTTGTTTGAGCTTTACGAATTTCAGGAAAGTAGTCCCTCAACACAACCGGAATCGAATCTGGGGTCCCGAGGAACGAAGGGCAAGAAGTTGAACACTCAGCCTTGGAACCGATAAGAGGCATTGTTTACTACGGAGCGAACTGGATGATTGACGTTGCACAGCGTGTAAGTATATTCTACGCTGAATAATTAATTTCATCCAGGTTTCGTATACATTAGAGAAATATAACCGTAGCCTGTATTGTATAAGATGACGACCTCATTAAATGTTCATTAAATGTACGGCTTACGTGTCTCCCTAGGGACGCAAAGCTTTTGAGGCCTCCGCTGAGACTGGGACGGCTTCCACATCTGTCGAGAAGGCCCTAACTTATTTCTACCTCTGAAAGCAGTCCATACCACCCTTACCAACGAAAGCGGTCACAGTCAAAGAGGATGTAGACCATAGGAATATCGAATAAGACACAGACAATTCGGATTATTCGCCAATGTAGAGTTAACACTTAAACGCGCAATTTATTGTTTCTCTAAAATATTATGCTTTTTCATTCCAAAAGTAATAAATTATTATCGAAAAAATATTTTAAAAATATTTTTCAGAACAAACAATTTTTTTCGTATCAGCCAAAATCTTAAATTTTTGGATGTTGTACGTCCCGGGGCATGCATAGCTGTACGATTGCTGTAGCTACAGTCGCACTTCAATCTTAGGCATGTCCTAACGAATTATCTTATTTAAATTAAATTTTATTTGTTTTACCTTAACTGTCTAAAGTTTACATTTCACTCCACGCGATTAGCAAGAAAGATCTTAAAAGAAAAACTGTTCATTTTTTAATATGCTAGTCTCACCTAGCGAGTTCGTCTCCAAGTTAGAAGTAATTGCACACTTGTAAAATCTTAAGGCAGTTATAACAAGCAAGTAAATTCTCCTTTGCACATATGAAATACGGTGCATTGAAGGGTTAATGTATCGACTGTGGATATCGTAACGCTAACCACGCGTCATGGCAGATATTGCAGGCCATTTTCCTGGGCATCAGTTGTCCTTTCTGGCTTATATTCTCCGTGTATTCTGGGGTTTATAGGTATTAATATTGTTTCTTAATTGGTAAAGTGTTACGTTTTAAAAGTAATTTTGAATAATAGGTAAAATTTAACACTTTAAAAACCACCCTTTTTGCAGAAATGAAACTCAGTGTAAGAAACTATATTGTGCATATTAATGACCATAAAGTAAAGTAAATAATATGAAGAATGTAAAAGTAACTTTAGAAATGACCAAACAATATGACAGACCAGCTGTAGTCCTACCCATATGTATTGACGAGGTAAGGTGCTGTTAGGCTAAACTGCGCGGAATATGCATAAAAGAGAATGTTAGTTTTGTTCTTGTCTACTGTGGAGCCTAACTCCAACATGGTTAAGAACCCATTATTCTTTACACTTCACTGCTCGGAACAATGTAATATACCATATCGATACGCACAAAAGATAAGCAACTTCTTTGTTGCTTGACATACTCAATTTTAGGCACTTACGTGTGAGGTCAATTCTGTATTTCAGTGGTGAATTGGCGTGAAATGACATAAGCAGAAGAATAAGCTTCAGTAAAGCTTTTAAAATTAGGAAAGATTATAATATGAAGGTAAAGTCAAAATTCATGCGAACAGATTGGGGCAAATATTCATGAGGAGTAAGTGATTGGAATACATTTTCAAGGGAAGTGCTCGATAAATATCCAAGTTCGTTTAAAAATATTTAAGAAATGCTAGATAAATAGTTACAAATAAATATAAGTGTGAGCTATACAATTGATAGGGTGACCGCCCTAAATGCGGATCATTGATTGATTGATTGATTGATTGATTGATTGATTGATTGATTGATTGGTATTTGAATTACGTCCTTTAATCTCATGTTTATTTCTTGAGCACAAATAAAGAGTGATTTACTGCTATTAACACAGGAATATGCGACGTACATTAAGCCGTGTGAGAAGTAGCTTGACTCTCACAGTCTGACCACGGGACTTGTTGTGAAAGTTTCAAAGTACGGACTGACGTGGAACTGGAAACGGAAACTGGTAGACAACCTATCTTATTGTCGTATGTGTGGAAATACGTGCTACTGTTACTACTTGAGTGTAGGGCTAGGGTAGGTGCTTTGGTGCTCGAAATGAGGTGTTACCTCATATGATATGGAATATGATGTAACCACATGTAATTACCATACTGATAACGGCTGTAGTAGGAGTCTATGTTCGATAAGGCCTCAGTCAAAGAAACAAGGAAAAATGCTGAGTAATTTTCCAGTTATAACAAATCAGCACTGCGCGTATACGCTGCTGGGCTCTGTCCACTAAGTCAGACTGTAATACACTGCTGCGCAGAACTGAAGGACGAAAGTATCTTTCGCATGTTGTTTCACTGCCAAGTAAGGTATCTCCTTGAAACATGAACCGTATATAGGAAGAACTGCCACAGCATCGTACGGCAGGCAACTGAAAGGGATATACGATGAGACGAACAGAAACGGCACTTTTATACAGAGACAATAAATTACACGTAAATTACTGCGACTCATGATGGTCTCCTGAACATCACAAAAGAAGGGATAAGGTTATTAAAAGTGTTTGGTGATCACCACGGACAACGATACATGCTCTGGAACGTGTTCCTCTACTAGCTACAAGATTGGGCAATTACTAACTCACCACTGAAAGTTTCAACGTCTCAGCAAAAAACAGGTATCTTCTATATTCTGACATCAATTTGGGTTTGCCAATAAATACATAAAAGTTCGCAAGTCACTCCAAATTATTTGTTTTTTTATTTTCTTTATAATACCAAAGACGTGAAACCTTTTATGCCATGAAATGTCCGTCACTAAATAGGAAAGGCATGACTGAAAACTGAAAGTAAGAGAGAGAAGTCAGAAAAATGTCTCCCTTATTAATTAATCGTATTGAAAAGTGTACATAAGGAAAACATTACAGAAATTTTCATTACGTTTGATCATGGGTATTTTGTGGGGGAGTAAAATCACTGTTTCGATTTTCCTATGGACCCCCAGTCCATTCAGAAAAAATATCCTTAAGCAATTATTCCAAACAAGGAAAATTCCTGAAGTAAATATCCTGAAATATAACGTTGCATATGTTTTAAACTGCATTAACGATCAACTGAATTAGAGATACCTGCTAGTACCGTGTAGCTAGTGCCCACTCTCTCCTTGATGACGGCAGTCAGGCGGCGTGGAGTGGACTCAAAAAAGTGAGACAATCTTCTTCTTTTCAGTTGACTCAATTACTTGATTTATTTGTTTCTCTTTGGACTTGATTACAAGAGCTGTGCCAATTGATTTAATTAACTTCATGTCTGAGCTCTGTAGGGGAAAAATCCATGCATCTTGCACGCAGTAGTTGGCAGCAAAATTATTCCGACAAGGAGCGTATTTTCTCCTTTTTTTGAGAATGGCTTCCTTTTTCACAGGGGACTCATTCGTTGGATTATTGTTGGATGATGCAGGCCTAGCACACTTATGCTACTGACAAACGTTTTCACGTTTCATGCCTTTTTTTATAACGGGGCTAAATTTGCTTATTGGATTTAACTTGCTTTAATTTATCCTGGGACCGTAAGTAAGGTATGTATCTTTTCAAAATATTATTTTGGTTTTCATCCTTGCCTTCTGATAGCTTGGCAAGATGCTTTAGATTAGAAATTCTCTAGCGTAGTGCGCAATGTAAACTATACTGAGAATGATTGGTGTGGATTTGAATATGTGTAGATCCCTTGGATTTTAATTCTATATTACTCTCTCTCTCTCTCTCGCTCTGTGTGTGTCTAATGCCTTATCATCGTTCGGTTTACGCCTCTATGCGACATTAATCTTGCTTCAAAATTCTTGAGTGGGTGTTTCTACCATTCGAGGTTATAGCAAGAAGACATTTGCTAGTGATCTGTGTGACATTTATTTTACGATGCTCGGGTCGTGAACATTGATTTGTCTTTGGTCTTCTACATTATTGATATGCTACGTAATTCTTAGAGTGAATGTTAATTCCGTTCATTGAGTGATGTGAATGTGTTCTGTTTATTTCGCTTGTTTTTATTTAATTTCGGATGTATTTTAGATTGGCATATTTTCAGTTTTAATTATTTTATTTTCTCTTGGGGCTCCATCTTTGAATATTGATCTGCGCGTGAGCATCTTTCTTTCTTTCTTTCTTTCTTTCTTTCTTTCTTTCTTTCTTTCTTCACGGCACCCTTTCCTTTGCATTCGGATTTTACGTTCCTTTTACTCCGTGTGTTATTACTGTTGTGGAGGCGTAGTCTCAACTAGTTTTGGTTGCACGGGAACACGTGAATTCGGGCGTCCGGTTCTTCTTCCTATTAATGATTTAGTCTCATTGGATTTTAATACTACGTAAGTTTTTTTTTTTTGCTAGGGGCTTTACGTCGCACCGACACAGGTAGGTCTTATGGCGACGATGGGATGGGAAAGGCCTAGGAGTTGGAAGGAAGCGGCCGTGGCCTTAATTAAGGTACAGCCCCAGCATTTGCCTGGTGTGAAAATGGGAAACCACGGAAAACCATCTTCAGGGCTGCCGATAGTGGGATTCGAAGCTACTATCTCCCGGATGCAAGCTCACAGCCACGCGCCTCTGCGCGCACGGCCAACTCGCCACTACGTAAGTTTAATCGTGATTGAAGTAATATTTGGAACTTGTACTGGTATTTATTTTGTTACGAGGGTGGATAGTAAACTTGAGTGTCCTCTATCTTATGTACTGTCTAAGGACTTGTAAGTACTCATGGTTTTTGTTCTATACGTCTTTCTTGCGAATTATATTACCAGTGAAAAATAATGAAATGGCGTTTGGCCGTTAATGCCGGGACCGTCAGATGGCAGCTTCGGCTCGCCTGGTGCAGGTCTTTTGATTCGACACCCGTCGGCGACCTGCGAGTCTTGATGAGAATGAATTAATGATGAAGGCGACACATACATCCAGCCCCCGTGCCAGCGAAATTAACCAATGACGGTGAAAATTCCCGACCCTCCCGGGAATCGAACCCGGGGCCCCTGTGACCAAAGCCCAACACGCTAACCATTTTGCCATGGAGCCGGACATTTGCCCAGTTAACAATTGTTTTTTTATTGCTCTCCCAGTTTATTTGAATATTTCTTTGTCCTTATTTCATTCATTCATTAGCAGTTTATTTTGACGCAGTAACGATAAATGGATCTAAATTACGACTAGATTTAGTCTGCTCTAGTTGGGATTAACGGCTTATTTTAAGACGCAAGTTTCTTCCACTAAGTCTGCGATTTCTGCTTGATAATTTTTAAGATATGTATGTGCGATATGCTATCCCTACCCACAATTATCTTTTCGCCTGAATACGTGTAAATTATAGTGTTGGTAACTATCTGGGTAATTAGTCCGACTGAAAAGACACCGGAATCGCTGAGGAGACATACTGAACCATGTTTGCTGCACCGCCTCCTACAATCCATGAATATTGGTCGGAACCGATTCCAGAGCACGCAGTCTCCTCGAAAGCTTCCCAAATGTTTTTAATAGGACAGACCTGGGATTCTCGTCGACTAGGCAAGCATCCTCACATCCGTGGAGTGTTTGTTGAACCATTCAGACACAGTTTGGGAGCGATGGGCTGAAGTATTTTCATGCTGTCGATACTGGTTGCCTGCAATGAACTGGAGGGGAAAAAAGAGGGCTGAACAAGTAGTGCCAGCAGGTTTCTGTAAAGCTTGCTGGTGGGGGACGCTCATGTGGTTGACGAAGCACTCATACCCGGCCATCGGCGTGTACCAACTGATACCTCGATTCATCTATCCAGGCGAACATTTCTCATGGCATGAGCGTAAAATAGCGGTTTTTCTTTGCCCATGACAGTCCTTGCGACTTTCGACGTATATTTATCGGAGTTACCCTCGTTGGACACTTGCTTCTGTACCCCATGGCGAAGAGTTGGTCCTGAAAGCTATGTTTTCTCAAATGTGGGTTTTGCCGAGCATTGAACTGACAGTCAGTGACAATCCTTAGTATCAGCGCGTCATACTCCGTTACAGTTGAAAATGGCGGTGGTGAGTTTAGCCACATTCACGCACTCACAGTACACTTTTGATATGGTGGCCCTAGTCAGCACAGTGCCTGCACGACCTTAGAGCGGAGTGGCCCCTCTATCTCGCGCCGATGAACCCACCACGATGAAACGCACTGAGGTCTCGTATCTTATCTGTCCTATAGTCAACTGTTACTCGTCCAGTGTTGCCAACACATAAATATATTATCCACCAAATTATAGTTGAAAATCCACTAAATTCCGCTAAATTTCTGAATAGTATATAACAGCTGTTTTAATCAAAGAGATTAACTCAACACTCACCAGTTTCAGAACAGGAGTTCATCATCTTCTCCTCCCCGCACTATATGCTCTGAAGCAGATGTGCTGGGTTGAGGTCCTGTGGTTGCATATGAAGCCACATGTTAACATTCTTTTTCGAAGTATACGCTGGCAGGTCACAGCAGCAAAGCACATACGGAAATTTTCAAATCTATTTCGAAAGTTATTTTCACTTTCATTACTCTTTTCATTGTTTTTGATAAGTGCGGAAAGAAATAATATCAAACATTTTCGCATTTATATTGCAGTGCTAACAGATGCACCGTCGGTATTTGGGATCACTGGGAATCTCAACCACTAATCTTTTAAAGTTTTATTATTTCACCCCTCTTACGAAATATCTGACTACTTTTTAACACATTCTTTCGACATACTGACGTACCAAAAATATCCTGATGTCAAAAGAAACAAGTTATCAAATACGACACTACCCGGCTCATCAAGAGTACAGTAACGATTTTAACAAATTCTGACTGAGGCTGTGGTTCAGAGCTGGTCTAGAAAACGAGTCGTAGTATGCAGTATAAGTTCAATACAACGGGAATAAGTAGACTATTATGCCGTAGTAAGTTCTATATTATTTTTTTCACTGGTGATGAAAGGTGATACCGTTACCGCTGAAAATCGCTAATAGAAGTTTGAAAATCCGTCAAAAAATCCGCTGTCCGCTAGATGGATAATTTATCCGCTGTTCTATTTAAAAATCCGCCAGATTAGGCGGGAAATCCGCTGAGTTGGCAACACTACTCATACAGTCCATATGAGGCCTGAATTCCTTCCTGTTACCTCACACCCGCTCCTATTACGTTCACCGGGCCGAGCGGAGTGCATTTTTTCCACTACGGCAGCTATATCTAATAATTAATTACCCACGATTTTAATTGAATTCTCTGTAAATTTCGTATTTCTTCACATTCTTGGTAACAAATTATGTGTTTACATTATGGTTTCAGTAATGAAAAATATAGAATATTGTTTTAGCTTAAAATTTCATTCCCATGCTCGTAGGCAATCTAATTGTCGATCATCAACTTTCTAGAAGTCGTATTCCATCACCGCCTAATTGTCCGAATCGTTGGCTGAATGGTCCGCGTACTGGCCTTCGGTTCAGAGGGTCCCGGATTCGATTCCCGGCAGGGTCGGGAATTTTAACCAGCATTGGTTAATTTCTCTGGGACGGGGGCTGGGTGTATGTGTAGTCTTCATCATCATTTCATCCTCATCACGACGCGCAGGTCGCCTACGGGAGTCAAATCGAAAGACCTGCATCTGGCGAGCCGAACATGTCCTCGGACACTCCCTACACTAAAAGCCATACGCCATTTGTTTACCGCCTAATTTATTTTGTTTTATAGCCTCCCTCACCGTGTTTTAGGCACTGTTAGCACGTTTCGTCCCAAATAAAATTCCCACATTATCGCTTCCATGTCTGCTAGTTCACTCATAATTTCTTCTAGGGTCCCATGAACCATGTGGGTTACATTTCCCACTGACGACCTCAAAACGGTTATGAAAAGAGTCCGATATATTGTTTGCCCGGTGTCGATCTTGAAGTGTCGTGATAACGTAATTTAGAAAAATCTTGCGCCGACAATACTCGACGTCGTCCACGTGGTGGAATCTAGGAAATGTGTTACAAAAATATTCCGGAGCCGGCATGGACTCATCGCAGGCGTCTTCGTGAAGTGGCTGGAAATACGTGGTAACAAAATTGATAGGGATAAGAGCATATGATAGAAAAAATGTTAGTTTTTCTTTTCAGTTATCTGTCATCAGTATTGTTGTACTCTCCTTGCAAATATTCCGCCTTGATTTGTCGGAAGACGAATTTTCCCGAATGAAAAAGAAAGCGAAAGAAATGAAAGAGTAGCAGTAGGAAAGACTGTTTTCACACTGCTTATTATGGCCAACTAAAATAATATCTAATAACAGATAATGCTTGCGCTTCCTACGACACTTGTTGCATCGCTATGTGTATTCTTGCCCGGGAGATGAGCGTAAATAAATGACCCAGTAATTTCTACATATTCTGAATTTGTTGACCTCCTCACCAACTTTTTCTACCGCTTCTTTCTAGACGCATGCGGCCACGGGTGGGAACTGAGTTACACAGGTGGATTTGACCCTGTTGTACGGCCAGGTACCCTTCCTGACGCCGAGCGTTCCTGTGTTGGTTGGTAGTGTGGTGTGTTGTGTTGTTTGAATATGAAAAGGAAAGAGTTGGGAGAAGCACAAACACCCAGTCCCAGAAAAAGAAAAATTAATCCGACACAATTTAAATCCGCGGCCCGACCGGTAATCGAACGTCGAACCCTCTCAACCGAAGGCCTCAACGCTGACCACTGAACCACAGTTAGTGGCCTCCCGACGCCACTTTCCAGCAAGACACCGCCCGAGAACATGTTGCCAGGAATGTTCAAGCATTCTATGAAGCACGTCTTTGATTTTTGCCATGAAATCTAGTTCTCATTCCAGGTTGTGTGTGTATCACAAAATACAGACCTTTATGCACATTATTCTGAAATTGTATTAATATTTACACTGCCTAACAAAAATAATGGAAGCACACAGAAGGGGAGCAGCAAATGAAATGGAACTTCAGGTGTTGAGTGGGTATGTGATTTTATTTCAGAGATTACCCTTGGAACGCTCTTAGACTGAAGCTCAACGTAACCAGGAAATCGAATACTAGGTTTCACTTGGACCAAATACTAGTGTAACCTAACAGCTCAATCCGCCAAATAAAAGGAATACTGACAAAATATTATGAAGCGAACAATGTCACGTCTCCAAAGAATTGTTTCATCAAGCAGCAAGGGTTAATAACCTAGCAAGAAATTGCGAATGTAGCTTTATTTTAATTTAGCCAGGTGCTCGTACGTGTCATTTTCTGGTCTGCCTGTGGGAAATATATGCACACGTTTGAACATTGTTTTGCTGTTTAAGGTTGGGGCTATCAACATTGTGTCTGTCATTAATCATCAGGAAGATCGTCGTTATTCGTAGGGGTGTAACAATGGAAGTTGAACTTGGAGCAAGATGATGGCTACACATAGTACTAGGAAAATAGTCATAATCATCATCATCATCATCTATTTTTCGCTCCGGAAATCCGGGTGCGCGTATTTATGAACCTGTTCCAGTTCGTCCTGTCCATCCAAAGCTGATGTTATACCTTTTGCTGCCAATTTACATCACGTTTGTCAAGGTCATTGAAAATTTGCTTTTCCCAACTCTCACGAGGCCTCCCTCTGGGCTTTTTACAAACAACATTCCTTTCATAGTATGCTGTTGGATTTCTAATTAGAGCCATCCTTCTCATATGTCCATACCATCGTAATTTGCTTAATTCTAAATTTTCCAAAAGGCTCATGTCCATTCCAAGTTGTTGCCGAAAACTTTCGTTCCTTATTTTGTATCTCCTCGTTTTTGGAGTCATGATCGAAGTAACTTCATTTCAGTGACCTGTAGGTGACATTTTCAGATCTAGTCAATGTTGCTGCTTCGAGTCCGTATGCTAGAATTGGTACAAGGCACGTTTTGAACAGCGTGAGCTTGCAAGCTTGGGGAGACGAGTCATCCCAAAGTAACTGACGAACGGAGTGGTAGAAATTTGATGCAGCTGTATTCTATTGCCTATTTCTTGGTTTATGGTATTGTCAGAAGAAATGAAACTCCCTAAGTATTTGAAGATATTGATAATGTCTACTTCTTCATTTTGCACTCGCAGGCGGACTGGTTCAGAATTTCGACTCATCATTAAAACAACGGTTTTAGTTCGGTTGATGATCATTCCCGTTCTTTCAAATTCTTCTTGCCAAAGATGTAGTTTAGCTTGAACTTCTGCTTCTGTCTTCCTCCCATAGCAAAACATCATCAGCAAATACAAGTGCATTTGTTGTCTGATCCTTCATTTTCACTGCTTTTGTAACCTCATCCACGATAATAATGAAGAGAAGTGGTGAATGAAAAATTCCTTGCTGGACTCCGCTCTTGGTATCAAAAGAGTTTGACCTACCTCACTGATTCAGCACACAGCTCTTTGTCTCTCGATATAGTTGTTTCCCTCGAGTTATAATCTCATCTGGCACTTCTTTAGGTCTCAGATATTCCCATATGTGTTTACTTGGTAAATTATCATATGCCTTCTCTTTATCCAAGAATACAATTATAACCGTTCTATTCTTGTCGCAGTATTTTTAACAGAGCATTATCTTCGAAAAAATGAGGTCTAGCGTTGATCGGTTCTCTCTAAATCCATGTTGTTCTACTTCAAGTTTAGGTTAAACAAATTTTGTGATTTTTCTCTCCAGGATAGTCTCATATATTTTTAACCCATGAGATAGAAGATTTACGCTCTGTAGTTGTTACAATTCTTTCGGTCACCTTTCTTAAATAGTGGAATAATCATTCTTTGCCTCCATTCACTGGGGACTTCATTTTCTCCCCAAATTTATCTTAGTACTCTGTACAACCATTGTATTCCAGGTTCTTCAAGTGCTTTGATCATGTCCACACTGAACTTATCCAATCCTGCAGACCTGTTTTATCTCATTTTATACATATCTCCATCCACTTACAGACAGGTTAAGCTTTCCACGTTATAATTTATATGGTTTAGAGGGTCATCTTGTGTGTCGTCAGTTGCATTGCAGTTCAGTAAGTGATTGTAGTATCTACTGAACTCCTGTAATATTTTATTTTCATATCTAGTTACCTCTCCATTTGGAAGCTCCACTGTGTTGATGGTATTATTATCATTTATTTTGTTGTTAACAGTGCTGTACAAGAGCTTCCTGTGTTTGTCTTGCCATATTCTATTGGCAAGATCTTCTTTGCATTTCCTCTTCTGAATGTCATCTATTCTTTTGACCTGTAATCATTTTCCTCTGTAAAATGATAGTTTATCCTCAATTTCACATGGATTTCCTCGCACTATGGCACGGCACAAAGCTCTTCTTGCACCATTTCTAGCTTTGACAGCAGCTTTTACATCCTCATTCCAGCATGTGTTTCTTGGGATTTTCTTATTTGGGCTGCCTTCCACATATTCTCTCAGCTGTCTTCACCACTACTCTCCTCAGGTTATCCAATTCCTCATTTGCAGATCCCAGATATTGTTTTGGTAATATCTTCCGAACATTTTCTCGAAACATTTCCTTCAACCTTGGTTCAGAAAGCCTCAAAGTTTTCATTTTTTGTGTTCTTTTGTTGTAGACTTTAGGAGGTCTTCTCTTTGTGATATCTGAAATCAACAGCCTATGGTCTCCATCCAAATTTTCACTAGGAATTACTTTGACATCGTTTACAATCCTCCAAACTTCTTGGTCGGCGAGTATGTAATCAATCACAGTTCCATACTGATCGTCCCAAATATACTGTACTGTATATTGTGATCTTATGCGGGTCCCTTTTCTTGAACCAAGTGTTACTTACAACCATATTGTTCCTCATGAAAGAAAGATCTAGAAGATGTTCGCCCTCTGTCGTCCTGTTCCCCATTCCATGAGGACCCAGGAAGGATTCATAGCCCAGTCTGTCTTATCCAACCTGAGCATTAAAATCTGCCATTACTACCAAAGTTTCATAATCCATATGTTCTTCCAAGTTGGACAGGAGGGATTCTTTTCCTTCATTTGAACATGCTTATTGTAGAGCATAGCCCTGGATTATACATTTGTCTCCATTCCACTTTACTGGCACTTTAATTATTCCATCACTGACAAATTCAATCTGGCTACAAACATCAATATCTTTATGTGGTATAAAGCCCACTTCATTTCGTGACTCCAAGTTATTTCCGGACCAGTAAAGTTTATAGTCTACACGGAGGTGTCTTATTCCAGTTGCCTTGGAATTGGTTTCACTCATCCCCATGTTAAGAATTTTCCACCTTTCCATCATATCAACTATTTCTTCACTTTGATTTGTCAGTGTTAGAATATTCAAGGTTACAATCCGGCAAGTGGGTCTTGACTTGGGTTTCGTAGCTGGTGAAGCTTCAGGCTGTAAGCCGTCATACGCACCTAGCTGTTGTCGTTGTCTTGAGTTCTTCGATCCGAGGCTCATATTTGTCTTGAAAGCTACTGCAATTACTCTCCAACTGACTTGCTAAGCCTAACGTTACAGAAGATTTTCTGTCAGGGTTATCTCTCTTAGCCTTCAACAGTCCCCCGCCACATCTGCAAGGCAGCAGCTTCCTGTTGAATTTATGTGTCATTTCCTACACGAAGGCTTCAACAATCTCCCTAAGTGAACTCCTCAGCCCAAAGCCGTTGGTTCTCCCTTGGTTTGTCAGGTTTGGTAACGGCCGCCCAACCCTCGGCCAGACAGTCGCATACGATAGCAGGATGTACCTGACCTGACCTATAAGATGGAAGATGGTGTAACACTTAAACGTATGATTTATTCATAGGGGCGTAACTCTGACCTCCTCCTCCTTCTCCTCCTTATAGACGTAGACTTCCTCCTTCTCATAGACTTAGAAGCGTATGAGTATTTGTAAGTGTGAGGAGGAGGAGAATCAGGTAGTCGAGATGCAAATAGTTTATGTGCGATATGCTGATGTAGATTGTCTAATCTCTGACTTTATTTATTTTTATAGCACGGATACAGATAAGAGTACTGGTCATTCTGCAGCAGTTGTGATTTCACTCCTTAGTGAGTTGCCTTTCAACGAAGGATTCCGTATTATTTCAGTGCAAAGAATATCTACAAGATATGGAATCGCATACTATGTACTGGCGAAAATTTAAAAATGTTCCTACCTACTAATTTCAATGCAATTTTAGATGATGAACGGAGCATTTAAACATCTGTAGCACATGTATGACATATGAAGGATGTACAACAAAACGTGTATTGTCAGCTTTAAGGAAGTATAGCATCTACTACTTTGATCATAGCATTTTAGTATACATGTGCAATTTTAGCAAAGACGTGTTGTTCTCAGATATGTAATGTGCACTATATAATTGAAATACTAGACGAAAAAAGTAAAAATTTAACTGTTAATTTTTTTCCCCTTTAACAACACCTCATTATAACTCCCTTACTCCTAGTGCATATTCTTTCCTTTAATAACACGACCGTATAACGCTTACTCCTTGCACCTATACCAAACGTTGTTGATATAAAACAAAATGTTTTTCTTCTACCTCTATCAGACGATGATGATAATAAGCTAAATATTATATATACATCACGTCGCAAGTATCATTTTATGTATAAAGGATATACTCTAGCTATAAGATACAAGTACAGGTAAGTATGCGGTCCAAATCGCTCGAGAAATAAAGAGAAGGGCTCCGAGTTCGACTCTCAATGAAGTGTATCGCGAACGTCTTTGCTTCGTGTCCTATCCACACCCTTTGCAACTATAGATAGGAATCGGTTATTCCATGATAGACGAAGTTCTAATATCACAACTCGCACATTGTTAAAAAGAATCCCTGCTTGAGGGCTCCTCCTCTTGACTGCCAAGCTTTGAAACGTTGACTTCACCGAGCAATAAAAGGTTAGAGAGAGCGTTAGAATAAGTCACCGAACATTGGCGCTGGGAGGTAAAGTTAACGCGTGGTAAGCGTAAATTTAGACACGTACTTTTGTGTAGTTAGCCCGGGTATCGAACTTGAAGTCTGTTAGGTTAACCTTCCACTCTTAAGCGGTTAGCCCGGGTGTTGAACTTTGAGTCTCTCAGGCTAAGCTTATACTCTTAGGATTCGAACTAGAGTCTATACGTTTAACGGCCTTAGACCCGCGGTCGAACTGGAGGAGTGTAAGGTTTTAATGAAAGTGGTTATTGTCCTTTGTATCAGTGAAACAGTGCAGTGTCATTGTAGCCGTGACTGCAGTAGCTGTTAGCCTTCTAATGCATTTCTATATAAGGTCACATGACCTTAGTCTGGCTACGTTTCCAGGCTTAACCTTACTGATCTCCGCCTGGAAAAACGGTATGGGGTTGTCAGGGGAATGAACAATGCAGACGGGTGTAAGAGCTGCTTGGCAGAGCCCAGAACAACATCACCAACCACTTTAACATGTACCTAGGCTCTTCCCCCGCTCAAGTCTTACATTACCGGTAACACTGTTGTTAGGGATTCATTTCAAAACAGTTTACAAAACAATGAATTCCATTACAGTGACTATTTAAACAATTCATTTCTATAAAAATCGAAGTAACGATTCAAAATTTAATCATAAGGCGACGGCACTACTTCTAGGTTTGTCAAATTCTTAAATGCTTAAATGCTTTGAGATTTGTGGAAGACGAGAGGAATTATGGCGTGCGCTGTTTATTTGTTTTATTAAAATACGTTATTGTCGTTTGTGATTAGTGAAAGAGTGCAGTGCCATGGTAGTCGAGATTGCAGTAGCTGTTAGCCATCTAATGCGTTTGTATACATGCCATGGTTGTGTAGTTAATTATTTTAGTATTGTAGTGCAACAAGCAGATATCCGTTCAGACATTGTGATCGGATTATTATTATTATTATTATTATTATTATTATTATTATTATTATTATTATTATTATTGTTATTATTATTATTATTATATCTCATATGAAAATATCGTGATGCTAGTCAGTGAAGACAGGACCGATTGGGAAAGGAGAAGAGAGTAAAATGTTACGAAACCCCCATCCTATAAAAATTCCTCTCAAGCCGCAATATTACCATTAGACACAAAACTGAACATTTACTTCTATAGAACATAGATTTTACGCCATGTATGGTGACACTGAAGACAAAAAACGCCCAATGATGTGATTTACTTATCTCCTTAAAGGGTAATCATTTAAGAAAAGGCTAGGACAGACAGGAAATCTGCCCACCTGGGCGCCTGCCCGAAATGCAGATCACTAGCGATTGATTGGTAGTAAAAAAGTGGTGCGTAGTGAAATTAATTTATCTATACAGAAGTATGTGAGACGTCATAACAGTAGATACCATTACTAATATATTTACATGGATCTGTAAATAAATGTTTTCCCAGGCACATTATATGATTAAAGACACCTCTGTGCAATGAGACTGGAATTACATCAGTTAATTAAATACTGCATCATCATTTTTATGCATAGGGGAAAGCAAAATATACTGTATGACACCTACGAAAGAATAGATTACGAACGTGTGAACATTTATGCGATGAAAAATATTACATACAGATAAATCATACACACAGCTATCTCCGGACAGTCCCCACTATTGTTTGGCGTGTCGATACATGGGCCGAGCTTTCTCTACCCCGATGGGATCCTTTTCAATGGATATACAATAGATTCAATTATTGCAACTGGGATTTATCATGTTCCACCCTTAAAAGCAGAAGCAGCTTTGTTAGTTCTCCGAGATGTTATCAATCTAAGCTGTCGACACGGGAGGAGTGCTTTCTCCAGGCGAAGGCACCCTACCGGTATCATTCAGCTTCATTCTCTTCGTGCTGTTTGTTGTACCTTGATAATATTAAGATTTACAAACATTAAGAATGATGAAATAAGGTTTCGACTCAAGCAAAAGACTGTGCTGTCGTTTGTACTTCACATGATTTTTGTTCCTGGTTTCACCAACATTTGAAGGTAGCGTAGCGTATTGCAGATGGTGTGTGTGTGTGTGTGTGTGTGTGTGTGTGTGTGTGTGTGTGTGTGTGTGTGCACTGGATCATAGAAATGAACTTCAGGGGAAAATGGGATGCGAAGAAATTTCCGTGGTTTATTATCTATAGCTAAGTGTCATATGTGTGGAGGTAATCTATATTTATATATCAAAATAGACGTGTGTGTCCCTTTATTTCAACTTGCAGCCAAAACTACCCACCGCAGACCGCTGGTGTTTGTGTGTGGTAGTAGCCTCGGATCTCCCATCATGCACTCTAATTGTTGTTTGTCGTTAGCTGTAGTGGTGGGGTAGAAGTGGGGGTTTAATGCGCCAGACTATATATAATAATACACGCATATACCCGCATATTTCACCACAAATACCCACCGTAGATCACTAGTGTTTGTGTGTATTCGTAGCATAGTGTCTCCCATCGTGTGTTATAGTGATTGTGTGTATGTAGCTGTGGTGGAGTGGTTGATATGGTTGGTTGAAAGTGGCCGAATATATTTTAAAAAAGACGTGTGTGTTCGTATATTTCACCTTGCAGCAACAAGTACCCACCGTATTCCACTGGTGCTTTTGTTTGGTAGTAGCCTCGAGTCTCCCAGCGTGAACTATTGCAGTTGCGTGTCGGTAGTTGTGTTGATGATGTAGATATGGGGGTTGAAATTGGCCGACTACATATGAAAATAGGCGTGTGTGTCCGTATACTGCACCTTGCAGCCACAACTACACACCGCTGACCACTGGCGTTTGTGTGTGGTAGTAGCCTCGAGTCTCCCAACGTACACTATAGTGGTTGCGTGTCAGTAACTGTGGAGGTATGGGAGATGTGAGGGTTGAAAGTGGCCGAATTCGAAAGTGAATGAATTAAAATGCGAACAAGTATAATGGAAGGATCGTAGTGAGGATGTACTCCAGAATGTTGTGATGTATACTGCTTGTTTTTTTTTATACCATCCATGATTCATCTGACAGGAGTATGGTGATCTCAGATCCATAACAGTTTGCTGCTTAAGTACATCTGTGAGTATTTTCTGTAATTCTTGAATATAAAGCAGGTACTTTCTGAAACAGCTCCTAAATAATATCAATGCGGCAGTAATCCTAACCGGCGAAGGAAAAAGGAAAATATGTGTTCATACCCTCCATTTTTCTCATTTTATTTCAGTTTCCGGTGAGATTAGTTTATCCTATGAATAAGTCTCAGAGTCAAACGTTCCACTATTACGGTAACAATTTGAAAGATTCCTTATTCTCACATGTTGGTTAAGCAGAAAATATGTTTGTGCACGCGCCAGACAACACATCAAATTTAGTGTATAATAATATATTTTTATGAAATTACTTCGTAAGTAAGATATTTATACATCACGCAAAAAAAAAATTGAAAGAAGAAACATGTTATCTGTATTATAAAGAGCGGTCGGAAACCACGGTCTGAGCCACGTGCAAATTTAAAAGCACCACCTCACAAAGCCCATTTGAATCCACCCGTGAAGCAATCTGATTGGTTAATTTCATCAGCTGATAAAATAACTACGGCGCGAGATATGAAATTATTTCTTCCAAATTTTTTATTAGTATTACGAACCCTCCGGTTCACGTTGTCTCTGACCCCCTGTATATTTAAAACCGCCGATTGTAAAATACCTCAGCGAAGCGGGTTGTCTTCAGCAAGTGTATTTTAAAATAATATTGCCTACCTCACAATAGAGGGGCAGTGAGCCTGTCCAGGACATAGATTTTTACCAGGATCTGTGGGGTGGTTCATTGTCCACTTAACGTACGAGAGAACAATTGTGGTGCGGTACCGGTCCTGGTCTAGTATGCCAAGAATACATACCAAGATGTTTCCTCTTGCTGATCATGCGACATCTGTATGCCTTCAAAATGTGCAGTGATTGCTTAGTAGAGTGAAAATAACAAATCTGAACATTAAGCATAATAGACAGATATCAATCATAATTTCCGATGAAATTTGTTAATATGATAGCTGCGTTTCTTCTTCTCCTGCTTAAGATGTCGTCTCCCTACGAAAGGTCGGCGATCCAATTGATTATAATGACTCTCAAAATAGCGCCTCGAAAGATTTCAATGTAATTTCGTACATACCAGCGACGCCGGTTTTAAGCCAGAAATTTCTCGTTCCCCCTTAGACGGTTTTCCTTCAATTTTACCCTCGATAATGGGTTGGATAAGTTCATATCATTCACCTCTCATGATGTGCTCGGTCTACCTTGGGTGTGCCTGAGCTTTCCTTCGTTGATCGCCTATAGCCCTTAGAACTTTTATTTTTCTTATTGAACAAGTTGACGACTTTCCAGGATATTGGAAGCTTTCTTCTGTACAAGTACGTTTCGAAAGCTTCAATCTGTCTCTCCATCAAAGGGCTGAACGTCCAGCATTCGAAACACTACACAAGGGTAGGGAAAACGCAGCATCGCAACATCCGAACACAGAGATGAAGGTTGAGACCTCTAATCGTGAATAGGACTGTTGTATTGTTCAACAAATGTTTGGCTTGACCAATTCCGGATAATATTTTGTTCTAGGGATCACAATGTTCAGTCACTACTGTCACAAGATGTTTGAAGGATGATACTTGCTGAACAATGGTGTTGTTGATGAGTAGAGATTTGGAAACACAATCAGCTTTCTCTTGTCAATATTCATGAACCGACCGAACGCTGCACCAATCCTTTTCGATGTTACCAATAATAATTTTAAGGTCAGCATGATTACTGGCTAACACAACGGTACCATAAGCAAAATGGCTGTTATTAATGACATTGCCATTTATCCTGATCCCTACGTTAACATCCTCGACAGCTTCAATGAATACAGCTTCAGAGCAGATATTATAATGGAGCGAGGACAGGACACAGCCCTGTCGCACGCCTCTGCATATATCGATGTCGTTAGTTGAGTCTCCCTCTGTTTTGACCTCTGCTGTTTGGTTCCAGTTAAGCTGAGTGGTTATACGCAGATCACAATCATTAACACCAGCAGATTTTAAAACCTCTTAATGTTTTGCATGAGATAAGCGATCGGAAACTTTTCGATAGTCGATGAAACATGCGTCCACGTCGACATTCATATTCAGGCATCTCTGAGTCAAAACATTCAGAGAGAAAGTAGCCTTGCAAGGTCAAAGTCCTTTTCTAAAACCAGATTGAGTGGAACCAATTTGGCGTGCGTATTTTGCGTAGATACGAGTGTGGATGATACGTAGGAATATATTTTAAGACATGGGACATTCGGCTGATCATGCGGTAATCATCATAATGTCATGTACTAGATTTTTAGGCATGGTATCAAAAGTTGATCTTAAGAAGTCCGTCTTATGCACTGTGTTTAACAGTGTAATTAGCAGTTTTAGGCCCCTACGATCACCTTGAGAATGAGTTTGAGAGTTTCTGCGTATATAATGACCGGACCCACAACTGTTCCTTTCTTCTGAAGCTTGCTTTCATAAAAATACATCGTTTTTTTTTTTTTTTTTTTTGTTATGTCAGGACTTGCTTCGCTCCATTCTTCAATACAGTGTGGTTTGTTTGGTCACACATCGTTAAATGGATTCTTAACACACTCCTTCAATCAATTCAGGTTTTCTTCAGCTCCCACCAAGTTTGGCATTCATGAGTATAGCTTTATACGGCTTGAGATATTTCCCGGTAAAAGCCTTCATATACTTATGGAGGTTGAAGAAGTCATGTTTCTCGTGGAGATATTTAATTTCTGTGCACCTTTTCACCAGCCAATGTTATTTTCCCTCCCTGCATTTTCTTCGCATCATATTCGATTGCCTAATCTTGATGGATAACTAATATTAATGGCGCTCGACCTCCGTAGAGTCCTGCGGCAGGTATTTCGAGTTGACTCCTTATAAAAGCTTGCACCCTTGTTTCGAGGTGGGGTAGCCTTTTCTACGCATACCTTAAATAGGGGTGAATTGCAAGTATAATTTTAACCACATACCAGCACCCCTGCCATTATTAAATCTCTGACTGTACCCGAGAATCGAACCGAGGCTTCCGAAGACAGCAGTTAATAGCGATAAGTGTTGCGCTACGGATGGCAGCCATCAAAGCCCTTCGGACGCATGTATGGTGATATTAATGTTAAAATGTAACGCCTTGGTGTAAGGTACTTTGTGATCTATCTTTTTAAATCAATATCGCTTGTTTCACCCTGCCATAAGGTTTTCCTTATCCTAAAATCATCTCTCGTATGAAGAAAACCTCACTAAATTTTAGTTAAGGTAATTCAAGAACCGGGCACGTCTGGGTTTAGAGTCTCTTCCGTTGATCCTTATAAATTGACATAAAAGTGGTCACCATAGAACAGACAGCTGCCTTCATTCATCATTCTCATACTACCATAGCTCATAAACTACTTGCACCAGAATCATGAAAATAACACCACTGATATTCTAATTTACTTTGGTTTTATTTTCTTAATGTCAAACGCTTTGTTCAATTTGCAAACACTTTTAAAATAAATACAAAATAATTGTAAAAATAATTTTGGCTACAATTATGCACCCTTGGTTACATTAAATTTCTCTAAAAATAGCACATGACTGGCACCTTTCATTTCTAAAATTTGTTTGGTGCAAATTTTAGGTGTCTTTAATTCTGTGTACACTAGTGTCCAAAAGTTAAGCGTAACTAAGATATGCGAAAATATTTAATGAATTAACTGTGAGAATTGCAAAAAAGAACGAAAGTTCTCTGGTAAAATTACATAATCCTTAAAAAGTATATCGCAAAGTCAAACAACCAAATTAAGCAAAATAAGCACCCCTTTTCAACAAGCAGAAGAGAGGTTAATATAGGGTTCGACCAACCTTAACGGTCACTCAAGTCTCACAACGACGTGGCGTACTCAATATGAGATGGTTCCATTCCTCATGAAGATTAGTGCGGATCTCTGGAAGTGACCTTGGACGAGTCTGACAGGCTGCAATTCGTCTCAAATCGTCTCCCTAATGCATTCCGAGCATGGTCTATAAGGTTTATATTTGAAGGTCTTGGTGGCCACTCCATGCGGTTGGTTCTGTGTTGACGTACATTATCACCCATAAAAAAGTGTAGGACAACTGCGCCTCTGAAATTTGTAGGTAAATGTTGTTCCAATATCCCGTCTCTGCACTTCTGGCCATTAATCATACTCCCAACGAAGGTGTGGAGTTCCGTGTGTGCAATGAGGATGATGGCAGCCCACACCATTATCCCAGCAGAAAAAAATTATACCTTTCCACGATATTCCTGGTATTTTATTGTGTTCCACGTTCTCTACAGATAAATACACATCATGAATATTGTCCGAACTTAATCTGGACTACTCCGTGAAGAGCTCATTCCTCCAATCAGCAGGGTCCAATTGTAAAGATACTGAGCCCGCAGTAATCGGGCCATTCTGTGGATTCGAGTAAGTGGGACTTACACTACTGGACGTCTGTCAAGGGACTCTTCTGAGTCGCTTCCAAGTCTCTGGTACAGTCTACCGACAAGCGTGAACTCATGAGGCAGCTGCAACTTCTGCGGACATTTGCTTTGAAGGAATCATCTGGTTTCCGCGCGGTCCTGTTGTGGAGTTGTAACTCATGGAAGACACTGTACTGGCTTATGATTAACATCTGCTGTGTGTTGGAACCATCGCCAAAGTCTGAAATGAGACCTTATGAAATACCCTGGCTACTGAAACTCGGTCTGTGTCTGACCTGCTTCCAGGCTTCCGATGAGTTGTGTCTTTAAAATCGGCTCCAACTCACTTATTTGTGCCATATTTTCAAAACACAGAAGGGACCCTACCTTACCGAGTAAGTAACCGAGTGGTTTGGATCACACAGCTATCAGCTTGCAATCGGGACATAGTGGGTTCGAACCCCACTCTCGGCAGCCCCGAATATGGTTTTCAGTCATTTTCCATTTTAACACCAGACAAATGCTGGATCTTGAACTTAACTAAGTCCATAGTCACTTCCTTCACACTCCTAGCCCTTTCCTATCCCATCGTCGCCATAAGAGCTATCTGTGTCGCTGCGGCGTAAATTAAATCGTAGAAAAGTACCTGCCATCCGAACACAATGAGAGGCAAATAAAGAATGAGACAACTTTGTCGATTACACTGTGGTGTGTGTACCATCCACTCAAGATCCTATGTGACATAGAGAGCGCGCTTGTGCATACAAGGAAGGCGAATTATACCTGATATGTATTGCGATTGCGCGAAGTTCGTGCTTCCAGTTTTCCTGTTTCCATATGCTTAACGTTTGGGGAGTTGAAATGGAGATTATTTAGCTCGTTGTTGATTAATATGTCAAGAAATTTTTCGTGCATTCTATCTTTTGTTTGTTCATCGCTAGCTCTGAAAACACACAACCGAGTGGATGGAGGAGGAAAAGATACTTTGAATAACATTTCTATAACGCAGTGTTCATTATTTTTATTTTTCAGACATAGGTATCTAGGCCCCTTAATTTACATTAAAATATTATCACTGCCACTGTGGAAACGCTGTACACGCTTTGGGGACTTCCAGATATGCTGCAAGCAACATACCTGAGCATGAAGCGGCAGGAATGTGGCAGGCGAGGGCAATGGAGCAGCAATATCCAGATAGCTTCTCGTTACAGTCTAAAAATAAAATTCGTTAATTTTATATGTTGGGACGGTAAAAATCATTACTGGCTAGGATCTCACCACCGCTCTCTCACGGAGTACAGTAGGTAGAGTTATTCGTGCCGGTAACTTCATTTACTTAATAAAGACCGTTATTATTGTCTTTTCAAACTGGCTGATGATAACGAATTGGTAAACTAAAATTAGTGCATGTTCTCTCATTATAGGTCATGGTTAAAATGAAAATGATTGTCGTGCCTTTATAGATTGATTGATCTTTTTTAATATTTAGAGATGAGTGAATGTTTAATCCTGTGCCCTAAAGTGTGTTGGATCTCAATTAGTTTGACTATCAGCTTTCAGCGAAAACCCATATGTCTTAGAAGAAGAGTACTAAGGGAAGAGTGAAATTGTTCCCTATTTCTTCCCTCACTGAATCTGAAAAACAAAAATGTTCGTATTGTCTAGGAGAATAATGGACTCTGCTGTGGAGGGTAAGAGAAGTAGAGGTAGACCAAGACGACGATGGTTAGACTCGGTTTCTGACGATTTTATAGAACTAAACGAGGCCATAGCACTAGTTGCAAATCGAGGATTGTGGCGACGTTTAGTAAATTCGCAGAGGCTTGCAGACTGAACGCTGAGAGGCATAACAGTCTATAATGATAATGTATGTCAAACACAGTGTACGCACTTGCTATGATATGATTCGTTGAGCTCCGTGGTCCATATTTCAATCCATCACCGGGCGAAGCTTTTCTTCGATTGGTGCTCTCAAGATAGTCACAAGCGACATTTAGATTTAGCAACACCGCCTCACAAATCCTCTTTGAATTCGCCCTGAAACGACCGGACTGGCCAAGTTCAGCAGCTGTTAAAATGACAACGGTGCAAATTATTGAATTATTTTAAAATTTATTTATCAGTATGATCACTACTCTCACGCCAACATGCCCGGTTCGCGTTCTTCCCAACCATCGTATATAAGGGCACAGGTATTTCGTAATACCAGTATTCTATCCAGACCTAAATTACTCCGGTATTCGGTCGCTAGTTACATACTACTCTGTCAAGCCTACTAAAATGAACACACCAAGGAACACCATGACCATCACCTTCACACCATTCGTCACAGGTGATGGCTATATAGGGATTGTTGTCATTAATAATATTCATTCCTTAGTTACTTTCGTACTGTGAAACCATTGGCGGTGGGCTCTCAGGAGCATATAAGCACGTGAACACCCGGCATTCACGCATTCATGAACAATTTAAAATTGCTCTCTTTGTTTCGAACTTCGACCTGGTTTCATCAATCGATCAACTTGTATCGAAACTCCGTTACATTGACAAATGTTGGAATGCAAGGAGCACATCGTATATAGTGCTACCAGGCTGAAGTCAATACGCATACGCACGCAAATAACGTTATGGTTTATACACAGATATTCCCATAAGCGAGCCAATGTGCCTTTCCGTGTACAACCAGCCTCTAACCAGAGATAAGGACAAGTATAGTATTTGACAATAAGGTCTGCCACCTTCCCTGTTACTGTTGAACTGCAGCCTCCCCGAAGTTACTGTTACATTACATCGCCGGAAGATTTCACTAGTAATTCTGAACAGGTATTTGTAATCACGGGAAGAAGTTTGTTTTATGTAGTGGGTGAAAAATCGTTTCAAGTGAAATTAATGTGAGTACTGATAAATTAGGTACACATTGTTTTTATGCTTCTTGTCGTACCTAGGTGAACTTTAGCCGTGCGGTTAGCTTGCATTCCAATCCCACTGTCGGCAGCAATGAAGTTGACTTTCTGTGTAGCCAAATTGCTGCGAATTTTAGTTTCACCGAGGTGAGTCGCTTTTCATCCCGGAATTCTGGAGGCGGTGGAATGATAGTAATATTAGTTTTGTTGTACACTCACAGATTAGTCTCGGATAAAACGGATCCTTTGGAATATTTGAGACGCGAACAAAAATGTTGTAGCGAAACCCCTGCAAATATTGTCTCGAGCCGCCACTGGTCAAAGCCAAGGATGGGACTCAGTAACAATTTAATTTAACGCTTACTAAGAGACACACTACACTTCGCACACTGTATTACCATGCACGGATATCGACTGCGTAAAGGTTACACTGCACTGTAAACATCATATCACAACAGAGAGGGATTTCCTTCTACGGTATTTCCTGGCAGTTCTTCAATTATTCGAAGTCGTAACCAGCGTTGTGTTACTGCCTAATACATTTCCCGTCGCCAATTTTTTTATTATCAGACATGGATAAAACTATACCAAACTGAAACACTTGTATGAAAAATAATATTCAATATAAAATTTCCTGTATGTGAACTTGGCTCCTCTGGTTCAACGTGAACTGCGTAGCTCAATCCAATTGTATTTTTCAGAAGAAATGTTACCTTAGTGCAGGTAATTACAAAGCTTTCCACATTTCTCGTTTACATAGACGAATGAAAATCATCCTATATAACACACAGTAGAGCCGGATGGGTCATTACTCCTATTAACTACATGTTAAATATTTTTGCACATAATTCGCCTGATGAAAGGATTTTGCTGCAAATGAAGAGCACTCATATAAGAATATAAAATCAGTGCTACTGCATGCGAGGTATATGGTTAAAATGTTCTTGATTAATTTAATCCTGAAAACTCTGAATTAATATTTGAATATTTTATTAATTTATGTATCCTCACTGCATTATCAGGAATTGCACGTACCCCACGTTCCTTCGTTGAATAAATTTCAACCCAGCTTTGTTAAGCTGTACGAGCATTTCTTGTAAATTTTGTCGGTCACTTATGATCAGAATGGTGCCATCCGCAAATCTCAGAAGATTAAAGGTGTTAACATCGATAATGGTCCCTTTTCTTCCCATGGAAGCTGTTTGAAAACGTCTCCCAGGGCAGGTATGAAGGACTTAGGTGAGACAGTGTCGCCCTAGTTCATGTCTCTCTTGATAGGTATCGTCTCCGTCCTTGAACTAATTGAAATATATTTCTCTCCGCTATGTTTATGAAATTTAAATTTATCACTCATCAAACTTCGAGCTCTGAAACAATATAGTTGCTACACTTGTAATATAAATTTTCACTATTTTAATGACTTTTGGTTATCTTAATACAATCCAATTGTAGGGCATCAGAAATGGTCGTTATTTTATCGTTATAATTTGCTATAGTTATGTTTAGATGGAATTCCCAACTTCATGACGTTAACGGTTTGCATTGTAGTTGTCTTCTTCTCCCCACGATTTTGGTTCAGATCCCGGTTTAAGTGGATGGTAATTTTCCTTTCAGCAACTTCGTGTCGTTAGATGCAAGGGCCTCTGTGGGAGAACATTCCAACTGCTAGGTGTCTTACGAAACAGAGCACGAAATTTAAAGGAGGACACTCTAAATGCCATTAAGTTTATCCCTCACAAATAATCAAACTGGTGACATGTTTGTCTTCGTCTGAATGCACATCACCCCATCTCTTGATGTCATGAAGGTCATTCAGACATGAAACAAAGTCAAATGCACATGAGATGCTGACCGCAAGAAATATGAAAGAAAGAGCAAAAAGGACAGAAAACGTTAAAAAGTGAATAATACTCTGATTCTCTGTCCATCACTATGCAGATGAGCCCAAAGAGTGGAAATACAATCACTAAGTCATATGTGTATGTTTAATATCGATGATTCCTTTCTTAAAAATATGAACTTAGAAATTACATATGATTTATATCAACCTATAATTAATCCAAATACTGCAGATAAATTCTTATGTCTTTTTGAATTTAATAGCGGTATTTATCACACGAGAAATTTACAACAGCCGAATTTGGTATCCAATATAGATTATAACCTCCATTTGACAGGAAAATTACTATTTCGGACCATGGAGTTTTTATTTTCTGAAGAAAAATCATTTTCTGATAATGAAGCGACTGTGTCATATTTACCATGTTGACATGCACCAATCCCTTTATCGGAATGACTTTGAACTATGAACATCTATGAGTTCTTTCGCCTTACAGAGCAATACTGAGGAAACAAGAATATTTCGCAGGATCAAATTAGCAGGAGACATAGGTGACAAGAATAATACTATTATGCATAGAAATTTTGAACTGTTTAGTGGAAAATACCTTCTATGTTGTGAAGGAAATTAATCACCTACACCATTCTGATGTATTCACTAATTGGTTATAATGTAAGCAGCATAGACACTAACTGATATACTGATAGACAGTGATCATGAGGCATCATTCTAGATTAATTCCTCACAAAATAATTTGGTAAGGGGTAATAAGGATGTGAAGGTTGAGGTGAGACTGTTATAAAGGAATGAAACTTTCTTCGTTCTTCGTAGGCAGGCTGAAGGCTAGTCTGTATTAATACTATACTTGCTAACTTTCAAAATTAGTATTTACAAAGCTCTACAATGTTATGATAATATGTTGTGTGAGTCTCTCTCTCTCTGTCTGTGTGTGTGTGTATGTATGTGTGTGTGTAAAAGAGGGAGAGACAGGGAAATAAATTCTTAATGAAAGGTTCTCTTAGCAAGGTATAAAATCAGGTGAAATCTATTGATTATTTTAAAGCTAAAATATCATGGAGTAATGTTTTCTTTGCTTTCACCGAGAAATCCAAATACAGCTTCCCCGCGGAGGAATGGTTTATGTTACTCATCAGTGGTAACGTACAGGTATAAATATGCAGAGAGTCTCTTGTCACATTAAGACTGTTTCTTGAAATGTGGAAATTATTTATATAAAATCAATTTTAAAAAGATAACAGATTTGGAATTGCCCAATGAACACCCAACAGAACTTACAGAAATACCCTGCTTGTGTACTTTTTATTACTCTTCCAGATACAGTATTTCAAGCAAGGTTCATGGTGGCTTATATCTCCTGTACATCATTCCTTTTGTCTTATGAACTGTCTTTTAAAAATGTGGTTTTTGAGTCAAGCTGCTGTTCTACTTTCTATCCGTACCGTGGTTGTTATATCCTCATACATTCTAGGACTTTTACATGACGAACAGAGTACAAATTCTCGCACATCAAATCCGAAAAAGTCTTCGGATACCCAGCAACAGTACACTTGATCCTGTGATGAGATTTATTCCCATGCATTTCCCATTTATTTACTATCTATGTCTCCATAACATTGCATGTCACTAAATCATAACTACGTAGGAAAAATACGGAGAGATTTGAGCTGTTGGTTTTCAATTTCACAGATAGGAAAATACGTATTAGAATTTGGAATATCAAACTCAAGAGATAAACAATAATTTTCATTACATTTCCTCACAATTCGTAAAAACGGAAATAGTGTGCGTTGGAATCGCACTCTAAAATCTTGCTTCTAATTACCTACCTTATTCTCTGATCAACTCTCGTTATGTTGTATAATAGAAGTATCTAAATTGAAGAGTTCGCAGTATTCACATTCGTACGTCAATTAATTCTCATACACATACAACTTTCTCTTTCGTAGAAGAATAAATAATTTCGTTCTTAAATTCTAGAGTGGTTCATGTACACCAGATGAATGATAGATCCAATCCATGAAACTGCCGACCCATCTCAGTACCACCTGAATGATCTAAAATCTTAGAAACTGTTGTCAAAGTTAGGCTTATTATTTACCTCAAAAAATGCTATTATTTTCCAGAGGAATCCCGCTATTATGGATATTACTCGTATAATTGAACTTCAAAATTATATTGATAAAGATTACACGACTACAGAGTTGTTTATTGATTTAAAAATACTTTTGATAGTGTTAGCCATGAACTTGTGACATACAAACTAGAAAGGGCAGGAGTGGGAGGTCCCTCACCGCTCTGGTTTAAGACTTCTCGTCAACTCGACTACAGTATATTCAGATTGGCATAAATAAAAGTAAACTACAAAATACGAGTACCTCCTTTGGTGTACTACAAGGTTCCATACTGGTTCAAGTTTTGTTTCTTATATATATTAATGATATAGACCTGTTACCTTTTAAGGGTAAAAATAACTCCTGGTAGATGATACTTCACTTTTATATTCATAAAACTCTGAAGATGGAATAGTTGCAGATGTCCAGCATGAGTGTCGTATCTTAGATGAATGGCTGAGAAAAATCTCCTAACACCCAATTACTCAAGAACTGTCTGTGTGAAGTTCGATAATTCAAAATATGACCTAAATGCAACTAAAAATGTATTATTTGGTACCTCGAAGTTGCAATGGGTTAAAAAAGTCAAATACTTTGGACCATTAAAGAATATCACACTCTCCTGGACACCTAGTATATTACACTTAAAACATTAAAAAAATTGAAACTCTTTGTCCAATTTATTTCACAATTACACTATCTTGACTTTTTACTTGTGTTATATTTGGGGCAAAGGAACCAAAAACTAACTTAAATACTTTGGAGGTCATACAAAACAGGGTTATTAAATTTATGTATGGATTCTGTCAAATTTATCATCGAAATAAAAAAAATACGCTCTGAAACCAATATATTACCAATTAAGTAATTAATCCACCGAACTCGATAGCTGCAGTCGCTAAAGTGCGGCCAGTATCCAGTATTCTGGAGATAGTAGGTTCGAACCCCATTGTCGGCAGCCCTGACAATGGTTTTCCGTGGTTTCCCATTTTCACACCAGGCAAATGCTGGGGCTGTACCTTAATTAAGGCCACGGCCACTTCCTTCCCACTCCTAGCCCTTTCCTGCCCCATCGTCGCCATAAGACGTTACTATGTCGGTGCGACGTAAAGCAACTAGCAAAAAAAAAAACCATTAAATGCATCACTTGTTATTCATAAAGTCTTGCATAACAAAATGTTCACCATTTTTAAATTTCCTATAGTCACCGAAATCCATTCATATAAGACAAGGTAAGAAAGTAAATTACACGTTTCTTCAGAATTATATAACAAAGTTTGGAACTAAGGGATTGCAACACTTACTAATATCTGAATACAAGAGTATTCCTGACAATATAGCAGGCATTTATAAAACTGTGCCATTTCGTAACAAGCTTCAGAAATACATTTTAGGCACTCTGAATGTGTAACAGTTATTCCTCTTATATTTTTATTTTCAAATTCATCTTAGAAGTCGAAACAGTTGTTCTTCCTGCATTGTTATTTTGATAATGATCCAACTACTTAATGTAATCCTTTTGATTAGGTAAATAGTGATAGTCAAAGCAAATGTAAATCCACTATAATTCGATTTTCACTTTTTTAACTTAGACCTTAATCCGCCATAGTTTTGATTAACTATGTATTTTTCCTCTCGACAGAGTTCTTGCTCTCTGGAATCCTATTAATCAATAAATTAAATCAAATCCTCTACCAAAGACGTGTAATTTCTTAAAAGTAATAGGATATAATCTCAAGAATATGTAAGTAAACACGTAAAATGTTTAAAGACATACAATTAAATAAATTACAGAATATACCCTCTACGTAAGTAATGTTTGCGGACAGGGTTGTATTGTATCCCATAACAAAGAAGGAATATTTAAAGAGGTTGGCTTGGACGACCAGTGACGACGCGTTGCCGGGTAAATAGATAAACAAATATAGGGAGCTAGAAAGACCTGCGGGTATACCACACTGACGCCATCCTCTGAAAATCGAGTTACCACACGACCATGAAAATAGTATAAATATTCAACGTCCAATCCTGTTTTCCGGACGTGTCATAAAAATCACTGCAGGCACCTTTTATATTACGTGAGTGCTATTCCAGCAAATACAACACCCAAAACTGAAGAGCATATGAATACATGAATTGGCCATTGAGTCGGGTGGTACATACAAGTAATCCGAATTTAAAAATAGTTTGAGGCTAAAAGGTTATTTGATTATAAATATATGTGGGCTCCTCAACATATAACTCAAGTTTCTCTTTTATCTCGTCATTGCGCTCGTGAAAAGAGCTCTGTGATAATGCTGTGGGAGAAATACTGATAAACAGCATATACATCATAAAGAGCGACAATTCTTACAAGTTACTCACATACTATTGGACATTACCAGCCAAAATTCTAAGCTGAGATATTTCACATAGCAATTTTTTGTAGGCGCAATGACGATTTACTATAATAATTTGGCAATAAACGCTGCCCAGTATTGAAACCTACGACGCATTTACTTTACCTAGGCTTGGTCGGCGGCAGTCTTGTTAGATCCTTCTTTAAAATGTCGCTTACGGTCTGTTCATCACTTGCTGACATAATTTGCAGGTCTTAGGGAATAACCTAACTACTTGGAATTAAAGTCAGGTGTGGGATAATTGAATTACTTATTAATCAAGAAACTGGTGACGAGATATTACAGGCTATTTTATAATAACAAACTAGAGGGTCAGGGGAAATTAAAGAAATAACAACAATTGACATATTGACAAAAATGAGATGTGACATATTTTAATGCCTTAAGAGCCATTTAAATTGAAAACCATTCACTTAAATTTAGGATAATCAACAAAAATTCTCTACAAGTCCCTCTTATTAGGCTTCCATGTGAAATCGTATGTTAAACCATACTGAGTCATGATAGTCCAGTTTTTGGGAAACGAGCTCGGGGTTCTTGCTCTTATTAAGGCCGTCCATCAGCGTGATACCAGCGCAGGATAACTGTTACGCGGCATGGACCCTTAACTGAGTCGGAGTGACTTACGATTGTGTCATGGAACGATAACTACCTAGTATTACGTTGCAGATTTAATTTACCAAAGCCGAAAGCTAATAAGGCTCCTAAACTAAGAGTATGGTGATTGAAGATCACTTCTTATTGTGCTAACAACATTCAAACCTCAAAAGTGGAAGAAATGTTAAATATTACATTTTACACAAGTATGTTCTTTCAAATCTAACAATCCCCTCTACTTTAAGTTACTAACATTAATTTCCCACAACAGAAAAATCCAAAACTTCCAGGTTAACTCACCTCTTCAGGCCAGGCTATATAAAGTGTCCTGAATTGAGGACATTCAGATTTATAATTTTCCATGTTTTAATTAACCTATACCTCTATCCTAATGTTGAGTATTCTTGAATAAGTTCATGGCACTCACAGAATCCTATACACAAGTATTTATAATTTCTTCATATATAATTCCAGTAGGTAAAATAAATGATAGTGTCTTCATGAACAATATTCTATAGCAGGGCTGGCAACAACGAGGCTCGCGAGCCGCATGCGGCTCTTGAGTCAGTCTTGTGCGGCTCCTGACACCAACCTTAGAGTAAAATTAAATTATGTAATTAATGGAATCTAACGACATCTCGTGGCTGGCGGCAGTCAGTAGCAATGATGTGCGGCTTAACGTTATTAGCGCTGTAGGTTAGTGGTAAGACATGGGAGGTGAAGGTAGTTCCGGTGCCTTTCATTTGATAGGTGAAGCCAACTTCAGTTGTCAAATCTGCTTCCTTGGTAAAAATTGGCGTAACCCTACTCTGACCATGAAGTTTTTCCTTTAGTGATTTCAGTTTGGTTTTCCTTAACTGAGAGCCAACAGGAAAATCTTTATTGAAACCGCTGTGGTTAGTATCATGATGGCGTTTTACACTACTGGTCTTGAACTGTGACACATTTGCTTACCGTTTCCTTCTACAAAAACGAATTCTTCCTCCCGATCGGTATTAAAAGCTCGATTCTCCTCATCATATTTACGCTTCTTAGACAGCATCGCAACTGTTCGGACACCAAGCCACAACTGTACTGAAACAGCACACAACTGCACACAGAAAGGTATCGACACTCGCTACTGCCTATACGTGAACGCGTCTGGCCTCACCTCACGACACTGGCTCACTGACACACTCTCCCTCTCAAAGCAATATCTTCCTTGTAAAGATATTTCTGAATTGGCCCAGAATGTATTTAGCTTTCATAGCAAGTTCGTGTTTTTTGGAAAAGACCTTCAGACTAAAACATTTTCTCACTTCAAATGTTTGAAGAAAATTACTAAAAGCCTTCCTGGCGTTCAGGTGGAAAATGAAGATTACATGAGTAAAATATCTGGCCTTGCTGAAGAAAGCAATGACAGATTTAATGATTTGAGATCACTTGAACCTTCATTTTCATTCCTGGAAAATTATTTTTCTGTTGATGTTGTGTTTGATGGCAGTCCTGTTTCATCACTAATAACAAAGTATTCTTAAAAGTTGGAACTACAAGAACTGCAAGAGGACGAAGGAATGAAAGTACTCAAACGAAATTGCAGTTCTACCATAGAATTTTGGAAGAATGTTCCAGAAGAAAAATACACACTAACAATACAGTGTGCCAAAAGACTAATCTCAATCTTTGGGACTACTAATGTGTGTGAATCAATGTAAGCAGCGATTAAATTCATAAAATCTACATATTGACCTGAACGAACTGATGAACATTTAAGTGAACTTGTGCGAACTGCGCTTACCCATTATCAGGCAGATTTCAAAAAACTAACAGCAAAAATGAACACTCAAAGAAAGCACTTCTCAAAAGTAAAATCTCATTCCTTGATGTGTACCTGAAACATAATATTCTGTGTAGTGTAGAAAGTAAACGTTCCTTCGTTTGTTATAAAATGAAAAACGTGTCTTCATTTTTTAAACCATTTCCTAAACGTGCCCCAATTTCTTGTCTCCTAAATTAGCTGCTCCCAGAAGTTAGGTTACTGGCCACCCCTGTTCTATACCTACTTTCTTAAAACACCTTAGGTGATGTGTTGGAATTCAATTAGTTATCTGACAACATGTCTCGTCAGACACATTTACGTGATTAAACTTATTTGTAAGATTAATAAGGTGAATGATATATTTGAGCTAAGTGATGTTAGATATTAATGTAGATATTAGCGCATATTATGACTGTCTTGATACTTAACTTTTTCATGAGGCATCCCAAAACAATAGCCCAGAATAAAGGAAATCTAATGCTCATCCTAAATAAATAAATAAATAAATAAATAAATAAATAAATAAATAAATAAATACATGATTACAAGAAGAGTGAGAGACGATGCTGAGATATATTATTTCCCGAGACGATTTGTAAATAATTTGAGAGATTTTGATTGGATTTCAGAAACATGTTCTCTGTATATATATAATTAATGATGAGTAGATGGTATGTTATTTTATTTCAATAATCTGAGTTTTGTATAATTATTCTATTTTTCGTGTTGTACATAATTATTAGTACAATTCAATAAAGGATCCTGAGCACTACAATGAAAATTATTTTCTAAATGAGATGATAATTACCTTTGAACCATGTTTCCTTTTTCTCATTTTTCTCATAATTTGAATAAACATTTGTGATAATGATATATTGGTATTTATACTCTAGCGTAAGCATTCATGTATATATTTTAATTTAAGGTAAATTCGGAAATATCTCTCGATATAATTCATAATTGGTACGATGGAGACGTCCATCAGTGTTTGCGGCGGATGACTTATCCGTAAGATAGAAAGCGTTCGCAACTTTCACGAATGCATGTTAAAAAGGAAACTCTGATAGGCCATTAAACCTGAGTATGCTAGTCTGAAAAGCAGCTCGATTTGTTCTGGGTGATTTCCGACAAAAGAGTAGCGTTACAAAAATGTTGCAAAGCTTGGGTTGGGATGAATTGAGAGAAAGAAGAAAAGCTGCTCGACTAAGCGGTATGTTTCGAGCTGTCAGCGGAGAGATGGCGTAGAATGACATTAGTAGACGAATAAGTTTGAGTGGCGTTTATAAAAGTAGGAAAGATCACAATATGAAGATAAAGTTGGAATTCAAGAGGACAAACTGGGGCAAATATTCATTTATAGGAAGGGGAGTTAGGGATTGGAATAACTTACCAAGGGAGACCTTCAATAAATTTCCAATTTCTTTGAAATCATTTAGGAAAAGGCTAGGAAAGCAACAGATAGGGAATCTGCCACCTGGGCGACTGCCCTAAATGCAGATCAATATTGATTGATTGATTGATTGATTGATTGATTGATTGATGGATTGATTGATTGATTGATTGATTGATTGATTGATTGATTGATTGATTGATTGATTGATTGATTGATTGATTGATTGATTGATTGATTGATTGATTGATTGATTGATTGATTGATTGATTGATTCTTCACGACCTGCCCTGGACGCAGGAAAGGTGCACTATTAACGATCATTTTCGTCATCATAGCTAGAAAGAATAGCAAAATGATAATTTTCTTATGTTTGAATAAACCATTCCAATGTTTGGATTATATTCAGTTTTTCTTTGTCATATGCCAAATACATAGTCATGTCATTCAGGCTTGCTAAATACTAACTGAACACCCCTGAGGTGTCACAACGTTCTGCCGCGGATGTCTGACGGGTGCATTAATGGCACCGAACGTGGGGCCTTATTTATCGTGATTTAGTTCGATTAAGTTTGATTTAGCATGATGTGGTTCGATTTGGTTTCATTTGACTATGTGTGATTATGTGATATACTCTGGTAAGAATTGAGATATTTTCTTGAGTGTGCATATTTTAATGTCATCCTATGTAGGCAGGACTAAAAATAACGCGTACTTTGATAATTATACAATATTTGACCGATATTGACGGTATAGATAGTGAAAGATCTGGTTTAGATACATATCTGATGCTATAGTTACAATGTTACGATTATGGAAGGTAGACTGGAAGTCCTGACGTTTGTTGGCATAAGTCAGTGTGTACAGAAATTTAGTATGGATATAGAAACATTGCGAGCGATCTTGGAGGAGAATAAGGCCTTACTTCTTAGCGGTATGCAGGAGGAAGATGATACTATTCTTAGGACTATGCAAGAAGAGAATAGGAAATAATTACAGCATAAAGAACGGACTATGCAAGAAGAGAATAGGAAAATATTACAGCTTGTAGAACAAAGTATAAATGTACTGGGGACAGAAAATCAAAAAGTATTGGAAGGAACGTTGGAAGAGCATACGAGAAATTCCCAAGAACAGAGCAAAATAAATTTAGAGCGTTTAGAACAAAAGATAAATATAATGGGGTTAGTAATTCAGGATGAATCCAAGAAACATCGAGGCGAATTAACAGCTAAGATAGAAGAACCGTATTGTAGAATCGACGACATTGCTTTAGAATGTCGAGATAATCAAAAGAAAGCATTATAAAAGGTTGGAAACATGACAATAATGTTGCAGGAGGAAAATAAGATAATTACGGGAAAAGTTACAGCTGTACACAGCGATGTAGCGATCGTCAAAACCAGCATGGCATTTGTAGGGAATGAATTGGATTCCATGAAAAGGGACATGGCCGAGAGAATTCTCCAAGTTAAACAGGAGTTAGTAGTGGATCATGAAGAATTCAAAACCCAAATATAAACGGATATTAGTGAAGTTAGAACAGATATGCATGGAAACCAAGCCAAACTCGTTGCGCTGACTCAATTAATCGTGGACGTTAAACTGATGGTAGAGAATGATAAAAGTGATATCATAGACCAGGTTGTTAATCTAGGTGAAGGTATTAGAGTCAGTGAAATAAAAATCAAAGAAGATACAAACATTGTACAGAGATTAAAAATGAAGTCGATCTTGCAGAGATTGTACTAAAGCTCTAGTACTAGGATCTTGAAGATACTATTAAGGATGGAATAGTTGGTTCAGAGGGAATGGTAAATAGGAGTCAACACAATCAACCGAATTTACGTAGCCTCACAAGTCAGCCAGTAACTATGTCCGATTCGTCAATTCAGGGTAATCAGCAGGTCATAAATATTATTCGAATGAGTGAGATAAATCTAGAATATTTTATATTCGTAAAGAAAATTCACCTAAAATATTCGTTCATAACTTGGAGGAATATATTAAGGATAATGAAATATCACACGAAAGGCACATTTGTACAGTAGAAAGATTCTTAGAGGGTGATATTCTTAATTGGTTTTACTCATTCCGTTATCTTTTTGAAGACTTTGATAGCTTCAAACGGTTTTTACTACGTTGTTGGGGAGTTGACCTTCAGCAGAACTTACGGCTTCATTTATATTCAGGGCATATTCGAGTTGTGGACCTACCAGATACGCTGATAATTTTTCTCTATAATTACGGCGCATGAAATAATTGGACCAACCACTGGAAGAGACTGCTTTACTACAAGCACTTGCAAAACAATTTCTTCAGATGACCAACGTATTTTAAATGCCGCTAATGTTAATTCGTCAGGTCAACCTGAGGCTACCCTTAGAGAAATGGATCATACGACCAGCCTTCAAATGATGTCCAGGTCGCCCAGAATAAATAATCCAGAAGTCAATGTTATAAATACTGCTAGGGAACAACATGATGAACTCTCGGATGAGAAAAGGGAGACAATTTATCAATCCCAGGAATTCCGTGGTCGACAGAGGCAATTTCAGGACGGAGGAGATGGTCGCAAAAGATTTCGAGACACGGGAAGAGAAGATTGTAGAAACCCAAGAGACAGGAGCAATACGAGTTTCCAGGATCGACATTGGGAAGATAAAGATAGACCCTATGGACGGCCCAGTTATTTTAGGCACGAATCTCAAAACTTTATAGAAATGGAAAACCGATTTCAAGAGAGCAGAAAATATCTCGATGAACTGCGAAAGTCGAAGTAGGGAAGAAAATGGAAACAAGCAATTAATAATCAAGATGTTAGTCCTGATAGAGTCGAAGGTGCAGAAGGGTTGGAGTATCAGAAACATCGGAAGTCTTTAGCGGAAGGTAAACCATCAGTACTTCTACTACATATTGTACATTAAGGAATGAGAAAAGAGCACAAGAAAACCGATTTAACAACTCATCTTGTGATTTCTGAACACGATTTTAGGCTAGAAGAAGGAAGGACGATTGCCCAAATCAGTTCATGGTACATAAAATCGGAAGATCTCATCGAGGATTATCAGCCATCTACCACTTACAAATCCACAAAGTTACCTATTATTGATACACGTGTTTGTGGATTCAAGGTTTATTCTCTTTTGGATACCGGAGCTTATATAAGTATTGTTTCTGGACCATTATTTGAGGAATTGGAAAAGAAATGTAATATTACTATTCTGCCAGTCTCGAATGCTAAATTGAGAGGGGTTATTCCACAAAAGGCAGTGACTTGTAAAGAACAGGTATATCTTGATATTACTCTGGGTAACACTACCTTCTCACACACACTTGTTGTGATGTCTAAGGTTAACTTCAACATTATACTCCGAGCGGAGAAGACTTCGTGATGGAACTCAATGTTATTATTAATTTACCGGAGAAGGCAATATATCTCAGTAAAATATCGGATATGAAACGATTATCGCTCGAAGATGAGAATCCCAATGCAGAACACTTGCAAGAAACAGAAAACATCTTCGCTTCTGTGGAGACGACGCCAGCGGAGGTAGAATAAGAACATTTGTGTAGTTGGTAAAGGAAAATATTCAAGTAGCCAAATGTTCAGATGTGGGTAAGAGAAGACTATTTCATTTATTAATGGAATATGGAGATATATTTGATGATAAACCTGGAAACATCTCAAACTTTAAGTACACTTTGTTGGTGGAAGTTTGGTCCCCAAATCGCCATAAACCTTATCATATATCGGAAAAACACCATGCAGAGGTTAAAGAAATTATACGAGCGATGGAAACACAGGGAATCATTGCAAAAGCAACCACATCATTAGTGAATTATATCATGGTCGTGCGTAAACCGAATGGATTGCTTCAAATACGTTTGGATGCTAGACAACTGAACGCCAAGCTTATTCCGGAACACGACCCCGATTAAAGAGTTAATTCTAAACTTCAAAGGATTTTCGTACTTCTCTGGTATTAATTTTATTTCTTCCTATCACCACATCTTATTGGATGAGAAATCGTGAATGCTTACGGGATTTCTATTTGACCAACACACCTATATTTTCTTAAGGCTTCACTTCGGCATTAAGACATCCGTATGCGCATTAATTAGAGCATTAGACAGGAACATTACAGAAGAGGTTAAGAATAATACTATTCGCTATGTGGATGACGTCATACTGCACAACCAAACTATTGAATAACACCTGGAAAAACTGTCAATAAATGTGCGAGCTACCGGGTTTAAAATCCATCTCCAAAAATCTAAATTTTGTCAGTTGGAAATACACTGACTGACAGAGCAAATGCAACACCAAGGAGGAGTGGTTCGAAAGGGATGAAAGTTGGGGAAAAAACAGAGTCGGCACGGAAGAATAATTGATGTTTATTTCAAACCGATATGCAGGTTACACAATGCGCACGGCATCGACTCAGTAGGATGTAGGACCACCGCGAGCGGCGATGCACGCAGAAACACGTCGAGGTACAGAGTCAATAAGAGTGCGGATGATGTCCTGAGGGATGGTTCTCCATTCTCTGTCAACCATTTGCCACAGTTGGTCGTCCGTACGAGGCTGGGGCAGAGTTTGCAAACGGCGTCCAATGAGATCCCACACGTGTTCGATTGGTGAGAGGTCCGGAGAGTACGGTGGCCACGGAAGCATCTGTACACCTCGTAGAGCCTGTTGGGAGATGCGAGCAGTGTGTGGGCGGGCATTATCCTGCTGAAACAGAGCATTGGGCAGCCCCTGAAGGTACGGGAGTGCCACCGGCCGCAGCACATGCTGCACCATGCTGCACGTAGCGGTGGGCATTTAACGTGCCTTGAATACGCACTAGACGTGACGTGGAATCATACGCAATAGCGCCCCAAACCATGATGCCGCGTTGTCTAGCGGTAGGGCACTCCACAGTTACTGCCGGATTTGACCTTTCTCTACGCCGACGCCACACTCGTCTGCGGTGACTATCACTGACAGAGCAGAAGCGTGACTCATCGGAGGACACGACGTTCCGCCATTCCCTCATCCAAGTCGCTCTAGCCCGGCACCATGCCAGGAGTCAATGGTAGTCTTCTGAGCGGACGCCGGGAGTGCAGGCCTCCTTCAACCAATCGACGGGAGATTGTTCTGGTCGATATTGGAACAGCCAGAGTGTCTTGCACATGCTGAAGAATGGCGGTTGACGTGGCGTGCGGGGCTGCCACCGCTTGGCGGCGGATGCGCCGATCCTCGCGTGCTGACGTCACTCGGGCTGAGCCTGGACCCCTCGGACGTGCCACATGTCCCTGCGCCAACCATCTTCGCCACAGGCGCTGCACCGTGGACACATCCCTATGGGTATCGGCTGCGATTTGACGAAGCGACCAACCTGCCCTTCTCAGCCCGATCACCATACCCCTCGTAAAGTCGTCTGTCTGCTGGAAATGCCACCGTTGACGGCGGCCTGGCATTCTTAGCTATACACGTGTCCTGTGGCACACGACAACACGTTCTACAATGACTGTCGGCTGAGAAATCACGGTACGAAGTGGGCCATTCGCCAACGCCGTGTCCCATTTATAGTTCGCTACGTGCGCAGCACAGCGGCGCATTTCACATCATGAGCATACCTCAGTGACGTCAGTGTACCCTGCAATTGTCATAAAGTTCTGACCACTCCTTCTTGGTGTTGCATTTGCTCTGTCAGTCAGTGTATTATTCTTCCGACATGTTGTGGATGGAAGTGGAATTACATCTATATCTATCTAGGTATTCTGCCTGTAAAATTAAAGCTATCCAGAACTTCACTAGGCCACAGAAAATCAGACATGTGAGAGAATTTCTGGGGTTATGCCAATTTTTCTCGCATCACTGCCCGGATTACGCCCAGATCATAGTTCCCTTACAAAACCTTTTGCAGGAGAACAACCGTTGGTGTTGGAATCAGGAATGTTCACAACCTTTCCAGGAAACCAAGCAGATGCTCAGTGATTATACCAAGTTATGTTACCCAGACTTTAATGTGAAGTTCATTATTCAGACCGATGCTTCCATCATGGGGACAGGTGCTGTATTATACCAAGAAGATACGAATGACTACACGAAGAGAACCTGCTTAGCTTTTATAGCACAAAGTTGAGAAATCAAAAAACTCATTATAACACCACGGAATTGGAATTGCTGTCGATGGTCAATTCCCTGCAACACTGACGGAAAATTATTTACGATCATCCTATCATCTTGAGAACATACCACAAAGACCTGATTTTCAAGCTAATGCCTTTGCTCACCAGTGAGAAGATATCACGTTGGTCATTGTTTATCAAACAGTTTAATATCGAAATCGAACACTGCTGTGGTCGAGATAATGTCATTGCAGCAGTATTAGGTCGAAACGCGGAAGAGGATATGGCCCAGATACACCAAGTACAGTTCATTGATGAAGATAAATAAACTCCCGCAAACTCAGATACTTACGTCAATCTCAGCGACGAGATGGATTTACTAGGAAATTGATAGGTGACTTGAACCGTAAAATTACAGTTGGTTACCCAGACTATGAGAAGTTCATAAATTGGCTCGCAATTATCTGTTGAGAGATGGTGTATTGCTTAAATTTGTAGATGCAGATCACTGTTAATTAAGGATCGTAGTTCCGATTAAGTTGCAGAAAGGTATCATTTGGTTAGCACATAGAACTACGGGACATGCTGGTATTGACAAAGTGGTAGCCACGATCCAGGAAACATTTACTTAGTTAAAAATGCGAGAATCTGTCAGATTAACGCTCAAGACATGTGACACCTGTCAAAGAGTGAAGCTGAATACACATCTACTTAAGCAATATCCTGTGCCATTTTTACCTAACAAGCTTCGAGAGTTACTTGCAATCGACCTATTCGGACCCTTACCCCGATCGGTCAAAAGTAACAGACATGAGGTGGTAAAAGTAGACGTGTTCTATAAATTCATATCTCTGTGCGCTATTTAGAAGTGAAATTCTAAGTCTGTTTTAATAAGCATTACCAGGAATATTATACCTCAAATGGATAAACCTGCAATTTTTATTATCAGATCACGGGTCACAGTTTACATCCGATGAATTTCAGCACGCTATGCACCAACTTGGTATTAAGCATGTGCTTAACTCAATCCGCTATCCAGCTGGAAACCCCGAAGAGCGGATTATGACGGACGTTGCCAAATTTTGCAGATTATACTGCGGAGTTCGTCATTGAGATTGGGTAATTTTTTTACCTATTCTAATGGCGCCCTAAAACAATACCATTCATGAGTCTACAGACCAAATCCCGCCAGTTGTGCATCATATTTGCCATCCATCTAGACCTTGGAGCAACATTATTCAGTGTCCATTTGGTGTCGGACCTCCACCGGACAGGTATGTTGAGTTAACTGCGGAACATCTACGGAAATGAGCAAACATACTTTTTAAAAGTGTGGAAAAGAAGAAGTTTCACCGACCATTAAGGGCATATGAACTCGTGCTTTTACGGAAACCGATCATGTCTAACCCTACTGAGCGAATATAAAGCATGTTCGCTAAATTATATGTGGATCCATTTAAGATCGTTAAAAGCTACAACAACAATGCCTACAAGATACAAAGTCCGGATGGACGAAACGAATTTATTTTTAAAGCTGAAAACTTAAAATCATGTCATCCACCGGAGTAATAGGTTAGAAGTTACCTTATGTAAGTTGAATAAGAACATTCATAGGTGGAATCCATATAATGCTCACCAGATTATAAGTGAACCCAAATACCTGAACAAATATGGAGATATGGTTTGAAACTGACATATGTGATATTGTTATCTTGAAGGGAAAATTTTAGTCGTTGAATAACATTTTGTCGACCTAGTGGGTGTATGTGACAGGTTCCATAGCCCTGATAGTGTGCATTGACACGACTGAGTGTTATATCTTTGTGTCAGTGGACTTTGCGCTCGTGCCGCATTCATTAGACGAGTTACCACTTTTAAATTTATTTATTTTGGTTATCTGATTTACGCCGCAATACTACAGATCTGTGTCAGCAGTTAGTGCACGGAACCGTTTTTTTAAGAAACAAAAAGGAGATGTGTGGCAGCGAATTTACTTAAGGGATGAAAGACATGTTACCGACTGTGTCGAATCTAGCAAGCGAATGGTGTTATAAATAAATATCGCAATTAGAAGATGATGCTCAATCTCCTAATGATAGAAAATATTACATTTTATCATCAGTGATCTTGATATTACAAAGACGCACGTCATGTGGAGTGATTTTTGTGTGATAAATTATATCCTGAATTTGGTAATACTTCCGGTATGTGTGAGATGCGTAGAGGTTCAATGAGGTCACCTACTTGCCAGCTGCTAGCGTACAGTCGGTGACTGGGTCATTCACCAGACGTCATTCGCCAGTTGTCAGTCGACATTCATTCTCCATTCTCCCAGCTGATGTTGAAAACCAACAGTGTAGCTTATGAATAACCTCGTATTCTCGGAGACTTGTCACTTTAGACGTTTTTATTGATAACGAGCCCAATAGTTAACAGATGTCAAGTTGATCGAGAATGTTTAAGTACGTGTCCATTGATAATATCATGAGGAATCTGCGAGTGACCAACATTATTAATAATCTTTGTACAAGTTTCAGCTTTGAATCAAGAGAAGTCTAACCACCACTTCGACATGAGAGTTTAAGCCCTGAGACTATTGCCGACAACGTTGAGATGAAAGTATGCCAGCCGTAATCGTAGCATTGGGGACAATTAATCATCGTCTAGTTTGAAGAAGACACCGAAAGCTAAGTCGACTCAAGTATTGCAGTAAATATCTGTTCAGTAGTGGGGTAGTTAATGTATTTATAGTTATTGAATGGACTTGTACAATGGTGTAGTCGAATAGTTCTCATATTTTGCTACGCAGTAGTTTCATTATACGGTCTTCATGTATTTCTATTCCTGCCAAACCAATTTGGATGATTTAGTGATTGGTATAACACACCGTCATGATGATTATGATTATTCATGTGTGTTTCTATTTATTTTTTAATTAATATTCTATGGTGGATAATTTGATAGTTATTTTTATGATTTTCACTTTATTAGATGAATATATGCATATCGCGTGGGGAAATGTGTCTGGATCTTCGCAAGATTAACTTAGATTTTCTCGTGTTTGGAGTCATCATATTAAACCAAATTGTGATTTAGGGTCATGTATGTCCTGAATATAATTTGAGAGGGAGTACGAACTCAAGAGATAGAAATGATTCTGTTCTTTTGAATCAAACCAGCTAACGTCTAAACGATACAGTAAATACTCTTAACTTGTGACACGGAAACCGGAAGTTAGGTTGGATCTTTGGGAGTCCAAATGTATTATTTGAGGATTGTGTACGCGTAGGGTATGTTGCGTGAGATCATATTTGGAATTCGTGACATCCAGGGCGGATCACGGATGTATTACGATATTTAATGGTACACGATATTGTATTTCATTATTGACAGAGTGTTAGCGCCATGTGTTCGAGATAAAATGTGTTTGTTGTATAATGAATGTATTGGTATAGTTTCCGATAATAGAGTCACGTCATGATAATTTGAAGATGGTTGTGCAAGCAAATTATAGATGATAATAGGAATATTTAGGATCTTAGTACGATATTACTTTAATTCCAGACTGCGTGTGTACGATTTTGACTGTCTTCGGTATATTTATGTCCAGTAATATTATGTTAAGAATTCTCCGATATTGCCGTTACTTTTGTAATTTACACCTTTATTGACGTCAACTATTGATCATTCTTCGAGATTATTCCCGAACATTCGATGAATTTCATCCCGGGCCAACCACTTGTGTTTGAATGGCGCGGATATTCATCTAGTAAGGCTACGGATATGTGATTGTGTTCGAGTATAGCGGTCATTTCGCTTGTTCTCTAATTTTGTAAATATTTTAATATATATATTGTAGATATTGTGTTGGGATTAGAGTTGCAGTTTTAGTGTCTGTTAGTTATTGTGATATCATATATTTCCATTGTTTCACATGTGCTCAATTGTGGACTAGGCAATGTCATTTTTCTATATTTCAGCGTCTAGATTTGCACTGTGGTGTCGCCAGAGCTTAGATTTTGTTTAATTTTGGTAGATAATTTAAGATGACATTTCACTTCTTGTATTTATCTTTAATTTAATTAAACCAGAGATAAATAGAATAATGAACAGATACTTATTCCATCGCGTAGGTTCGGTTTTAAAATAACATTATCGCATCAAATTGTCTGTAAACAGTTACTGTCAATTCATACTTTGAATAGAATGATTGTCATCTAGTACGATTTCCTTACCAATTTATTTTTTCATTTTCTGATATTTTCAGATTTCGTCTTGAGAACCCAGATCTTTTCCATGTTATTGAATATAAAATTGTTTACTTAAACATCAATTGAAAAGATTGTGAAATTACAAATTTTTTAGTGCGAAATAGGAAAGAGTTTAAATGTACCATCCCCTTTGATCTATTTTTATGTACCTCGAGGGCAACATTTCATTTCCTACAGTATTAACGATCATTTTCATCATCATAGTTAGAAAGGATGACTAAATAGTACCTTTCTTATGTTTGAATAAACCATGCCAATATTTGAATTTTATTCAGTTTTTCTTTGTCATATGCCACACCCTTAGTCATGCCATTCAGGCTTGCTAACTCGTTACTGAGAACCTTTGAGGTGTCTCAACGTTCTGCCGCGGATGTTTAACTGTTGAAATGGGATGCCATTTATTCACATACATGGCTTTCAACAACGGCCCATCCAAAGGGAGTGTTATTCACTTTCATAATTCATTTGTATACCTCTAGAGAGCAGGGTAGAGGAATCTGATTTGTGATATAATAGTTCTCTCACCACACAGTGAGCACAGTGATTAAGATTAGATACCAAAGTATTTCTTTCTCGAAAAAAATAATCCCGAGGTAGAAGGTAATAATCTGTTTCCATCATCAGAATCTCCACTCACCCTTCTTTATTTTGACAATCCCCACAGAGATTAAATTCCCAATAAAATCAAAGATGACAGAAAAATCCAGACCGGCAGAAAATAACAAACATGGAACACAAAAGAGTAAAGAAAAGGGTTGCCATAGCAACAAGGAATAAGAAACGGGTAAAAGTGGGGATAAAATCCAAATAAAACAGATAAATTGGCTGGGAAGACCAGAAATGAAAGTAATACAAAATGGGAACAATGATAATATTAAATAATAACTAGATACTGAAAACTAGCATAGGCCCGGTAATCACACCATGCTTACGCACACAATTAGAGACCATCATAAGAAATATAATGTACTCTAGTACAATGGTACGTTACACAACGACAAGAATCCCGCAGTATAAAATATGTCGGTCAACGGATCATGAGTTCCATCAGAAAGCACAGATCAGAAACCTGGATTGCCGCGGAATGGGTATGGTACACCCAGTCCAAACACAAAACATAAACAATTTACTAGCTGCATAAGACGCACTCATATCGTACAGAAGGACGAACGTGAATTATACAGTATCAGCGACAAAACGCAATGTAGAGAACAAACTAGAGCCAAGATGTCGAAGATAAAGAAAAATGAAAGGTCTCGAGCCAAACACGGCAAGCGAACCCACATCGCACATGAACAATCGGGCCAATGCCACCTTTCGCTCTTAGATGAATGAGTACACATAAGCAGACATGTACAGGAAGGGAGGTAACAAGAAATAAGTCTGCAACAAGATACAAAAGAAATAACACACAAAACGGGAGACATCCTTATAAACAGGCTTACTTACTACGACCTATGGCAAACCGAGTACAATAGGAACAAATATTATCTCGAGAAGAAATAGTCATAGTTCCGACTCCAAACTCTTAAAGTCGTACAGGATAACGTTTTAAAACGTGTATATTGCCTACTGTAAGAGACGAAAGCATCACAAAACACCGTCTCCATCTTATTTTTCTTTCTCATTGTCCGACTGTTAAAGGTCACACAGCATGCACATAAGGTAGAAATAAATGTTTTGGCGATCCTCATAGCATGAGTTGCTATCTGTATAAATAGGTAAAAATTACACATCGGGCACGACATACATGATGACAAGCAGCCACGACTGACATAAGACATTGCATAAAATGTGGTATCTGAAGAATGTGGAAACAAGACAAGCAGGTTACGAGGTGTGGCTGATGGGTTAGTGCAAACCTTCACCTGTTTTTATTGGATTGATCATTTAATGATTTGATGTTATGATTACTCAAAGTTGGCAGAACTAAGAGACATAAATGACTCATGATTCACCGGGGGGTAATTCTAAAGAGGAAAAAACAAAAGTGAAACAAATCGGTCCAGTAGAACGGAAGGACCGATTTGCCAAAGCTGTTTTTAGTAAACTCTTTTCATATATACATGGCGGAACGTTGAACGTTAAATGCTTGCCCCGTGCATACGCTGTGGAACTTCCCTTTCTCCCCTCTCTTTGCCTCCCGTGGCGTGAATTTCGGTTTCGGACAGGTTTTTCTGAAAATTTACTCGTGCCTTGTAACAAGAATCTAACAAAATAATTGTCGCAAGTGTGTTGAAAATGAAGTTAAACTAGCAACCAGTCTTCATAAGGAGGACATTTTCTTGTATCCACTACTATGTAAATCTTTGTGATTCATTTCAATGTTCATGGCTGTGTGCTAAGGTGAGTGACTCATAGTTAAAACGATTTGACGTTTAATATAACAGAGAATGTCGTAATGTAAAGCATTCTTATAAGTGTCTGGTGGAAACTTTATCAGTTATTTCTAAAATTTTCTTAATATGTAGTACATTATTTGATCTTAATTTCCATTGTCTATAGAATGTTTTCATCTGAAATGCAGTTTTCAACTTATATAAATATTTTTCCAGTACAGTTTAATATTATTAATAATCCCCATTTTAATTTTGATTTACGCTACTTGCTCTCCGTTACATTATTTACGAATCCCGTTGCTGACACTTTCCCCATAACGTTTTGGATATTAACTTGTATTTATATTATTAAATTTCACATGTGAAGAATTTACAGTTATGATTATTATTCCTTTCGTTTTTGATTTCACTTATTTACGGTAACATTGTCACTACGCTAATGTAACACCTTAATTCAGGCAGGCTATTTTCTTATTAATTGTAGTAACATTAAATACTCTTTCTTTGAAAACTAATAAAATAATGCAAGTTAAAGTTAAAATATCATAATGGGCCGTGAATATCTCTCTCTTCTCTGGTACATTTTCTCATTGTTGGTTCGTCTATTAATGTCTATCGTTCCTTAGATTTAAGCTTGTGTCACTTCGGGACATCGTGGCCTTTTGTTCTGTTCGATTGACTGTGTGAATAGTTGTGCTTCTATCTTTTCTTGTGACGCTTAAACATAATCCCTTGAATTTTGTGATTTAACTACATTCATGTGTTGTAATTGTATGTATTCAGTGTGCCAATCTTTTTAATTCGTATTTATTAAACTTGAAGTTTATGATACTCGGTAGTCTGAGGAATACTAGTTTATGGTCTCCCACTGGCATTGCCTTTCCTGAGAAGGAGTTCTACGGTATGTTCATATTTTAATGTTTTTATGAAATTATATTAACTTCACTTAATTCGATTTATTTGCCCCTTATTTATGGATTTCTATTTGAAAGACGCCGTCTAATTTTTGGCAATTTTATATCATTTCCTACTGTATCTCTATTTCCTTAAATCTTAAATGTTAGTATACTTTTTTCTATGGATTATTTGGTTGTACTCCTTTATTGCGTTGATCAGAATTTCTCCTAATTTTGAGTATCTTTTATTTTCATGCTTCTGGTAATTTATTGAGCTTACCAATTTATTTGTCTTATCAGCGTGACAGCTTCTGTGTCTCCACTGCAGTGGATGGTAAGTAATAAATAAGTAATAAAATAATAAATCTATCGAAATAGTCCTCCTAGTAAAATGTACTCTACCATTAATTTTCTTTTGTTTGCTATTATGAGCATTACTATATTAAAGACAATATTAAGTTGGTTGGAACGTTAACGTAGTTCTTCGAGTTCCTCCTAGTCAGCTGGCATTGATATGGACTAAGCAACAAAACCTCTTCCCATTTCATACAACTAGTGAACACTATTACAAGCCTGTTTTGCCATTTTTTAAGGTATTTTCTGCCTACTCGGTGGGACTGATGTTTAAGTATACCGCAATTTTTCCCGGTTCTCCTTGATGGCACGCTGGTCAGTGTTCTCCTCAGATAACTCTGTAATAATTAAGAGGGTAGTAAACAAGTGGAATCAGAGTTAAGGGTTTTTGCGGATGATGTTATTCTGTATAGAGTAATAAATAAGTTACAAGATTGTGAGCAACTGCAACGTAACCTCGATGATGTTGTGAGATGGATAGCAGGAAATGCTATGCTGATATACGGGGTCAAAAGTCAGGTTGTGAGTTTCACAAAAAGTCCTCTCAGTTTTAATTACTGCGTTAATGGGGTGAAACTTCCTTTCGGGGATCATTGTAAGTATCTAGGTGTTAACATAAGGAAAGATCTTCATTGGGGTAATCACATAAATGGGATTGTAAATAATGGGCACAGATCTCTGCACATGGTTATGAGGGTGTTTAGGGGTTGTAGTAAGGATGTGAAGGAGAGGGCATATAAATCTCTGATAAGACCCCAACTAGGGTATGGTTCCAGTGGGTGGGCCCCTCACCAGGATTACCTGTAACAAGAACTGGAAATAATCCAAAGAAAAGCAGCTCGATTTTTCTGGGTGATTTCGGACAAAGGAGTAGCGTTACAATAATGTTGCAAAGTTTGGGTTGGGAAGAATTGGGAGAAAGAAGACGAGCTGCTCGACTAAGTGGTATGGTCCGAGCTGTCAGCGGAGAGATGGCGTGGAATGACATTAGTAGACGAATAAGTTTGAGTGGCGTCTATAAAAGTAGGAAAGAGCATAAAATGAAGATAAAGTTGGAATTCAAGAAGACAAACTGGGGCAAATATTCATTTATAGGATGGGAAGTTAGGGACTGGAATAACTTACCAAGGGAGAGGTTCAATGAATTTCCAATTTCTTTGAAATCTTTGAAGAAAATGCTAGGAAAACAACAGATGGGGAGGCGTTTTACAGATACTTGAAATAAGCTCAAGATTCATTGCCTACGTAACTCCCATTTATTTGCTCCCACACATAGATTGAATGACAAGGAGCGTTCTCTTGGTTTCTTGGGATAGAGTGCCCTCTTCTTGAAATAAGGGACCAATTTCATACACTTTGCTAAGTAGGAATCGTGTAAATCTTTTGGTGTACCACTATAATGAATGATAATTTCTCATAACACCTAAATGTTCAACACTGAGCAATGAATTTGATTTGTAGGTTTTGCCATACAGTTAGTAAATAATACACTAGAGGTAGCACTGGCGTTGCAGTCGCGTGCGAAGTTGAACGAGCGCGCTGTTTGGCAAAAGCTGGATTGTTTAGGACTGTCACTACTGGAGCTTCCCGAAAAAATGAAGTATATACTTCTCTGAATGGAAAATGCCACTCTCCTGCGCAACTTATGGGTTCATAGAGAGGTTCATGAAGGGCAGTGGCGTGTCATTTCACAGGTATGTTTCCATGAAATTCATTTTCGTGCGTATAAAATAATAATTTGCGTGGCAGTTACTGTCATGTGAATCAGCCTACTTGCGCTGACTTCGCAACTGATTCCCATGTCGGCGTGAATGAGATTCTTTGGATCCTTCCCTGACGACTGGAATTAATGGTTTAGGAAATATAAGGGATGGCATTTTCCTTTCACTGAATGGCCATGCCATTGAAAGCGAATATCCAGAAAATTAATGTGCATGATACCAAGCGAGTGGCCGCAGGCTTTAGGTCACGTAGCTGTCAGCTTGCATTCAGGAGACAGTATGTTTGAACCCCATTGTCGGCAGCCCTGAAGATGGTTTCCAATTTTTACACAAGAAAAATGATGAGACTGTACCTTAATTAAGACCAAAGTCGTTTCCTTCCCACCCGTAGCACTTTCCTGTCCCATAATCGCCGTCAGACCTATGTATGTTGGTGCGACGTTAAGCAAATTGGTACAAAAAAGAAAATTAGAAAACATGTGCATGATGGCCTGGAATTGTGCTCCGCTTTTCACTTCCTGTGTGTATGCATAATATTAAACGCTATTGAATATATTTTCTCTATATACAGTTTGCTGCTTTCCCTTCGTACAATACCTGCAGCAATCCCCATTCAAACCTTACCAGATTTTAAAATTTACAAACTAGATGTGATACACCGTGTGAACATCTGAATCCTTTACTTCCGTCAATATTATTCCCTTAAATGGCATATACCTAGGACTATCTACAAGCATAATAAATTATTGACTGAACGAGTTGGCTTTGCTTAGGGAAATAGTGGGTTCAAACCCCTCTGTCGGCAGTGCCGACGATTGTTTTCCGTGGTTTCCCATTTTCACACCAGGCAAATTCTGGCGATTTGCCTAAAAGTTAAAATATTAAAGAAAACCAAACATTTAAGGAAAAGCTAAGTAAAAACTGCATAATAGGCTGAAACAAGAACTGAGTGTCATATTTCCATTTGTGATCGCGTTCAGGAAAGATCTATAATAATAATAATAATAATAATAATAATAATAATAATAATAATAATAATAATAATAATGGCTTTACGTCCAACTAACTACTTATACGGTTTTCGGAGACGCTGTAGTGTCGGGATTTTTTCGCACTGGAGTTCTTTCATGTGCCGTTAATTCTATCTACAACGAACCTGGATCAGAGTCCCAGCGTCTAAATCGCTTTGTACCAGAGAGGACCTTTTAAGTCGTTGGGCTGAATTTTAGCAAAGTCCTGGTCATTTACACAAAAATTAGCGAAATATAAGTGCCCTCCTTCTAAACGTATATTTTGGGCCGATAACCTTCGATATTAGGCCCCTTAAAACAACAAGCATCAAACGTATATTGTTAGAAGGCTTAATATGAACAGTAAATTGATACTGTGTTTACTGCACCTAACAGCGTCCTCTTTCATCACGCATTTCTCCTGCATTTATGCTTTTAGGGCTTTCTTTTTCACTAGAGAGAAGCATCGCAGGTATACTGCAGTATCTTAGAATGTTTACATGTAAGAATTTTAAACCATATCTACATCCACACAGTTTCAAAAGTCCCCTATTTACATTGATCGAGTACAGCGGAGTGAAATTTTAGTCAAGCGATTTAAACATGCTCCGCTTGCTACAGTGTTTCTCTCGTAGACGGTGGCGCTAATGCCAACTCTAGTGTATTATTTACTAACTCTATGGGTTTTGGTAGCTACTACTTCCACTGAGGATGAAACTTAACCTTCACCACGAACAAATTTTACGTTTAATTCTTCATGATGTTCGTTTGTATGCTTATGAAATATATTTCTGATTTTTTTCTTCTTTCACCACAACAGCATCATCAGTAACACTTTCATCACTTTTATGACCGTTATTTTCACTCATTTTACTAACAACAATCACTCCAAAATTTAAACAACTTACACCTTGCAAGCTCCACAAGAACAGGAAGAAGAAAACAGCTATTTGTTTAGATAACTTTAAAAACACATGTAGCAACATCACCTATCAACATATCCCGTTTAATTTTTCAACATTATTAACTACAGAAATTGAGTAAAACTGACCCATATGTTTATGTGCCATTTCTACGTTCACCGCCTCAATTTCCGAACAACTACGATAACAAATACATCTGTACTTTAGTCTATTGTAGGGATGGCAACGATATATCGGTTTTTACGAAATACCGATACATCCGCACTAGAGAACGCCGATAATTCTTAAAGGGATGGTGCTAGTGAAGGTGGAATTGGAACCTGGAAACATCCAACTTAATCAATACCTTGCTCTGATCCTCTGATAGGCTGGACTATAATTTGAATACAAACGGTGGAATATGCAACACCGTTGCGAACGTGATTAGTAATAAGGACTCCACATGGCAGTTTACACAGCGCGAAATACGTTCTGGTTCCAGAGTCGCCGCTAGACTTCGTGTTAGCCCTCCACTGTTTAACGACACAGTCGTATATGGAAACTGTGAGGCAAAAAGGTTAGTGAGTTTTTAGGTGAGATAAGCCTTAAAATTAATTATAAGAGACGTTGATTTGTGTATTCAGCTTGTGGTGAGTACATGGTTTATATATAAACGTAAGATTAAGAAAATAGCAGCCTCTGTGACTCAGGTGGCAGCGCGCCAGCCGCTCACCGCTGGGTTTCGAGGTTCAAATCCCAGTCACTCCATGTGAGATTTGTGCTGGCGGAGGTAGGACAGGTTTTTCTCAAGCTACTCCGTTTTCCCTGTCATCTTTCGTTTCAGCAACACTCTCCAATATCATTTTATTTCATCTGCCAGTCATTAATCATTGCCCCAGAGGAGTACGACAGGCTTCGGCAGCCAGCACATTTCCCATCCTCGCCGCTAGATGGGGCTTCATTCGTTCCATTCCTGACCCGGTCAAATGACTAAACAAGCAGTGGATTTACATTAAGAAAATGTTTTGTGCATATTGATAAATATACCAGAGCAGAGAGAGTATTTATTGTAAGCATTCTATTCACAGAATGTTTATTGCGCGTGATAAACAATGGTTTATGGCTCTGTACCATTATGCCAAGGTAAACTTCAGAAAGGTAGTGGCATTTCTTTCCTTGAGCAAATGTAGAAATACGATAAAAAAATGTGAAAATTATATCATGTCGGGGTGACGAGAAAAGTACCATATGGCAACCTTCCTCGTAGTCCGTAATATACAGTGAACATTTTGAAAGCACTTGCTTTAGCATTTCTACTAAAACTAGCCGCAATGAATGCCAACACTTTTTTCAGGGTATCCATCGCATTTGCATGGCAAGACTAGGCTATGGACTACTACTAAAATGTTTTCATTCCGGCCAGGAGATTTGTTACGGTGAAGGAGATGCTCGGAGAAGGTGAGGGCGTTAGTGGCCGTGGCCTCTACCAGGAATTGTCCCGGTATTCGCCTTAGTGCAGGAGAATGGAAAACCACGGAGAACCATTCCCAGGACAGTCGACAGTGGGGACCAATCTGTCCCGTCTCCCGAATACAGAGGTGAAGAGCCACGGTAGAGCCGTGGCGACCCCTCCTCTGCTCGGTTGGCCGGTCGGAGTGCAGAGCTGTGGGACCAGGGACCAGCTGTGGGCACTTGTGGACCGAGACCCACTCTGCATTCATCGACGTTGGCTATGTGAATACTGCAGTGTTTTAAAATATACTATGGAGTATTTTCATTTTTATTAGGACATAAACTTTCCGGTTGCAATTATGCTACCTGATTCGTATGAGCTCATCTTGAATTACTGGGTGGTACATTTACTTTTCTTCATTAAACGTCATAGAAATATCACTTTCCTACTCAAAACGCAATATTTTATATTTGTAATGTTCTTTTATATGCAAGTTATTCTCGTAATGCCAATTGGAATCGTGCTGAGGAATGGAGGGTAAACCTGACATCCAGCGGCGCTATTTGAATTGTTACTCTGTCAATTTAGTACTTGAAGAGACCGCGCCTGCAGAGGCCTTCACTTATCTCGTAGGCAACGATAACACCTGGGGACGTTCAGATATACTTAAATATCGATACTTCCTTCGATATCGACATGGCGATATCCTATTATGAAAACAAAATATCGATATATCTCGATATCACCTTTTTTTAAAAAAAAATTCAAGGAATTGAAATTATATTGAAGTTCTGTAAAATCCAAGTTCCAAGAAAAACAAGATAATTAAGAGAATCAAATATAATGAAAAAATTATTTTGTGTAAAATGGTATCATCAGTAAAGTAGAAAACATCAAAATCTAATTCAACCATGAATTCTAACTCCTTAAGTGTCTTGAGTTAATGTTATTCACCAGAAAAAAGACCAATGACAACTTTATTCCCAGAATGCAATGGTAAAGCCATAAATACTTGCACGGGAGATGCTGCATCGTATTCTTAACTTTTTTCAGCCATTCCTACTAATTTACGAAGTTTATATGAGCTTCATCAATCATTACTGTCACTATTTTTTTCACTCTCTTTTACAGGTGTACCTATTTCTTTCAAGACCTATGCCTCGACTGCTGGCGTCTATGGGTATAAATATGTCTTGTGGCTGGGAGTCAATGACAATTTGTGTTCCGATGTATCTATATCGTTTACACATCGTCGCCGCCGGGAGAAAACCTCCTATGTGAAATATTTTAGTTTAGAACTTTGGCCGGTAAGGTTCTGTTATCTAAGGTGCAATATTGTGTGAATTTGGTCAAATAATTCTCGCTCTTCATCCAGTATGTGTTGCGGGTCACTATATCTGGAAAAAATTATCACATAGGAGGTTTTGTCCCGGCAACGACGATATAACGATATATTGTGTGCATTAAATATTGATTATCGAAAATAAGTTTTCAATATATCGCAATATAAATATATAGGTGCTTTAAACAAATTCGCCATCCCTAATCTATTGTTGTTTAGTCCATGTCAATGCCGAGCATAGCAAACATGGAAGTCAATAAAAATGATCAACAAAAACAATGCATTAACTAGTGTTTGTTGTGATGAACTTTTTCACGTTAGCTGCCACTGATCTCCGATAGAGAGTATTACTGTTGCTTGCTGAGTAGAACAGCCTGCCTGAATATTAGCGGGAAATAGCTGCGGAGTTTGAAAATCTCTTTTAGCTTATCATTTCTCTGGTTCTTACACGTTTTGATAGCTACTGGTACGTGACACACTGGTTCTTCGTAGTATTCCAGCCATTCGATCTCTGCTTTGAAATACTGATAGGAATGAAGGGTGTTCACACTTATCGGAAAACGGAAGAGCAGCATTCAGCAGCGGCCAGATCTGGAACTTGGCATTATTAGAACATCAGCGTAGTTTTATCTGTGGAAGGTGAGAAACTGTGCCCTTTCTCATTGGATCGAACATTTCGTATGGAAGCATAGCTGTTAAACACGACATTCCAGTCTCTTAATACTGTATTCTGCCGACCCCGCGGTGTGGGGGTAGCGCGCCTGCTTCTTAGCCGTAGGCCCCGAGTTCGATTCCCGGCCAGGTCAGGGATTTTTACCTGCATCTGAGGGCTATTTCCAGGTCCACTCAGCCTAGGTGATTACAATTGAGGAGCTACCTGACGGTGAGATGGAGGCCCCGCTCTTGAAAGCCAAGAATAACGGCCGAGAGGATCCGTCGTGCTGACCATACGACACTTCGTAATCTGCAGACCTTCGGACTGAGCAGCGGTCGCTTGGTAGGCCATGGCCCTTCGGGACTGTTGTGCCATGGGGGTTTGGGTTTGGTTAATACTGTATTCTGACAAGAACACTGGCGTCATTGTAATGAACTACGTCAATTTCAGAGTAATATTTGACTGTATCTGTCACAGTACCATAGGAAAATGAATGTGTGGTTTCTAATGTAACTTGATATTTCAGTATTTCAGAGTAAGATCGAGTCTGATCTTAGCTACAGTATAAGCTGTGCAAAAAGTTTCAGGAGAAGGGGTGCTTCAGAAGAGGCCTAAAGGATAAAATACGTTGTATCACTTTTACTGTACGGTTGCTTTTACAAAAAAACAGCTGATGGCACTTTATATTCTTTTCCTATACAGAAAAGAAGGGAAATATCAGTGGTGGACATGTGAAAGTTTAATGAGCCGGTAATGAGCTATAGACTGTAAAGAGTTCTTATGGAGGTCAATCCGTTAACGTTTTGAAGGGTTTGTACATCTGTCAATATTTTTTATAATTAACTTGATACTTGGATTTCTTTTATAGCGGAAGGAGGAGATTAAATCAAGGTCAGCAATAATGGAAAAGAATAGGGAACCTCAAAGTGCCTAAGAGAGCACGGAAGCGAGAACTTTACGACAAACCACTTACAGGGAGAGGCATGTCCATTAATGTGCAACAGAATCTGGGAAGAGATGTGAGGGGTGGACAAAAATAATCATATACGTGCTAAGTTATTGTCCCTCAATGAGAGGTGCTACAGCCAGTATGTACATAATTGTGACCAATACTTTCATGGCCTTGTGTTGTGTGATACGAGAAAAACTTCAGGACGTGGAGCTAAGTGTTTTAGAAACAGAGTTTTCTGCAGTTCGTACTACCACCGGTAAAGTATAAGACGTTCTCTTGACATCACGTATGTATTTATAGAGCACGAATTATTCATCTATCTTCTTGTTTTCCATAATATATTCCTTTTATCTTAAAGGGAAGTTGTTGATCTTATGCTGCTTCTATACCCCCTCCCCAATTTCTCTGAGGCAGGCATCGTACGTGGATAATGGATTAAACCCAACTATTTTGCAATCGAATACCTTTACTGACGCCAGCTTCATGTGGATTGATGTATTAATTAGTGTATATTTCTGCGGTAGTAGGGTGCGTGTATATTAAGAGATATGTATTGAGGCCAACACAAAATACGCCGTCCTTGAGCTAAAATAATTAACCACAAGAGCTAAAACCCCGGCCCGACGTGTATCCCAGCCAGGGTTTCCCTGATCCGAAGTCCACTACGCTGACTATATAGCCGTGGGTCCTAAAAATGTTATAGATTTACTCATATTAAACTGATAATTGTGCTCTGTTAAAAAGTTATATCATCGGAAAATTCCAACCTTTCACAAATTTTAATAACCCCTGGTTAGGGAGGCTCTGTTCCCATGTGAACAGCGCATACAGCACCCAGGATTAATCTGCCCGCTTATAGTAGGTTACTCAGTCTTAATAAACACTTATTCTATCGGTAGAAATGACAAAGTACTCTTATTTGTCAACACAGCATTTTTCGAATTCGAAGGATCTCCTGTTCTTCCGACACAAGGATCAGAACATTCGCGAATCGTTATGGTAACATTCAAATGATGTGGCGAGACGCTCCTACGACTCATTTCTATGCATATCGTATCTCCTCTCATAGAATTTACTCACTATTTTCTTGAATTCTCTTCATTCTCACTTCCATTTTCTAGAATTTTAATTCTCGTGTCACAACATTTCTCTAAAGGAAGGGTTGCTTGTAGCAGAAGCTTCGCCAGGGAGATCGGGAAGCTAAGAAGCGTCCTTCCAGCAAATGGATTTGCAAAGTGATTTGCTTCAATTTTCTGAATCATTAGGTTCTCCAATCTTCTTCACCTCCCCTACGATCTCCCAAATGCGTTCTCCCTTCCTCTCTTTCTATCACACTCACTTCCTTACGTTTGTCTTTACGTGAGCTCCTTGAAAGGAACTTTCTCTAGCTGAAAATTAAAGTTCACCTTACAATTTATGAGAAAGTTACGAGATTTCTCGGACGAAATATCTGAATTGCATTATTCCTTGTGACTACGACTCTTACTTATTATACTCGCTTATTTTCTTTAAGACAGCTCACACCACCTAGCCAAGTGGGGATATGCAATCCATTCGTTGTATACACCCTCCTATGGTGAAGTGTAAAGGAAAATGAACTTTAAATACAATACACTATAAGAGAGCGCAAGTTCGTCATGCAAACATACACGCCTACAGTGTACTACGGTAAGGTTCATTTTCCTCTAAACATTAGCATAGGAAAATGAACATGAAAAAAATTGTTTTATTGGGCTGCAGATTTATATATATGTGGCTGGGGGCCGTGACCGTTTTTAAGAAAGATAATGGATAAGGAGATCATTTGCAAATACGCGGTATTGCGAGCACAGTGACATTATGTACAAGTCACAGTTAATTGTTGGGTATAATATACGAATGTATATATAATCTGAAATTCATTCTCCTTTTCTACACTTCTGATATATTTGTGGAAAATATTTAGAAGGAATTACAAGTCAAAATCAACAGAATACCTTAACTTAGGAAAATATGTAAATAATTAACGTTCCCTTAGAATATAACAGTCGGAGTAATTTGGAATGAATTAACCCATTCTTTGAACAATAAGACTATGAAAAGGGTATTATTATTATTATTATTATTATTATTATTATTATTATTATTATTATTATTATTATTATTAATTTCACGGTGCCTAATATCTGGTTCACGGACACTAATATTTAGCATAATTCATACCCTGATAATAATAATAATAATAATAATAATAATAATAATAATAATAATAATAATAATAATAATCGACAAGCTACTATACATTACTTCATAAATTTAGAACATAACATTTCTTACAACAGTATCCACTGTATTTTGCTAGTTACAAGCTATCTGCAGAATAAAAAGTTTTCACTTAAACGGTAACGTTATATGTGGATCCTTATTCTATTGTACCGTCTATAATCTCTGGTATGCTATGTTTATGTATATTTACACACCTCGAGTACGAAAATAACAGCTCTTTTTCATACGAATGCTAGAATAATGCCCTTCAAACACTTTATTATGATAAATGTTCACTGTACAATATTTTTCAAATAATGGTTTAGATAGGCTTTGTCTGACTCGTTGGCTGAATGGTCAGTGTTGACGCTCTCGATTCAGAGGGTCTGGGTTCGTTTCCCAGCCGATTCTGGGATTTTAATAGCATCTGATGAATTCCTCTGGGAATGGCTCCCAGAACTCTCCTCTTCATACACATACAATACACCACACAACCAACCACCACAAAGACAGACAATAGTGATTACATCCCTTCACATTGTGTTGGCGTCAGGAAGGGCATTCGACTGTAAATCGAGGCAAAATACACACGCACCCGCTACCATACATTTGTCGGAGAAAGTGGTTGAAGAGGAGGATGTGGGTAGACCTTACAGCAGAGTACAAAAATAAAAATTTTCAGCACAAGGGCGTGCGATCCAATATTCTGGTTTGCATTTAAGATTGCTTAACTGTCGGATATCCTTGTCAATATATTAAACATCACGTAAGGAACCTTCTCCGGATAAACAGAGATCAGTCTTGCGTTCACGGAATATTGTGTACTTTCTATTATTATTATTATTATTATTATTATTATTATTATTATTATTATTATTATTATCATTATTATTAGTATATGTTGCAACGGTCGATGATGTGATGTTTCGATCCTGAATCTCTGGATTCATATTACACAACTATTGACGCAGTTCCATTCTGTGCTAAACGTTTCATTTCTTGGTAATCATTAAAGCGCACAGGTACTTCAATCTGTTGGCCACGTGCAAGTCAAATTTTTGCTCTACTATTTCTCACCCGATCTTAAGAACCAGCTGAACGAGTCTTGGGTTTAGTTAGATTTATATTATCTCTTCAAGCTAAATTTCATCTAATCGTTTACCACACACCAACTTCATTGAATACATCTTTGTTTGTGATCTGATCTCTCATTATATCTTAAAAGTTTCTTCAAATTGACTGCATATATCATCTACTTGTTGCATAATAATGAACGTACAACATATATTCACCCGTCTTTCAGCTGTTCCTCTTAATCCATCTTGGGCTTTCTGTTATATTCTTGATCGTCTGTATACCACATGGTCTTTTCCATTTCATGTGGTTGTGCACCTTTCGTGAATCACGCGGATTTTTAATTTCATTGCTATTAGAACTCATCTTTCTCCTTTTTTTTTCATGAGTAGCCCTACTTCACTAATCATTGGGATCATTATGCATCTTTCTTCCTTTTCACATATTGCATTCACTACACATCACTTGAAATGCTCCCTTTAGTTCCTTTCTCTTCAGTCTATTTACTTCTCACTTATTTTCTTTCTGTCTTTCTTCGATTATTCAATTTCAGTGGGCAATTCAGGTTACTAAATAACGATGCGATTCCACATTGCAATTCAAGTTATGAATTCCAATCGACGGCATTGAAGTTATATTCGGTAATCTTTTCTGGTTGGATTACATTAATAGTATACTACTACATCTTCTTTGAAATATACTGGATTCAAATTATGGTAATTGAAGAATTGAATGGGCTGTGTGTTCTATTACGGTAATGGGTAATAAATAACAACCATATGAGAGCGACATAAGCTAGAAAAGGAGAAACAGGTCGGTATGACGATCAACGTGGACGGAGTAGTTAGTGCGCTAGGCTACCTGTAGAATTTCCGAGGATATACATATCCATGGGATATACGTAGTTCTAATACCGCGTATCTGACATTGTTCTTCCTATACGTTATCTCCCTTCAGACTGGTCACGCCTCCCAATCACATATGGATATGCAGTCCGTCAGAACAATTTTCTTTGAGTTAATTTTCCTATGCTTGGGTGTAAAGGAAAATTAAATTTAAATATATTTTACCGTAGCAGTGCGTAAATGTACCATAATAAAATACATTCCTACAGTACGGTGAGGTGAAGTTCATTTCCCTTTACACGTTGACATGCCGAGCTCGATAACTGCAGTCGCTTAAGTGCGGCCAGTATCCAGTATTCGGGAGATAGTAGGTTCGAACCCCACTGTCGGCAGTCCTGAAAATGCTTTTCCGAGGTTTCCCATTTTCACACCAGGCAAATGCTGGGGCTGTACTTTAATTAAGGCCACGGCCGCTTCCATCCCACTCCTAGCCATTTCCCTGTCCCAACGTCGCCATAAGACCTATCTGTGTCGGTGCGACGTAAACCAACTAGCAAGGAAAAAAAAAACACACGTTGACACAGGAAAAGGAACACAAGTGAATTGCTCTGATGGATTGTATAACCGCATAGGGCTGGGAGCCGTGACCAGTCTTAAGGGAAAGATGGATTGGATGAACATTGTCAGAGACGTGCTATTAGAACTAGACCGTCGATAAACCAGATATGGTAACAGAGGACCTCGAATAAACAGGTGCCAGAGTAACGAAAACCATCCTTACCTATTTCATCGACATTTTCGGCCACACAATACAAAACATTAACTCATATTTCATAAAAAATACTAAAATATAATTTCTGCATTTATTGAAGTTGTACTTATAAGGGGTCCGAAGGGTTCAACAGGAGTATAGTAGAAATTTAACTCGCTTGTTCATTTTCTCGGCTTCGAAATATAATTGAACTGGAAATTTTCACTAAATCATTCTTTATATAAATTTATATAAATTTATATTTATATAAATTCTTTATATAAATTATATAAAATATAATAATATTTCTGTATTTTTGAAATTCGACTTGCAAGATGTGGAAATATTTCAACAAGCTTTTTTTTTTTCCAAATTTACCTCTTTTTTCGATTTTTCGGCCATTTAATGAAATAAAATTTGGAATTTGCACCAAAACGTTCGCATAAATGGCTTAAATACAATTCCTGTATTTTCTAAATTCAACTTACAAGGTGTGCAAAGGGTTTAACAAGCGTACATTCGAAAATTACCTCTTTGTTTCGATTTTCTCGGCTGCAAAATGAAATGTAACTTCGATTTTGCATCAAAGCATTCTGCATATAAAAACCTAAATTACAATTTCTGACTTTTTTGAAATTCGAATTTACAAGGAGTGAGGAGGGTGAACAAGTGCATATTCGAAATTTACATTTTTTTTACGATTTTCACGCCCACGATATAAAATTTAGCGTCGTACTTGCATGAAAGTATTCTTTATATAGTTACTTAAAGTGAAAAGTATTCAATTTTCGAAATTCGTTTTTCAAGGTGTACAAAGGGTTTAAAAATATTGGTATCTACATATGTTGCAAATACTTCATGACGGAATTACATATTAACGCCATTCTTGTCAAGAGATTGTCATCTATACTATGAGTGCGACTACCTTTTACTGATAGCTTAGTTGCATAATTGTAGGAGGGAGCTATCAGCAAAAAGTTATGATGAAGTGGGCACTACATCGATTGCATTCGACAATACAACGGCTGTCCCCAGATGGCTTCTTTTGTTGATTGATCATATTGTAGAAGAAAGTTTTACGCCAAATTTCAAAGTGTAAGGTCAAGTTTTATCATCACTTACAAGTAAGCTTGGAACTAGATTCCGAAGGGAAAGCTCAGTTTTTACAAAAAAAAAAAAAATTTTTCGTTGATATGAAAAAGAAACATGCCAAAGGGGTTCGTGCTATAGCAGCTTTAAAGAGGAGTTTGTCAAGAGACTACAATGAATTCTGCAATTAAAACAATCGCGGGTGACGCCGTGGGGAGGGGGAGGGGTAGTGGTAGCCATTCATAATAAGATCTGGTTGTGTAATGGTCCTATAGATCATTGCATATGAGTAGCCTAGTTACAAACATGGCCAACTCCATTTTTTTTTAAATCGGGGTTTTTGCCGATTCATACTGTAAAGAATATGGGGAATCTCATTACGAGATTAGTTAGTATCAAAATCGGCCATAACAGTGTTAATTTAGCATTATAAAATCAGCCTAAGTTACATAAACGTCCAACTCCTTAAGGCATTGGTAACAAAATCGACCAATTCCACGTCGACCAATCATAATTTTTAATTTAATCACGTGACTGGCACAGATGTTTGTGGGAAATGGAAGTAAACAGTGGTTGTTGATATTGTGTGATATGAACGATTGCTGTACTATAAATTTTTAGCTGGTGTTAATAGTTTTATTTTACCGTAAAAGGAATTAGGTAATTATACATCAAAATGTTACTTTGTGATATGGAGAAAAATAACACTGGCCATTCTTACATGCCGAGCGATAAGAGTTTTTGGAACAATTGAAAGAGATTTAAAGAAAGTGGATACAATTGTTCAACTAGAAGACTACCACGATGTTTTTAGGAAACATGGAATGGTAAAGCTCCTGAAAATCCACTGGAATAATCTTGATTGGAAAGCTGAAGCTAAAACGTGTGTGAAAGATCCTGGAGCACTTCACTTTAAGATTTCACAAATTAAAAGACTTGTGCTTACAAGGAAGTCAAACTCGATTACTGTTAGTGGGGAACTCAACTATAATTTTGAGATTGCGCAGTCATTGTCAGTTACGAAAAAGGTAAACGGTAAAGGTAAAAGGTAAACGACTGAAAGATATAAATCCTACAGAACTAGTTCCTGGCATCAGAGTAAAGCCATTGAAGATACAAGATGTGAGAAATTTGCTTCAGAAACACTATGGAGAGGAGTGGAACAAACATGAGAAACTGAAATGGTTTCAAAAGATTATTGACGAAAATGACACCAAGCCAGAGGTACCTGCTGCGGCTGATTGTTGTGAATGTCTCATTCAGAATACCGAGGGTGATTTTGAAGTTGTTGAAGTGATTCTGCAGTTTCAAAAAACTGCAAACTATCATAGAATGCATGAAAGATCAACTTTCTTATATTTGTCTCATTTATAAAATAATCGCATTTTCTTCATTAAAATTAACAATTTTACATATTACATGTTTGTTGAATGCATCTGTCATAAATTTTAGAATTACTGACCATTTTACTATGTTAAATCAGTGCATTAGGCGTGGAGTTCAGTTACAAAGGTGGCCAGCTCCATTGTTTACTTACAAACTTGGCCAACTCCATATTTCAACAGTGATTTTCTACTTAACTATGGAATATCATATGAAAATATTTATGCAAATATGTTTCTGATGTTGCTGAGAATCTGCATTCAAAAAATTAACTCAAAAGTTAAGTAGGAAATGTATTAAACAGTTTTTTGCCTCTCCTGAAAAATTTTAAGAAATGGAGGTGGCCATGTTTGTAACTGGACTACTCATATAGTTCAGTCACGTTCATTCTGTACTGAACACATTAAATACTGTGTATTGAGGTCAAACTAGCTGGTGTACCCAGGGAATTTCCATTATGATGGTAGGCCTCCTTGTCTACTGCCAGTCAGAACTGAGTTGTGCAGTTTTCATTATAATGGCAGACGCTCCACCTGTCTTTTTATATCCTCAGAAAGACTGTTCTTGTGGATTTCCCAACTTAAGTCAAGAAAGGTCATTACAATGACGTCATTAGGAAGGTCGCGATCGAAGGCAATGCTACCTTATGAATACTCGATCAAATGAAAAAACGCACATTTTCTCACTTTTACCGAACGGTACTACGCAGCCGATCTAACAGTCCAAGTTTCCAAGCTTGAATTACCAGGCCGCAGACAGCCGTAAACATTCCTTCCCCATTATTGGGTTAAGTGTGCACACTGCACTTTACAAACAGTGCCTCAGCGTAGAGATCGAATTACTGGAATACCATGACAAAGCAGTGTGTTACGTACCATTAGTTATCAGAAAATTTATGAATCAGAGGAATCTCATGCTAAAGAAGAGAGTTATCTAACTCCCCAGCTAATTCCCGCCAAAATTCAAGGAGGAGGTTATACTTGGTACGCAGCAGTAACCCTACCTATCGGAGATGACAAGCAGCAGAAGACACAAAGCACATCACAACGAACAGTGATCGATGCAATGTTAATGTTGACCAGTTTTATGAGCTTTCGGTACTGTAGGCCTTCAAATTAAGTTTCCTTCCGACTCTGTGATATTAGAGCATCACATGTAAAGTGAGTCCTTCTTTCATTCGAAGTGTCAGACCAATTCCATTTTTCCTCTCTGATTAATATATAGGACGGTTTCGTAGTTGTACTTCATCTCGAAGCAATAATCACCATCACCACCAATCTTATCACAGTCGGTACGACAAAACAGAATAAGACATAAATGATCGCAAATTGTATTCCCTGTGACTTATGTAGTACTTTTTGATAGTACCAATAACATGCTGTAAGTAATAAAAAAAAATTAGGCGCCTCCCACTAAACTACCATTTAAACCAGGCTGGATAACATTATTTATAGCGCAGACTATAGTTCCTTATTTCCTGACTTTACATGCCGATTTTCCTTAAATTCTATTTACCCATTTATTCATGGGTCGGTGTTGTTAAGGACTTATCAACAAAAATCCAAATTCATGAATAGCCGGTACGTTAAAAATGTATAAGGTCTGATGACCATAGATGTTATTCCCCTTTAAACAACAAACATCATCATCATCATCATCATCATAATCATAAATGTATAAGATATAAATGATCGAAAATTTAATTCTATATAACTTAAGTTATGTAGTATTTATCGATAGGGCAACTAATAACTTAAATATTTGAGAATTAAACTTTAGACCTTCACCTAAACTACCATTTCACTTCACGTGATTCATTTTCATGGCTCATATCGTGGTAACTTATTCTCCGACTTTACATACCAATTTACGTAAAATTCCCTTCAGCCGTTTTCTCGTGATGTACGTACATACATACATACATACATACATACATGCATACATACATACATACATACATACATACATATAGGCAAGCAGAGAGACAGACAGACATAAATTATGACGGAAAATTAGAAAGTGCATTTCCTGTTTACTGTGGACACGATCGATACTGAAATGCCATTTTTTAAAATTCTGAGCAATGTACAGACAAATATCTTATTTTACGTACATAGATTTCAAATGAAGTACCTAATTTTTCAGGTTACCAAATTTGCATCCACAATATTCTCCAGCAGGTGCTTCAAAAAAAAATTCTTGAAAAACGAGTAATTTTATGAATTAAATTAGCAAACATAGAAAACTTTTTTCCTAACCACGTTTTTGGGGGAACGGATTCACCAGTTAAGTTACGAATGTCGAAATTATTTTATAGTGTTATAATGGAAACATTCAATAACTTTGATTCATGGGGTTCGAAAACTTCTCTATGAAGTAGGGTTAGTACTTAGGAAACATACAATATAACTAATAAATAAGGATTGCCATGGTAGTGTTACTTGCACACCGCTGGGAATAATTGTAAGAACAAATTATTCCATTGCTATTAAGACTAAGTATATCGGAATGAAAACCCTGATGACCCTAGGTGGGAAGCGACTATACCTCCACAGGCGAATGTTCATAATTCATTAGTGAAATAATACTAATAATTATGCCACATATTTCCTGCTCAATATTACATTTATCAAACAAACAATAATGTAATTATCCAGCGGACAAATTTAATCCATGATTATTGATCTGTAATTGTAAGTTGCAATTGTTACAAACCTATGAGCTATGCACCGGTCATTCCCTCCCAATACTACACAACTGAGATAATAATCGGATAATAATAATGTACTAACAGAATATTAATCTAACAGTATTATGTTCACTGCATGAATTATATGCAGATTTATTTTGTGTATCACAGAATGTAGGCCTTTTCACCTGTGTTGGTATTTTCGGTGCTGTGGGTTGAAAAATTACTTAAAAGTGCATCTCTTTTATATATTAATCATATTTGATAGATGGGTAACAAATCCTTGGGGGAATGCCAATAAATCGAGTTTAATTCAAAATATACTTTCAGCACCTGGGACAGGTTTTGTGGAGGGCGTATGGACAGTCGTAAGGACGTAATATATATACAAATAAAAACCCTATGTAGTGGTACTCTGATGGAATCAATAATTGCACTTAAGTGAATACAGAGGTTCTGGTACCAGCGAGGATAAATCAATCACAATTAATTTCTGAAAATTGAATGAAACCCCTGTATATCTTTAGCATGTCATCGCAATATTTGTGAAACATGCTTAATATACCTCAGCCCTTTTCTTTTATACTGTAAAGGAAAATGCATGACTATATTTAGGAGTAAATCATTCTATTAAATATTGACTTACGTTGCTTGTCAATTCGACATTAACACTACTTCAAAAAGAGAAATTCTACGGGAGTGAAAAAAATAAGATACTCTTAACTAATGAAGTTAAATTCATGGATACTGCTTAGGGAAAATCTTTGATATATTCTATTGTTTTAAAAAAATGTTTAGTTGTATAAAAATCAGTAGAAATACACAGATATGCAATATGGAACGAGTAAGGTAGTTAATATTCTCTGTGCAGCCTGGTGTGCAAACGGTATTGAACTATCCTATAGTTTGTGCATGCACAGTCTGCGATAACTGCATTGGGAAAGGCATATCGGTAGTTCAATTTCTTGATCACTACTTGTTTACAAGCGTAGTCATAGTGAACTCGGCATCTATTTATTCCGTCAACATTTCCCAAAAATTCACATTTTTAACGGCGTTGGTTTCTTAATTTCTGTTCATAAAGCCAAACCGTAGGATTTCTTAAAATGTTCTTACCTTAAAGGTTTTATAGGTTCATCACTATGATATTCATACACTGACTGACAGAGCAAATGCAACACTAAGAAGAAGTGGTCAGAACTTTATGCCAATTGCAGAGTTGACTGACGTCACTGAGGTATGCTCATGATGTGAAATGCGCCGCTGTGCTGCGCACGTAACGAACGATAAATGGGATACGGCGTTGGCGAATGGCCCACTTCGTACCGTGATTTCTCAGCCGACAGTCATTGTAGAACGTGTTGTCGTGTGCCACAGGACACGTGTATAGCTAAGAATGCCAGGCCGCCGTCAACGGAGGCATTTCCAGCAGACAGACGACTTTACGAGGGGTATGGTGATCGGGCTGAGAAGGGCAGGTTGGTCGCTTCGTCAAATCGCAGCCGATACCCATAGGGATGTGTCCACGGTGCAGCGCCTGTGGCGAAGATGGTTGGCGCAGGGACATGTGGCACGTGCGAGGGGTCCAGGCGCAGCCCGAGTGACGTCAGCACGCGAGGATCGGCGCATCCGCCGCCAAGCGGTGGCAGCCCCGCACGCCACGTCAACCGCCATTCTTCAGCATGTGCAAGCCACCCTGGCTGTTCCAACATCGACCAGAACAATTTCCCGTCGATTGGTTGAAGGAGGCCTGCACTCCCGCGTCCGCTCAGAAGACTACCATTGACTCCACAGCATAGACGTGCACGCCTGGCATGGTGCCGGGCTAGAGCGACTTGGATGAGGGAATGGCGGAACGTCGTGTTCTCCGACGAGTCACGCTTCTGTTCTGTCAGTGATAGTCACCGCAGGCGAGTGAGGCGTTGGCGTGGAGAAAGGTCAAATCCGGCAGTAACTGTGGAGCGCCCTACCGCTAGACAACGCGGCATCATGGTTTAGGGCGCTATTGCGTATGATCCCACGTCACCTCTAGTGCGTATTCAAGGCACGTTAAATGCCCACCGCTACGTGCAGCATGTGCTGCGGCCGGTGGCACTCCCGTACCTTCAGGGGCTGCCCAATGCTCTGTTTCAGCAGGATAATGCCCGCCCACACACTGCTCGCATCTCCCAACAGGCTCTACGAGGTGTACAGATGCTTCCGTGGCCAGCGTACTCTCCGGATCTCTCACCAATCGAACACGTGTGGGATCTCATTGGACGCCGTTTGCAAACTCTGCCCCAGCCTCGTACGGACGACCAACTGTGGCAAATGGTTGACAGAGAATGGAGAACCATCCCTCAGGACACCATCCGCACTCTTATTGACTCTGTACCTCGACGTGTTTCTGCGTGCATCGCCGCTCGCGGTGGTCCTACATCCTACTGAGTCGATGCCGTGCGCATTGTGTAACCTGCATATCGGTTTGAAATAAACGTCAATTATTCGTCCGTGCCGTCTCTGTTTTTTCCCCAACTTTCATCCCTTTCGAACCACTCCTTCTTGGTGTTGCATTTGCTCTGTCAGTCAGTGTATTTAATGGTAACTACAGCAAAACAGTCACAGAGTAACTGTAATTAGTCAATATTCTGTAATCTCACCTAATTAGTAGTAAATTTGAGTCCAAGTATTTTCATATTTTATTTTGTTTTAGTGTACGTGACTGTAGTATTAAGGCCAGATATATTTATACACGATGTAAAATATATATAATATTGTCAGCTGGCTTCGTGTGAGGATATTCAGTAAGCATCATGGTTTAATAGAAAATACGTATTATTCTAATTTATAGCCAGTCTTTGTTGAGATAGTAGTTACGCTAGTGTTTTTGTCTAGTGCAAATCTGTAATGAATACATGTTGAACGGAATGCGAATTATATCCAAGTTAAATTTATGTGCAGTAACAAAAAATATTGCCTGCTGCCATTTCTTGATGGATACAGTACTTTTGTATCCATCTCTTAGCACAGGCCAGAGTAAAGTGTAACTTCCACCGAAGTCCCAGTCTCATCCATGGCTGTGACAATATTGAGGCTGCTGGGATATGGGTGGTGCTAAGTAATGACATTCAGAGCACGACTAGTGCATCTGAGTGTTATGAAAGGTGCTGCTCATAAGGTCAGTCGTGCTGCAATAGCACTTTCTGACCTAGTGAGGAAAGCAATGGCAAACTACCTCACTCCTCGTCTTGCCTAGTACGCCTCATTTTGGTGCTGCCATTGGTTTTTGCGGTTTCCTTATAACCGCATAACCTTTGGTGGTGATATTTGAGGATCGAACCAGCCTCTGGGCTGATGACCTAACAGACAGAACACACAATAACACTGGTTATCATAAAATTGAAAGGAATGCCTTTGACTTACTAGCACATGTTCAGGCAGGCTTACTTTGCCTCTTAATATTTTCTCTTATATGAAACGTTGTTACCAAAGAGAAAATTAAGACAAACTATAAACGTGTACAAGTTTTACAGCTATAAAGTCGAAAGAGGCGTGAGGAGTATAGTATTAAAGCTGTCCATATCATTATTTCACCCGAGTTCTACTGAATGAAGGGATAGCAACGCGTCTTGTAAGGTAAGAAAGAGTACATATTTGAAGAAGATTAACGAGAAATAGTCTCACTATAATCAATTCTTAACATTGAAGTTTGATTCAAAATGAAATATAAGGAGTATTATGATGTTCTGTTCATGATATCGTCGTTCCCGGGACAAAACCTCCTATTTGACAATATTTTTGGAGATATACTGATCCGCAGCACATACATTATGAAGAACGAGAATGCCTTGACAGTATTCACACAATATTGTACCTTAGATGATAAAATCTTACGGGCTAAAGTTCTAAGCTAAAATTTTTCACATAGGAAGTTTTGTCCCGGCAGCGACGATATTATAAATATATCGATATTTTAATGCACTGAACAGGATTGTACTGTCTACATGGCAGAAATATGGTGTCCGTTAGTTTCCGACAAATTAAACGTAAAGATTCATAACGATGTACAGCTCTAAACTCAAGGAATTACACTTACGTAGGCCTACAATTAACCCAGAACTAACGATATATTATTTCTTCAACGATACAATAATACTCCAATATGGATTCGAATACGTGTAAAACGAAATGTTTCTTGCTAGGATAATTATCATCGGTATCTTCCTAGATTATGCTAATGAGACAAATGGGATTCAAGTTGCTAAAGCCGGGCTGAGTGGCTCAGACGGTTAAGGCGCTGGCCTTCTAACCCCAACTTGGCAGGTTCGATCCTGGCTCAGTCCGGTGGTATCTGAAGGTGCTCAAATACGACAGCCCCGTGTCGGTAGATTTACTGGCACGTAAAAGAACTCCTGCGGGACTAAATCCCGGCACCTCGGCGTCTCCGAAGACCTTAAAAAGTAGTTAGTGGGACGTAAAACAAATAACATTATTATTATTATTACAAGTTGCTAAAAGTTTCGTTTTGTCAGAACTATGGCCAGCAATTATCGCCTACGCTGAAACGTTTGCTGTGTTGATGCATCACTCCATTACGTTTTTAATTGTTTGTGCCATACATTTGCGTACTCGAACTGGCTTCTCTCCTTGATTGTATTCTTTAAGGATTATCAATCGAACAACTACGTTGTTGGGCTGGCATCCCTTGAGCGTTCTTATTATGACGAAAGTTGTACGGTGGTCAGTCACCTTCAAACTAGACCTATCTACGAATGTTAGATTTTCTTTGCCTACTGTTTTACATCACCATCAGCAATGACATTATCAATGACAGCTGGGACTTCGTTCATACGGTTCAATCCCTCATTGCTGAATAGGTTCGAAATGAAAATCACAATGTATTGCAGGAGAATGGAGCAGATGTATTCCAATTGCCTTTCAGATGTTAGTGCATTAGATGACCCGAATAACGATGTTAATCCAACTTGTGTTTATATAGGACGCCTTTGCTGTTTTCGACTTCAATCAATGATATTTCAAACCAACTACAAATTGTAGGCATCACATATACGCCGATGACGAACAACTACTGCATGGTATGACAACGAGAAGCCAGAAGACATCGTGACTCCCATCGAACAGTTAAATGCAGATCTTAAGTCAATAAGCAGCCGGAATCCCGACATGGACTATGACTCTTCTTCTTTTCCTCCTTCTCCTACAGTAATTCCTCGACTGTAAAAATATCCTTCACACCTTACTTCACCTCGTTCATACCGATTAATTAATCTGTTACGGAACTGTTTTCTTTTACTGTAGCCTAATTGTTAATAAACAATTAGTGGACTGATTGTAGCAATTGTAGCACCATTCCTGTTAAAACATAATAATAATAATAATAATAATAATAATAATAATAATAATAATAATAATAATAATAATGTTGTTAATCCAACTGGTAATATTATACGACGCCTTTGCTATTTTCGACATCTATCAATGGCATTTCAAAACAACTAACATACTGTAGACATCACATACACATTGAAAATGAAAACCTACAACCTGTTTTCCAGTCATTGACCGGGTCAGAGATGGAATGTATGAAGCATATCTAGGCTATTAGTACGATGGGGTCGCCACTCCCAAAGTGATTTATTAATGACTGATAGATTCTATGTAATGAGAATGGAGAGTGTTGCTGGAATGAAAGATGACAGGGAAAACCGGAGTACACCGAGAAAACCCTGCCCCGCCTCCGCTTTGTCCAGCAGAAATCTCACATGGAGTGACCGGGATTATTATTATTATTATTATTATTATTATTATTATTATTATTATTATTATTAATAATAATAATATTGTTATATTATATTATTATTTTATTTTAATTTGTATACATTTATTTTATGTATTTTATTTTATTTTTTATTATTCTTTCCTAATCTGCTTACCTTCCAGGGTCGGTTTTTCCCTCGGACTCAGCGAGGGATCCCAACTCTACCGCCTCAAGGGCAGTGTCCTGGAGCGTGAGACTTTGGGTCGGGGGATACAACTGGGCAGAATGACCAGTACCTCGCCCAGGCGGCCTCACCTGCTATGCTGAACAGGGGCCTTGTCGGGAGATGGGGATATTGAAAGGGATAGACAAGGAATACGGAAGGAAGCGGCCGTGACCTTCAGTACCATCCTGGCATTTGCGTGGAGTACAAGTGGGGAAACCACGGAAAACCACTTCCAAGATGGCGGAGGTGGGAATCGAACCCATCTCTACTCAGTTGACCTCCCGAGGCTGAGTGGACCCCGTTCTAGCCTTCGTACCACTTTTCAAATTTCGGGCAGAGCCGGGAATCGAACCCGGGTCTCCGGGGGTGGCAGCTAATCGCACTAACAACTACACCACGTAGGCGGACATCATTATTATTATTACCTTATTTTGTCATGATAGTCCCCATCTTGCTTAATATCAGAGATATTTGGTTTAATATTAATATCTTACCACCGTATAAATTAATACTAATTACAAAATATGCGTAAATGCTCGTTAAGTATAAGTTTAATACTAATTATAATAATCTTATCGAAATCGACTTTCTACCTATTAGGTCATGTTACGTACATTTACTACGTGTTGAAGAGATGTTAAGTACAGAAAAAAATAGCTAACCAGACAGCAGTGGGATCCGAACCCACACCTCCCGATTTCGCGTCCTTCAGTGTACTCTGCATATCTGGCAGCAAATGGGACGAATAGGCCTTACAGGAAATATCCTCACCCTTCCGATTCCTTGGCTGAATGGGCAGCGTTTAGGCCTTCGGTTCAGAGGGTCCCAGATTTCAATCGCGTCAACCGAGGCGAAATCGGAAGGTTGTGGATTCGAATCCCACTGGTGTCTGGTTGGCCATTTTTGTTCTGTACTTAACATCTCTTCAACATGTACTAAATGTACGTAACACGACATAATTTTAAAGTCGATTTCGATTACAATGCGGACGTGAAAGTTCAATATTCAATAATAATGCTATATGCTTTACGTCCCCTACCTACTTTTAAGGTTTTCGGAGACGCCAAGGTGCCTGGATTTAATCCCGAAGAAGTTCTTTCACTGCCAGTAAATCTACCGACACGAGGCTGACGTATTTGAGCACATTCAAATACCACCGTACTGAGTCAGGATCGAACCTGCCACGTTGGGGTCAGAAGGCCAGCGCCTCAACCGTCTGAGCCACTCAGCCCGGAAAGTGTAGGATTAAATAAATCGTTTATCAATCTAAAAGGACCACGTATGTCTTCTGATTCACTTATTCAAACTCGAACTCCTGGTTTTTAATACTGAGTTATGGAACCCCTTATGCAAAAAAGCACTGGTTGTACCACAAGGAAACTAGAGACTTTTTAATTCAATTACTTCTCAATAGGTAGAATGCACACACAAGACCAAATTAAAGGTAAGTATTCTACAGTAGTCCGCCTCTGTGGTGTAGTGGTTAGCGTGATTAGCTGCCACCCCCGGAGGTCCGGGTTCGATTCCCGGCTCTGCCACGAAATTTCAAAAGTGGTACGAGGGCTGGAACGGGGTCCACTCAGCCTCGGGAGGTCAACTGAGTAGAGGTGGCTTCGATTCCCACCTCAGCCATCCTGGAAGTGGTTTTCCGTGGTTTCCCACTTCTCCTCCAGGCGAATGCCGGGATGGTACCTAACTTAAGGCCACGGCCGCTTCCTTCCCTCTTCCTTGCCTATCCCTTCCAATCTTCCCATCCCTCCACAAGGCCCCTGTTCAGCATAGCAGGTGAGGCCGCCTGGCCGAGGTACTGGTCATACTCCCCAGTTGTATCCCCCGACCAAGAGTCTGAAGCTCCAGGACACTGCCCCTGAGGCGGTAGAGGTGGGATCCCTCGCTAAGTCCGAGGGAAAAACCGAACCTGGAGGGTAAACAGATGATGATGATGATGATGATTCTACAGTAAATAAGATAAGGATATTTTTCTCTTCAGTTTCTTCTTCTCCTGCTTTCTCCACACCCGTGGGGTTGCGGATGCGACTGTGTTGCTCATTTGTATTTGGTCCTATTTTACGGCAGACACCAGACATCAACCCTTTATGAGGGATATAATCACTATTGCGTGTTTCTGTAGTAGGTGGTAGTGTGTTGTGTTGTCTGAATATGAAGAGAAGAGTGTTGAGAAAACACAAATATCCAGTCCCCGAGCCATAAGAATGAATGAAAAGCGTTACATTATCCGAACCTGGCGAGAACCTGGGGCCGTCTGAACCGAAGGCCTCAACGCTGACAATTCACACAAGGAATCGGAAGAGTGAGGATATGCAGAGTCTACTGAACGTCACATTATGATGAATAAAATGCTGTTCACATTGCCCACAAATGCCTATTTTGACACTTAGTGCGTATTTTTCACTAAATGCCTATCTAAGTGCTAAAACGTTTCGCATTTTACTTTGTTGTACTACTTTCTCCATATATCGTCGTCCGGCAGAGAGCATAGCGTGATTACATCCCGCGAGAGGACGTTCCCTCGATTTAGAAATACTCGGACTGGAACAAGGCACATATTGGAGGGTCCGGCGCAGAAACGTGGTAAAATTCATGTGTATATGGTTTCATCCACATATTTTAAACGCACGCGTTTTCTTCTGCATTCCGAAAGCAACGCACCACTGGACTGATTTTTAAGAAATGTGTATTAGGGCAAAGGCACTCAAACTTTTTCTTTATATCAGCTCTAAGTTATTCAGTGTGTTATTGTCCGTCTCGAGGGCTAACTGCTTAGCGTATTGTTGTTGTTGTTGATTTATCAATTCGTTTCTAATTCGTTTCTTCCTATCCTGTATTAACATCACTATTTCAACATAAATACTGCATCCTACATATCTCATCATCATCATCATCATCTGTTTACCCTCCAGGTTCGGTTTTTCCCTCGGACTTAGCGAGGGATCCCACCTCTACCGCCTCAAGGGCAGTGTCCTGGAGCTTCAGACTCTTGGTCGGGGGATACAACTGGGCAGTATGACCAGTACCTCGCCCAGGCGGCCTCACCTGCTATGCTGAACAGGGGACTTGCGGGGGGATGGGAAGATTGGAAGGGATAGACAAGGAAGAGGGAAGGAAGCGGCCGTGGCCTTATGTTAGGTACCATCCCGGCATTCGCCTGGAGGAGAAGTGGGAAACCACGGAAAACAACTTCTAGGATGGCCGAGGTGGGAATCGAACCCACTTCTACTCAGTTGACCTCCCGAGGCTGAGTGGACCCCGTTCCAGCCCTCATACCACTTTTCAAATTTCGTGGCAGAGCCGGGAATCGAACCCGGGCCTCCGGGGGTGGCAGGTAATCACACTAACCACTACACCACAGAGGCGACCACTCCTACATATCTATTAAACATAAATAATGCATCCTACATCTACTTTAAAACCTTTTACATTATTCATAACCCTGCCTCCTCCTTCCATTCCTAATCTTACACTTCCTCCAAAACCGAAGTAGCAAATCCTGCACGTCTCGAGATGTCACTCCTCAATCTGTGTCTTCTTCGGGTGAACTTTCTCCAAATAATTCTTCCCCCAAGATAGCGTCCACATTTCACTTCGTTATAGTTCCAAGCTGCATATAGAGGTACCGGCCCCGTGGTGTAGGGGTAGCGTGCCTGCCTCATATCCGGAGGCCCCGGGTTCGATTCCCGGCCAGGTGAGGGATTTTTACCTGGACCTGAGGGCTGGTTCGAGGTTCATTCAGCCTACGTGATTAGAATTGAGGAGCTATCTGACGGTGAGATAGCGGCCCCTGTCTCGAGAGCCAAGAATAATGGCCGAGAGGATTCGTCGTGCTGACCACATGACACCCCGTAATCTTCAGGCCTTCGGGCTGAGCAGCGGTCGCTTGGTAGGCCAAGGCCCTTCAAGTGCTGTAGTGCCATGGGGTTTGGTTTGGTTTGGTTTGGTTCGGTTTGGTTTGGTTTGGTTTGGTTTATACAGAGTAATCAGAAGGAGCTCCGGAATACTCATAACTGAGTTTGAAGAGTGCATATTTTCTAGGAAGGTTTTACTAGTGGAAGGTACAGTAAACTATATTGTATATTCTCCGCTTTTTTATCACCATTGATTATTATATTAGGCAAGTAACAATATTTATCCACTCGCCTTAAGACTTCATTTCCTAATCTGATACTTCCTGTATCACTTGAAATTGACTGTATTCCATTCATTTAATTTTGTTCTACCGAGCCAGTTTGCTACGTGGTTCGCGTCACATAGCTCTAAGCTTACATTTGAGAAACAGCGGTTTAGAATATCAATGCCGATAGTCCTAAAATTCTTTACCACCTTCCCTCCCTTCAACACCACGCAAATGCTCGGACCACACCTTAATTTAGCCGTTTGTTTCTGTTTTCCAATTCCTAGCCCTTTTCCGTCAATGTGTCGCCCAAATTCTCCGATTCATTCGTGATAGTTTAAGTAAAAACCGAAGAATAACTTTTGTTTTAGATGTATTTATTTATTTATTTATTTATTTATTTATTTATTTATTTATTTATTTATTTATTTATTTATTTATTTATTTATTTATTTATTTATTTAATCTTATTCTTTCGTTTTGGCCGACTGTGGACCAAATCAATTCGAATTAGACTTCATCAGTTTCTGGGCTTTAATCCTCATCCAGTACTCCTTCATCCTTTCAGTCTGCGATCTCCTCCTTTCTTTTGTCCGTGGTGCTTGGGTATGATATCTAACATTTTCTTGAAACCTCTTCTTGGCCTTGATCCCCGACTTGTAGGCATCCCTGTTGCTGATTTCCGTTCCTTGTATCTCCATCTGGGTGCTGCCTGGATGTTGGTCATGTACTGTGTCTTCTAGAAAGTGATACGTAGGCCTGCCTTATTTGCTTTTCCTGGAGTTGGGCGACTTGGTTCTGTGCCTTCTTTATTGACTCTGACAGAACCACAATGTCATCCGCAACGTCTAAACTGTCAACTCCAATTCCTTTGTTCCTGCATTCCATTCGTAAACCACCTATTCGATGCATTTTGGGAGGATACTCTATAATTACTTTGTCAAGAACACAGCTGAATAGAAGGGGATATAGTCCATCTCCCTGTCTGACCCCTGTTTGAATCCCAAAATATGTTAATAGGATCCCTCTGAGCTTGACCTTTCATGTTGTGCTAGTCACTGTCTGTTTAAAAAGTTCTCTCGTCTTCCTATCTAGACCCATTTCATCTAGGATATAAATCATTGTTTCCCTTTCTATAGAATCGTAGTCCGTTTTGAAGTCCACAAATGTGAGCACGAATTTCATATTTCTCTGCTTCTGGTATGCAATGATCTATTCTACGTCCTGGATCTGTTCTGTCCATGACTTACCCTTTCTTAAACCTCCTTGATGCTCATCAATTTGTGGCCCCAATTCTTTTTCTCCCCTCTGTAGCAGTGTCTTTGAAAAGATATGTCTCTGGAAGTAGCGGTATTCCTTGTAATTGTTAACATCTCTCTTGTCTTCTTTCTTGTGAAGTGGGTGTATCAACGCTGATGTCCATCCATCTGGCAGCTTCTCCTCTTCCAAAATCCTGCTCAGAATTCTTGTCAGTTCAATGATAGCTCTGTGGATATCTGTCATTAGCCCTAAGGCTGGTTGGATTCAGCTCTCATAGATGGCCTAGGCATTACTGAAGAGGCGTACTAGGGAAATAAGGAGTGAGGTAGTTTCCAGTTGCTTTCCTCACCGAGCCAGAAGTTGCTATTTCATATCAGTCTGCTAGTCCACTGAAATGAATGCACCAACGGACCCTATGAGCAACATTTTCACACCATTCATAGCAGGGACTGGCTGCATAAGGAATGGCATTACTAGCCTCGCTCATACCTCAGTCACTTTGATATTGTCAAAGCCAAGGGTAAGACAGAGACAGATCAATGAAAGTAACAAAATTGCTCTAGCCTATACCAGAAGACTTAGTGCACTGTAAACACTAGGTCCAGCCAGCAAAGGCAAATGATCCCTCTATCATCGGCATATTTCCAAAGGTCCGCAATAATCCCCTTTTCACCAGGTGCTTTATTGTTCGCCATATCATCGTGGGCTACTTCTCCTCCTTGGTTTCTGAAGTTCAGATTTCGTTAATCATATCTGTCCGAGGTACTCCTAAAAGTTATATGAAAGTCCCGGGTGTTAATATCCTGAAAATGCTGTTTTATCTGGATTAAGCGTTCTTTCTCATACTTTCTCCTCAGATTCATGATTATCTTGGCAGTTCTCTTCCTTTTTTCCTGGAACTTTTCTGGTTTTCCGGTGTTTCCTGGGAACACCAATTTACTCATTTCTTGGGGCGTTATTCAATTTTCTCATCACGTTCAGATAAACACCACGCACATTTCCTCCTTTTCTCCAGAGGAACAGTGGTTTCTGCAGTATTAATCACAGCCTCTTTTAATTATTGTTCCCTGCCATGATACTGCCCTTCATTGAATTATCTTGTGAAATATACTTGTCAGCATCGAACTTAGTCGTCTGAACTGTGCTGCTCCTCTTTGGGGATCTTGGGATGATCTTGACTTTCATCTTGGAGATAAAATGATCTGAATCTACGTTTGTACCACTCAAGAATTATACGTTTTGTATTTCCTTACATGCATGTTTCCAGATTCATTTCTAATCATTCTGGAACTTTCACAGGCAGGGGTTAGGAGATTTCCACGTTTTCTGTTTTCTCGCGAAGTATTTGAAGGCTTTTTATTTCACGACCAGATTTAATGTCTTACATAATTCTATCAGTCGCCCTCACTTTGATTCGTCCTTTTTTAGGCTGGATATTCTCCAGTGTTGTTTCTGAATCTCCTTTATTTTCCCAGTTGTGCATTAAAATCACCAAGAAGTATGATCACATTGATAGTTTGTACTGTGGATATTGTTTCCTCCAAATTTTCCCAGAAGACCTGTACTTTTCTGGGTCTGTTTTGTTGCTCTCATTTGTGGGCGCGTGTGCGTTAACTAGCGTGTAGAGCTTATTTGCTCCTTTGAAAGAAAATGTGAAAATTCTGCCGTTTAGGGAAGTGAATTCAGTTATTGCTCCTAAAATTCGTTTATTTACTGTGAAACCCTTTCCCAAGTAAGGTACGTTTTTCATCACTCTCTCGCCTGGTTTTCCTTTCAAAATCCTACCCCGCTCATATTCTAAAGCTGACTCATCCGTGAATCTGGTCTCCTGTAATGCTGCTGTGAGGATATTTTTCATGGACAAGGTATCAGTGAGATGTTTGAGTTTTCCAGATTTCAGAAGTGAATTGACATTGAATGTTGCAAAGTCAGCTACTCCCTTGCTGTTTAATCGCTTGCATGCTGGTGCAACCAACCCCTAGAAACCAAAGGCTCGCTGACGTTGTTCTTGACAACGGTGCTTGATCTCTCCATCATGCTGAGTCGAATGATTCGGTTTGGGGCCGATGCCCAGAGATCGACGAGAGATACAATTGCGGCTGTTAGCCTCAGAGGAGTTAAGTTCACAGCCTTCCCTAACATGGAGATCAGACGCTGCCCCTGAGCCGCCCGCTTAGGTTTCAGACACTCTGAGTAAGTTCGATATCTGCCCCTAAATTGGTTCAACTTCCTTTTACTCCATTAATCTCTGACGCTGGGTTGCCTCCCCCTCCAGTTACGCGGTGCCTAAGTTCGCCTTCTCTATCGCAGTTGCCGTTGAAGTCTTCAACGTAAACCCTGGCAAGGGACCCTTACCAGATGTTACATACCGTGTCAGTGTGCTCTGGGACTCATGTAGGCGGGGCGCCACTCCCTGGGTAGGACTATCACCGAAGTGAGTCGCTACCTGCTACCTTTTATTTATTTATTTATTTATTTATTTATTTATTTATTTATTTATTTATTTGTCTTGTACACTATACCTTCATTTATACGGCGTCATTTGTCACGGATATTCATGGCCGAAATTATAAGCAATCTTGATGAAACTGAGGACATCATATGATGTTATATAAGTTTTTTAACCTTTACTCTAACAACTTTGGAATGCTTTAAAGTTACTCGAATGTGAAAGGCTGCTCTTAAATATCGCCGGTCATTCACGCGATCGTTGACAATGGAGTAGATGGTCGAGTTACGGTGGAAAAACACAAACACTCAACCAGAATTTCACTTGCGCCTTTCTACTCAGCACTCATTGTACGAAGATATAACACACAACCTAAAGGTAATTTCAAAGAGATTGAGACGAAAATACCTAACATTGCAGTATACATTTCTTCGTCTACTAGCTATATATTCGTTACTTGTAGACATTTTTCAGTCCCTGATATCCTATCTCGTTCAAGCATTGCTTACTACGTCGTTTCTAAAAGTTATACATTAACAAATTTTTCTGGCGTTTCATTTTTACGAGGGTACCCGCTGGTAGTTGCGGCCTCCTGAGTAGCGTAATGAGGCTGCCTTCTACGAGGAAATGCGGACGAGTCAACATGTCCCCATGATCTTGTGTTGAAGTGCTGCTGCAGGATAGCGTAAAGTCCCTCTTCATTGATGATTGAACGCCCAAGTACCTTCCACGGCCATTCGTTGGCTGGTCAACCCTTCATTATCCCAGGGGAGAAATTTTTCACTGCCGGACGGATGCCTTGCGTTTCTTCGGCGAACACCCAATATAGTTCATAGAATGAACAACGTGATGGGATGTAGAGCTGAGACTAACGGCACACTCAACGGTATATAAACAGTACCATTTTAAATTGTACATTATTTTCTGGATTCATCTCATCAGTATGATTTTGTATGAATTTCTAATTAATAGAGGTTACGGTTAAGCTACTGTACAAGAAATGAAAGAAGAAGTTTTACAGCGGAATTCTGTGATGTGAATACACAGAAAGAAGATGTGCGTTTTCATCAAACAAACAAAAAATAGCAAGGCTTACGTTTCCCTTTATATGCGAGAGCTTTCATGGCCTTCCATTTAGCCGGATTAAAGAACGGAGAACTGTGATGTGGTTGGAAGGTTTTCAGTTTGCTACTAACAATATGAATAGTTAGATAATCATTCGTTAAATAATACTTGAAAAGATGGATATTAAAAATCGTCTGAATGTCCTATTGTTCTATTTCCCACATTCAGTCACGTGTTTAAAAGATAAATTGATTAATGCAGACCAACTTAAAACTACACACAAATTAATCCCATCTTATCAAATCCCTTGTTTTTTCCTTTAACTTCAGGAAAGGCCGTATTTAATACTTTTCATTAATATTCAGAGGCTTGACTATAACATTTCAAACGGAAGTGAAAATAGCATTCCAGAAAAGGTTTCTTTTTTCAAATCCATATATTCCATTTTCCATTCAGTCGTGCTTCGGCATCGTAACTCTTCCTTCTCATCCAACCTTCCAAGGTCAGATCCTATTCCGTTCAGACACAAGTGGTATTAGTCTTATGTAAAATGATCATGTCCCATATTGTGAAAATATCTGGTCCCATATACTTTTAATAAAAGGAGTTAAATAATTTAGCCACACGATTTCAATCTATGTTGTATACTAGTATATCGTTGATGCAACGTGTAGATTTATTATATTATCCGTACCGTATTTACACTGATTCATTCAGTTTTACTTATGGTACTGTACCATTCTATTTCATTGCGAGAATAGATATTTAACGCAGTAAAAATATTGCACAGTAGGACGCCGCTTTTGAGGGCGTGATGCTATACAGAGCGCGGGAATCGAGAAGGTAATTCCCCAGGCAGAGTGTGGTTGTGTACGAGTGAGAAGGAATAAATGTGGAAGAGAGAAAGAGAGAGAATATTTTAGTTATGGGAAGTCCAAGCGCCAACCTAACAGAATCTTAAGCGAGAGCAGACAGGGTCGCCACACTACGGGAATCGAGCCCTAATTTGTATAATTGAAGGTTTCTCAGGAAAATAAAAAGATGGAAATAATTGCCAGAATTTTACGAAGCCATAGATACCTCAAGGTTTATTAATATATAATTAGATCAATAAACACGCAGCAAGCAGAACCACCGTGGGAAGATCTGGAGTGGCCGCATTCCAGATTCAAGATGATTCTCGGTGGATTCTCGGGCGTCCTTTGGTGTGTTGCCTCCTATAAGAGCTGAGAGTTATGGAAAGGGGCATCCAGTCGACGATCATATTGCTGCCAGTACGCGTCGCGCGTCTGTCTAGATTGCGCCAGAAACCATTTGTTCAGAACAAAGACAGTCAATAGTTATCGCAGTGCGGTAACTTTGATCCAGTGAATCGGTGATCTACAGAGTTACAGGTGGTATATTCATAGATGTGACAATGTTCAAATACCTATCAGTGAGGTCGCACATGGCTAATTGTATCGGCAACAAAGGAACGCCGTACTTATAGACTCCGATACATAGCGGTAGGGGCGAAGCTCCGGAGGTGCCGAGGCAGTGTGGACAATAGGCTAAGGAGGTCTATATCCATCCTCGGATAGACTGGTGAATCCGAATTAAGCGGGCATGAAAACACAATAACTGAGTAGATAAGTTTCTAGGGCTGAAAATAATTTATGGCATAGTGCACAAGTTAGAGAGTATTCGGTTATACAAGAATTGAGGACAAGGAGTTGTGATATTGCAAAGTGTTAGAGCTGTATGCTAACTCAATATAAACCAAATTTCAGAATGATGTGTTGTGTTTAAAGTGAACATTTCATTGTAGTAAGAGGTCGAGACATATTCCGAGGGAAGTGAGCTGCAACAACTTCAGAACGTGGCTTAGAAGACGCTACCTTGAACGAGGCATCCCTCAAGAAGAAGACAGCACCATGAACCAGCGGGACGGGGAGACCGGACTCCAAGAATCGACCCTGGGCGAGACCTCCATCATGATGGGCTAAATCAATATAGCCTACCCGGAGGGGGAGAAGAGGAGGTCATTATAACGAGATAAGTAGACCATGATTTTCTAGACATGTAATAGAGTTAGGGAGTCACGCAGAGATAGTAGAATTAAACTTGTAAATATTAATATAGGATTTGATTTTGGCCCATCAGGCTGCATATTAAGATTGTTTTGATATATCTAAAGGGTAAGGGTAGATAGATTTGTTGTTCCTCTTTATGTAAAGCAGACAGTGATGTAATCTTGATAACACGGCAAGATGTAATGTGCCATGCGGATATAAGTTGCTTGAGAGTGGTAGACGGGATGTGTCTTTGTGTCGGTCGTTGGATACGTTTTCTTTTCTCTTGTGTGATTAGAGTACTAGAATAATCATCCTCTCATCTTATGGGGAAGGGCAGACATATCTGCGTGATGTTAGGTGTGCATGCTGATTATATTTTGATCATGTGCTTGGCTCTATTTATGTAACTTAGATGAACGTGATCTGTAACGCAGGTGGAGACATTAATGTTATTTGACTCTGTGCGACTCTGCCAAACATGGGCTTGAACCTCTGACCCCCAAGGTTACTGTGAACTCCTCGTATGTATTGACGGTAATGATTTTATGGGATAGTATGGTAGAACACTTTATATGATATAATTGCGGCTTGTGTGACCTGTTAATAAAGCCTGATACGTAGAGGGAGATTTAATTTTTCTCACTCATGTGTGGCCATTTGCTGAGCTCTGCGAAGAAGCATAAGAGCCCATTGTAAAAGGAGCTGTGAGAGCGCAAAATGTAGGGTACGAATGTCTGGCAGTAGTTTGTTTACATTTTTTTGTGGTATGGGCAAGGCTCTGCCGAGGGAGTAGAGGTAAACGTCCGGTCTGCTCACTGCGACGGGGGTGGCACAGCCATCTTTGTATATCCCGGGGGAAGGTCGTCTTTTCCTTTGGCAGAGAAGCTTTTTGAGGATACTGTTGCTTCATTCATTTGAACGTTGACCTCCCTTTCTTTTCGCTTTTTTTTGTTTTTGCATTTCTTATGGTTGAGTATTACACTTAATGTTATCTTGCACGATGTAGTTGTTACGAGAGCCCATCTCTTCACACAAAGTTCTGCTTGGTGGACGTGGGTTTACGTCCATGTAAACATGTAATGTAGGGCGGTAGTGTAGGTTATCTAAGATTACTTTTATACTTATTGTGCTGCTATTTTTGTGTATATAAATATCCCGATATGGGAGGAAACTATCAGAATAGCGCTAATTTCTGCGGATATCCTTAATTCTACCATCATGTCATTTTTATGCCGTAGGCATAGGGATGCTGTTTCCATGTGGGGGACACATCCGGTCTTTCTTGGTTCACAGATCGACAAACTTCAGCATAACGTCATCATCCAGATTGTATTTTCTTTGTTTTCTTTTTAAACTGTAGATGTGAGCCTTTGGGGCACTTATTTGGGCACTCCAGGTGCAATCATTGTAAATAATTTGAGTTGTGAATACAAACTTATGCTCAAAAATTCTGATCGCAGCGCAAGTGTTCCTCATTTCGTAGTTTAATGTAATTGTATGAGTTCCCCATGATCCTCTCGTCATAAGAACCCAGTTGTCGATCATTTCTGCCGACTGCACTGAGCTGGTGCCCGTATGTAAGAACAGGTGAGCAGGTAGGTATGGTCCTGCAGTGTTGATGTGCCCTGTAGGGTACAGTACAAAGTTAGTATTCATAGGCTTACCATGTAAATATATGAAAATGAAACGATAAATTTTATCTTGCACTTCCATTATTTAATCAAATATAATCAAACAGATCAGAAGTTGGAACCATCCACGTTGACGGAGAAGATCTACCACGAGCAGAGTAATTTAAATGTCTTAGCTCCACAACCTCCGACAATGGCCGAATTTCTGACGAGGTCAACACAAAATACACTCAGTCTGGCCGATTTGGCGAATGACAACGCGCGTCACCTTTGACCGTCGGATGAAGAATCATCTGAAATCTAAGATCTATCAGACAGCTATTGTCCTGTCCCTTTCCATGGCACCGAGTGTTGGCCTGCTACAAAGAAGGTAGAATGGCGACTAAGTGTTATGAAGACGAAGATGCTTAGGTGGACAGCTGGCATTAATATATTGGATCATATTTCAAACTATGATATCAGGAAACGTTTTGGCGTTGCACGAATCCTGAAGAAAATGCAGGAAAACTGTCTGAGCTGGTTTGGGCATGTGTAGCGTGCAGAAGAAAATACATTGGGAAAGTCAGCGAATACTTTGGAAGTCTCTGGAAAGAGGCCCAAGGTACGAACAAGAGAGCCATGGACCGATACAATGCACAACTACTTGATAGTTGTAAGACTACTTCAAGATATGGCCCGAGACCGAATCAAATGGAGGAAACGAATCCACACAGCGATCCCTGCCACCAGGCGGGACAAACGCTAAAGGAGCAGAAGAAAAAGAAGATGTGCAAACACATAACAATTCTGTGCACGTATCCAAAGTCTATTCAACTGCAGTACTTTACTGGATACATTTCCGTAGGTTATTTAATCTTTCAGTTCGACAGTTACCTATGTCACATCTGATTTCATCAAGATATTTATGACAAATTTTACACACTATTAATAAATAACTTTGAACTGACGAACTTGTTAAGAGGTTCCCGCCATTATCTGTAAAAATAATCCCGGCATACTAATTCTACTATACCGTGCCGAAAACACAACATGCAACATCCTCAAGGACTAGGTAATTTCACTCACAAACGATGTGACAGGTAGTTCTTTATAGCAGGATTATATGACTAGAAATTGAGACCAAATGAAACACACATGTCATAAAGGATGACCAAACAGTCGCATCAGTACACTGCTGGCTGCCTGAAGTAGATTGTCTCAAGTATCTTGCCCCTTTCGATGAAATTCGGCAGTAGTTCTTGCTGGCTCTGGAGAACGCATAAGTTTTCGCTTCACCATGTCCCATACGTATTCAAATGGCGAGAGATCCAATTATCATGCTGGCCAGGGCAGTTGTTGTACAAAACGTAGTGCACGTTGTGTCACAGCACCTGTATGTGGACGTGGCATGGGCTCGGGGACAACCAACTTTGCAAAGTAGCAGACACTGGTTAATTTACGGTACCGTGAAGAAACACCAACTGTGACCGCGTGTTATAACTGATAGCTTCCCATGTCATATAGCCTGGAGTGGGACCCGGGCGCCGTGGGCGAATGCACTCTGCAATAGGCAACTCACCAGTTATTCGCCGTAGACGTGTACGTTCATCTCTGGAATACAGCCAGAACATACTCTTGACTCTGAAAAGAAGAGAGCACAGTTCCCCTCTGCAGCCGACACTTTCACGACACCAGAGAAGCCGTGCATGGCGTTGTCGTTCTGCCAGTGGTAGACTGGCCAGAGACACACGTAATTGTAATCTCGCTGAAGGTAGACGGTTCCTAATAGTCCTTTGTGACTCAGGAGGTGCAGCATGTGACCGGATTTCGTTTCTAAATGACGTTCGGTCGGCCATCGCTGCTCGCACAGCGCGTCGACCTTGACGTGCGTCTGTATTACGCGGCACTCCGGAGCCTGGTCTACGGGTTTGTGAAAGTTCCAGAGACCATTCCTGATATCAAGGATACACCACCGATACATTGTGCCCAACGTATGTAGCAATCCATCGATATGTCGTTCCAGCTTCCCGTAGTCCCACAATGCGTCCTCGTTCAAATGGCTGCACTTATTCAACAGTAGCAGGTACTTTCGTCATGATTTCCTGCAAAGGTGTTTTGATTCTTAGAACTTCAATGTCATTTAAATTGCTCCTGAGATGATTTATTACGAATCGTGGCTCTTCAGGTAAACCATGTGCTGTTCGCGGTAACGCGGTAGGGATAAGAATTCTTTATTGTGCAGATAAGAAATGAGTCTAGGGTTATATACAATACAATACAATACAATCAATACTGATCTGCATTTAGGGCAGTCGCCCAGGTGGCAGATTCCCTATCTGTTGCTTTCCTAGCCTTTTCCTAAATGATTTGAAAGAAATTGGAAATTTATTGAACATCTCCCTTGGTAAGTTATTCCAGTCCCTAACTCCCCTTCCTATAAATGAATATTTGCCATAGTTTGTCCTCTTGAATTCCAACTTTATCTTCATATTGTGATCTTTCCTACTTTCATAAACGCCATTCAAACATAATCGTCTACTAATGTCATTCCACGCCATCTCTCCGCTGACAGCTCGGAGCATACCACTGAGTCGAGCGGCTCTTCATCTTTCTCTCAATTCTTCCCAACCCAAACATTGCAACATTTTTGTAACGCTACTCTTTTGTCGGAAATCATCCAGAGAAAATCGAGCTGTTTATCTTTAGATTTTTTTCAGTTCTTGAATCAGGTAATCCTGGTGAGGGTCCCATACACTGAAACCATACTCAAGTTGGGGTCTTACCAGAGGCTTATATGCCCTCTCCTTTACATCCTTACTACAACCCCTAAACACCCTCATAACCATGTCCAGAGATCTTTATTTACAATCCCATTTATGTGATTACCCCAATGAAGATCTTTCCTTATATTAACACCTAGATACTTACAATGATCCCCAAAAGGAACTTTCACCCCATCAACGCAGTAATTAAAACTGAGAGGACTTTTCCTATTTGTGAAACTCACAACCTGACTTTTAACCCCGTTTATCAACATACCATTGCCTGCTGTCCATCTCACAACATTTTCGAGGTCACTTTGCAGTTGCTCACAATCTTGTAACTTATTTATCACTCTATAGAGAATAACATCATCCGCAAAAAGCCTTACCTCCGAATTCCACTCCTTTACTCATATCATTTATATATATAAGAAAACATAAAGGTCCGATAATACTGCCTTGAGGAATTCCCCTCTTAATTATTACAGGGTCAGATAAAGCTTTACCTACTCTAATTCTCTGAGATCTATTTTCTAGAAATATAGCAACCCATTCAGTCACTCTTTTGTCCAGTCCAATTGCACTCATTTTTGCCAGTAGACTCCCATGATCCACCCTATCAAATGCTTTAGACAGGTCAATCGCGATACAGTCCATTTGACCTCCAGAATCCAAGATATCTGCTATACCTTGCTGGAATCCTACAAGTTGAGTTTCAGTGGAATAACCTTTCCTAAAACCGAATTGCCTTCTATCGAACCAGTTATTAATTTCACAAACATGTCTAATATGATCAGAAAGAATGCCTCCCCAAAGATTACATACAATGCATGTCAAACTTACTGGCTTGTAATTTTCAGCTTTATGTCTATCAACCTTTCCTTTATACAAAGGGGCTACTATAGCAACTCTCCATTCATCTGGTATAGCTCCTCCGACCAAACAATAATCAAATAAGCACTTCAGATATGGTACTATATCCCAACCCATTGTCTTTAGTATATCCCCAGAAATCTGATCAATTCCAGCCGCTTTTCTAGTTTTCAACTTTTGTATCTTATTGTAAATGTCATTGTTATAATATGTAAATTTTATTACTTCTTTGGCCTTAGTCTCCTCCCCTATCTGGACATTATCCTTGTAACCAGCAATCTTTACATACTGCTGACTGAATACCTCTGACTTTTGAAGATCCTCACAGTCACACTCCCCTTGTTCATTAATTATTCCTGGAATGTCCATGGGTGGCATACAGGGATGCTGTAGTAGAAACAGCAAGGGAATGCCTAGGAACAACTGTGTGTAAAGATGGGAAAAGGCGAACATCTTGGTGGAAAGATGAAGTGAGAGCAGCCTGTAAACGTAAAAAGAAGGCTTATCAGAAATGGCTCCAAACAAGGGCCGAGGCAGACAGGGATTTGTACGTAGATGAAAGAAACAGAGCGAAACAAATAGTTCTTGAATCCAAAAAGAAGTCATGGGAAGATTTTGGTAATAACCTGGAAAGGCTAGGTCAAGCAGCAGGGGAAACCTTTCTGGACAGTAATAAAGAATCGTAGGAAGGGAGGGAAAAAGGAAATGAACAGTGTTTTGAGTAATTCAGGTGAACTCATAACAGATCCCAGGGAATCACTGGAGAGGTGGAGGGAATATTTTGAACATCTTCTCAATGTAAAAGGAAATCATCATGGTGGTGTTGCAAACAGTCAAGCTCATGGGGAGGAGGAAAATGATGTTGGTGAAATTATGCTCAAGGAAGTGGAAAGGATAGTAAATAAACTGCATTGTCATAAGGCAGCAGGAATAGATGAAATTAGACCTGAAATGGTGAAGTATAGTGGGAAGGCAGGGATGAAATGACTTCACAGAGTAGTCAAATTAGCGTGGAGTGTTGGTAAGGTACCTTCAGATTGGACAAAAGCAGTAATTGCACCTATCTATAAGCAAGGGAACAGGAAGGATTGCAACAACTATCGAGGTATCTCATTGATTAGTATACCAGGCAAAGTATTCACAGGCATCTTGGAAGGAAGGGTGCGATCAGTAGTTGAGAGGAAGTTGGATGAAAACCTGTGTGGTTTCAGACCACAGAGAGGCTGTCATGATCAGATTTTCAGTATGCGCCAGGTAATTGAAAAATGCTACGAGAGGAATAGGCAGTTGTGTTTATGTTTCGTAGATCTAGAGAAAGCATTTGACAGGGTACCGAGGGAAAAGATGTTCGCTATACTGGGGGACTATGGAATTAAAGGTAGATTATTAAAATCAATCAAAGGCATTTATGTTGACAATTGGGCTTCAGTGAGAATTGATGGTAGAATGAGTTCTTGGTTCAGGGTTAGAGTTAGACAAGGCTGTAATCTTTCACCTTTGCTGTTTGTAGTTTACATGGATCATATGCTGAAAGGTATAAAATGGCAGGGAGGGATTCAGTTAGGTGGAAATGTAGTAAGCAGCCTGGCCTATGCTGACGACTTGGTCTTAATGGCAGACTGTGCCGAAAGCCTGCAGTCTAACATCTTGGAACTTGAAAATAGGTGCAATGAGTATGGTATGAAAATTAGCCTCTCGAAGACTAAATTGATGTCAGTAGGTAAGAAATCCAACAGAATTGAATGTCAGATTGGTGATACAAAGCTAGAACAGGTCGATAATTTCAAGTATTTAGGTTGTGTGTTTTCCCAGGATGGTAATATAGTAAGTGAGATTGAATCAAGGTGTAGTAAAGCTAATGCAGTGAGCTCGCAGTTGCGATCAGCAGTATTCTGTAAGAAGGAAGTCAGCTCCCAGACGAAACTATCTTTACATCGGTCTGTTTTCAGACCAACTTTGCTTTATGGGAGCGAAAGCTGGGTGGACTCAGGATATCTTATTCATAAGTTAGAAGTAACAGACATGAAAGTAGCAAGAATGATTGCTGGTACAAACAGGTGGGAACAATGGCAGGAGGGAACTCGGAATGAGGAGATAAAGGCTAATTTAGGAATGAACTCGATGGATGAAGCTGTACGCATAAACCGGCTTCGGTGGTGGGGTCATGTGAGGCGAATGGAGGAGGATAGGTTACCTAGGAGAGTAATGGACTCTGTTATGGAGGGTAAGAGAAGTAGAAGGAGACCAAGACGACGATGGTTAGACTCTGTTTCTAACGATTTAAGGATAAGAGGTATAGAACTAAATGAGGCCACAACACTAGTTGCAAATCGAGGATTGTGGCGACGTTTAGTAAATTTTCAGAGGCTTGCAGACAGAACGCTGAAAGGCATAACAGTCTATAATGATAATGTATGTATGTATGTATGTCCTTCTTGGAACCTGTTTCTGCCTTAAAATACCTATACATACCCTTCCATTTTTCACTAAAATTCGTATGACTGTCAATTATGCTTGCCATCGTGTTATCCTTAGCTGCCTTCTTTGCTAGATTCAATTTTCTAGTGGTTGTGGTATCGATTCCGAATTTATCCCCATGTGACCATGAGATTATCCTGCTACACAAGTAATTTGTCAATGAGACGGTGTGGTCCACCTGACAGCAAATACCAGTATGTTGTTTTTGATCAGTGTTTCGAATGTGTCATGAAAGTGCATAAAATATTGCAAGTTACCACACAACTGCGGTAGTGAGAATGTTGAGAGTTTTACTATGCTCCTCTTGTTGACACTCTGATTTTATATGGTTGCAGGGGTAGATGTAGCTTCATTGTACAACGTTTTTATTTTTGATCCTTTTCTAAAGCATAATCTCTCAAACGTGGTTCTATTCGTATCGTCAATTTCCAGTTCTGTTTGAATGCCATTATAATAAGCTATTGTCCTCGACAATAACTTTTTCCTAACCCTAACATCATGAAAATGGTCACCTTCTTTATAGACATTTACAAATAAGCTTAACTGAGCCGCACGGGATTTGATTACCGCTCGACTTTTTACCAATGCACGTTTGTTATCGTTAGCCATATTGACTCAGGCATCAAGGAAATAAGGATGGGAAGAATCAGGTAGCACTCACCACGTATCCGGTATTCTTGTGGATGCATCGACACTGTTTATCACTCCACGACCATCTATGGTTTTCATCAGGGTAACTTCTGCATCTCTCGTTGTCTCATGTAGCTGGTATTCGCTTGCACTAATAAAGGGGATATGCAGCCACTACGTCGTTTAGAAACAGGCTACAAGGCACAAATTGATTTCGTTCAACAAATAGCATGTGACCTCCAGAAAGGCCCGGTGCAGTTCCTTCGATTTGACACACGTAGGCGACCTGCGGGTCGTGATGAGGATGAAATGATGATAAGGCGGCACATCAACTCAGTCCTCATGCCAGGGGAATTAACCAATTATGGTTAAAATTCCGGACCCTGTCGGGATTCGTTCCCGGGACGCCTGTGCCCAAAGATCAGCAGTCTAACTATTTAGCCATGGAGCCGGGCGTTCAACAAATAAAAACATCCTATACTCTAGTTACCCTCCCCTGCGAAATCTTGCCGCGGTGTTTAGGCTTGCGTGTCCCAATGAAGCAGATAGCCTGGCCTCAGGTGCAACCATATCGGATGGGTATCTGTTGAGAGACCAGACTAAGGAATGGTTTATCGAAAGGGGGGTAGTAGCCTTTCGGAAGTTGCAAGGGCGGCAGTCTGGATGATTGACCGATATGGCCTTGTAATAATACTCAACATGGCTTAGCTGTGTTGATACTGCTACACGGCTGAAAGCAACGGGAAACTACAGCCGTAACTAACTCCCGAGGACATGCATCTCTCTCTATATGAATCATGTACTGATAACGGCTTCCTCCAGGGTAAAATATTCCGGAGGTAAACTAGTCCCCCATTCGGATCTCCGAGTGGGGACTGCACGAGAGGGGGCGATCATCAGGAAGATGGATACTGACATTCTGCGAGTCGGAGCGTTGAATGTTAGAAGTATGAATCGTTGTGGTAGGTTAGAGAATCTGAAAAAGGGAGATGGATAGACAAAAGTTAGATGTAGTTGGTATAAGTGAAGTAAGTTGGCAGGAAGAACAGGATTTTTGGTCAGGCGACTACCGAATTATCAACACAAAATCGAACAGGGAATATGCAGGAGTTGGTTTAATAATGAACAAGAAAATAGGGCAGCGGGTAAGCTACTACGACCAGCATAGTGAAATAATTATTGTCGTCAAGATAGACACCAAACAATGACCACCGCGTTAGTGCAGGTCTATTTGCCTACTAGTTCAGCGGATGACGAGGAAATCGAAAGAATATATGAATAGATAGAAGGTTTAGTACAATACGTAAAATTTGTCCAGAATCTAATCGTGATGGGAGACTGGAATGCAGTGGTAGGCCAAAGAGGAGAAGGTAATACAGTAGGAGAATTCGGATTGGGACAGAGGAACGAAAGAGGAAGTCGGCTGGTTGAATTCTGCACTGACCATAATTTAGTCCTTGCCAATACTTGGTTCAAACACCATAAACGACGGCTGTATACGTGGACGAGACCTGGAGACACTGTAAGGTATCAAATAGACTTCATTATGATTAGGCAGAGATTCAGAAACCAGGTGTTGGGTTGCAAAACATTCCCAGGAGCAGACGTGGACTCTGACCACAACTTGTTGGTCATGAAATGCCATCTGAAGTTGAAGAAACTGAAGAAAGGAAAGAATGCAAAAAGATGGGATCTAGACAAGTTGAAAAAAATAGTGTGAGGGATTGTTTCAAGGAACATGTGGCAAAAGGGCTAAATGAAAAGGCTGGAGGAAACACAATAGACGAAGAGTGGACAGTCATGAAAAATGAAGTCAGTAGGGCTGCCGAAGAGATGTTAGGAAGGAAGAAAAGATCAACTAAGAAACAGTGGATAACTCAGGATATACTAGACCTGATTGATGAACGACTAAAATACATGGATGCTAGAAATGAAGAGGGCAGAAAAAATACAGAAGATTAAATGAAGTGGATAGAAAGTGCATGGTAGCTAAGGAAGAATGGCTGAAGGAGAAGTGGAAGGATGTCCAAGGTTGTATGGTCCTGGGATAGGTAGATGCTGCATACAGGAAAATGAAGGAAACCTTTGGTGAAAAGAAATCTAGGCGTATGAATGTTAAGAGCTCAGATGGAAAGCTACTTCTACGGAAAGAAGACAAAGCAGAAAGATGGCAGGAACATATCCAACAGTTGTATCAAGGTGAAGACGTAGATAATTTGGTTCTGGAACAAGAAGAGGCTGTTGATGCTGATGAAATGGGAGAACCAATTTTGAAGTCAGAGTTTGACAGAGTTATGAGAGACCTAAATAGGAATAACTGACTGCCTTAGGAGAAACCAGCATGGCAAGGTTATTCATTTTAGTGTGTAATATATATGAGACAGGAGAAGTCCTATTCAATTTTTGGCAGAATGTTGTTGTACCTATTCCCAAGAAATCCGGTGCTGACAGGAGTGAAAACTATCGCACCATTAGTTTAGTATATCATGCCTGCAAAATTTTAATACGTATTATTTACAGAAGAATGGAAAAACAAGTTCAAGCTGAGTTGGAAAAAGATCAATTTAGCTTCAGAAGGAATGTAGGAACATGTGAAGCAATCCTGACTTTACTTCTGATCTTAGTGTATCGAATCAAGAAGGACAAGCCCACGTATGTGGCAATCGTAGATCTAGAAAAGGCATTCGATAATGTTGATTGGACCGAGCTATTTAAGATTCTGAAGGTGATTGGGATCAGATACCGAGAACGAAGTATTATCTACAATCTGTACAAAAATTAGTCTGCAGTGATAAGAATCGACGGCTTTGAAAAACAAGCAGCAATCCAGAAAGGAGTGAGGCAAGGCTGAAGTTTGTCACCCCTCCTTTACAATGTTTACACAGAACAGGAAATAAAGGAAATCGAAGAGGAATTTGTAAAGGGAACCACAAGCCAGGGATAGGAAATCAAAACCTTGAGATTTGCTGTTGATATTGTTATTTTATCTGAGACTGCAGAAGATGCTGAATGGTATGGACGAAGTCTTGGGCAAGGAATACAAGATGAAAATAAGTCCAAAACAGAAGTAATGGATTGCAGTCGAACGAAGGCAGGCGATGCAGGAAATATTAAATTAGAAAATGAAGTCTTAAAGGAAGTAGATGAATATTGTTATTTGGGTAGAAAAATAACTAACGATGGCAGAAGTAAGGAGGACATAAAATGCAGACTAGCACAAGCAAGGAAGAGCTATCTTAAGAAAATAAATTTGCTCACTTCAAACATTGATATCGGAATTAGAAAGATGTTTTTGAAGACTTTCGTGTGGTGTGTGGCATTGTATGGAAGTGAAACATGGACGATAACTAGCTCAGAAAGAAAGAGAATAGAAGCTTTTGAAATGTGGTAATACAGAAGAATGCTGAAGGTGAGATGGATAGTTCGAATCACGAATGAGGAGATACTGAATCGAATTGGTGAAAGGAGATCGATTTGGCTGAATTTGACGAGAAGAAGAGATAGAATGATAGAGCACATCTTAAGACACCCAAAACTTGTTCAGTTTGTTTTAGAAGGAAGTGTAGGTGGTAAGAACGGTAGGGGTAGACCAAGGTATGATTATGACAAGCAGATTAGAACAGATACAGGATGCAATAGTTACGTAGAAATGAAAATATTAGCACAATATAGGGTGGCATGGAGGGCTGTATCAAACCAGTATGTGGACTGATGACTCAAACATACACTCTAGTTACACCGCAGAGCTTTAATCACATGCCGGTACTGTGTACCAGTTCATAAGTGTGACTGAAGTAAGTCGTAGCATTACGTCATGTACGGTAACATGCCTGTAAATACATGTATTAAGTATCATTGCATCTTCTGTTAATCATACCACATCCGGCACTAGAGAACCATACAATGTTGGCGCTGTGCAACATTTTCTCTGGTAACAGAAAAAATAAATAGTTGCATACAAAATGACCAAATTCATTACAGTAAAACACTGAAACTGAAATACAAATTGCACTGTTGTCGACTCTCTCTAAGCCAATACGGTGCAGCGTCACGTTACGGCTAGTCAAGTGGTATGCAATGTGGCGTGCTGCTATATGGTGAAACGTAATTCTCTCTCTCTCTCTCTTTTTTTTTTTTTTTTTTTTGCTGATTGCTTTACGTCGCACCGACACAGACAGGTCTTATGGCGACGATGGGACAGGGAAGGCCTAGGAGTGGGAAGGAAGCAGCCGAGGCCTTAATTAAGGTACAGCCACAGCATTTGCCTGGTGTGAAAATGGGAAACCACGGAAAACCATCTTCAGGGCTGCCGACAGTGGGTTTCGAACCTACTATCTCCCGAATACTGGATACTGGCCGCACTTAAGCGACTGCAGCTATCGAGTTTAGTCATAATTCTCTAAGGGTATTGCAAACCTTAAGGAGCTGAGGATATGGGATGCACCGTACACGAGGGAAACCTACTATTGTTGTATGGTAAGTGTAGTTCCTCTTAGAAACGTATGGAATAAGCACTTGTCCATCAGAAGACGCAATCGTTACAGAAGCAGCTCTGGAGTGCACAGAGCAACGTGAACAGATTAAAAACGAAATTGTTAAATGGAGAGTACAATACTCTAAATATATCCCTTACGCTAGCAACACAGGCAAAAGATGCAGGCATATTATTACAGAAAAATATTGTGAAAATCATATCATTAGGTTAAGCATCCAACCTGTAAAATGTGCAGTGTCAAGAAGTAACACTTCATACTCTATCGACTACCAACCCCGTGCACTAAGAGCAATGAATCCAAAGATAATGAAGAACCACTACAAGGAACAGAAGATATTGGATTTTATCCTGACAATCAATGCAGGGATACAAAGCCAGAGTTATAGACACAAGTGGACAGAAGAAAAAAAGGACATCTAGAGATGACCCAGTCATCGAGGAGATCAGATGCTGAAGTAAAAGCAGTGATAAAGCACGCTTTGTTCTATAGAAACTACCTGTATAGGCGAAGGATTGAAGAGAATGTGAAATGCTGAAGTCTAATGGACCTCAGAATTTCTTTGAAGTAGGCATCTCAATGGGAATATTGCGTAGAATTCTGGCCAAAAAGAGAAGGACGTGAGCGTTTCTAGAAAAACAGTTTATAAGGACTTGTTTTTCAGCATACTCCATACGCTTAAATTTACGGCACATTCAGGGACTAAAAATGACCCGAAGATCCCAACGAATGTTATGCAGCGGACTTGAGAATAATAGCAGAGATGTTTTTGACAGAACCAATAGCAGTAAAAGGACACTACACAGCACAGAGTCTGGCATCTCAAGGGCCGATAGGATTGTCTAGCAGAGGAATATCATACTTCTTAAAACCGAAGCTAACCCCCATAAGGATTATGCCTAGCACCTCCAATCCGTTAACAGTTAAAAACACACATATTTAAATACAGATACTCAATCGGACGCCATAAGAGACTTTCTTAAAGAAGTAATAATTTTGGTAAGAAAAACATTTTTATCAGAGGAACCTATCTAAACTGTCGCATAGATGTCTCAAACCAGAAACCTCAGCTGGTCTGAGGGCCTTATACCAGTACATAAACCAATAGAACCCACACATACCTGTCTCAACGGACATAAAGTTACCGTACACAGGAGATAAATAATAGGAAACTCATCGAAGACTCCTATGAAAACAATACCTTTGAAATTACTGCAGTCCCTCAACTCTTTGAAATATGACATGATTTTAATAAATGAAACATGGTTTAGGAATCCCAGACACTATAACAGGTGTTAAAATAATAAATGATGAAGATTAAAGAAATAAAACATCTACTGTAGGTGTGACTGGTAATGCTGTAAAATTTGAAAGGAGATACTCGCACAGCGAAAACGACTTCCATATCCACGCGGAATGAAGTATCCGTAAAAATGTAAGACGTATAAAGGAAGGAATCATACGGGAGTGGAAGGAAGTAATTTATTAGAAAAACTTAGTCCTTGCAATTTCAGCTATATTTCCCTCATGTTATCGCTGTGGTGAATTGGGAAGAACACTTCAAGAGAGTGCTGAACAAGGACGGTCTATCACAAATACCGCACATATGTCTTAAGAGAAGAGTTAGAGCCCTGTCATCCCATCATGAAAGAAGAAGTCAAATGATGTAATAAAGAGCCTCGAGATCAATAAATCAATCTGCACCGATACATTCATCGAGCATATTTTTTAAATGCTACATCTAATGTATTGCTATAATCTTGAACATTGCTCTTCAATAAATACGTTGAAATGCGAAGATTCTGTCTAAAGGAAAGTGGAACACCAGTCGCCTACATTCATAAGGTTGGATTGCATTATAAAGACTCATTTTACAACTTCTCATAAGACTACTGACAGTGAGATTAACTCAAAAGTTTGACGTAGAGTTACCGGACGAGTAACTCTGGTTCATACAAGGACTATTCGCAATGAATGCAGTAGAGAATCTAACTGAAGATATTCAGAATGCTCTATGAAACTAATACAGAAACTGTATGTGGTCTTCGTGAATTTCAAGCAAAGAGTTTATACTACTTGACAGAGAAAAGCATGTCGGAAAACTGAAAGCTATAATAGGGCGCACTAATCCATTAAGGAATATCACCCAGGATATCATCACTTATAATCACGTAACTATTAGTGACTGCCTCATAAACAGTGTATTGCAGGATGTCCCACTGAGCGTTACACTCTTCAGTGTAGCAGCTTCAGATTCAATGGAGAAAATAAAGAACGAGATGATAAAAGGGGAAATGTTCGCAGTTGACATGCTACTGGCGTTCCAAACACCCAGTGAACTAGAGACTACCCTCTACAAGCTTGTTTAACTTAGACGTTCCAGAACTGCTCTCTCTTTGTTAGCATTACAAGGTTCAATTACATTTCTTAGAAGTCATTGCTGTATGTTGTAACTCTCGTACTTTAATGTCATTATAAGAAAAATGTAATGAACAAAATGATCACTATAATCCAAAATTATGCATTTCATTGTTCATTGTAGCAACCCTCAACTGAGGGGAGAAATTTAAATTAAATAAAATGTTCGAACATTCCGGAATAAGTTTTAAAGATTCAAGGAACATTCTCATAATTTCGCTTAGAAGTGCAGTCTCAAAAAATCCTTCCTTTGGGAATAACAATGAAATTGTACTAAAATATTTGAATGGCACGTTTATGCTTCTTTATTCATATAGCATACATTTTTTATTCAAGTTGGAACGCTATAAGGCTCGTATAATGTAAGGTGTACGTTTTTGAAATTATTTAGGCCAACGATTCAATATTTCCTAGATTGCATAGCTGTGGGTTCTTTATCTCCTTCTGTGAATCTGTCCTGAGACAGGTATCAACTGGATAGCCTCCGTAATTCTCTGTCCTGAGCATCTTGCTTCAGTTGTTCATAACTTCTTCCTAGTTTGACATCTGTTAACATTCCAAAGCTTCTTCTTCCTTTTCTTCCATCTATTTTTCCCTCCATCACACTCTGTTGAAGACAATTTCTATGTAGTATGTGACCCAACCGGGATGTTTTCCTTTTCCTTATCGATTTCATCAGGTGTCTCTTCTCTCCTACGTTTCCTTGTACTTCATCATTTCTCACTTTACCTTGCGACTTCACATTTTTCCATTCTTCTCCACAACCATATTTGAAAACTTTCCAAATACTGTACTCTGTTTCTTTCTTTCTTAATGTCCATGTTTAAGCTCCATACGACACTACACTCCACACAAAACACTTTGCGAACCTCTTTCTTAAGTCAATAGGGATTGCCTTAGATGTCAAAAGCCCTGTCACCTTTCCGAAGGCTTCTTTCCGATAGGTATTCTGCTTCTTATTTCTTCTATACAACTTCTATTCCATGTCAACAAACTTCCCAAGTATCTTAATGGCTTTACTTGTTCCAATTTCTTTCCCTCTAGTGTTAAATTAACAGCAATATCCTCCTTTCCTATTCTTATCACCTTAGTCTTCCCAATGTTTATCCTTATTCCGAACTCTTTGCCCACAATATTTTCTAACATGACTTGCATATCATTTTCTGATTCCGCTAATACCGCCACATCACCTGAGTATTTTATGGTATTTATTGGTTCTCCTCCGACTACAATGCCTCTTGCCTTTTTCAGAGGCTTCTGTAACAGTTTTGCCATGTATATTGAACATAGCCGGTGACATGCAACATCTCTCTCTCACTCCTATTCCGATACACACTTCTTCTGTTTCATTTTCATCTACTCTAACCTTCATCTTCTGATTCTTATACAACTCTTTAATCAGTCTTCTGTCTTTCCCGTGTACAAAAATAGTTGACTCGGTCAAACGCTTCTTCGCAATCAATGAAACATATACATTTCCCTATTCATTTCTAACATCCTTTCTGCATTCATCCTTTGGCATCCAATTGCATCTCATCATTAAATAGTAAACATTCTTATTTTCAAAACGTATAATATATTATTGTTATTCTTGATAATACTGTCGGCCTCGGGTATCAGATTAAATCGACGAAGTATTAAATGCATATGTAATTTGAACTAGTTGGCTGGAATGTTGATGTAAGTATTGTAAAATTAGTTTAGAAATGGTTGTGTCGAGCCTTCACATGGATCTAAAGGAAGACTTCGAATAATATTCCTTTATTTTGTTCAGGAATGCTTTTCTTAAGCTATTTCCCCTCTTAGTTGTCTTCATTGGCCAGAGTACGTCTCTACCGCTCTCTTACACCATGGTTTCAATAATTATGTTGGAACTCATGTCGAATAAAGGGCGTTTATTTTCACCCCAAGTTTCAGTGGCTTACATTTAATTTAAATAGATTTACATTAATTAATTTCCTCGTAAGGCAAATAATACTTACCTGCTGAAGGTAGAGAGTTCCTGGTTATGAAATTTTATCCATAATAAAAATGACTTGTACTTAATTAATACATTATTTATAAAAGTGTTCGAAACGCTAGTGAAAATAATATTTAAATTAGAGTGGAACGACAGCAAGATAAGAGGGTAGAATATCCATCGAATCTCATGAAGTTATTACAAATGTAACGGAGCAGAAAATTACCTTTCTCTTGGTCAGCCATATTTCAAACAAAAAGTACACTGTTACAGATAGAGCTCAATGGGCATGTTAGTACTTATCAGATACCACCTACATAGCTTTTGTGAAATTAATTTGAAAGGAATTGCCAGTAAATATAATATATTGCGTTCAGTGGGCCGGTTGCCATTTGGTAAAGCGTGCCAGAGAGTGGACAGAATGCTGACGAGGCGCTGATATAATGTATTGGATTCCATGTCATTAAACTAAACCGGGAGTTATAGATTACATTTAATAAAGTCCACTATATTTAACAGCAGCGTATACAGATTAATTAACTACAGTTATCATAAATATCCTTTCACACTTTCGTAGAATGAACTCTAACAAGTACAATAATCAAATCTACTACTACATAGCCTGTTGCACATTATGACATTCATTACACCACTATAATTTTCCAATCTACAGAAGGTGTTATTGATATGCAGAGGACTCCATATAAATTGGAGGGACAATGATTGTCAAAACCATTGGAGAAACTTATTTGAGGTAAATAAATTAAGTTGGAGAGAAATATATTGCAATATTGAATGACTACGGAGGTTTTAAATAGAGGTGGTCCAAAAATCAATCCCCGCTCATTAGCTTTAAAGAGAAGCTTCCTAAGAACATTAAATCTGTATTCACACTTTCTGACTCAATTCCTGGAGACAGTTACTTGACGTTTAAGAATAGCTTAACTTTTATGAAGCGTATTTCTCACAGAAATTCCATCATTCAGCTGTAGTCAAAGAGACTTTATGACTGAAAGGTATTAAATAATACACACTATTATTATTACTAATAGCATGTACCCGCGGCTTCGCCCGAGTTTACTAATTTAAACGTTAGATGTTAGATTTATTAACCGTTAGATTTATTAAAGTAAAGTTAAAAATCTTAACACACATATTTTTTGCATAAATTGCATGAAATATATTAGTTTTAATCATATTGTTACTTCTAATGCTAGGCCTACATATAAATTAAAACAACCTACAACACCATATTAAATTCAAAACTTATGAGGCTACCGGATTTACTATATTAAGTGTATTTCGATTTAGAGCTAAGATATATGGTGTGTTTTGCACAATTAAAAAACAGGTCTTTACCTATATAAAGATTCATGTAAGAAAACGTCTACGTTAAACATTTCAAATCTCCGCGTGCCGTAGATATGGCTGGACATCGCATACATACACAAAGACAGACACTACCGGATATGACGGGCTGAACGAAAACAGCTTCCTATGACTTCCCCATTCTGTTACCACAGTCTTCAGGAATACTTCTGGCTCAGCCTCAAAAACAATACCGACCTACGGTCGTGCAAGTATACTTGCGCCTTGCAATACGTAACCATGGCAAGTAGGCAGTAATGTTCGGTCTTTGAATGTTAGAAGAGCGTAGTAATCACAAACAAACGTATATTTAATACATTATGTCAAACCACATCGCAATCGAGTTTTGAGGTATTAGCTCCAGCTGAGAATTGTCGGTAAATCTAAGACACTGAACGCAGGTTGAACTTTTAAGTTTGAAATTTTCGTCATCAAGTGCAAACGCAAAATAATTCATGCAATAGAGGGTTAATGAAAGCAGGGCTACCTGTATAAATCTTCATCTAAGAATCCGTCTACGTTAAAAGTTTCAGATCTCTGCGTGCTGTAGATTTGGTTGTGCATCGCACACATACACACATAGGAAATCACTTTCGGATATTACGAACTGGATATGACTCCTCCCCCTTTAATTATTAGAGATTATTATTATTGTTGTTGTTATTATTGCCAATATTGCCATTATTGTTATTATTATTATTATTATTATTATTATTATTATTATTATTATTATTATTATTATTATTATTATTATTATTATTATTATTATTATTATTATTATTATTATTATTATTGTACCGGGCGGTACACCTCCACGCCGCTAATTTAAAAATTGCGCCAGGTGAAACTCCTCTGCTGGAGGAAGTCTGAACTTTATCTACGCTGTTAATTCTTTACCTTCTCAGAAGATGTCACCACGTGGAAAATTTTGAGTTTTTGAACTGTGTCATTTTTGATGTGTTTTTGTTTCGCTTGAAGTAAGAAGTGTAAACTTTCTCTCCTAGAGGACACTACTGAAGATCAACAATAGTGCACCCTAGTGCGGAGTCAAAGAACTATTTTGTTGGAGAAATTTTTATTTCAAATGTTTGTTTCTTGTTAAATTTCTTTCTGTTATTGTTTAAGTTGGCTGTATACCCCTCTTTTTCCCCTTGTTTTAGGTTTATCCAATCCCGAATTTCTTTTAGTAATTTCCGACCAATCCGATGTATTTTCCCCCAACTTGGATATGTTTCTGTACCCTAGCCAATAAAATTATTGTGGGCGGGTGTTTTCATTCCCCTAACGCCTAGAACCTTCCGCGAGAGGATATAAACTGCTGATTTTTGGGTCTCTGCGCCACTTCTGTTCCATCTTTCAGTGTGTTAAGTACATAGCAGGGGGCGGGAAGCGCCTCTTTCTTCGGCAGCGGTCAACAACAAGGTAATGGCCGATTTATAACTTCTTTCTTTGCTAGCTCAGCAGTTTAACTTTCGGGGCGGGTTCTAAGCGTTCAACCATGTAACCTTTTCCTAAAATGTAACTACTCTTTTCATATATTCTCTTTTAAAGCTTCATACTGGGATAGAGAGTGCTAACCCTCTCGAGCTCCCACTCATATTGTTGTGAGGTGAACTTAGTATTCTCAACCTATTCTTCGTTAACGTAAAACAAATTGTTCTCTTCTTAAGTCACCTCTTTAGTATGGGATTAGCCCTTGTATTAACGGCCTAGGGCCAAGTAGGTCTTAAGCAAAGTGTATTGGGAGTGCAAGTTCGCCTCCTCTCAAATTGTATTTTAGAGGTCATGCATTAACCTTCTTGTCATTTAACAGACCTCAGTAGGTTGGGTATTTTACCCCTGTGTATATGTCCTTGGAGGACAGCTTAAAGGTGGAGTTCGGAGTGGCCTATGATAGGCTTGTATTTTAGGGGGTAAGTTGCCCTTTCTTGAAAATTGTGTTTCTGCCTCAAGGAGGCTTTTGGGTGTAATTGGAAGCAAATGTTTCTGGCATGTTTGGGGGTTTTCGGCCCCTTTGTTGTATGGTGTTCATTGTAAGGTTGGGCTCATTGCTCAAGAATTATGTTTCTGACTTTTGAAGCCCCAAATGGGGTACCTATGTAAATGTATTTTTCAATCGTGTTTCGGCTACTAAGTACCTGTTCTATTTGTTGTTACCTAATTTTGAAAAGAAAATATAACCTTGTTAAATTTTAAAATTAATTTCACTTTAGTAGCTTGAGACCTATTCACCACCCAGCACCTTCTTTCATGCATAACTACCACAAAAACACGGTAACAAGTGGTAGCAGAGCGTGGTTGAATGGGTCTCAATTTAGCCCCTTTTAACGGCTAAATATTGTTTGTTCCGAACTCTAACTATTTTCCCAGTTGCTGGAACTTTTTGAGTTTTTCAAAATTGTTCTGTCACCATGCCCGGCCCTCGCGATGTTCTCCATCTTAATTATTTGCGCAAAGAGGAGTTGATCTATGAATTAACTATCAGAAATGTGCAATCTGGAGGCACGGTTGCAGTAGACACTAACAAGCTTAGAGAGTCCCTAGATTTGCCCATTTCCATCCCCAATTTGGGAGAGAAAGAAATTGATGACTCTCTTTCCACAATCGTCGAGAATATTACTGGGCTAGCTTCTGTAGTTAGTTTTTTTGATGAAAATGATCCGTCTCCTAATCAAATTAAGCGTGTGCAAGGCAGGCTATATCATTTTTCGAATAGGGTTAACGATCTGTTGTCTCTAAAATTGAATGACGTTCAGAGGAAGGAAGCTAGTACGCTCCTGGAAAATATTTCCGAATTATCTAGTAAGGTCACTCTATTGTTGACTGGGGAAGTTCCTCCCAAATCTGATCAACCCACCATAGTGAATGCAGGTAGTGAGGAAGCGCCTCCCAAGGGAGAAGTTAATAGGATAACCGTTGCTGCTCGAACTATCCCTGCCCCATTGGACAACGAATCTGAACGTCGTGCATCATTGAGTAACATCCGTTCTGAATTAACTTCCTTGCCATTGAAACCGTTACCTACTATGTCACCTGGGTTTAGCAGCTTGCCTCATCCATTGGCAATGTTGCTCAGGGGTATTTCTAAGTTTTCTGTTAATACCACCAGTGATGTAATTTCATTTTTAAGATTTCTAGTTGAATTTCAGGATCATGCCCTTGTGTTTTCTCTTTCTCCATGTCAAATTTTGCAAATTATTTATCCGTATGCTATTGGTATTCTCTCAGATAAAATCGTAAGAGCCATTGCCGAGCAATCATCTATTGAGGATTTCCATGCCCATTTGCTAGCTAATTTCATCCCGGCTAGGGCCAGGTCCTCCCTTATTCAGAAGTACTATTATCGTGTACAGCGCTTGGATGAAAACTTGGCTGATTTCATACAGGACATTAAGTTTTACACTAGGGTGTTTGCCCTTCATTTTCCTGAAGATCAGATTGTACAGGCTATTGTAGAAGGCATTTCACCATCTTATAGGTCATACTTGTGTTTCGCGGCGTGCCCGCAAACTTTCTCTGAACTTGAAGCGTTGGCCGTCTCAGCGGAAGGAGTTAGGTACGCCGATTCCTTGCGTGTGGCAAAAGAACCCCCTCCTTCGTTTAGTAATACTCGGCCTCCACCTCGCCGACCAGTCACACCCCGTAAATGTTATGCTTGCGGGTGGCCTGACCATCTTCGCAATAAATGTCCATTGGTCAAAAGTAGTAGGGCAAATAATGGAGCTGGTTCAGCACAAGGCTGTTTTAAATGTGGGGCCTTCTCACATATCGCCAAGAATTGCCCAAACTCGAATAGCACCCCCTCCTGCTCAACTTCTGGTGCAAATTCTACCTATGCCAATAATAAAAAGTGACTAGTGGCTTCGGCTGAGTCGACTAATCCATCTTCCCGAGACTCAGCCCCTGGTAAACAGGTTGTAAATTCAGAGGACGATCAGCCTTCAAATTCATCTTTTGAATGCCCTAAAGAATGTCTTAGGATTGCGGCGGATACCCCCGCACCTGTTCCTTTTCTTAAGATTGAGTTAAATAACGAGCCTATAACAGCTCTCTTGGATTCAGGAAGTGTTTGTTCGATTATTTCGGCTGAATGGTATTCTAAATTGAAAACGGTTTGTAAACTTCCCTACTATGTCTCTTCTCCTGTTCAATACGTATCGGCTAATTCATCTCCATTAGAAATTCTAGGTTCTTTACTGGTCAAAATTCGTATTTTTAAGTTTACATGGAAAGTTAAATTGTTTGTGGCCAAGCAATTGTCTTGCCCCATTATATTGGGAGCTGACTTTATTTCTCACACTGGTCTTGTGCTCGATCTCCAGTCTAGGTCGTGCACATTCAAATTTGCTTCTAATTGTAACATCCCACTATTAAAGTGTAATTCTGTGTCATGTTCGTCTATTTCGCCTACCCAGGATGAGATGTTGTTAGACCTTAGACATCTAACTGAGGAGCAGGCTGATAGTATTCGCAAACTGTGTCAGTCATTTCCCGAGGTGTTCTCTGATACTCTTGGTGTTACTGACCTTATTGAATACAAAATTGAGGTCACGGATTCGATTCCTGTCCGTTTTCCACCTTATAGGCTATCTCCACCTAAAATGAAGGCTCTGAAAGAAATCATCGATCAGATGTTGAAGGACGGTATTATTAGGCCCTCTAAGTCAGCGTATTCTTCGCCTATTTTTTTGGTCCCGAAACCCCAAGGAGGCTTCAGGCCTGTCATTGATTACAGGGCTCTCAATCGGAAGGTGGTGTTGCAATCTGTGCCCCTTCCTGACCTTCATTCTTGTTTTTCATGGTTTCGTAAGGCCAAGTTCTTCACCATCTTGGATTTGAATCAGGCCTATAATAAAATTCCCCTTGCCGAAGAGTCTAAACACCTTACAGCGTTTGCCACGGACTGGAATTTATACGAATACAACCGCGTGCCTTTCGGGCTCCCCACCGGAGCAGCTGTACTCACTAGGCTACTAGATAGGGTCTTCTCCGACATCAAATTTGAGTACTTATATCACTAATTGGATGATGTCGTCGTATTTTCAGAGACTTTTGAAGAACATCTAGATCATCTGCGAGAAGTTCTCGACCGCCTTCGTAAGGCTGGGTTAACGGTTAAGTTGTCCAAGGTTGCCTTTGCTAAGCCCTCTATGTCTTTCCTAGGGCATATTGTGTCACCTGATGGTGTAGCAGTCGATCATTCTAGAACACAGGCCATTCGTGATTTTAAACCTCCCAAGGACATTAAAGGTATCGCCAGGTTCATTGGTATGGTGAATTTCTTCAGGAAGTTTATTCCTAACTTCGCTAATAGAGCGGCGCCCTTAAACCTTCTTCGTAGGAAAGGCATCAAATTCGAGTGGGGACCTTCTCAACAAGCCGCTTTTGAAGACCTTAAATTAGCTCTTTGTAATGCCCCTGTACTTGCTATGCCTGATTTCTCGAAGAAATTCATTGTCCAAACCGACGCATCGTCGTCAGCAGTAGCTGCAGTCCTTCTTCAAGAGACTGAACTAGGGAGGCGACCCATCGCCTATGCATCTAGGACTTTGTCGGCTCAAGAAGCCAAGTATTCCATCTATGAGCTCGAAGGTTTGGCAGTCTTATTCGCCTTAGAGAAGTTCCGTCTCTATCTGGAACATGTTAAATTCGACCTGGAGACAGATAATCAAGCCTTAAGCTGGGTCTTAGGTAGGCCGCGTCGTACTGGTCGTATAGCCCGTTGGGCCATCCGTATTTCTGCCTTCCAATTCGATGTCAGGCATATCAGAGGTACTGAAAATGTTGTTGCTGATGGACTCAGCCGTATGTTTTCAAACGACGTTGAGAACCATGAACCGGTCGACCGTTCATCACCTCCCGAGTCCACACTATTTGATGTTAATGCCATTTTAACTGATGCCCCCATGCTCTTTAGGGATATCGAGAAATACCAACATGAAGATCCGACGCTGGCTCCGATAATGGAAACCCTTTCTTCTGGGGAACATGTTGTCCCTTATGTTCTGAGGAATGGTGTTTTATGTTGCCCTTCGAGGCATGACAAGATGATGAAGGTTGTCGTTCCAGCTGTTCTTGTGCCTATGATCTTCAAGTACTATCATGAGACCCCATTAGGGGGGCATCTTGGAATCTTTAAAACTCGTGAAAAGATTCGTGAAATGTTCATCTGGAAAGGTATGGACGGTGAAATCCGTGAACTAGTAAAGGCTTGTAAATCCTGTTTGAATAGTAAACCAACCATGTCCACCAAGGTAGGCCTCTTGTCTTCTCAGCAAGCGTTGCGCCCCATGGAACGCCTGTATATTGATTATGTAGGACCATTCCCCCAGTCAAAGGGTAATGCCAACAAGTTCATCCTTGTGTGTGTAGATGGTTTTACCAGATTTTCTTGGTTATTTCCGACTAAGCTGGCTACCGCTCAGTCTACCATTACTTGCTTAAATTCTATTTTTGCTTCTTTTGGTCCGTGCCAATATATTGTATCTGATAATGCTAAGGCTTTTACATCTAACTTATTTCGTAAATTCTGTTTTGACTTATCCATCTCTCATGTAACTACTTCTGCTTATTACCCTCAACCATCTCTGGCTGAACGGGTTAATCGTAATCTCAGATCCGCACTTATTGCCTATCATCATGAAGATCATTCCAGCTGGGACACGTCCCTGCATTGATTAGCTTTTGCTTTGAATTCGGCGGTTCATGAATCTCATAAGTTCACTCCAGCTTCCTTGATGTTCAAGTTTATTCCCAACACGCCGCTCTCTAACCTTTGGTCTCTGAGTGACATTCTACCCGAGACAATAGATCCGGATAATATTAAAGATCTTTGGAAGAAGGCTAAAGCCAATCTTAAGGTATCTCATGAAAAGGTCAGGGAAAGGTATGATCGTGGACGGAGACCCACCACTTTGAATGTAGGTGACCAGGTAATGGTCAAGAATTTTGTTCCCGCGGGCAAGCTTGCCCCCAGATTTCATGGGCCATGCATCATTCTCGATTTTCTTACGCCAGTTACGTTGTTAGTAAGCAATCCAGCCACCGAGAGGATATTTAGGGTTCACCTGTCACAGGTGAAACCAGTGTAAATTTTGTGTCAACTTGCTTCATATAATTTGAAAGGAATATGAAGGTTATATTTTTTTTTTTTGAGTTCAACTTTTAAGGCTTTCTGCCCCTTCTATAATATTTTGGTCTTATATGTAAGCCTCTTGTAAAACCTTCCCCGATCCGTTAAACTGCCATTCTGTCCTTGCCTCGGCCATTACCACGCTCCCGTCTCCTGCTTTAATACACACTGTGGCTTGATTTGAGTAAATGCCATGGATATCTGCACGCCGCTGACCCCTCAACCTCCTCACCAAGCCTGTGCCCTTAAAAAAAAGATGATGGTCCAACACAATTCTGCCGCCAAGCTTTAATGTTTCAGTGCCCCCGCAGCCGCGCGGCGCCGTGCAGCAACTGGAGCAGAGGAAGGGCCCCCTCGGCCCCAGCGAGGACGACGTGTGCACGGCGAGCCGGAGCTCTCCTCCCGGCCAAGGCTGATGTGCGGCGCACGACCTGCTACTTGCCCGCAGCCTGTATATGTTCACCTTGGGCGCGGCGTGCTTCAACACCTCTGCTCCCCTCATAGTGCGGGCGAGCGGTATCTCAGGGTACTTGAGGGGTCCGAGCGGCCTCCTTTGGACGCAAGCCGCAACGGCCGGTCGGGCCATCCCACTTCATCACCATCTACTACATGAACAGTTACTATAAGTAATGACTACACTTGGGAATTCAACTGCAATATTTGGTGGACTTTGAAAATTTTTTTTTTCCTTCACTTTCAAGTATAAAAAGTTATCTTCAGAAATTCAACTTCTACAAATATAAAGACTTTACTTCATCTGCAACAACAAAATTTTGAAACTGAATCAAACCAAATTAAGAAATCTTATAAATGCTTCTGCAATCAATCTTCATATCCACAGCATAACTTGGACCTTGTTTCAAACAGATTTCATGTGTCACCCCTGGAGGAACTTTTGGGGGGGAAGGTCTGTACCGGGCGGTACACCTCCACGCCACTAATTTAAAAATTGCGCCAGGTGAAACTCCTCTGCTGGAGGAAGTCTGAACTTTATGTACGCTGTTAATTCTTTACCTTCTCAGAAGATGTCACCACGTGGAAAATTTTGAGTTTTTGAACTGTGTCATTTTTGATGTGTTTTTGTTTCGCTTGAAGTAAGAAGTATAAACTTTCTCTCCTAGAGGACACTACTGAAGATCAACAATAGTGCACCCTAGTGCGGAGTCAAAGAACTATTTTGTTGGAGAAATTTTTATTTCAAATGTTTGTTTCTTGTTAAATTTCTTTCTGTTATTGTTTAAGTTGGCTGTATACCCCTCTTTTTCCCCTTGTTTTAGGTTTATCCAATCCCGAATTTCTTTTAGTAATTTCCGACCAATCCGATGTATTTTCCCCCAACTTGGATATGTTTCTGTACCCTAGCCAATAAAATTATTGTGGGCGGGTGTTTTCATTCCCCTAACGCCTAGAACCTTCCGCGAGAGGATATAAACTGCTGATTTTTGGGTCTCTGCGCCACTTCTGTTCCATCTTTCAGTGTGTTAAGTACATAGCAGGGGGCGGGAAGCGCCTCTTTCTTCGGCAGCGGTCAACAACAAGGTAATGGCCGATTTATAACTTCTTTCTTTGCTAGCTCAGCAGTTTAACTTTCGGGGCGGGTTCTAAGCGTTCAACCATGTAACCTTTTCCTAAAATGTAACTACTCTTTTCATATATTCTCTTTTAAAGCTTCATACTGGGATAGAGAGTGCTAACCCTCTCGAGCTCCCACTCATATTGTTGTGAGGTGAACTTAGTTTTCTCAACCTATTCTTCGTTAACGTAAAACAAATTGTTCTCTTCTTAAGTCACCTCTTTAGTATGGGATTAGCCCTTGTATTAACGGCCTAGGGCCAAGTAGGTCTTAAGCAAAGTGTATTGGGAGTGCAAGTTCGCCTCCTCTCAAATTGTATTTTAGAGGTCATGCATTAACCTTCTTGTCATTTAACAGACCTCAGTAGGTTGGGTATTTTACCCCTGTGTATATGTCCTTGGAGGACAGCTTAAAGGTGGAGTTCAGAGTGGCCTATGATAGGCTTGTATTTTAGGGGGGAAGTTGCCCTTTCTTGAAAATTGTGTTTCTGCCTCAAGGAGGCTTTTGGGTGTAATTGGAAGCAAATGTTTCTGGCATGTTTGGGGGTTTTCGGCCCCTTTGTTGTATGGTGTTCATTGTAAGGTTGGGCTCATTGCTCAAGAATTATGTTTCTGACTTTTGAAGCCCCAAATGGGGTACCTATGTAAATGTATTTTTCAATCGTGTTTCGGCTACTAAGTACCTGTTCTATTTGTTGTTACCTAATTTTGAAAAGAAAATATAACCTTGTTAAATTTTAAAATTAATTTCACTTTAGTAGCTTGAGACCTATTCACCACCCAGCACCTTCTTTCATGCATAACTACCACAAAAACACGGTAACAATTATTATTATTATTATTATTATTATTATTATTATTATTATTATTATTAAGGCGGTTATCTCTTTATCTCTTTCGTGTCCGTTAATGGTAAAACTCTCACCATTTGAATGTTAGCCGGCAGGTTACGAGACGTGGTGGTACAAAATTTACGATAACTAGATGGCGCGCCAAAAGCCCGGATTCAATTCGAAACTTCACTGCAGTGTTCATATGGAGTGGGGGTATATGATGCTGTTGATGGTAATTCGTCCGTCGGATGGGGATGTTAAGTCTTGAGCAGACCACGTTGGTGTTATTCGGTACGGTAGACAATGTGCCGACACCGAGTTTCAACCTCTCTCTACCTCATTACAATCATTACCATAACCACCGCTCCTCCAGACGGTCAGGTTTTCCATGGGCGTCAATTATAGAGACCTGCCCCAGGCCTCTTCACAGGCCATACGACAACAAACACATTATTATTATTATTATTATTATTATTATTATTATTATTATTATTATTATTATTATTATTGTTATCATTATTATTATTATTATTATTATTATTATTATTATTATTATTATTAGAGGACCCGTGCTCGTTATAAATAGGTCAGACAACTCGTCTTATCGTAGTCATATTATTTAGCCTGCCCTTTTCGTTGGTTTTATGAAGCGCGTTATGGTATGCCGCAGTTCATCCATTCTGACATATCATTCCCTCTATTTATAAATTCTCTTTCTTTTTCCAGCAGATCGTCATGTAAGGCTTGGTATTTTGTCGTAGAAGGCAATGGTATTTTCAATCGCAGTTCGATAGAGAATTGTCGACTTGTGAGCTCCTTGAGAACTTGTGAGAACCTTTTTAAGATACATGACCTTCGATATTTGTAGTGTAGGTAGGTTATCGTTCGTTAGGTGTTCCCAGATAATGTCTAAGGCGTACGTCATGATGCGGTCTGTTTGTACGCAGACATTTTTCTCTGAAAAGAATATACTGTAAACGTCTTACTAATAAACGGTTTATAACTTTTATACAAGGTTTATATACCGTTTGTGTGAAATTCGTTACTAATAAACCGTGTATAAGCTTCCAGTGTATACATCTGTTATAGTTATTCATTGAATTGCAGACCAGGACCCTTGTATAAGCGTTGTATAGCAGCGAGTAGCGGGAAAAAACGAGTGAGCAGTTTATTTTCGTGGTATTTATTGTCTACAGTAATATAATCGTGGTAAAATATTCTACATATCCATTTAACATTGAACACACATTGAAAGAACGGACAATAACGTTGATGATATTTTAAACATAGAAGACGTACACCATTCAGAGGTTTTGGAGTCTAGACATCTTCGTAAAGTAAAACACTTTAAATAGACGGAATGACAATGAATAACTATAAAAGAAATGATGGTTGGACGTATTTTTATGTAATAATGTGTTACTGCTTAATAGACTTTTGATATTGCGAGTTTATTATACATTATCTGCCCCTACAAGGATCTTCCTCAAATCTGAGTAGGGCCTACCTATAATAGGGGACATATTCCTCGAGAAAAAAAATAGCATAACTTGAAAACAATACGTAATATTATTTCCGTACTTTGTAGTTGAATACGCAGAAATATGATGTATAAATGCCTAATAGAAACTTTTTTAGTCAAACCTTTCTTTTAAGCTACAAAACAGTTATTCCTTTCTCCTGAAAAGTAAGGATTTTGGAATGTGTACCCTTTTCAACTCGCCGATTCAATTACAATTGCTCACGTTTTACGTACTATTCCAGTTAGGAGCTTTTGATCTTTTCTTAAGCTATTCCATTTCTTTTTTGGCGTTCATTACACAAGCAAGCTGAAGAAATGTTGATATCAATATAAGTCAATTTCCAGCTGTCTCACGGAATGACAATGAATAACTATAAAAGAAATGATGGTTGGGCGTATTTTTATGTATTAATGTGTTACTGCTTAATAGACTTTTGAAATCGCGAGTTTATTATACATTACCTGCCTCTACAAAGATCTTAGATCTTTCTCAAATTTGAGTATAAAAAGGGACATATTCCTTGACATAAAAAATGGTATAACTTGTAAACCGTACGTGATATGATATCCATACTTTGCAGTTGAATACGCAGAAATATGATGTATAAACGCCTAATAGAAATATTTTTGATCAGTCCTTTCTTTTAGCTACAAAACAGGTTTTCCTTTCTCCCGAAAAGTAAGGATTTTGGAATGTGTGTCCTTTTCAACTCGCCGATTCAATTATAATTGCCTACGTTATCCGTGCTATCCCAGTTAGGAGCTATTGACCTTTTCTTAAAGCTTTTCCATTTCTTTTTTAGCGTTCATTACACAAGCAAGCTGAAGGAATGTTATTTCCAGCCGTCTCACTTAGTGTTGCCATTGCTGTTTCGATATGGCGTGCTACTGTGGGACTTTCCGGAAAGTTTCCTTCGTAGATACCCAGCGGAAGAGATCATAAAAGCGGTGAACGTGCGAAATACGTCAGTGAACTGCAGGAAAAGATTCCTACACCTAGGAATGAGTGTATACGTGTTGTATAGTAATACAATGCGTATGTGCCGTTTATTAATAAGAAAAATGTAAAACACTTATACAGGGTTTATTCACTGTATAACTATACAAGAGTTAAAAACAACTGTGTAAGGACTTCTTATTAGTAAGACGGTAAGTTATTAGGAACGTTGTGCAATCTGTTGAGTATATTTGGAAGTTGGGAAGGTTTATGACATGTAAGGTTAGAAAAATCAAAGAGTATCTAACAGGGAATAGTATTCTTCCATGATCGGTGAATGTGTACACTCTTCGGCTTGACGTATAGTAGTCAAACATGGCTGCATGAAAAGGCATTACTAAGGAGGAAGAACCATATATTATTATATTAGAAATAAATAAAATTGTAGTGCCTCTTTGTAATGTCAAAATAACAGAATTTTACGAAGTATATATTAAAGTGTATACGTTACTTACAACTAAAAACCAATTTTTACAACTTTTATCTGTATGTCTGTCGGAAGAAGTTGGTCCAGTGACAACATTTAATAACATTCTTAGGTGATAATATTCCCGATTATTAGGATGAATTGTATAAATTCTACCAAGAGTATGCTCGTGAAATATGCTGGGATGACCCTCCACAGGAGTAATTCGGCTAATCTCCGAAACGGTTGTACCGATTATGACGGGACCTTCACTGGCAGATAGCTGATGGTATGAGGAGTAACTTAGGACACTTCTAAATATTCAAAACAATTCGACGGGGGCGACGGGGGGGAGATATAAAAATAATAGGCGAAATATCAAATTTGTCTCACAGGGACGAGACAAATACGTGTTTCTTTTTAAAGACGATTCGAAATAACAATTTTCACGTCTATAATATATTTAGCTTTGTATATGTAATAATCTTCATACAAATAAATCAACAATTTTTTTTTAATTCTCTCATCCCTTAAATAATTTTCTAAAAACAAAAGAATACGTGTTTCCTTATTTTTATAGGAGATTCCAAATGCCAATTTTCATGTTTGAGACATCTTCAGTTTTTACATATAAGTATCCTCATAAAAGGTATTCAACCAATTTCTCACATTTTTTCACCCACCTTAAGGGTATTTTCCGTAAACAAAAAGGTACATATTTCTTTCTTATTATGGGAGATTCTAAATACCAATTTTTACGTCTGCAAACTTTTGAGATATAGAAATACTCATTTAAACAATTCACCCCCATTTTCAACCACTTAGAAACAGAATATCCAAAAATCCTCCCTGTATGAGCACATACAGTTTAACATAAATATATCTCCAAAATTTCATTTCTGTATGTCTAGTAGTTTCGGCTAGTTAATTGTAAGAAGTGCCAGCTTATTATAAATTATTTTTTGATAAAGAAAATGGCACATTCCAACGGCGATGATGAGTCAGTCAGTCAGTCAGTCAGTCAGTCAGTCAGTCAGTCAGTCAGTCAGTCAGTCAGTCAGTCAGTCAGTCAGTCAGTCAGGACATGTTATTTTATATATATGTTTATTATTATTGTTGTTGTGGTGGTGGTTGGAGGTGGTGGTGGTGGTGGTGGTGGTGGTGGTGGTGGTGGTGGTGGTAGTGGTTAGGTTGGCATTATTAGTATCTTTATATATATTATCAGTATTCTGCCTGTCTTTCGCAGTGATATTGAGCAAACGACACAGTTTCAGCAGCTAAAATTGGCACCAGGTAGACACTGTAAGCTAGCAATTATACCCCAGTTGGGACCGTCGTTCCATTACTAAAACATGAAATAAACGACACATCGTCGGTGCGCGAGTGAAACTGCATATCGGACAATTCTCTTCCTATCCACTATTTTCCGTAAGACTGCCATATTTTTATATGCAGACCATCAGAACAACGTTTTCATTGCGTACATTTTCCCATGCTGATGTGTTAATAAAATGAACCTCAACCCGTCATTCGGTAGGAATGTATGTTTGCAAGTCGTATTTATGCACTCCTACTTTATAACATATTTTAGGATAATTTCCCTTTACAAGCAAGTATAGGAAAATCAACACAACGAAAATTGTTCTAATCGACTGCATATGTATATTTAAATATGACTGGGAGGCGTGGATGATAATGGGCAGGAGAAGTACTGTCAGATATGCTGTGTTACTCGCGCAGCCACGATATGTTTTCTAGTACTTTTGGCTTTAAGATAAATATATCATTTTAAAGTCTAACTTTGGACGATTTGATAATTGTTCAATGACGTTCTCAGTTTTTTCTTTAAGTGTAGGCCATTCTTGAGAGCAGCATGTTTTCATGTAGAACGTAAGAATAAACGATGAAAAATCTAAAATGGTCTTGAATTCAACTTTACACATTTTCAAATTATAAATTCAGAAATTAATTAAATTATTTAGAAACTAACGGCAAATTTTTCCAAAGATATCGTCTCAAGCAAGAAAGAAACTGGTCAATACTTGAATTCTTTTTTTTTTTTTTTTTTTTTGCTATTTGTTTTACGTCGCACAGACACAGATAGGTCTTTTGACGACGATAGGATAGGCAAGACCTAGAAAGTGGAAGGAAGCGACCGTAGCCTTAATTAAGGTACAGCCCCGGCATTTGCCTGGTGTGAAAATGGGAAACCACGGAAAACCATCTTCAGGGATGCCGACAGTGGGGCTGGAACATATTAAAATTTGGAGTATTATATAATGTAGTAAGAAAATTTATTCTGTACAGTAATACGATTTCTAGTCAGCATAGTAGTTATCAGCTATAAAGGATGTGGGTTCGATTCCTGGCCGAACCAGGCAATTAAGTCGCATTTGATTCCTCTTTCTCATTTCCTCACAACATAACTAACCAGCTAACTGTCACAGAAACAGGTAACCGTTGAATGTATTCATCCACGCATGGTTAGCACCAGCAAGGATTCTTGGTCAAAAAACTGTTCCGAGCCCACGTGTGCGATAGAAGTCGCATCCATGATCCTACCAGGGCATGAGAAATCTTGCGGATAAAGAAATTACAAAAAAAAAAAAAAAAAATGATAGAGGAAGGGAAAGAAGAGAAAAGCTCACATGGTCAAGTGTATGATCATTTATTAGCCTGGCACTACTGCATTGATGTTGTGGTCTTTGTTTCTATTTATTTTATTTACTGCTCAATGTATGCACTCGCCGTACGTTCAATGAAAATTAATAAAAAATCCAGAATTTTATGTACACATCTATTTGCCGTGAAGTATAATTGTATAGATTTTAACCACTTAATATCATCCTCATTTCGAGTTGAGCCGACTTACCAGTTTAGACAGGATGTTCTTCATTATTTTCATTAAAATATCCTTAGCAAAGATAAGCAAAACTTTAAATTTAAACTGAATTTGTACACATTTCAAAGCAACACTTTTTTGTATGGCAAGATAGTAAACACATTTATTTACTTCATCACAAATAGCCATAAATTACTATTACTTTACGTTATTTTATTCCAGATCGAGTGAATAAAGTAAATAAGTTCGCGTTTAATGTAATGTGTTAGTATGCTTTGTACTTGACGATAAATAACCTGGGCGAGTTGGCCGTGCGCGTAGAGGCGCGCGGCTGTGAGCTTGCATCCGGGAGATAGTAGGTTCGAATCCCACTATCGGCAGCCCTGAAAATGGTTTTCCGTGCTTTCCCATTTTCACACCAGGCAAATGCTGGGGCTGTACCTTAATTAAGACCACGGCCGCTTCCTTCCAACTCCTAAGCCTTTCCTATCCCATCGTCGCCATAAGACCTATCTGTGTCGGTGCGACGTAAAGCCCCTAGCAAAAAAAAAAAAAAGATAAATAACCTAATCCAATTATAGTCCATAATTTTCTTGCTTCTTCATGCTTTCTGTTCCTTAATATATTTCCATTAAACTTACATTGACACCTGCACGAAGTAGGTTCTCCTGACATTGCTCATTTCGATTTGTAACTTCAAACTCGTTCCACATCAATATATAGTAATGGCTTCAAAATTATTCAACGTTATATACGCTCTTCTTCTTCTTCTCGACTTCAAAGGTAGTAAAATGGCTCGGTATTCACGGAAATTCAACCTCTCTAAGAAGCTTTCTCGTCTCGCTGATTAGGAAACGTAAATTAGGACTTCCCAACTAATTGTTTCCTTTCCTTCCGCCTACTGGAGTGAGTAAAGTAAGCAATTAAAAGAAGATAGACATTCTGTTTGCGTCTTCTTCCATTGTTAGCAATTGCATTTTTTTTCTCCCTTTCCTTTGCATCCCGCTTTTCAAGTCACTCTTAACTCTATCTCACGAATAAGATCCGCAGAACACATCATTCTAATCCCCATGTTATCATAGACAGCCGGAGGCAAGAAGGGACTATATGCCCTTATCACAACGGAGGGACGTTCCTTCCGGGACTGTTTATGTATGTAGTTATGTCTTGTTCGAAAGTAGTAGAGCCGTTGCAGGTGACAAGGTAGTTTAAGGAAGTTTATTTCAATTAGTTGTAACTGATGCAACACCATATCATTTGTCCCAAGAATTACACGGGATTGTTTACTATAGGGCTCAGTAGAGTAACGTAGTGTGTGAGAGATTTTATTTATTATTTTTCTTAATCTGTTTACCTTCCAGGGTTGGTTTCTCCCTCGGACTCAGTGAGGGATCCCACCTCTACCGCCTCAAGGGTAGTGTCCTTGAGCGTGAGACATTGTGTAGGGGGATACAACTGTGGAGAATGACCAGTACCTCGTCCAGGCAGCCTCACCTGCTTTGCTGATCAGGGGCCTTGTGGGGGGATAGGAAGATTGGAAGGGATAGACAAGGAAGAGGAAGGAAGCGGCCATCCCGACATTTGCCTGGAGGGGAAGTGGAAAATCACGGAAAACCACTTCCAGGATGGGTGAGGTTGGAATCGAAGCCACCTCTACTCAGTTTGCCTCTCGAGACTGAGTGGACCCAATTCCAGCCCTCGTACCACTTTTCAAATTTCGTGGCAGAGCCGGGAATCGAACCCGGGCCTCCGGGGATGGCAGCTAATCACACTAACCATTACACCACAGAGGCGGACGTGGCAGATTTACGGTGATAGTTCCTTTCCTGAGCGTAAATGAACACTGGCATTAATGAAAGCAATAAACTTCAAATATCGTGTATGTATCTCATACCCCCTTAACCTAATTTTTAGTATGATCAAAATCTCTATATATTTCACCTTGCTGTGTAAACAGTATTAAAACATTATCAGAAAAGCCTTAAATATGTTATTTTATGTGCACTTACCTTACAGTGCTATAAAGAATATAAAACATTTAATATTATTTCTGTTTTTATTGAATCACAAACAAGCACCTCACTTGAACGAAAAACGAAAAATTTGGTGAGAAAAGAATACTCCTGGCGAGTAGCTGATGAAATATTAAAACAATTGACGAATGAAATCATCAAAGTGGCCATTATTTCAATTGATTTCCCTTATCTGACTGGTTCAAGATGGGGAGCGAACCCTCATGTTCTGCGTTGAACTGATTTGGGACTGTGCTTTGCTACAGGATAGTACGGATCATCAGTTTGGGGAGCATCTGCCCGTACCAAGCTAGTAGATAGTTCTCAACGAGTACGCCCGTACTGTCACTGGGTCTTTAAGACCTACTCCAGTGCAGAAGATCTAGCCTCTCTGGTATTGTGCCTCCAGCTATTCGACGCGAGGTGGCAGCTGAGAAAGAGAGACACAAAATTGAAGCAGATTCCAGACTTCCAACATCCTCTATACCAAACGAGAAGTTCGACGTATATCACTCTGGAAACGTCCGACTCGTTGGCTGAATGGTCAGCGTACTGGCCTTCGGTCCAGAGGGTCCCGGGTTCGATTCCCGGTCGGGTCGGGGATTTTAACGTTAATTGGTTAATTCCATTGCCCCGGGGGCTGGGTGTTTGTGCTGTCCCCAACATCCCTGCAACTCACACACCACACATAACACTATCCTCCACCACAATAACACGCAGTTACCTACACATGGCAGATGCCGCCCACCCTCATTGGAGGGTCTGCCTTACAAGGGCTGCACTAGGCTAGAAATAGATACACGAAATTATTATACTCTGGAAACAAGTACTACCGGAAGGGTTGACTCCGAAAGAAGAACTGAGTAGTGGAAGCCATTTGTCCTAAATTACCTGGAGGGCACTGTTCTCTTCATTAAGCTCTTCCTGGGTCTTAGGCGAGATGTGGTCACCTTGTACTTATACATTGGATGAGAATAGGTGTTTGTTCAAGTGCCGGAGTATCTTGTGAAATTGGGTTATGCGGAAGATCCAAGATGTGACTGTGGAAATATCCAGACTCCACCACCTACACATATGTCAAGAGACGAATGACTCCTGTACCCAGGAAGATCTTATGCTTGCCACAGACCGAGCGACATGAGCTGCAGAGTTCTGGAGAAGAAGAATATTTAATGCGTTTACCGGTCACGGAAAGTAAGTATCTGAATGTGCAATAATATTAAAATAAAGAACCGACCTCCGTGGCTCAGACGGCGGCGCCTCGGCCTCTCACCGCTGGATACCGTAGTTGAAATCCCGGTCACTCCGTATGAGATTTGTGCTGGACAAAGCGGAGGCGGGGCAGGTTTTTCTCCGGACAATATGGTTTTCCCTGTCATCTTTCATTCCAGAAACACTCTCCAATCTCATTTCATAGCATCTATTAGTCATTAATAAATCACTTTGGGAGTGGCGACCCCATCGTACTAATAGCTTGGATCTGCTTCATTCATTCCATCCCTAACCTGGTCAATGACTGGAAAACAGGTTGTAGGTTTTCATGTTCATTAAAATAAAGAAAAGAGTTCTAAATATATTAACATTTTTATTATTTTAATATTGTGAATTTATAGAAGGGAAACGGACTTCAGACGAGCTCACTCCAGTTAGGGTTTGTACACATGTTTCCTTTCAGTAGGAAAATCAAAATAAAATAAATAGATTGGATATATTTAAATGCTGAGAAACATAGCGATTCAAAATTTAAAATCTTATTATTTTAAAATTATGATGTTGGAAATAATCAGACATCAGATCTGTAATCAGCACACTCAAATTCGGGTGGGCGCACTTGTTAATGTTCCGATCAAAATTACTGTAGACAAGTGTATTCATAGCATAACTAGTGCATGAGTGTGTTACGAAAGTTTCTACGCATAAGGCTACTTGTACTGCAATAGCACTTTGTTGTCAGGTAAAGAAAGCAATGATAAACCAGCTCAGGCCTCCTCATGCCGTATATGCCTCATTGTGAATTGCCGACAATTTTTGCTCTTTACTTTTAAACGTAAAACAATCGATGATACTCTTTAATGATCTAACTAGCCTCCGGGCTGAAAATTTGCAGACAGACAGACAGACAGACAGACAGACAGACAGACAGACAGACAGACAGACAGACAGACACTTTATGTGAATGAATGTTTTCGATTTTCGAGTATATTTTATGCAACAATCAAATGAATATTTAGCCACCTAATCGATACTTTTATTTGCCTTGGGCAATTTTTAATAGTACATTATGCACAACGGGCTGCCTGGCTGAGGCGGTAAAGGCGTGCTTGGTTCACGCGGTAGGACGTGGGTTCGAATCCCCGTCAGGAAGTCGAAAAATTTGAGAAATGAGATTTCCACTTCCGGAGGTGCATATGGCCCTGAGGTTCACTCAGCCTACAACAAAAATGAGTACCAGGTTAATTCCTGGGGGCAAAGGCGGCCGGGCGTAGAGCTAACCACTCTACCCCATCAAGTACCGAGGTTAAGGATAGTGGAAGCCTTTACCTTCCACTTCTCCAAGGCCCTTCATGGCCGGTATGGAGATGACTTTGCTTTGCTTTGCTTTTGCATTATGCAAAAAGCCTCTAATTGCAATAATTGCCATATAAATTGTTTATAAAACGAGCGAAGCTTCCGAACAGAAGCAAAAAAGGAGACTTAAAAGAAGTTTTTATCTTATTATTGGAAGAAGAGGTCCGCATCTGTGGTGTAGTGGTTAGTGTGATTAGCTGCCACCCCCGGATGCCCGGGTTCGATTCCCTCTGTGCCACGAAATTTGAAAAGTGGTAAGAGGGCTGGGACTGGGTCCACTCAGCCTCGGGAGTTCAACTGAGTAGAGCTGTGTTCGATTCCCACCTCGGCCATCCTGGAAGTGGTTTTCCGTGGTTTCCCACTTCTCCTCCAGGCAAATGCTGGGATGGTACCTAACTTAAGGCCACGGCCGCTTCCTTCCCTCTTCCTTGTCTTCTCTTCCAATCTTTCCATCCTCCTGCAAGGCCTCTGTTTGCATAGCATATGAGGCCACCTGGCCAAGGTACTGGTCATCTTCTCAGTTGTATCCTTCGACCCAGAGTCTGAAGCTCCAGGACACTGCCCTTGTGGCAGTAGAGGTGGGATCCCTCGCTGAGTCCGAGGGAAAAACTGACCCTGGAGGGTGAACAGATAAAGAAGAAGAAGATAATTTTTAACAATACTTTAGTTAAGGACAAATTATTAATCACTTTTTAAGCATTCTTCCCCACCCCTCCACTCCCCTCACTTCCACCATCCTCCTCCAATGGGCAAAAATAGTTAAGTTTCCCCTGATAAGTTATAAGGCTATTACGATAACATATATTGTGCGTATTTTTACCATATTTACACGTAAGCTTATGTGAATATAGCTGATCATGACTGCAAAGCACTCGAAACATGTACTATAAATTATTTTATAAAATTGCCGAAGGCAATTTAAAGTACACAATACACCTATACCAATAATTAGAATATATTTTCTTTATGTATATAATACCGCACTTCTACCGCAGGCGTTGCCGATAAAATTTGAAATATGCTCTCTCTCCGCTTACATGTTCCAATGATTCCAATTCTTGCTTCAATAGAACTTCCATCCTGTTCTCTGGCAATCCCACTATATTCATTCAGACGGGATGTGCTGATGTGAGAGATAGGTGGGGGTAGAGTGGGGCTAAATAGAAAGGAAACAGAACCACGAAGTGACATATTGTATGATTATACTTGCAATGATGCGGGAAGTGTGAAGGAAGTTCTTTTTTATTTACTTGGCGGTGAGTTCTGGAGATATAATGTCATTTGGATTAATATCAAAATAACGTAAGAGATCTCAGGAAGAATTAAAGCTGTAGCATACACCCAATATTATCAACAGCGGTGTAGAACTCTTTTAAGCTTACAGCTGCACTACAATCCAGCAGGGAGATTTGTCTGCAGCAAAACTAAAATACACCTCACATAATAACAGTCTATGTTATCGTTTAGCAGTTTTACGAGAGTGAGGCATGGTAAGCTAGTAATTTGTTTTCCTTCGTATCAACAATGATGAGGTATCCAAGACCTATTTTGGCATATACTTCATTCTCTCATACATGTCCTTTCTCCCTTGTTTTTCGGGTGATAGTTTATTTACAAGTTTGTTCTCACCTTTTTATTCATAATGAATCGTGGCTGATAACCATGGACATTTAACCTTACAAAACAACATGACAACAACCATCCCCATATCTAGGAGACTCGCTACCATAACTAATGAACAATAGGCCTCGTACTGATGGGTGGTGATGCACTCTGGCGGTAAACGTGACGTTCCTAATCGGGAAATCAGTGCTTATTTGCTTGCTTACTTGATGTTTTGTTGCATGCGGTTTCCGTTGTCATAACTTCTATCTTCTGTAATATAATATCCGAAACTGACTGTAGTACCACTAGTTCTAACAGTAACAGCTATTGTTCCGTAGTTGGGTGTATACCAACAGGAACTTTCCCCTGGAAGTATGGTTTTAAGTTTCCCCTCCCAAAACTCAAAAAGTAGTTAGTGGGACGTAAATCCAATAAGATTATTTTATTATTAAGTTTCCCAATGACAAACAACATGTGATCAGAATGAACGCGCGATTTTCAGGCTTGAAACGAGTCTCGAACGATGGAAAACCATGGGCACCTTCAAATATTTCCCATTTTTGCGTCCGTCACTTTGAGAAAACGAAATGCCTCCAAGTAATCCTGAAAATCTCCGGTCTGTACCTGGGTAATTTATATCACCAGATTCGAACACTAAAGGGGAATTACAAGTAACATTTCAAAAGACGAAAGTAAGGCATGGCATTGACAACACACCGGATATTTAACACACGTATAATGTCTACTCGATTACAGACGGAGGTCCACAGGCAAATTTTGCATCCCGGACTAATAAAATAAACACTTGCAATACTATATTTTACTCTGTGGAAAATAATGATGCTGTTATCCTTTCTAAATTTCCAAAAATGTTAACAATCAGACAATGACGGGCAATTTATTGAAATAGGACGCAAGACAAAATGGTGACTCATTCAACTGCTCTTCTTTCCTTACGGTATAATTCCTGAAATAAGCCAGGTCCCATATCAAAATCGCAAATCCCATGCATACTATTGTTATTATTTTGCCTGAATTTAGGGCTATCACTAGATTGGCAGATTACATATCACGTGTTTACCTAGTCTTTTCTTAAGTGAGTTTATAGAAGTTGGAAATTTATCAAACACCTCCTTTGGTAAATTCGTTTTCCTATAAAATAATATTTCCTCCATTTTTCCTCTTGAGTTTCATCTTAAATACAATAAAACCATTAAAGCTTATTATTCGTCTACTAATGTCACTTCAGATATTAATAACTTAGTCGTCAGCACAAAGAATGTCACTTAGCAGAACTGCTCATTTCTCTACTCCCATATCCCCCAACCACTGGATTTCAATATCTAGCACTATTCTTTTGTTGGTAAATACCCGGAACAAATCGTACTGTTTTCCTTTGAAACTGTTCCTGTTCTAGGATCTAATAATATGTTACTGGTGAGGGTCCCATACACTTGAACCATACGCTAATTGGCGCCTTGCCTGTGTCTTGTACGTCCTCTCCCTACTACAAGCTCTACATACCCTCATAACCATCTGATGAGATTAACCTTTGTATATAATCCCTTTAATGCGATTATATCACAATGGAGATCATTCCTTATTAAGGTACATACAATCATGAGATAATTTCACTCCATCAATTCAGAAATGAAAACTGAATGGACTTTCCCTTTCGGTGAAACTAACAGACTTAATTTTATCTCGTTCTACAGAATACCATTAATGCTAATCATCACACAATATTGTCGGGTTCATTTTGAAGTCACTCAAAATCCTGTAAGTTACTTAATACTTTGAAAAGTATAACGTAATTTGCAAATAGCAGTATATTTAAAGACCATACCTTTCTTCATATAAGAAAATATGAAAGTAAAAAATACTTGCTTGCGGAACCAACTTTTAAAATCATGACGGGTTCAGATAATACTTTACCAAATAATTTCCTGAGTTCCATTTTCTAAAACAGTAGCCACAAATTCAGTCAGTCTTTTGTCTATTCCAAACCAGTTAGTAATTTTGCAAACGTCCCGAATGTAATAAGAAACAATGGTTTCCCAGGACTTACATGCAACAAGTGTCAAGCTGACTCTCCAGTAATTATCCGCTTTATACTTGAAACCATAGAGTTAGTATATAATACACTAGAGGTAGCAATGGCTTTGCAGTCGCGTGCGAAGTTAAACGAGCGCGCTGTTTGGCAAAAGCTGGATTGTTTGACATTATCACTACTCCCGATATATTGATGTACATACTTCTCTGAAGGAAAATGCCAGTCTCCTGTGCAGCGTATGGCTCATAGAGAGGTTCATAAAGGGCAGAGGCGTATCATTTCACAGGTATGTTTCCTTGAAATTCATTTCCGTGCGTATAAAGTAATACTTTGCGTGACACTTATTATCATGTGAATTGTTCTACTTGGGCTGACTTCGCGGCTAATTCCTCTGTCGGCGTGAATGAGATTCTTTGGATCTTTCCTTGAAGAATGAAATTAAAGTTTTAGGAAACATTAAGGGATGACATTTTCCTTTCACTAAATGGCCATGTCTTTGAAAGCGAATATCCAGGGAAATCATGAACATGATACCGAGCGGGTGGCTGCAGGCTTTAGGTCACGAAGCTGTCAGTTTGAACCCCACTGGTGGCAGCCCTGAAGGTGGCTTCCAATTTTTGCACCTTAATTAAGGCCACAATCGTTTCCTTCCCACTGTTAGCCTTTCCAGTCCCATAGTCGCCGTAAGACCTCTGTGTGTCGGTGCGAAGTAAAGCAAATTGGTACAAAAAAGAAAATAAGAAACGTTGTGCATGATAGCCTGGAAATATGCTCCGTTTTTCAGTTTCTGCGTGTATTTATAGTACTGAAAGTTATTGAATATATTTTCTGTACATACAGTTTGTTGCTTTCCCTTCATACAATATCTTCATATCTTACCAGACTTTAAAATTTAGAGCCTAAATGTGCAACACCGTGAGAACATCTGAGTCCTTTACTGTAGTCAATAGTACATTATTGACCGAACGAGTTGGCAGTGCGATTAGGGCCACACACCTGTAACCTTGCTTTTACAAAATAGTGGATCAAAACCCCACTATCGGCAGCACTGAAGATGGTTTTCCGTAGTTTCCATTTTCACACCAGGCAAATGCCGGGGCTGTACCTCATTGAAGCCCATGTGCGCTTCCTTCCCACTCCTAGTCCTTTCCTATCCCATTGTCACTGTAAGGCCCATCTGTGTCGGTGCGATATAAAGCAAGTTGTAAAAATTACTGTAAGTATTTTTTCAGTTCTCATCAATCATATAATTTACCACTTTCCCTTTCCATTAACAGAAATCATTTTACAAGTTAAAATCTTAAATCATACATTTCAGGAAAAGCTAAATAAAACTCCATTATAGGCTGAAACCACAAGCAAGTGTCATACTTCCACTTGTAATCGCATTTAGAAAACATCGACAATAATAATAATATTGGCTTTACGTCCCACTAACCACTTACGCAGTTTTCAGAGACGCTGAGGTGTCGGAATTTTTTCCTACGGAAGTTTTTTTCATGTGCCTGTAAATTTATCTAAAAGAGGCTGATATATTTGAACGCATTCAAGTATCACCGGAATGAGCCAGGCTCCAAACTGGCAACTTGGGCTCAGAAAGCCAGCGTCTAAACCGGCGATGACAATATTTTGTCTACTTTACCCCCAAATCTCGCCAACGCTTTTAGGCCTAAAAACTCTCTCATCCGCTTCGTACGAGGGAGGACATTTTCGGTCGTTGGGCACAATGTAGTTAAGTCCTGGTCATTTACACAAAATATAGCGAAATATACGTGTCCTCCTTCTAAACGTATGTTGTTAGAAGACTTAATATGAACAGTAAATTGATTTTGTGATACTTAACTCCACCTGAACACCGTCCTCTTTTATTACGCATTTCTCCTGTATTTATGCTCCTAGGGCGTTCATTTTTACTTGAGAGAAGCATCACAAGTATACTGTAGTATCCGAGAATGTTTACATATAATAAATGTAAACCGTATCTATATCCACACACTTTTAAAAGTCTCCAATTTACCTTGATGAGTGCAGCGGAGTGAGCTTTTTGCAAAACAGCTACGATTTCAACATGCTCCGCTCGCTACAGTGATTCTCTCGTAGACTGTGGCGCCAATGCTACCTTTAGTGTATTATTTACTAACTCTATGCTTGAAACACTTTCCTTTGTTCACTGGTGTTACTAAACTATATTTCCATTCATTTGGTATAGCTCAATAACTCATCCAAGTATTAATTAAATTAGTACTTCAGTTATGGTACCATAGTACCTTTATTAGCCTACATGCCCAGAAATCCTTACAACTCAAGTTGCTTTTGTAGTTTGCAAATCTTGTATCTCCTTGTAAATATCTTACTTACCACAGCTAAATTTAACTGATTCGCAAGTACAGTATTAGTCACCATCTCTACGTGGACACTACCGTTATATTGTAACAGTAAATGTGGTACTTCGGTAGACATGAGACGCAGGGCGTGTACCATTCGTTGAAGTGCATACAGAGGGAGAGGGTTTGTTTAGAAATAACTCTTAAAATTTCTCCTCTGAGTTTATTAAACATTTGAAAGTCATGTCACCTCTGTACAGCAGATACAGTAGAAAATGTTCCTCGTCCTAAGGCTGGCAATGTCCTTGGATTCCGGCAGCTCCTCCTTTTCCCATACCAGTGAACCACCATTCCTCCTCCGATGGAAGTTCTAGAAGATCCATTCGACGTCTTGAAAATCCATACGGTGCTGATGAAGGGCGTTGAGGTAGTCCTCGTGAATGATGAACGTGAATGAACATCGTTAAGCCTTGGGACGAGTTAATGCAACGACTGCTTCTGCACAGATGAGAGGAAAGTTTATCGATGGTTTTAACAAGATTCAAACACGAAAAAATAAATGTATCTTTGAGAGTTTATCACACGGTGAAATGTCACCAAATTTGTCCCGTGTTAAATGAAAAGAAGGCCACTAAACTCGAATGAGCATGTAAGTTTAATACTCGAAACTTATCTTCGAATTTTAATAGAGTCACTTGAAGTTTGTGACACTTGGCATAATGTAAAGTAATGCCGCATGACTTAGTTCTTAGTTTGAAGCACTGTTCAACGTAATTTAATTGGATTAGAAAATAAAGATGTTTCACTCGTGAATTCGAACTCATTCACGTATTGATAATAACATGAAATCAAAAGACGAAATTAATCGTGTATCGACAGTCCTCGGTTCGAGTGTTCGTAAAACTGAATGTTCGTAGAATTGAAATGTGCTGTTTAGTAGAATTGAAATACACAGTTCACACATGCACAGTTTACAGTTCATGACCAACAAATATTTACGCAGTTCATGAAATAGCAAATTATTGACGTAGTCATGCTTGCAATCGAGTAAATCTTGATTAAAACACAGTCTCATAAACTTGAGGTATTTAGTACTCTGTAAGGAGCAAATTGTTCTAAGTCCTGTCCATAACATTAAACTTCAAATTACGAGCACTCGAAAACATTCGCAAGTCTTAGACACTCGTGTAGAATAACAGTCACTTGGTAATGTTCAGACGAAGCACAATTTATATCACGTTCCGTCGGAGTAAAAGTTTGTCACTCACAGCATAAAGAAATCCGTACAAGTCCATATTCGACGCGATTGGGTTAAAGTCCACGGACTCGAAGATTGATAGCCGCTTCACGCTAGATCACGGTCCTCGCGAACCGACTGTATGAACTCCAATGCCTAGCGTGCACATACACACTCTGGCCACACACTCGGGCCACACACTGCTCTGCTGAGCGAAGCAGTACTGTATTTATATCTGATCCGGGCCTTCACATCTCGTTCCATAACTTCATCGCCTCATGTCAGATTCACGTGAAACTCTGCAGGAACGTAGATAAGGGATCAGGTTACACGATGATGTTATTAAATTTGACTAATTATTATTGTGGGGAAAGTTATTACCCATAGAACCTCGAAGAACATTCCACATTAGCCTAGGCTCTCTGTTGTGGTGAGGCATGCTGTGACGTCACCCGCTCTCTACGTCACACGCACACAGCTGTTGCTCGCCGTCCAGTTAGTCTTTCGCAGCCGGCCCGGAGCGTAACGCGTAAGTTTTTAAAGTTTCTATTACGGGGACTTAGTTTTGTACCGCCGTTACCGGTACAATATCAAACTATATTTAAATCCTGATGACGAAATACTTCTGCCTTCTGCAAGTTCTCACAAGCACATTCCATTGTCCGTTAACAAATTCTTGAATGATCTTTCTGGAACCTGTTTCTTCCTGAAGGTACCTATACATACAAACCATCACTACAAAGTCATGTGACTGCCAATTATGCTTGCCATCATGTTGCCGTTACCCGACTGTTTTGATAAATTCAGTTTAACATTAAGTTCCTTCAATCTTTCCTTATTTCCACAACCAATCGTGAACTTACTTACTTTTAACTTGTACCTCCGACTTAAAATATTTATCCCTCTGTTGTAGTATAGAGGGTATTTGCAATTCCCTACATAACTTAAACGTACATACCTGCATTCACACCCGTCTACACTTGCTTTAAACCCATCACATAGGCTGTTTACACTTTTATATATCATTTTACACAAACGGACATGTATGATCAGGAATCTTAAGGCAAAAGAAGAAAGCTGGAATTGATCAAACAGCTTAAGAAGTACTGAAAGCAATAGATTGGGATATAGTAACCTATCTGAAGCAATGGTACTTATTTTATTACCCTTTGCATGAAGGAGCAATACCAAATGAGTGGAGAGTTGCTATAATATCTACTGTGTATAAAGGAAAGGATGATAAAAATAAATCTCATAATTAAAGGCCAGTCAGTTTGACATGTTTTGCATGTGAGCTTTGCGAATCATTCTTTCTGATTATATTAGACTAGTTAGCAAAATCACTAACTGGTTTTATAGAATGCAGTTTGCATTGAGGAAACGTTATACTGTTCAAGCTCAACGTGTAGTATTCCAGAAAGGTATATCAGATATTTTACATTCATTATGTCAAATGGACTGTATCGCGATTGGCCTATCTACGGCTTTTGATATGAAAAAGCATGGGAGACATCTGACAATAATTAGTGCAGTTGGACTAGACGGACGAGTTACTGAATGGGTGTGTATATTTATAGAAATTAAAACTCGTAGATTAGGAGTAGGTGAAGCATTGTCTGATCATATTATCATTAAGAGCGGAATTCCTGAACACTGTGTTATTGGATCATTATATATTATCTCATATACATTGCCTAACAAAATAATTGAAGCACCCAGAAGGGAAGGACGAAGTGATATGAAACTTCAAGTGTTGGGAGGTATGTGTGATTATTACAAAGATTAAAAAATGAGTCAAATTTAAAAGAACTTGGCAGTACGAGTCATCTTATCAGTATCACGTTGCACCCTCTCTGACCAGGATACGTGCTTTGATTTGGTTGGTAAGGGAGTCATAAAGCCGTTGTATCCTCTCCTGAAGCAAGCTGGCCACAAAAGTTGTCACTAGTACTTGACATTCTGGATACTGGCACTGGGACAAAGTTGAGGTCTGAACTGATCCCACATATGTTCTATCGGAGACAGATCTGGGGATATTGCTGGTCGCGGGAGTACCTCAACATCACACAGACAGTTCGTAGAGACTGTGTACGAGCAGTGTCCTGTTGAAAAATGGCATTACAATGCTGTCATATGAAAGGTAACACAAGAGGACGCAAGATGGTCGTGACGTATCGTTGTACAGTCATAGTCACCTCAGTCACTACCAGCCGTGACCGTAAGTCTCCCCACACCATGACGTCGGGAGTTTGGCCCTCCAAAACATTCGAAGAATGGGACCTCTCCCTTTGATAAATTATCCCAATTCCTAACTCCTCTTCTTATAAACTAAAATTTGACCTAACTTGCCCTCTTGAATTCCAACCTTAACTTCTGTGTATACTAGTATCATTCCACGCCATATCTTCACTGGCAGCAAGGAACATACAACTCTATCGAGCAGCAAGTCTTCCCAGCCCAAAACATTGCAACATTTTCGTAACGTTGCTCTTTTTCTTAGGAAATCACCTGGAACAAATCGAGATGCTTTTCTTTGGATTTTTTTCCAGTTCTCGAAACAATTAATCCTGGTAAAGATCTCATACCCAGGAACCATATTCTAGTTAGGGTGTTATTCAGAGACTTATATGCCCTCTTCCTTACATTTTTATTACAACCCCTAAATACCCTATTAGTCAAGGTGCAGATATCTGTACCCTTTACTGTATTTACAATCCCGTTCATGTGTTTACCCTAATGAAGATCATTCTTTATATTATCACATAGGTGCTTATGGTGATCCCCATAAGGAAATTTCACTCCCGTTTAACCACACAAATTAAAGCTGAGAGATTATTTTTTTATTAGTAAAACTCACAACCTGACTTCTAACCCCGCTTAGCAACATACTATTGCCTACTGTACGTCTCACAAAATTATCGATATCTTTTTGCAGCTGCACACAATCTTGTAACTTGTAACATCATCCGCAATAGTCTTATATATAATTCCAGTTTTTACTCGTATCATTTATATATAAGACAACATAATGGTCCAATAATACTGCCTTGAGGAATTCCCATATGAAACATTACCGAATCAGATAATGCTTCACCTACTGTAATTTTCTCTGAGTTCTATTTTCTAGACATATAGCCACCCATTCAATCACTATTTTGTCTAATCCAATTGCACCCTTTTTTCCAGTAGTCTTTCATGATCTACCCTATCAAACGCCTTAGATAGTTCTATTGGGATACAATCTATTTGACATAATGGATGTAAAATATCTGCTATACCTTTCTGGAATATGCCATATGTTGCTGAAATCCTACAAGTGGAGGGTTTCGTGGAATAACCTTTTCTAAACTCGAATTGCCTCCTATCGATCCAGTTATTAATCTCGCAAACATGGCTAATATAATCATATAATATGCTTTCCCAAATGTTACATGCATCACATGTCATACTGACTGGCCTGTGATTTAATGCTTGATGTTCATCATCATTTTCTTTATATACATTGGCTGCTATAGCAACTCCCCATTCATTTGGTAGAGCTCGTTCATGCAAACAGTAATCAGATATATACTCCAGATATGGTACTATGTCCCAACCAATTATCTTTAGTTCCTCAGAATTTTTAAAATTCCAGCTGCTTTTTTTAGTTTTCAGCTTGTGTACCATAAGGCAAATATATTTCTCATCATACGTAAATTGTAATAATTCTTTAGACATTACCTGGACGAGGTATGTGTGTTGAAGTCTTTGCAGATGTATCTGACTCTAATAAGTGGATTCCTAACAAATCTGGATTATCCGCATATCAATGGATCACCTCCATTAAAATGAAGTCAAACGTGGCGGCTGTCCGGACCATTCCAGACAGATCGTTAGACTGTACCCGATTGCAAAAACTGCACTGAGAATGAATCACTTGGTCATGTCTTTGGATTCTGTGACAGACGAACATCACTAGTAATTCACGTCATCACATGGTGAAGTCAAAGATAGCTAATGCTTTGCTACAGAAAGGGTGGCCAGTGGACGTAGGAATCCCATACGTTTCCTCTCGTGAGTCTACTAGAAGAGTTGATATTTTTGCACATTCTAATACTTCTAGGCGTGGCATAATAATTGACTCTGCTATTCGCTTCAAGGTTGGTCTTACAAGCCGAGGAGGTGGATCAAGTAAATGAGTATTAACCTATTCATAATTATTACAAAGGAAGAGATAAGCTGAAATGCAATTTATGTAATAGGTCTGCTGATGGGAGCATGAGATGTTATATCTCGTTTTATTGACAAAACTCCAAAACCCCATGGCACTACAGCCCTTGAAGGGCCTTGGCGTACCAAGCGACCGCTGCTCAGCCCGAAGGCCTGCAGATTACGAGGTGATGTGTGGTCAGCACGCCGAATCCTTTCCACCGTTATTCTTGGCATTCTAAACCGGGGCCCGCTATCTCACCGTCAGAGAGCTGCTCAATTCTAATCACGTAGGTTGATTGGACCTCGAAACAGCGCTCAGGTCCAGGTAAAAATCCCTGACCTCACCGGGAATCGAACCCGGGGCCTGCGGATAAGAGGCAGGCACGCTACCCCTACACCAAGGGGCCGGCGGATTTTATTGAGGAACTAGCAAATGTCCACGTGCTTCGCTATGGTAGTCTACATTGTATTAGGATATCTCCGTAAATTACTGTAATGGCAGTGAGTAAGATTATATTAAATTGCAAGTCTCATAGCGCTATCCCAGAAACAAAACAGGGAGGACACTATACGTTGCTTCCGATGTAAGGTAGGCATTAGCGACGTTTTGTTGACAATGGCAGGCCACATTTCCTATGCCAATCACAATCGAGTTCGGGAGTTTTTACTCTAACGGCAGGCTCACTTGGTAACTGACATTCACAGAAGAGATGGGAGAAATTCCATTATAAAGACTGACCACTTTTCCTAATGCCAGTCAAAATCGAACTAAAGAAATTACTTTATAATCGAGAAATGCAGCGCTATCTAACGTATCAACAATTAAGTCATAGGACCAAAGTTGCAGATCTCTCCTAATTGAAAAGCGATTGTGCTGTCTGTTTTGTAATACGACTTACCGTTTAGCTACCAACAACCCCGAAACGAAGGTCTGCACTTTTATAAAGGCATCCATATTTCGATATTTTCCGGGTCCAAAAGTTATATATTTGAACAGCTTGGAATTTTTCTTCAAAGAAAACAGTGCCCAAGTTTCGGGGTTAGCACTCAAATACATACGGCGTAATTAAGGAAGTTAAGGAACAGTTGAGGAAGTTGAAATTAATAGAAAAGAGGATTGTGGCATCCAAGTGGGTATTTGAAAATAAACTGTCCCTCAATAAATTGTGATGTTATGAGTTACGGATATAAGAAGTCGGTAATAGAGGAGAAATTTAGGTGTAGGGATTCTTAAGCAAACATACAAGAAGATGACTTACGGTGTTATTATTTAAGCCTGAAGAGGCAATGCAGAGGCAATAAATTAAAGCGGAAAACAGAAGTAGAATAGAAATACAGTAACATTTACAGTAAATGGCAGAAAACACATTACGGTGTAAAATAATGGACTACCATCCGCAGTACTGTTCAAATATTAACAACGTCCCCTAGTGTTATTCGAGGACGATTGCAACTTTCAACGATATTCCGCCAATATTCCGCAGAATGGCCGAATGGCAAGAAGTCGGAGACGTTGCCATGGTAAACTGTTTTGTCGGTCTGTTGGTCACTCAACACAGAGCATGAAACCCACAGAAAATAGTAATTTTCTCCGTCATTTGAACAGTAACCGAAATTATCTACATAACAAAAATATTGCTTATATTAACGGAACGTTTCACACATAGTCCGTGGATTTGACAGAAAATCAATTCTATAAGATAAAATGGAAGAATACTGTTCTGGTTTTCCTATAAACTCCACGTCTATTACGAGCTTTTAAAATAATATGCTTATCAACACCTTCCCCGGCATGAGTATAGTCCAGTTTGAGATCTATACAGCTGTTTTGCCGTGATGGCGAAACAAACAGACGAACAGACACGATAAATAAAAACCACTGATACGGTCTTGAGTTGACCTTCTTCTTGTTTGGTTTTACAGCTGGGTTCCAGCCTTGACCGCCTCAACAACATGGCTCCAGGTGTCCCGAACCACTGCTTTCGTCCTCCATCCTCTGACTCCAGCTCCCCTTAGATCCTTTTCTACTTCATCCAGACATCTGAGTGGCGTTCGTCCCACTCTTCCGGTGCCCTAAGGTTCTGTAAATGTCACCTTCCTACAAGGATCATTTTCGTCCTTTCTATGCACATGCCCTAGCCATCTCACTCTTCTTGCTTTGATTTCGCTTACAATATACAATGATCGTACATTCCATGTTCCAAATCGTAGCCATTTATCCTTTCAGGGTCGTCTATGTTCAGCCCGTCCGTCTTCTGTTTGTTAAGGATTCGTAACAATTTCTTTTTTCCAGGGTGGGGCTGTTAACCGCCCGCCAACCTCCAACCTGGAGGACCAGGGAACTTTCTGTTATGGTTACCATACCTTAGCCAATAACGCCCCGTTTTAAGGCGCCGGGCATTTGCCTTCACCCATCCGCATACATGGTAGGATTTCCTGCCAACTAGAGCATTTCCCAGTATTTTCCAGAGGCACAGGCACCTCCACTGGGTCTCAATAACCAGCCATTCACCCTCACCATTTTCCCGGGCTTGGGACCGGCACAGAGTTGAGCTGGATTGCTCTCCCTATGGCTGCTTGAGTTGACCTAAAACGGATAAATATTAAAAAAATTGTCAAAACATACGAAATTACATACAGCGGATCCCCTACAACTTTATGTATATAGATTTCAAAATACGAACACACTCCAACGTCCATGCGAGATTAGAAAATCAGCATAGTCCTAAAGAAGGAAATAATTTGTTGTTTGAACATTCATATCATATGCTGAAATTTAACAATTATAGTCGTAATATTTATTGTTACTGTCTTGGGGGTATACTAAGTCATTTGGGCTACGTCCATGGGGAGGCAGGATTATAAATAAATGAAATCACCTCCTCCATCTGGACCAACCAACCATCTTTACTTAATGTTGACTGAATACTTCTGTCTTCTGTATATTTTACGTATACACATACACACACACACATGATGACCTGTTGCTAAGTATTAATTAATTTTATAGCGTCATAGGGAGTGATTGCCTAGTTGTACTTCCTCATAAATTACTTGTCACCACCATCACCTTTTATCGAATAACCACTGAAGACGTATTTGCACATCGTCCTCACACTTCTTGGAATGTCAAAGAAATAGATTTCTTTCTAACATTCGAAATTCCTCTAAAGGAAACGCCACAAAATTAAATCGTTCGTTAATACTATGATTAATACACTTTGTGAAGAGGATAGAATGCAATACGTTACAGATATAAGGCTGCATTAATTAACACTGAGTATTACGATTGGAAACCAGGCTTACTGTAGTATGGATATAACATGAACATTCGAATTTCACACCAACGTAGTACTGAACTAGCTTCACATCAGACTTAAATTAACCTTTTGGTGTTCTATCATTTGTTGACCACGTCTTTCAACTACTTCATTGAATTTGTTCCTAAAATATTGTCTTCTTGTATTCAATCATGTACTAATATATGCTTCATATTTCTTTAAAAAATTGGAGAGTAGATTCGATATATTTTTGCTTTTCTTCATTAAAAAAACTTCGCCAAGGGGAATTCCCTATAGAACTGCGACTTCTGTAGTACACATTTTCACATTCTTTTTAACTATTTGGCTTGTGTTTGAGTGTGCTCATATTTCATCGCTTGTTTGTTAGTATGCTTGCAAATAATCCATATATGACAGAATCTAGACCTGGACGGAGTCTTCGTATTGTGACCGCATCAGCATTATGAACAAATATTCTGAAATTAATATATGGGAAGAAGACATGCTTCGAGCTTCTTTGTCCGTATGGGAGATAGGTTGCATCATATTGAGCAACATACCCGAGTGGGTGGCGCCAAACTCAAGAGACTCATGGCTAAACGAACCCCCAAAGTGAGAGCGCACGACGAGAAAAGACAAGGAAGTAAAATATATCTAGTTAATTACGTCCCTAAAACAAAAGCCGGATGTCAGTAGTGCCAACGTGTGAAGGTTATTTTCGATGAATATTTGGTTAAACGTCGCATATATTATACAAATAAAACATGTCAAATCAAAATTGAGAATATTTGGTCCTTTACAAAATTGTAAGTCAGAATAATATAGCACCATGTATGAAATTACGCCGCAAAGCATTACGTAATCGGCCGGAGCGTGCCTATACTAGCCGCGAACTAATGCGTCCAATAGGGATTCCCAGAAGTAGGCCTGATTTAGGTCGTAGATAATAATTAATCTACCGATCGGTTTGGGTTCCGATTCACAGCAAGTGAAATTGATTCCTGGGCCACACAGTCTACCGCATCGCTATTACCGTAGATCTCGTAGGTCAAGAGATCTAGAAATTGTAGTGGGGAAACTCGCCCCGCCCATCTCCGACCCAGGGTGAAATCATATAAGGAACCGCCTGTGGGGGTGGAAATACAGTTGTCGTGAATTTCCAGAGGCATTCATACCGCCGGTCAGCGATCGGACTTTGCTTTTGTTTGTATGTGAAACCGCTCAAGTGAACGGGAGTGCGCTAGTGAAGTACTTATAATAGCACATTAATAGTGAAAACTTTGAAAACGGGACTGTCGTTCAAATTACGGGACGATCGTAACGTGTCGGGCGTATGATCAGACTGTGCCGATATTCGTACCGCGAGATCGACGAGCTATTGCGCCGTGCATTTGGAGAAAGAAACTGTTTTCTAGACAATGACAATGAAATCATGTGGATAAACACACTCGGAGAGAAGGAGGAATGTCCATGTTATATGATAGTACTATATTTTGAAGTGTAAGATGTACTTAAAACAGTACGTTAAAGTAGGCTTTGTCTGCAGGAGTACAGATAACTGTGACGGAGTTTTGAACACAGGAATCCACTATCACATTCCTTTAAGTTGGTTCAAACTGTAGCAGTGATCGTACTAGTGTCTGCCGTGAATTAACTTTGCTTGCTTAAGGTAGGAAAGTGGAGTTCCATATTTTCACATACGGCTTATATCGAGACTGTATTAACGGATTTATATCTCACCTACAGAGAGCTAGTAAAATTTTAGAGTTGCCAGTATTGGCTCAAGATAACTGTGACGTGTGGGGAAGGATTCTATGGGAACGTGGTGTGCTTAATCTTGTTCCAGTGCTTGTGATTTCAAGGATCATGAAGACTTCTAGAATCGACGCAAGATGTTTGGAACCCACGGCCTACCACAGCTTCAGGATGGAGTAAGCTACGCCCTCCCTAGGTTCGAATTATGGACAACCCGACACGATGTTGAGTACACATTTCTGATCATGTAAATGCGGGGGATTCTTGTTTGTTGTAAATATGTAGATAACATCAGAATATAATTAGAGCAATTGGATGAATATTATATTGTCAGATAGGGGTAGCTTAGAGTGGAAAGTAGGATAGTATTTTAATTGTGTGGGATTATCTGGGAATGGACAATTGTGAGTTTAATTGCAAGCACCTTAATTTGATTATTCTAATTGAATATGCATGTGTTGTTTATTTTAATGTTTGAGAGTGCTTTAGAGGGGGAGGAAATCGTTAATGTTTTTGTTAACGTAGTTGCCTTCTTCTAATTTAGATATTCATTATGAGTCAGAAGAGCATGACGACAGGGTCTTCACATTTACTTTTTGATATATTATTTTAAATGCGGGATAGAAAGGCACTCTATTCATAAAATTCCTCTGTAGTTTAGATTGCATGTTTAGAGTAAGAAATGGATGCACAACCTGTGTGTGAAGAAAACGGCGCACTCGGGACTCGAAAGACCATCCTCCCCAATGTAGCTAGGCCCATGTCTTATTATTATTTGGGATTAAATGCTTTCATTTTATTTAAAGTTATTTTACTTTACAGTTACATATCTTTTGTTTTGAGTTTATGCTCATTTTATGAAACCATAGGGAAATCTCCGATACGATGAGCTGTGTGTGAACCCAAGCCATCTGTGAATAATAGATGAGATAAACGATGAGACAGCGAGATATTGTGATGTGTTTCTAGAGTGCAGAGCATTCACGAAGTGATTTGAGCACTGGTAGTGTTACGTTGATGCAGTTGTATTGAAATGATTGGCTGCAGAGATGCATCGAGAATACGTCTAGTTGTAGGGAGACTTGTTTGAAAGAAGTGAACCTCTCCCTGGTCGGGGAGCGTTAGCCTACCCTTAAGATTTATGGCTGGAGAGACGGCCTAAAGGGTCAGATTTTCGGTCGGAGGGGTACAACTGGGGAGGAGGACAAGTACCTCGCCTAGGTGGCTTCACCTGCAATGCTAAACAGGGCCCTTGTAGGCGGATAGGAAGATTGGAAGGGATAGATAAGGAAGAGGGAAGGAAGCGGCCTTATGTCAGGTACCATCCCGGCAATTGTCTGGAGGAGAAGTGGGAAACCACGGAAAACCACTTCGAATCGAAAACCCCGCTACTCAGTTGGATTTCGATTCCCACCTCAGTCATGAAGATGGCACATTATTTGATTACTACCGGTACGTTTGGGCCACGTTATTTAATACTGAGATGAGATTTAAATGACACCATCACTAATTAATTAAACGGCGCATTTAACTGCGAAGACATCAGCCATTTATTTATTTATAGTTTAATTGTAGTTAGTTCTAAGTTAAGTTGTAGTGTGACTCAGAAGTGTGTTATTTTTTGTTTTGTTTGTTTCATTTTCCCAATGTGGTTTTATTTTCATGTTTTCTTGTTTCAGGTTATTTTAGTTGCCATTTTATTGAATTACTTCATTAGGGAGATACATCCTGATATGTATATGCGTACACCATTATGCGTTTGGTCTTTCATGGCTGTACACATCCTCAGGGCAAATGTTCGTTTATAGTGGGTTGTATTAGATCCAATTTCATTTATTTTACAGTGGGAAGAACATTATTAGGTAGGATCTTGTTACTGAAACAAATCTGAATAACGGAAGGTTTATAACACCTGACTTGGAAATTAGTATTGGTTAATGAGATGTATAACAGGATAATTTCAAAATCTAAAGTAGCCTATGTTTGTATGATAAAATGACTGTACCTATATTTCTGAATTTCAGCGAATATTATCCGATGTATGGAGGTTGATGCATTTTTAGAATTGAAAGAAAGCAAATTAAAGATTGATGCAAACTAGTGTTCGTGTCACAGGATAATGATACTTACCGAACAATGTAATTGATTTACCACTTCATTACATTGTAAAAGGCGCATATTAATAATCATTACCCATCATTTTACGGGAGTAACTTGAATGATAATTTCATTTACGGGCTTCGACACTGTCAGAGTAATTAAATCTTAATATTTTTCTCTTTTAGCTTTCAACCTAATAATATTCTGTGGTTCCGTCCAGTTGATAGCGGAGGGATTTATTGAATAAAGAATGACCGACCTGAATATCTCAGTTATTTTCTGTGTAGAGTAGATAATCCATCCATGTATAATCATGTATAATATTATTTCATCTATTGGTATATAATATGTTCTGGATATCATGAATATGTAACATTTGTGAATGACAGTCATGTTCAGATACCAAAATGGAACCAGAATAAGTTCACCACAGGCTGTCGGATATAAAATCATCGGGATTATTTTTTATTATTAAATCCTCGATTTTGAATACTCATCGCCCAATACGACTCCAACTATAACCATGTTCACGTTATCTCGGATGTTTATAAACTCGACATCATGTGCGACCTCGTTTAATCAGTGAATAGCTGTGGCGCACATAAACTTCAGACCGTTCTCTTTGGTAAAAGGACCTGTGAAAGGACCTGAGTGCCGAGGCCCATGCCTCCGAGTGTACAGGTGCATAGCACATATTATAGCATATATGTGGCGCTCAATGCCAAGGCATAACTATCACGAGACAAGTATGATTTTTGTATGAAAAGCAACATAGAGGCCTACAGATCACGGGACAATTACTTCGTTCATAAACTGTGACCATTGCAATGAACTAGCTATCACGAGGAAGTCACAATTCTAGGTGATGCATAATGGATCCTGAATGCTAACATGCCGTGATTGTGTTAAAATAATAACGACTTAAGTCACACATCAATATTGTTGACTGAGGTTTTGATGGTTCTATATCGATGGTATATGGTTAGGTCTAAGATTATTCTGGAACGGTGTAATATAGGAATACAACGTAAGGCGGAGGTATAATGAATAGTTAATAATAATTTACATGATGATATACCAAACGAACACGGTAATGGAATTCAGATTTGTTTTCGTTAAACATGATTCTCCTTGGTATGGTCACGGGATTACTGCGCGAGGGATTCGCTAATAATTGTGGAATATTAGTTTTATATCGTTGATATAACTTAAAATTTAGGTATCATTTATTAATTATGAGTACAACGGATAAAAATCAGACCCAAATCTGAACAGCTAGCACCTCAAATAAAAATTAGAATGCATGCCTGTTGGTCGCTAGAATGTGATGCACTTATTGAAACAAGTAAAGAGGCATGGCAAAATTGGCAATCACAGAAAACAGGAAAAAGCAGGCTAAATTTCACTGTAGTTATGGAACTGAAAGATAAAAATATAAAAAAGGGTTAGAAGGCATATGGAAACAAAACTCTCCTCCAAATTGATGAACAATTTTCCAAAAGCCAAAACGCCACACGAGAAGCTTCTACAGAACTTTCAAACAAAATTTACCTATTTTTCTTTTTTTTTTGCTAGTGGCTTTACGTCGCCCCGACACAGATAGGTCTTATGGCAACGATGGGAGAGGAAAGGCCTAGTAGTTGGAAGGAAGCGGCCGTGGCCTTAATTTAGGTACAGCCCTACCATTTGCCTGGTGTGAAAATGGGAAACCAAGGAAAATCATCTTCAGGGTTGCCGACAGTCTGGATTCAAACCCACCATCTCACAGCCGCGCGCAAATATTATCAAGATATAAAGCATCCACTCTCCAATTTCGGGATGTGAACGGGGCCATCGCTCACAATAACGCAGAAAATTAAAAGATACTAGCAGAATACTTCGAAAACCTCTTGAATTGTGAACCAATCCTCGAAAATTTTGAATCAATACCAAGTTACTTTGAAAATCAAGATTCAGATCCACCGAAAACTGACGAATTACTAAAAGATCATTTCAGATCTAAGAAATAACAAAGCTTCTGGAGAAAAGCACATAGTGGCCGAATTGTGGAAAAAGGCTGACAAAGATGCAATTACATCCCTTCAATTTTTCGATAAAATCTGGAAAAAAGAAGAAATACCCATAGAGTGGTAAACAGTTATCATCCACCCTTTTAAAAGAAAGGCCTGAAAACTGACCCAAACAATTATAGAGGAATATCATTGCTGGACGTAACAGAAAAGATTCTTTCTAATGTTCTTTTAAACAGGGCAGAGCCACAAATGGACCCACAACTTGGGGAATACCAGGGAAGTTTTAGAAAGGCTAGGTCATGCATGCTCTGAACAAATACCAAAAATCAAGGGCAAAGACGTACGTAATCTCCTTCATTGATTTCAAAAACGCATATTATTCGATTGATAGATGATCCCTGTTATCAGTCCTGGGGGAAATGGGTTTGTATAAGAAAACAAATAATGTCATGAAAGCGACTATAAAAAATACGTTTTCTAAAGTTAAATTCATGCGTGAACTATCAGATTCCTTCGAAATGAGAACGGGAGTATGACAGGGGGACGGGCTCTTACCGTTGTTCAACTGGGCGCTTGAGAAAGTATTCAGAGAAGGGAACAAAACATAAAGAGTGGAATGAGACTAGGTTGCAAAAAGAAGAACCTTAAAATCAATTGCATTGCTTTCGCAGATTATATGGCCTTGTTTGCTGAAACAATGCAGGAAGCAGAGAAAGTGGCAGCTAAAGTAGGCATTCACATCTCCTTCGAAAAATACAAAATCATGTCAAACAGCTAACAACCACCTAAATACCTCAAAGTCCAAGAACAAATGATTGAAATAGTAGAAGAAATCAAATATCTAGGAGAATGGATTTGTTCGAATTCTGTGGAATGCAAAGCAATGGAATCGAGGAAATATAATCTTGAACTGACCTTCCAACTAACAAAAGATACATACAACAAGAAATCCCTTTCATGGGGGTCCAGCATTAAACATGACAAAATAGTGATTAAACTAGAAGCACTATACGCAACAGAAACACTGAACATGAATTTCAAAGGTCAGGTGGAGAAAAATGTGCTAAAAGAAAGGAAAATTTTGAGAAAGATCATTGGACCAAAATTTCAGGAAAATAATATAACATTCAGCAAGAATGAAACGCTCTAAAAGAAAATTTTAAAACCCTGAGATACTATACAAACAGGAAGGATACATTTTTACGGTCATCTTCTCAGAACTAACTCTAATAAAAACAAACAAATCTTTGACTTCTTCCGTAATCGCAAAACAAAACCCAGCTGGTTTAAAGAAACTGAAAAAGACCTATTAGAAATACAACTTACAGACAGGAACAGCTAAACTAATAACTAAAGACGAAAATATAATCTTCCTTGGCAAATCTACATTAAAATACAAACCTAGTATCTAGGAAAACTAGAGGAAACGAAGATCAGTTAGAATGGAGAAATACTGAGCACTAAGGAAAGGACAACAGGCAAAGAAGTGATTGATCCAACGCACCCCGAAGCTGGTAAAACTACAGAAGAATAAAGTAATAATTTTCTTCGATTATAGACTATGAAAACACATTATCTGTATCAATATGTTAAAAGAATAGGTTCACTGGTGGCAGTGGTCATTAGAGCGTGAAATCTAAAATTTTGGTCTCACATCGTGCTTGGCGGGTCCCAATGTTGGCTGGCAGGGTAGAGAAGGTGGTGGTATTCAGTTTTGAATCACTAGAATGCGTGACAAAAGTCTGGATTAAATTTGAAACCCCTGCGCAGTGTTCACATGAAGCGAGGGCGTATGGCGCTGTTCATGGTGATTCTTCCGTTGGAGGGGAACGTAAAACCTTGAGCAGACCCGTTGTTGCTGTTCGACAGGAGCAGGCTATGTGCCGGCACAGAGCTTTACCCTGTTTATTCCTTCTATTATATATAACGTCGATCGTCAAAGGCTGTATGAATTTCGTGTATTAAATCAATTTAATTTAAATGAGCCGACCATCCAACGTACAAATTCTCCATGAGAAAGACTAAAATTGTAAACAAATACAAAATATGTAAAGATAAAATATGCAGTTACTACGAATAACTGAAGGTAAACGATGCGTTTGGAGAATGTTGAATGACTTAAGTCACAGGAAGGACAGAAATTACTCGAAATTCGCAGACCTCCATGTCTAACATAAGAATGTCAGAAGACGCGGAGTAAATGAGTTAATGATACTGGACGAGGCAACCACGGCTCCCCTTTACGCGCTATCAGCAGCAGGCCAGCTACTTATAAGGAACTACAAATCGCCTATGGCTAGGGAAGTGATCTTGCTTGGTGCCTAGCAGTGATTCCTCACTGTTACAAACGAGATGTTATCCAGTGAAATTTTAAATGTTCTACTTCATCGGCCAAAATTAAGAATTAACTTCACTAAATGGTTTATAAAACTTAAATAGAGAACTAGGTCAAATTGCACTCCTGAGATTAAAAAAAACAGTATTTCAAATAATATTGTACCGCTTTCACTTGGTTCTTCTTTTCGTCCAAGTTATAGTACTATGTTTTCTAAACGAACAATATTTTTGCCCAAGAAACGAACAAGTGAATATCAGCAACCAATTGGTTCTGAATAGTTTGACAGGTGACCAAATAACGTATATTAGCAATAACATGATAGTATGTTACGAAGTTAATGAAGTTAATAAAGCTGGTTTGTGCAAAGGGACGAGATCGAATCTACGGAAGCTTTCAGGCAGAAATTCAGACAGACGCAGCTTTCTTATTAAATTCTTAATTTCCTCTAAATTTAGCCTTCTCTGTCACAATGAATAAGTCACCAGGATAAACTTTAAGGTAATTGGAAATTCTAAATGGACTATTAATATACCTTATGAATAAATTTACACCTTCCAGGTTTTATACGACATTCGAATTGAATCAAAACAAGTATTATACTTCCTTACAAACCATATTGAGTGCAGTTGTAGCACGGAGTAGTACTTTGACGTTCATGGAGTGGAGAGATTTATCCCAATTTTAAAGTTTAGATAGTCTGAGGGCTGGTTCGGGGTCCACTCAGCCTAAGTGATTACAATTGAGGAGCGTTTTGACAGTGAAAGGGCGGCCCCCGTTTTGCAAGCCAAGAATAACGGCCGAGAGGATTCGTCGCGCTGAACACACGACACCTCATAATCTGCAGGCCTTCTGGCTGAGCAGCAGGCTGCTTGGTAGGCCATGGCCCTTCGGGGCTGTTGCGCCATGAATGGGTGAGGGTATAGTTCGTGATTTTGACTGTCGTTGAAGTCAAGCTTACGTACTAGTTATCGATGAGAGTTCTGAAAGAAATCCTCAATATGTATTCAGTTTGGGATACATTTATAAACTCCATATTTACGCACAGTCAGTGAAATTTAAGCTTGATTTGCCACAAACCGATGACGATAATATTTCGAATACGTCTAAAGATCTTGTGTGTGTGTTATAAAGTTACATATTTCTCTACGAGGGTTTTATACTACACAAAATATCCGGATGTTTGAAAGATGAATGCTTCAAGCGCGTCCTAAACCGGCATTTACACAAAATACCGACATGAATAAAGAGAATTAAATATGTTTTGTATACATTGTCTCTGATCAGTGTATTCGAAGTTATGTGGAATGCACAGTAATTTTAAGGCTACTCCTTAAATGTAGATAATATTAACTAAAGTTCTTAAGTATGCTATATCAGAAGAAGGTAGAAATTGAAGAGGCATGAGTTCCTAAAATTTTTGAAGGAATTGTAAAGTGTCCCATTACATCATATTTTGCTCTAAAACAAAGATTGCAAATACAGAAATTGTAAACATCTACAAACCACCTTGTCAACCTTGGAGCCTAAACGAGACCATCCTGAATATACAGCACCCAGCCGTAATCCTTGGAGTTTTTAACAGTCAGAACACTAAATGGGGTTATAACTATACCAGCAAAAAGGGACAAGATGTGTCTGAATGGGCTGATGCCGAAGATCTTTTTCTATTGCTTGATGCCAAAGAAAAGGGCTCCTTCCACTCTACCAGATGGAATAAGGACTATAACCCTGATCTGTGTTTTGTATCAAAAGCCTCTCTTGCAAGACCTCTACACTGTACAAGGAAAATTCTGAACAACCTTCCCCGAAGCCAACACAGACCAGTACTTGTCAAAGTCGGCCTGGAAATACCTGCCATCAAATCAGTCCCACTTCCCCCCTGGAATATTTCCAGAGCCAACTGGTCTAAATTCACCAGCGAACTGGAACATAATGTACAGTGGATTCCTCCTACAACAGGGAATTACGAGCGCTTTGTCAAACTAACATCCGCTATCGCGAAAAAGCATATCCCAAAAGGATACAGGAAGGATTATATTCCTGGATGGAATCCAAAATGCAAATAGCTATACGAGGAATATATGCTCAGCAGTGACCCTGAAATTGCAGATGAACTGATCCAATCTCTATATTCATCTAGAAAAGAAAAATGGTTCAATCTCATGGAATATATGAGTTTTCAACATTCCAGTCGAAAAGCTTGGTCACTTCTAAGGGAACTTGGCAACAGCACTCCCAAATTCGGTCCCAGGAGCTCTAAGATAAAACAAAACGAAGTGGCAAACAGATTAGTTAGCCTGACAAGAAAACCTGTCGGCACAAATAAGAAAGAATCAAAAAGAATTCAACGAGAACTAAAATCGAGGATAACCCAGGCCAAAGCAGTCTCTCAGTTTTCCTGTGACTTCACAGCTGCTGAGATGTCAACTGCGCTAAAAGAAATAAAGTCAGGAAAAGCAGCTGGATTGGATGGAATATACCCAGAATTCCTTATACATTGTGGCCCCCGAACAACCGAATGGCTTGCCAAATTTTACAGCAATATCTTACATGTTGGACAACTACCATCAATACTGAAAAGAACTAAAATAGTAACAATCCTTAAACCAGGGAAAAGTGGAGACAGTGCAGAAGATTACAGACCCATAGCCCTTTTAAGTGTCTGCTACAAACTACTGGAGAGAGTAATATACAATAGAATCTCAGTCAAAATCTTAGAGCACTTACCACTTGAACAAGCTGGCTTCAGACCAAGCCGCAGCTGTACCGACCAGGTGTTAGCCTTAACCACCCATATTGAGAGGGGATTTCAAGATCGAAAGAAGACCGTAGCAGTGTTCGTAGATCTGTCATCAGCTTATGACACAGTCTGGCGAAAAGGAATGATCCTTAAATTCCTGAAGTTAATTCCTTGTAAGACGCTTGCCACCCAGCTGAATAATATGTTGGCTAATAGAATGACTGAAGTACACCTACACGGGAACATAAGTAAAACTTACAAACTGAGTGACGGATTACCACAGGGATCGGTACTGGCCCCATAGCTCTTCAACGTATATCCAGCAGATCTGCCTTCAACTAATGCTAGGAAGTTTATATACGCTGACGACATCTGTTTGGCAGCCCAGTCTGGTGATTTTGCTCGAGCAGAAACCACACTCACTAAAGATCTCTGCAGAATTGATAATTATTTTAAAACCTGGCGACTGAAACCAAACATAACAAAAACAGAGGTCAGCTGCTTTCATTTGAGCAACAGACAAGCCAATTATGTCCCTCGGGTTTAATTCAGAGGTCATATACTGAAGTTCAATCCTCATCCAAAATATCTAGGCGTTACCTTGGATCGATCCTTGACATACAACGAACATGTACGCAAAACATCTGCCAACATCAAAACCCGCAATAACAACCTGCACAAACACACAGGAACAAGCTGGAGCCCATCTGCATCCACCCTCCGAACTACAGCACTTGCGTTAGTATACCCAGTAGCCGAATACTGCTGCCCAGTATGGCTCAGGAGTGCCCACACAAAAAAGATAGACAAAACGATACAATGAGGACTATATCAGGAACCATCCAATCCACACCTTTGGATTGGTTACCAGTTCTTTCAAATATTCCACCTCCTCATCTCCGAAGACAAATGGCACTGAAGAAAGAATGGCTTAAATGATGTGACAATCCTCTCCTACCAATACATCAAGACTACCTACGTAAAGATCTCAGGCTGAAATCTAGGAACCCTTCTTGGTTACTAGGAAAGAGGCTAGCCCAAGATGAATTTCATACTAACACTGCCTTGCGCGATGGGTGGGCAGCTTCAAACACTGACAGATTAGGTCTAATTTCGGATCCAGTTATGCAACCTCCTGGTTTCAACTTACCCAGAAAAATCTGGTCATCACTTAATCGGATCAGAACTCAACATGGCAGATGCAACTTCTGGAAACACAAGTGGAAGATTACCAGCGACCCTTATTGCGACTGCTCTGACGTGCCTCAGACCGTTCAATATATCGTCACAGAGTGCCCACTCCGAAGATTCAGTGGGACAATAAAGGATATCCACGAGGCCAGTGATGAAGCTGTGAGTTGGCTAACAAAACTGGACATTCAGCTTTAGCAGCAATGCAGATATTGATGAGCTCCAATGTATAAATATTGTTTGTTTATTACGTACTTGTTCTGTGTGTATAGATGAAACTGTTTTTCGTGTAATTGTGCATATTTGTAAATAACCGAATTGTAACAATGCCCTCATGCCATACGAAATATATATAAATATATATATAATCAATAATTAACATTAGTCTTAGCGTTTTAGGGAGTAATCATATTTCTATTTAAAGTACCATACAAAGTAAATGTTTTCGATGGAGCATAAACGTACAACTTTAAATGGAAAGAGAAAGAAATCTGCATTACAAATTTTAATGGCAAAGCTTCTTAGAATTCGTATATCTGTACGGTTTAGAGAGCGAGGCTTAAGAAGTTTACAGTAAAAGTACCCCAAAGCATTTCAATTAAGAAGATTAGTACATTCTTAAAGCACCTGCGATTTCAGAGACAGGATATCACGTGATTACTCCAGGAAATAAACTACAGTTTAAGTACTCCTGTTAACAGTATAGAAGACATCGTAATTGTTAGTAAAACATTTGCTTATTCCGTGTCAAGAAAATAAAGTGAAATTCTTTACGTTTCGCAGAGAACTGTGCTATGCGTCATCAGAAGAAAATCTTGACTGTCCACGAGAAAGGCTTCTTCTTGCTGAAATAGTCAATTTATACAAAAAAATACATGTAGTAGGTTGGCTGTCAATATTCTTTCCATAAATGAGTGTCAAGGTAGAGTGAAACTGTAAAATAAATGTATAGGAAACGTTCAATATCGTACTTTAAATTCCATATTTCAGAATAATAATTGTTTAATAATATTCTGGTCCCAGAAATTCACTTGGGAGGATTTGTTGCCAGCGTCTGCATCATTAATATATTGCATTCAGCAAAAGAATCCAACTAGCCACTTTCACTCCTCCAGCATGTAACCACAGAGAGGTGTCCCTGTTGAATCGTCCAGCCCAGTGGAAGACTGGGCAGGCAAACCCAGCTGGAAGCTGTATCGATGAGCCGAACTGTTCTGGTGGACTCCAAGGCTTCTACAAGCATGGTACTACAGAGTAGCCATAAAACATCTTGTGGCAACCTCTAAGGTTAACAACCCTAGTTCTAACGTGAAAGCGTACGAGTCAAAAAAAATTCAAGTCTAAATGTGATGCCATAGCGTTCAAGAAAGTCACTCCAGGGAGCAGGCCCTCAGATAATTCCATCGTCGTGAAAGACATGACGCACGAGTCTCGTTCGGATTCTGCGGAAGACTCAACGTCTTTCAAGAGACAAATCGGAGCGCCTCGTTGTATCCCAACCAGTCAGAAACTTGGAGCCATATAAAATACCTTTCTACCAATATTCAGTATAAACTTCCTTATACAAAATGGCAAGCTGGAAAACCCTCACCACAGCCCTACACAAAAGTAAGATATCCAGAATTTCCCTACAAGAAACACTATACACAGACAAAGAGACCTTTGAATCCGAAGGTTATCGTCTCTTCAAGAGCGAAGCTCAAAAAGTGGTTCCTCATCGGATCTGTAATACTTCAAAGTAGGTCCAGGCTCCTTAGATCGGTTGCAAACTTCAAACCAGTGAATGACATATTATCCATATTAACAGTCAAATGTATCCAGGTGACCTACACCCTAGATAATGCACGTGGCCATGCAAATTATAAAAACAGGTCTTAGCCAGACGAGGAAGTAACTTCTGTGACTTACTGGATGAAATCTAGCCAAAATTCCCAAATACCATGTGCAAAGTCTTCTGGGTGATTTCAACGCCCAACACGATCGAGAACAAAAACACAAGAAAATTTTAGGAAATGACTCTGAACGCAAAATAACCACAAACAGAATGGCAAGAGGTCGGTCTCCATTTGCGAAAATCATAATCTGAACGTCAGGACTCACTTTCACCATCTACCCAGAAATAAGACGGTATGGCAATCTTCCATCCAAACCGTCGGAGAGTTCCAAATAAATCACGTAGCGATCTCCAGAGTAAAAATAACCCTTATACTATTGACGTTAAAGTAAAAAAGTGGCTTCATACCACTACATGCCTACAAACAAATTCAGACAGATCGCCGCAAACCACAGGAGGACCCTCAAACAGATCATACGATCGATTTGACAGTGACAAACTTCGACAACGGATCACGGAGTTCAAGGAAGAGGTTAGACCAAGCGACTGAGACTTCAATAACACCAAATTGCGCCTGATTGAGGCCGCAAAGGACGTTTCAGAAATTAAAAGAACCAAAAATTCATGCCTGGTTGGATCATACTGTCGATGATAGCGCAAAGAAAAGGTCGATGCATAGAAACTTTACCCATCGAAATCGGAAATTGACTGGGAACCTACAAAATCCAACGGGTAAAAACAGCTAGATTGATCAGGACTGAGAAATGAAAAGTACGAAGAGTTACTTATTGGAGAGATACACGGTACATTGAGGACTCCCAAATGATGAAAACTATGACTGATTAGGTGGCTACTTCAAGAATATACTTAACTGTGATAAACGCCAATGACCAATGGAGACCAAGGAAACCATTCTCAGGTGCCCAGCATCCATACACCCCGGCAAAAGAGAAGTCAAACGCTACATTGCCCGTCTCAGAAACAACAATGTGCCTGGTGGAGATTCAGAAGTTGCAGAATTGTGGAAATATGCCCCTGATGAATCAGATGAAATATTTCAAAAACAAGTAGAAAAAAATATGATTTTAGGAAACTCTACCAGAAGATTGGAAAGCGGCCCTGATCCATCCACTGAATAAGAAAGGTAGCGTGGAAAACATCAGAAAGTACAGAGGAATATCCCTGTTACAGTTAACTTACAAAATTCTCCCACTTGCCATCCTGGAGCGTTTAGAAGCCCAAGCTGAGCATCAAATAGGTTAAAACCTAGCGGCCTTCAGCATAAGTCGCTCTACAGGCGAGCAGAGCCATAACCTTAAAGCGATCATCAGGTTTTTTTACTCTAAGTTCCACACAGTACGTGTCAGTCTTTGTGGGCTTCAAGAAAGCGTACGAATCGATAGACCGCGAGTTGCTCCTTAATGAATTCGGGATTAACCAGAATCTTCAGGCATTGATTAAAGCTATCATTACAGATACCAAGTCAAAGATAACTTCCCAGGATATCGCGCACTTTAACTTTGAAGTCAAAACAGGAGTCAGATAAGGCGATGGGCCCCCTGCAATGCTTTTCCACTGCGTTCTTGAGAAGATCACCAGAACTTGGCGAACTAGATTGATGGAAACTGACTTTAGCCCACTCAGAATGGGAAATAAATCCAAGGGGATCATGATGACATCACCATTATATCAAATTGTTAAAGGATATCGCTAAAGAAACTGGTCTTCAGATATCGTTTGAATAAACAGAAGTAATGGCTAACTTGAAAGGCACACCACCAAACTCCGGACGAAGTATGGAGGCATCAGCCGAGTACAAAAATGTAAGAATCTGGGTGAGACCTCCGTGAAAAATAAATAATAAGTACAATACTGATGAAAATTTGCAACTCTGTTTGAGACTTAGTTTTGAAAGTATATTTCACCACTACCGCATCTTTCACTTTGTTGGATTAATTAAATTCCTCATGCGTATTTCAATTGCTCTTATATTCTTACTTGATATTCCGAACTGACTCAACTTATATAGGACAGCCCATCGACACACCGTGTAAAAAGCGTTCTCAAAATCGATTACCGTGATGTATAGTTGCCTCCTTTCTTCGTAATGTATTTATCCATTTATCGTATGTTATCACATGTCCTCATTCCCTTTCTAAATCTTGATTTTATTCTCTGCCCTATTCATTAGTCTGTTTGCCAATATCCCTGTCTATATATATGGTTTTCCCCGGAGTAGTATAATACAGGGATTCGGCCGCCTCCTCCCGCGGGAAATTTGAATTCTGGCGGGAAATTTGAATTTTGGCGGGAAATTTGAATTTTGGCGCGAGATTTGAATTTGTAAACAAAGCCACGTGCTTTTTGACAGCTGTCATCGACAACAACGCATCGCTAACCTCACTGCTGCCATCTTGACGGGCCTAAACCTCAGTAGCGCCAACTTAACCTAACTAGCGTGAGGTAAACAAAGCCACGTGTTTTTTGACAGCCACGTGCTTTTTGACAGACAACAACGCATCGCTAACCTCAGTACTGCCATCTTGATGGGCCTAAACCTCAGTAGTACCAACTTAACCTAACTAGCGCGAGGTAAACAAAGCCACGTGTTTTTTGACAGCCACGTGCTTTTTGACAGACAACAACGCATCGCTAACATCAGTACTGCCATCTTGACGGACCTAAACCTCAGTAGTACCAACTTAACCTAACTAGCGTGTGGTAAACAAAGCCACGTGCTTTTTGACAGCTGTCATCCGCCATCTTTAAACTACAGAGCACTGTGCTGCCCTCTTTTTCGTAGTAGATGTAAAATTCGTCACCTGTCATCCGCAGTGCTGCCATCTTGGCGGGCCTAAACCTTAGTGCTACCAACTTAACCTCACTAGCTCGAGATAAACAAATCCACGTGGTTTTCTGACAGCTGTCATCCGCCATCTTTAATCTATAGAGCACAGTGCTGCCCTCTTTGTGGTGGCGGATAATTTGAAAAATGCTTTTTGACAGCAGCCATCTTGCATCGCAAACCTCAGTGCTGCCCTCTTTAGCTAGATACCTGTGGAGGCAGACAATTCCACGTGACAGCAGCCATCTTTGAGCACAGTGCTGCCCCTCTTTGTGGCGGGGGGGAAATTCCACGTGCTCTTGTTTGGAAACAAATTCACGTGCTATTTTCTGACAGCTGTCATCCGCCATCTTGCATCACAAACCTCAGTGCTACACTCTTTAGCTAGATACCTTTGAAATGTGGTGGCGGAAAATTCTACATGCTCTTGTTTGGAAACAAACCCATGCGCTTTTCTGACAGCTATCATCCGCCATCTTTAATCCGGAGAGAACCGTGCTGACCTCTTTAGCTACTTACCTTTGAAATGTGGTGGCGGCAAATTCCACGTCCTCTTGTTTGGAAACAAACCCATGTGTTTTTTTGACAGCTATCATCCGCCATCTTTAATCCAGAGAGAACAGTGCTGCACTCTTTAGTTGAAATGTGGTGGCGGCAAATTCCACGTGCTCTTGTTGGGAAACAAACCTATGCGCTTTTTTGACAGCTATCATCCGCCATCTTTAATCCAGAGAGCACCGTGCTGCCCTCTTTAGCTACTTACCTTTGAAATGTGGTGGCGGCAAATTCTACGTGCTCTTGTTTGGAAACAAATTCTACTCGCTCTTCAGCTGTCATCCACCATCTTTAATCCAGAGAGAACAGTGCTGCACTCTTTAGTTGAAATGTGGTGGCGGCAAATTCCACGTGCTCTTGTTTGGAAACAAACCCATGTGCTTTTCTGACAGCTGTCATCCACCATCTTTAATCCAGAGAGAACAGTGCTGCACTCTTTAGTTGAAATGTGGTGGTGGCAAACTCCACGTGCTCTTGTTTTGAAACAAACCGATGCGCTTTTCTGACAGGTGTCATCCGCCATCTTTAATCCAGAGAGAACAGTGCCGCACTCTTTAGTTGAAATGTGGTGGCGGCAAATTCCACGTGCTCTTGTTTGGAAACAAATTCTACTCGCTCTTCAGCTGTCATCCACCATCTTTAATCAAGAGAGCACCGTGCTGCCCTCTTTGTGGTGGCGGATAATTTGAAAAATTCTTTTCGACAAGCAGCCATCTTTAATCCAGAGAGAACAGTGCTGCCCTCTTTAGCTACTTACCTTTGAGGCGGTTAATTTGAAAAATTATATTTAACAAGCTGCCATCTTTAATGAAAAGAGCATCGTGGTGCTATCTTGCAGGTAAATTTTACGTCACAGCTGTCATCCACCATCTTGCATTGCTAACCTTAGTGCTGCCCTCTTTAGCTACTTACCTTTGAAATAATCTATTTGACAAGCTGTCACCCGCCATCTTGCATCGCAAACCTCAGTGCTGCACTCTATGTGGTGGCGGATAATTTGAAAAAATCTTTTTGACAAGCAGCCATCTTTAATCAACAGAGCACCGTGCTGCCATCTTTAGCTACCGCCATCGTACATCGCTTACCTCGCTGCTGCACTCTTTAGTTGAAATGCGGTGGCGGTAAATTCGAACAAGTTTAATCACGCATCGGGAAAGCTAGAGTATGCACGTGCTGCAGTGATGACGTCATCATGCATGTTTAGACTTGTCCGTTTTCTTAAGAGTAAGTCGGTGTAAGGAATGCAATAAGTATGCATCATAAAAACAAGAGTTTGCATGTGCTGCAGTGATGACGTTATTGTGCATGTTTAAACCCGTTCGTTGACTAAAAGCTTTAGTCTTCGAGAAACAGTGATAGAGAGTGGAGTGTAAACATGACGAAGACATTAATAGTTGATGTGCAAGGCTTTAAAGTAAACGGAAACAAATTTGTGTTTAAAGAGGTGGCTGTGTTAGATTGCAGTGTGTTGTGGGCACCAAAACTTGTTAGTTTAGTATTTAGTCCACCGTTCCCTTACTGTTTGCAAACAGATGAAAATAAAAAGCAGACTCAGTGGATTGAAAACAATTTAGGTTTGAAGTGGGAAGAAAAAGGAATACCTTATCGTTTTCTACCTTTAATGATGAATGCACATTTGTCAAGAGCAGATCTTGTTCTTTTAAAGGGTTGTGAAAAGAAAGAATGGTTGCGTGATTTTCTACCATCATCGTGTGAAGTTATCGACATGCATGAATTGGGGTGCCCATCATTTAAAACTCTTCCGAAAGGGCATAGTAGAGAAACTAGTAAACAGTCTTTACAACATGTATGCATGCTCTTTGATTTGTTGTGTCGCAGTGCATGCCGGGAAGTGAACAACATATGTAAACTGCAGTGTCGAAATAACCTTAGTGTAAAAGAAACATTTCTAGAGTAAAGACATCATGTCATTTCTAACAGATACTAAGTGTAACGCAGTTGAAAAGGCGATCGTAAAGTTTTATGCATGCAAAAAGAAACTAAGCACTTTTACAGAAGAAGAGTTAAATGCATTACCAAAGGCATTTTTGGTTAATGTAGCTGCGAATGCTGTAAAGAAGATTTGGGATAAGGTGCCTCGTGAGTGGACTCAAGATCCTGTTTTGTCAGAGCTTCAAATGTGTAGTTTACATCATGAACACGTGAGTTTAGGTAGAAGACCTTCTGTGAGACAGTGCCGTACATGTCAACTAATTAAACTGTATCACGGACCTAAAACTAACGAGTTGTCTTCGCTTATAAACACTTATCATGGCTGTGGAGAGAGTAAACAAGGAAAAGGTGAAGAAACGTGCTGGGAGAAAGATGAGGAAGCATGTTGGGCGTGGACTCATCAATAGAGTGATTGATCTTCTTTTCTTCGTGCTTCATCTCCCCTGCGGCCCTAGAACACGTTCGCCTGACACGTAGTTACATGCTGCCTGCATAGAGTATGTCGTGTAGCTGTTAAAATCTGCTTCGTAAAGTTATGCTGTGTGTGTTATTACCTAGTGCTTTAGCTGCTCAGAAGAATATAGCAGCACTTGTCGTTGTTGGTGTAATAAAACGAAAACTGAGTGTCAAAGACCGTAAAAAACAAAGGATAAAAATAAATAAATATATATATATATATATATATATATATATATATATTCTAAAATAAATATGAATTGTCAAAACATATTACAGGTGTTGTATAATCCTACAGCATGTCCTAGTGACTTAGAAGAAAGGAAACATAGAGGATTAAAAGAAAACACACATAAGATTTAAAGTACATCCTCTTTATTAATCCATGAATTAAAGCTGTTATTAAAACCAAGCCATTTAACATACAGTTTATTGCCACGACGTCGAATAACACGTTCAGCTAAATAGTGATCAGGATATTTTGTTTTCTGCAGTTCTTCGATGTAGAATCCTCCTTCAATAGGCTGTCCTCTGAGATCGCGAAGTAAATACGTAACTGGATTAGTAAGCTTAACACTTCTGATTTGAAAAATTTCAGTGCTCCAGTTAGGTGTGTATCCTTTTGCAAAGATAGACTTGTGTTTGCTGATGCGAACAAAATCACCTTCTTTAAAGCGATGGCGACGTGGATCAGCTGTTTTAATTACAAGAAGAATAGCATTTATACGAGGTGTATTCTTTGTAACAAGACGTGGCTTTGTTCCGATAGTGCGATGAGGTGTATCGTTGTAGGTAGATACAAGTCTAGGTAGCAGATCAATCCAACGATATGAACCTTGCGCTGTAAATTCTCGCCACATCATTGTTTTGAGTGTACGATTAAAGCGTTCTACAACACTTGCCTTGAGATTGCCGAACGTAGAGTAGTGTTGAATGCCAAGTAACTTGAGGTAAGAAGAAAAATCCTTGTTGTAAAACTCTTTACCTTGATCAGTTTGAAGAAGCCTTGGGCAGCGTTTCGATTCTTCAACAATATGTTTAAATGCTTCTTTAACTTGAGCTGCTGTTTTAGAACGCACGGGTTGTGCAAAAGCAAACTTTGAGTACACATCGATAACAGTAAGTAGATACTTATAGCCCTTATTACTAGAAGCATATGGAATCATTTCTACTAAGTCTGCTTGCCAGAGATCATCTTTTCCTCGTGTAATAACGCGTCTGCGACAGTAGGTGCGACGTGCTGGTTTATGTAACTCATGTGCGATGTTTACCTTTACAGGTGAGATCTTCTCTTGACGAGCCATTACAAAATAATACCGGCATAACGTAGTTCTCTTTCTATTTCTAGAATTTCTGATCCGTGGCCAGTGTGACCAGCCTCTTGCGATGCTCTTAAAAGTTGTAATCGTTTATAGGTAACACCTTTTACAATGAGTTTGTTGTTATTAATCTTAACATTTGAATTTCCTATCCGGAAACAGTCATCTTCGTAGCGAATACCGTAGGTAGTGTCAGTTTGTCCTGTAAAAAGTTTTTCTATATAAGGTGCAAAGAGAGATCCATAGGTATCTTGAATAAAAGTTCTAAACTGATTGCGATACTCTGGTGTAATCATAACCTCAGACAAAGATGGTAGATTTAGCGTCGATGTAGTAGGTGTTTCAGCAATAACATCTGTAGATAAAAACTCAACACGCTTAGATGGTGATGTATCATTAAGTTCTTCTTCTTCTTCTTCCTTATCTTCCTCTTCTTGATCTACATCCTGCTTCTTCTCTTCCTTATCTTGTTTATGCTTTTCTTCTTCATGCTTCTCTTTATGATATGATGTTTGCATAGAAGCAAAACTTGAAGTAGATTGCGGTAATGATGTAGAATTAAAAATTTATTTGAGTGGTGTACTTAGTTGTGTTTTAAAAATAAATCCGTGTCTGCTTGAATACGTTTAAGCTCCTTAAATTTCCGTCGAATATTGTTTCGAGCTTGGATGATATGTTTTGTGATCTCCTTGCTAGATGTTAACATGATGATGGTTTTTAATCAAGTAGTTACTGTAATTCTGTGTTACTGCATATAAAATAATCGAAACCCATGCGATATCGTCCATGCTGTACATCACTTTCTTTATCAATAACTAAAAAGCTGTAACGGTGTAATGACCAACATTTAGCACACATACGTTTAAAGTCATCGAATGTCATATCAGTGTTAACATGATCGTTATACACATGTCGCATGTTGCGCTCATCTTGCCGAAAAAGCACAATAACATTTGCGTTGTCGCGTATCAACTGCTTAGGCACACGAGAATAGGTTTGGCACAAATAGATGCAATCAACATATTTATGCCGACCCATACTAAAGAATGCACGAATAACGTTTTGCTGTTCTGTTGCGACATCATCAAAGATCATAAGAGAATTAGGAAGCACATCGTCTGGTGACGGTACTTGCTCATGCGAATTAAATTTAAAATATCTTATTCCATCTTTAACTAAATCGTGCATTACAGTTTGTAGAATAGTATATAGCGGCTGATAGAGTGACTTTGCGAAAACGTAAATATTCTCGAAGCGTACACCATTTACATAAGTAATAAGTGTGAGTAAAAGATTTGTTTTCCCGCATCCCGACGGGCCTGATATAATACATCGAACAGTAAAAGGAAACAACGTTCCATGACGTTTTCCTGTAGTTGTACTAGAACTAGGTAAGAGATGTGATACAATGTCGGTAACAGGCAGCGTGTCTTGCTGCTTTATAATCTTCATGATAACTGAATCATAAAGTACGTAATAGTAATATATATATTAAACGAAACAAGAGGTAACGGTTAGTTTATGATTTGCTCTTGACTAGTAAAGTCGTGTCCAGCATGGTAAAACAACGATATCCAAACGACATGAAGAAGAAGAAGTAAAAACTGTTGGATGGAAAGATGTTATAAAGGCTGCGCAAAAAGCTATTCGAGGGGAATACAATCCTCGTGTAGCTATTACTAAAGCGTTACGCGCAGCAAGAGCGAGAATTTCTCCAAAGTGCAGAGCAATATTTATTAAACGTGCACGAATTATTCCTGTACCAAAACGAGGAGGATTTCTTCCTGCGCTGTTTGCTGGCTTAGCAGCTTTAGGGTCGTTGCTAGGTGGTGCTAGTGCTGTAGCGAGAACTGTCAAAGCTGTAGAAGAAGCGAAACAACAGCTGAAAGAGAGTGAACGTCATAACAAGACGATGGAGGCAATTGCGTTACGAGGCAGAGGTATGAACATGAAGCTAGCGCCATACAATAAAGGGCTTGGTATCTACATTTCTCCAAAAAACGTCTACTGAATGCACTGCCATATCGAGCTCTAACGCATGATGAAGTTTTTACGTTTGCTAAACAACTAGGAATTCATTATTTTCGCGGAGGTATATGCGCGATCAACTACCAGCACGCCCACGTGAACGTGAAAGTGCCGTAATTAACTTGGACGACAGTCGTGGACCTGGAACTCATTACGTTGCTTATGTAAAACGTAAATCTAAAGTATGGTATTTTGATAGCTATGGAGACTTACCTCCTCCTTTTGAGCTCATACGTTATTTCGGGAGCAGTGCGGACATTGTTTACAATAAAACCCGTGTGCAAAACTTTAATACACGCATGTGCGGACGATTATGTCTTATGTTCTTATATCAAACCCAGACAGTAGACAAAGTGCATTAGTGTCTACGTGATGACGAACAGTGAAAGAACGTTTGCTGTACGTGGAGAAGGACCTGAAACAACCGTCTATTTTAATCCACCAATCGAACTTAGCTATCAGCCGCATAGTCTTGGACTAGTATCGTTTGAAAGCTACAATAAAATCTATAATGTGCGTGATGGTGTAAACAAGTTCTATTACGATGTGTATGTGCTAACACTACCCTCAGGTAGTTATACAGTAGACGATATTCACGACTATATTGAAAGTACGTTAATTGATCAGTTTGGGGAAGATAGTTTTAGTAATCATAATTACAAGTTCTCAATCACTATAAGCAACATTACACATAAATGTGTTATTGAATCATCATTTAAGATTGACTTCAAATCACAACCTGATTCGATTGGACCACTGCTTGGATTTTCATCGAGGGAGCTCCTACCGAACGTACGTTACGAGTCTGATCAACCTATAAAACTCTTCGATGATTATAATGTGAACATTACTTCTAATATTATTACAGACTTGAATAGTAATCTACAAACTTCGCACGTCCTGCACGACTTTATTGTTACAGAGGAACGTGGATATACTATTTGTGAGAAACCAGCAGTAGTTCTTTATCATCCTGTGTCTGTAAAACACATTAGCAACATTACTCTTAGACTTGTAAATAAACATAATCAGCTTATTCATTTAGATCAGCACGCGTACGTAGCTTACAAACTACATCTTAAACCAGTATGAAAACCATCTATAAAACACGGTGTACATTCCGATGACATACTACATGTGTGCAGAGACTCATCGAGTTAACAGATACCCATAAGCAGATACTCCAAGATTTAGGATATACACTACTACAACAGAATGGAAGAAATGCTAGACATTACGAATACAGTAGAAAGTCGTGAAGGTGTAGTACGAAGTGAGCTTCATTCCTATCAACCTTTTACGTTTGGATTAAATAACAATGATGAAATTCATTTTATTATTAATCAACAAGATGTTTACACCTTACCACACGAAAGCTACCTCTATATTGAAGGACGATTAGAAAAGTCTGATGGAAGTGGACCAAGCACTTCACAACTAAACAACCATGCTCTAGCTTTTCTCTTTTCTGAAGCGAGATATGAAGTAAATAATGTTGAAATAGATCGAACGAAGAATGTTGGTATTACAAGTGCAATGAAACTCTACCCTTCTTTCTGTGATGAAGAAAGTAATCTTTTGCGGATGGCTGGATGGTGTCCAAAAGCTACTAACAACTGGATGGTTAATGAGGATGGAACTTTTACGGGTATGTTATCACTGAAACATATTTTTGGATTCGCAGAAGACTTTACACGTATTATAATCAACGCAAAACAAGAGCTTATTCTAATCCGTGATCGAAGTGATTACAATTCTCTTAAAGCAGTAGAAACACCTGTAGAATCGAAAATAACACTGCATCGTATACTGTGGCGGATTCCACATGTAACCTTATCTGATCGTGAAAAACTTCGATTGCTCAAGATTGTAGAAAATGATACACCATTACCTATACGTTTTAGAAGTTGGGAGCTGCATGAATATCCTGTGTTACCACCTACAAACAAGCATAGCTGGGCTGTTAAAACATCACGTTTTACTGAGAAGCCCTAGTACATTATTTTTGGATTTCAAACTAATCGTAAATTCAATCACGAAAAAGATAGCTCACTGTTTGATCACTGTAAATTAAGACACGTTAGACTATATCTCAACGGAATTACGTATCCCTACGAAAACATAGACATTAACTTTGAGAAAAATAAGTTTGGGATGCTCTATGACATGTTTTGTAAATTTCAATCATCGTATTATCAGAAGATCGTCCGCTATTTACACCTCAAGAATTTAAAAATAAAGCACCGACTGCTCTTATCATTAAGAATCTACAAAAGAATCTCCAGTTGATATTCGTTTAGAATTTGAAACATCTGAAAACATTCCTGCTAACACAGCAGCCTATTGTCTTATTATTCATATGAGTGTTGTTACTTACCATCCGCTAACGAATATTGTTACGAGACTATAAATAAGAATAGATATTTATCATTTTCATTAGTGTGTGCTTCGACATCGTACGCTATGGAACAAAACTGTAAATGTGCATGCTGTTTGCATGCTCATACGCAACATCTTATTTAACTTTCACGAGAGAGTGAGGCTATTAAGATGTTCTATAAAAGTAGATCGTCGATGCCGAAACATCTTATTCAATACTTACCACCAGGATTTTTATATACGTACGCTACCTCTTACGTACATCATTTTTGGGACATCCTTCCTCTACACAGTAAGATGTCGATCGAAGTAGCTTTATGCAGAACTTGTGAACGACATTACAAGCATCGAGGAGAAAATGGTGATGATGATTGGGATGGACCAAATCCGAGGATTGAACACTGTACACAGTGTATGAATGAACTTTCTCTAGTACCTTATGATGATGATGATTCCGAAAAGGAATAACAGCAAGGTAAGAAGTATATGATCTCTGTAAAGCATAACATACTTAGTATAATATATTTCTAAATGCTTTGTTTAATTTGAATGTTGCAGGAGGCATTTCAGAAGCATACGTTGTTAAGAAGCACACCAAACTTGTCAGCAGCAAAAACGAACACTGTTGTAGTACATTTGTAAATAAATATTTGATCGCATTCAAACAATGTTGTACTTATTGAATTGCTTTACACCGACTTACTCTTAAGAAAAACGATCAGGTCTAAACATGCACAATGACGTCATCACAACAGCACGTGCTTACTCTAGCTTTCCCGATGCATGTTTAAACTTGTTCGAATTTACCGCTACCACATTCCTTTACACCGACTTAATCTTAAGAAAACGGACAAGTCTAAACATGAATGATGACGTCATCACTGCAGCACGTGCTTACTCTAGCTTTCCGGATGCGTGATTAAACTTGTTCGAATTTACCGCCACCACATTTCAACTAAAGAGTGCAGCAGCGAGGTAAGCGATGTAAGATGGCGGTAGCTAAATATGTCAGCACGGTGCTCTGTTGATTAAAGATGGCTGCTTGTCAAAACGATTTTTTCAAATTATCCGCCACCACATAGAGTGCAGCACTGAGGTTTGTGATGCAAGATGGCGGGTGACAGCTTGTCAAATAGATTTGTTTCAAAGGTAAGTAGCTAAAGAGGGCAGCACTAAGGTTAGCAATGCAAGATGGTGGATGACAGCTGTGACGTAAAATTTACCTGCAAGATAGCACCACGATGCTCTTTTCATTAAAGATGGCAGCTTGTTAAATATAATTTTTCAAATTAACCGCCTCAAAGGTAAGTAGCTAAAGAGGGCAGCACTGTTCTCTCCGGATTAAAGATGGCTGCTTGTCGAAAAGAATTTTTCAAATTATCCGCCACCACAAAGAGGGCAGCACGGTGCTCTCTTGATTAAAGATGGTGGATGACAGCTGAAGAGCGAGTAGAATTTGTTTCCAAACAAGAGCACGTGGAATTTGCCGCCACTACATTTCAACTAAAGAGTGCGGCACTGTCCTCTCTGGATTAAAGATTGCGGATGACAGCTGTCAGAAAAGCGCATCGGTTTGTTTCCAAACAAGAGCACGTGGAATTTGCCACCACCACATTTCAACTAAAGAGTGCAGCACTGTTCTCTCTGGATTAAAGATGGTGGATGGCAGCTGTCAGAAAAGCACATGGGTTTGTTTCCAAACAAGAGCACGTGGAATTTGCCGCCACCACATTTCAACTAAAGAGTGCAGCACTGTTCTCCCTGGATTAAAGATGGCGGATAATAGCTGTCAAAAAAGCACATGGGTTTGTTTCCAAACAAGAGGACGTGGAATTTGCCGCCACCACATTTCAAAGGTAAGTAGCTAAAGATGTCAGCACGGTTCTCTCTGGATTAAAGATGGCGGACGATAGCTGTCAGAAAAGCGCATGAGTTTGTTTCCAAACAAGAGCATGTAGAATTTTCCGCCACCACATTTCAAAGGTTTCTAGCTAAAGAGTGTAGCACTGAGGTTTGTGATGCAAGATGGCGGATGACAGCTGTCAGAAAATAGCACGTGAATTTGTTTCCAAACAAGAGCACGTGGAATTTCCCGCCGCCACAAAGAGGGGCAGCACTGTGCTCAAAGATGGCTGCTGTCACGTGGAATTGTCTGCCCCCACAGGTATCTAGCTAAAGAGGGCAGCCCTGAGGTTTGCGGTGCAAGATGGCTGCTGTCAAAAAGCATTTTTCAAATTATCCGCCACCACAAAGAGGGCAGCACTGTGCTCTATAGATTAAAGATGGCGGATGACAGCTGTCAGAAAAGCACGTGGATTTGTTTATCTCGAGCTAGTGAGGTTAAGTTGGTAGCACTAAGGTTTAGGTCCGCCAAGATGGCAGCACTGCGGATAACAGGTGACGAATTTTACATCTACTACGATAAAGAGGGCAGCACAGTGCTCTGTAGTTTAAAGATGGCGGATGACAGATGTCAAAAAGCACGTGGCTTTGTTTACCACACGCTAGTTAGGTTAAGTTGGTACTACTGAGGTTTAGGTCCGTCAAGATGGCAGTACTGAGGTTAGCGATGCGTTGTTGTCTGTCAAAAAGCACGTGGCTGTCAAAAAACACGTGGCTTTGTTTACCTCGCGCTAGTTAGGTTAAGTTGGTACTACTGAGGTTTAGGCCCATCAAGATGGCAGTACTGAGGTTAGCGATGCGTTGTTGTCTGTCAAAAAGCACGTGGCTGTTAAAAAACACCTGGCTTTGTTTACCTCACGCTAGTTAGGTTAAGTTGGCACTACTGAGGTTTAGGCCCGTCAAGATGGCAGCAGTGAGGTTAGCGATGCGTTGTTGTCGATGACAGCTGTCAAAAAGCACGTGGCTTTGTTTACAAATTCAAATCTCGCGCCAAAATTCAAATTTCCCGCGGGAGGAGGCGGCCGAATCCCTGTATTATACTACTCCCCGGGTTTCATATTTTCCTTTCAGGAAAATGTCTGGATGGCTTGTACCTCTTTTGAAGCCCCTCCCCTACCCGAATTCTAGACATTAAAACTAATTACACACACTAGGTTATCATATTACACAAAAATCCTAAGTATACGGAGATGATGGAAAGCATGTCCCACGCCACTAAAACAATTAAAACATCATTTATTTTATGTAAGATAAAAATGTTGGGGGAGGGGGAATAGCAGTCGGTTATTGTGGGATACATTGCTGGATATCATATCCTAAGCATAACTGATCATTTTATTTACGTATTTCAGTTTCCCTTCATAACCCGAATTGCTGAAGAAATGGGTCATGAATATGAAGGGAGAGGGTTTTCAGCCATAAAAATTTAGTGAACTTTGTTCAAAGCATTTTGAACCTAGCTGCTTCTACAAAGAGAGATTTGGCCATTCATTTCTGCTGAAAGGCTCAGTTCCGACTGTTCTTGAATTTTCGGAACACCTTAACAAATATCCGGGAATCGTAAGCTACCTAAAGTCGGAGCACCCCTTGCACATCACCTTCACTTCCAGTAACTGAAGATAATATAATTCAACTGAGCAGCAGATTCTATCCACCGAAAACATTCCCAGTAATAGCTCGAACGTTCCAGGCAAGACTAAAAAGAGAAAGCATTACATAGGTGATTTTGAAGAAAGTGACATGAACTTCCCCGAAAACCAAAGAGATGTCTCTTCAATGCACGCAGCACAGTTTGTTCTCAAAGAAAAACACTGGAAAACCTACTAAAAATACAAGAATTAAGATAAATTCATTAATGGCTCATTTACAGAAGCAACTAATTAAAAATGAAAATGCTGCAGCAATGTTAAAGGTCAGTAAAACTCTCTTTTTATTCTCACTACATTTGTTGGTTCAAGAGAAACTTGTGATCTTAAAAAACTTTCTTGAATATTGTCATATAACCAACGACTTGGTTCGTTTTTTGTTAGGAACTTTTTATAGCCATGCGTAAGTTATTTATTCCTACTTACAATCTCTGTTACGTTCACAGTCTTCCTTCCCAGGTCCTGCTGAAGAACTGTTTCAAAAAATGTTGGGGAACAAATAGCAACAGTATTCTAAAGGGTTGCGATGCTTTTTCCTTACATTGCACTTCTATTCCAGTAAAGCTTACGACTATGTAAGAAAGGTGTTCAATGTATGCTTGCCTCATCCACGCACTCTTACGAAATGGTACCAACATGTTGATGGCTTTCCTGGCTTCAGAAAAGAATCTCTAACAGCTCTAAAGCTTAACGTGGAAGAGGGTAATGCCGCAGGTAAAGCTGTCCTTTGTAGCCTCATCATTGATGAAATATCCATCAGGAACAAGATAGAATGGGATGGAAAGGCCACAAGTGGTTATGTGGACTTTGGGACTGATGGTGTTTATGATTCACTCCCAGAAGAAAAGGAGGCCATTGTGTTTCTGGTAAATGCCATCAATGACCATTGGAAAATTCCTATAGTTTATTTTCTAATTGATAGTTTGTCAGGAGAAGATAATGCAAATTTAGTAACCACGGCTCTGGTCATATTGCATGACACTGGTATTCATGTAGTGAGTTTAACGTTTGATGGGGCAGCCAGCAGCTTGTCAGGGGTAAACTTTCTGGGCCTGGATATTCACTAAGACAATGAGAAATCTTCGTTTGAGCAACAAGTGACAAAAGAGCCAGTGTTGATTTTTCTAGATGTGTGCATGCTGAAATTGATGAGGAATTATTTGGCTTCTTGGGCACAATTTTTAACAGTTTTAACAGTGAAGGTAATGCCATAACATTGACATTGTATGTAGAAAAACTAGTGGGAATACAACTAGAAGAGGGATTAACACTTGCTACTAGGATTCGTAAGCGCCATGTTAATTGGGAATTGGAAAGGATGAATATCAAATTAGCAGCCCAAACTTTGAGTAACATGTGGCTAAGGCATTCAGGTATTTGAAAAGTTCAGGGTATGATTTACTGGAAGAATGTGAAGCTACAGCTGAATTTGTAGTTTTAATAACTTATTTGATTTTCGAACAGCAAGAATATAATACAAAAGGGATTTCGGTGTTCATTCTATCCCAAAATAGTGGTTTGTATAAAGGATTTCCTTAGCTAGGCAGAATCATACATCATGCGGCTCTCAACATCAAGTTAATCTGACTCTTCTGCACTTCACTCAAGAAAAAAGCCTGGAATTCTTGGATTGGCGGAATGAGTAATAAGTTGCCTTGGCATACCGGTATATAAGTATTGTCCTCAGTGAGCAGCCTAAACTGAAATACTTCTTATTGTACAAATTCAGTCAGGATCACTTTTAGGTTTTGTTCTCTGCCGTTAGAAGCTTTTGTATTTTACGGATATCGCATTCTTTACGATATTATAGGTCAGTCTCTTATGGCTGCTTAGTATTCTCTATGCCAGACTTGACGTGTAGTTCGCCCCGATTAAACAGATGGCGCCTTGTGTAACAGAGAATTGCCGAAGCATTTCTTTCTAGCTTACCTTTGATGCGAGTTATCTCTGGTCCTCTGACAATAATAAGTTTGGAGAAATGAAGACGTTGACCTCCGCGTTGACTCTGATCTCGTACAGATGGTACTACAAAAGATTAAAACGTTATTTTAAATGGCTCTCTAAGTTTAGAGTCGTGAATATGACTACTCCAATCTCGAGGTATTTACCCTACTTATCCTTTCTCGGCTTGCCATAGTTATGCTAGTTTGTTCACTGAGAGATTCCTTGTTTAATGTATAATACTTCATAATTTTGCTGCAGACTTATTTCAATGTCCTTCCTTTCTTTTCATGTCTGCTTATGTGTACTCGTTCCTGCAATAGAGTGAAAAGTGGCACCAATCCGATTATTTTATGTGTGTGTGATGAGTTTGCTTGTTTTGATTGGAGACTTTTAATTCTCTGTATCCTACACATTTTGGCTCGAGCTTACATTGTGCGTTGTGGTTTATCACTGATACCGTACGATTCATGTTCACCTAGATGTGCGATATGAATACGTGTTATGCGTTTTTGATCTGTGCTCTCAGGTCAACCTCATGAGCCGTTGACTAAATCATGTCGTGCTGTCACAATTTTTTTCGTAACGTATCAAGCTGTTATATTTTTATACCCTCTGCTTCGCATGTTTGGTCTGTGAGTGTGTGTGGGAGTGGAGTGGTTATCGGACCTGTGTTACTTTTCAGTATCTTATGGATGTTTGATTTTTTTTCATTATTATTCTTTTATGTCGCTATTGTTTCGGGCTTCCTCTGCCGATTAATATGTTTATTTCGGGATTTTGCTCTCATTTTATTTGCTTTCTGACTCATGTTTATTTGTTTCTGTACCTGTGGCAACTCCTTTCTTACCGTCTGGTATTCCATATTTGTTTACTTTTCTGCCAGGCTTGATTCACTGGCGTCTTAGATTTATGGGGATGTAATCTCTATGGGGATTATAGTAAGCCATATTATTTGAAAAATAAAATAAAGTTTGACGCTATCTGGGGATCTGTTTGATCTTACTGTGTGAAGGCCGTTATTTTTACCTCGAGATAGTGAATGGTCCCCTTTTAAGAAAGAAACACTTTGGATCAGGTACAAAAAACGGACTGATAAGTCAAGTGATTTTTACTGTGCTTCGAGTATCGTTACACATTATGTGTGTGAGTATTTGACTCCCAGTATCCCCATTAAAATGTTTTCACACTAATCTTCAGACTATTTCCATTTGTTTTTATGTCAATAAACTTAATTGATTTAAGTTGACCTCTCCTGTACATTCCTGTCTCTCCGTTTTGGCGACATGCCTTTCACACTTTGTTCATTAGTCTAAGAGGCCCAGATTTGGCCTCTGGCAGTTCCTCGCCAGTTTCGACCGATCCCAAAAAGGTAGGTGGTATAAGTGCCAGAGGGAACTACGCAGACTATGCTATAATCAAGGAGAATATGTAATCTGGAGGTGAAGGATTAATCGTGCCTTCAAAAGATGTGATAGTTTTATGTAAGTTGACTGAAAGTGCACTCAGAAATATCAACGTTCTAAGGAGCAAATAAGTTCAACAGAAGGTCCTATGTAGGGTGTTGAGGTCAGTGAATGGAACTTTGTTTTATGATATAAAGGAAAATTTACTTGATCATTTGCACAGAGCCATGAAATGGACTTGGTTAAGTTAATTGTGAAGTGTTATGTCAATTCCAGAATGCGACATGAATTTGCTAAGGAAGAGGAGAAAAGATACAGAAATAAAGTAAGTAGTGTATTGAACAAGTACATATTGTTCGATCATCAGTGATTGAGGACAGTATTGTGAAGACATGCAATCCTCAGTTTTCAAGACATTCCTGATCTTCAGCGCGGAGGAGAGTGGTGTAAAACTTACAAGTAAATATTTGTTTCCTGTGTTCTATCATACATTAGTGAATTGACTGGCTGTAGCTGTTTTGGCGAGTTATAGCCTGCGTGTAGAGATGGGCACTATCGACTGATAACTATCGAACTAGTCGGTAATTTAAACTATCGTAATAGTCGACTACTTTAAAAAAACAAGTCGATTGAATTCAGTCGCAGTCTCCGTCACGGATCTCTCCACGATTTGCTCTCCAGTCAGCACAAAACAAGTCGACTGAATTCAGTCGCATTGCCGTCACAGCGAAGCGGAAGCGAAGCGGAAGCGAAGCGGAAGCGAATGAAACTATCGGTTTATGGTCACTTCGGAAATGTAGTTAATATTTATGTTAACTTCAGAGGTACAGTATCTACTTGATATGGCGATTTTCTCTTGTCGTTTATGTGCTCTTTGTTTCCTGGTATACATGTTTACATTAATTACGTTATTCATAAATAAGGCATAACTATAATAACAATCTAGAGAATACAGTAGTAGCGTAGTAGTGTGTTTGGCTGTTCTCATATACATCCAGATGGTGTACTACAGCAACAAGTTTTACATATTATTGTAAGAATTTTTCGGTAATAGAGCCTCATTGTCGTCTTTCTACGTTTCACTGTCAAGTTAGCACCAAGAAAGGCCATTCGTATGATGTTGGCTCATATATGGGCATCTATCTATTTATTAGCTCCGTGTAGGTACGAATGCGTAAATCGGATTTTAACCTGAGCAACTGTGAGTTCCTCAATAGTGTGATTAAGTCCGGAATTGGGGAATGCACCCAAGGTTCAGTACTATTGTAGCATTTGACAGGAATGAACGTATAAAACCCCATGGAGCCGGGCTGAGTGGCTCAGACGGTTAAGGCAATGGCCTTCTAACCCCAACTTGGCAGGTTCGATCCTGGCTCAGTCCGGTGGTATTTGAAGGTGCTCAAATACGACAGCCTCAGGTCGGTAGATTTACTGGCAGTAAAAGAACTCCTGCGGGACTAAATTCCGGCACCTGGGCGTCTCCGAAGACCGTAAAAGTAGTTAGTGAGACGTAAAGCAAATAACATTATTATTATTAAACCCCATGGAAAAGTACATTAAAGTTACGGTATCCGTTGTCAGTGAATGGAATACGAACCTGAGATCTACGAGTGGGGCAGCTTCTTATTCGTAATGTGGAGCGGAGTGGACTTCTCAGCTGCGAACGTGGGTCCCATTGAATAAATTTTGTAAGTCACTCAATATAACATTAATTTTGTTCTAATGGGTGTTTATCCAGGTGATTTCTAATTATTGGTAGATTGCGTTAAAATAAGTCGAATTCGTAAAAGTACGACACTCCACTTTTGATACGGAGAGTTTCGACTGGAAACATTCGAATGTTTTTCATGGAACGATTGACTACTTGATTATATGAATACTTTTATTCGACTGAAATCATTCGACTATTCAGTCTTCTAGTCAGGAAGTAATGAATACTTTCGTTCGACTGAAAACATTCGACTATTCAGTCGATAGTTCTAAGGGACTGTCGCTAGATTAGTCGATAGTGGTTTTCAGTCGATAGTGCCCATCTCCACCTACATGGCTTCCTGTCTTTCACCATATTTAAATTATGTTATTGTACACTTTTAAGGATAGTTTTGTGAATGATGCATATTACTAGGCTTACCTAACTCAGTTATAGTTTCGTGTTCTATCACATACTTTGTATTGACTGGCTGCAGCTGTTTTGGTGAGTTGTAGCCTACGTCGCCTCCTGTCTTTCGTCATATTGTACACTTTTAAGGATACTTTTGTGAATGTTACATCTCATTAGGCTTAACTAACTCAGCTGTAGTTTGATATAGCCGAAGCATCTAGAACAGTTCAACAACTTTTGGTGCGTGTGTGCTTATTCATATCTGATTGTGCCTGATAACCTAGATATTAGATTGTTCTAAGCGAGTTCTTTTTTAACGACAGAACCTTCGGGTTATCAGCTGCATTTAGTATTGGTAATTTCAAAGTTTCTTTGATGATAATTGTTATACGTGGAATGGGGACGATTGCGTTATTATTGGCCACTTTTCTTTATTCACAAGGCTTAACTTGCATAAAATTGGCATTATTAGAAATGCAGGTTTTTGGTATGTTTTATTGAGTTTATCATTTCAGACGAACATTACGGAAAAAATTCAACTTGTGAAATTAGAAGACAAGTAACTAAAATAGGTTAACATCGTAAGGCCTTTTCACGACACCGTATCGCTTAACTGATATATAAACACATCATAATATCACACATATATGATACTTTTCATACAAAGAAGAATGTAAATATTCCTAGGGAATTGCGTTTATTACCATCTTCAATAGTTTAAATCAATTAATCACAAGGAGCACGCTTAATTCAGGATTTAAAAACATTCCGCAATGCTCTCCTTACCGAAGACCGCCTTGTTTTGCCCAACATCAGCAGATCGCTCAGAGCTTGATGTAGCTGCCATGCTTGGCCGGTAGAAAAGTAGGGAGCGCCCTCCCTACCTATTTGTGTGCTCGAAGGTATTAGTGCAGTCATAGTAGAGGGCGATTGTGTAAGAAACAAATGTTTGCGACGACAGATCTCGCACGAGTCGCTATCTGCTCGCATTGGGTCAAGTTAAGTTCGCAAGCCTTTCAACTGAAAGAGAGGCAGCCATTATTGGCTGACACACAGCTGACAGTAAATATTGCAACATCAGACAAATGTTACAAGATATTCATGGGGACCACAGACATGGTTCAAAGGGTAATTGAATGGTATTACGAATGAAACAGCTACAGTAATTATACCAGGCACCAAACCTATATAATTTTCACGAATGTGGAAATGCGATTTTTCTGAGGGCATACGCCACCCTCCTACCCCCCCCCCCCACCAATATTGAACCCCTGTTGATTAACGGAAGCAGTAGAGCAACACTAGTTATAAAATAATTTGTCCAAACTACTCAACTGGAAAGATAATGCGCCGTTCATAGTAACCTCACTGAATACAGCAGGCAGACTAACCTGAGTTTGTTAGCACCGACGTCTTATCGTTGAAAATGTATGTACAGTTCGAGTTCTTGGTGTGAAAATAAGAAATCCTATTCACGACTTCTAATAGTATCTTATGAATCCACCGTCTGCCGAGTATACGCTAAACGCTACACCAACCGAACCACGCAGACAACCCACTCGGTAAAATGGAGTACATGTATGCTACCAATGTCTTCGTTATGAGGTACTTAAGTATGTTCATGATTGTATCAGTAACTCCTTAATTTACATGAAACCCATCTCTTCTCCCACAGTTAATCTGTGAATGACAAAGTATCCTCTTAATCTACAGGTTGTAGCTGAAAGGTAATAAAGTAACCTGGAAAGTTTTACATATTGAGAGGGTTCTCTAGTGGCATACGAATGGCGATCTGATATCGCATCACACCGGTGCAATTTACCTCTCCAACGGCACACGTTTAACAGGAAATGAGCTAATCATAATTTTACCTGTCCACTACCTACGTGTTCGATTTCCGATGCTCCGGATGGATTTTCTCAATTTAATGGGCTCGAGTAGGGAAAGAGCGATATTTCTCTTCTGCAGAATATGAACATCCCTCGCTCACGTACACCCCATCTAATTGATGGTACCTATTTTCTCTTAATCTATAGAATTATCTCCTATCAGCCTCCAAAGTTATCTGATCGTTAAAGTTGTATGTACGGATACAGCACTTTCTACTGAGCTTTGAGGTGCACTTCGATAATAATAATAATAATAATAATAATAATAATAATAATAATAATAATAATAATAATAATAATAATAATAAAAATAATATTTGATACGTGTTGGTTCTTTTCGAGGGGTCAAATATAAGATTGCCGAACCAGCTTATAAATGTAAATGACCGAGCTCGATAGCTGCAGTCGCTTAAGTGCAGCCAGTATCCAGTAGGTTCGAAACCCACTATCGGCAGCCCTGAAGATGGTTTTCCGTGGTTTCCCATTTTCATACCAGGCAAATGCTGGGGCTGTACCTCAATTAAGGCCACGGCCGTTTCCTTCCCACTCCTAGCCCTTTCCAGTCCCATAGTCGCCATAAGACCAATCTGTGTCGGAGCGACGTAAAGCAACTAGGAATAAATGTAAATGATGCTAAATAAGCTGTTTTGCTGTAGTTCCTGCATTGCGATACTGAAATTATCAATGTAATGAAGTGCTGTGTTATGTAAAGGAGTTAATAATGTTAGAAGTATGTATTTCTAACATATCCTTGGATTTGTGATGTCAAAGTAGCCACTTAGTGACGCTCTCAGTCTATAGCAAACTAGTCAATAAAACTCGAAAAGGCGGTATTCATGTTCACATTGATAATTTCAAAGAGTAATTTTCCATGAGAGTTTCTTGGGGCCTATTCTTCGAGTGGGAGTGTGCGGTTGAATACATCATTAGTATCCCCTGCATATTGTAATAGACGTTTACATTGGGGATCTCCAAACTTGGGAGCATTATTTCGCGGGCACGGTTCTCCCCGACAAGTCTTGCATGGCTTCCTAATACTCGTGTCAAGATCCATGACTTCATATTTGCTATCCGACCTCTCTTGCTTAACTCTTATTCTTTTCTTACCGTACGGTATCAGGTGTGCTTCGCCTAGAGAGACTTTCATTTTCACGTCCTTCATAGTTCTACCTTTATTTATGCCGACACATTAATTCATCGAAGTGTCGGATCTCCTACGTCTGTCCTTCATAGTTCTACCTTTATTTATGCCGACACATTAATTCATCGAAGTGTCGGATCTCCTCCGTCTCCGCTCTGATTAGTGTTAATAGACGATGGTTCATTGCCCAGTTGCACTCCTTCTTAAAAAATAAAGTCAACACTACAACAACTACTACCTCATACCTGGGAATATATTGTTTTCCCAACATCAGCACGTTTTCAGTATGTCCAGAGAATGTAATTTGTTTGATCTCTGCAGTATTTACCGACACAGAACTGGTACTTGAACATCCTAAGTCATCCCCACTGCACCTCTATCTTTCACTAGAAACCAGGAGCATATCTTGAAGTTAATTTTTGCGGTAAATAATGGCATTTGTGGACCTTTTCTTACCGAGTTTTATCAACATGTTGTAGATCAAACCAACTTTTAAGCAAATTAGGTGATAAGTGCTGAGCCATGCCTTTTCAGAAGTATTTTATGTGTAATATATTTGATTGTGGAAGAAATGTATAGGATTAATGTTGTTCAGTGGGATTAATCGGAAATCCAATGCGAAGATATTCAAGACAATGTACCTTGTTGACAAATTCCCTAAATGTTCTTCAATAATGATCCAGAATTGACTGAACCAGCACTATAACAGGTCGGTCTACTGATGAGAGTTAATATATTATACCACAGGATTAATGATTCTACACAATGTAATTAGATAATATATGAAACATACCTCTGTTGGAATACAATGAAGAGGACAAAGGAGTAGAAAAAATGTATCCAGTCCGGGTGTGTAACAGTGAACGAAGTCAGTGGGGGGAAACTGTACTACTAAAACGGCTAGCTGGTATGGTTCAGGTTAACTTGCACAGTAATAACGGAGGAAATATAATTTTGTTTTTTCAATATCTAATGTTCTCCAAGGAGCCCCTCAATGAATGCTTTTACCACTATGGAAAGAAATACACAGTGTGATAAATAATGCCATCTTAACCCGTCAAAGCCCAATGTCACCAACATGTGAGAATTAATATTGATAACATTTCCTGTTCATCAGACTGCTTGAACTCTGCCTGTTGGAAGTATTTAAAGAAAGGTCTTATCATTTGAAATGGGCCATTTTTGAACTCGCAGCATGCACTGGTCAGTCAGCTCTCGCTCAGATATAAGGGGAAACAGACTGGACTGAAGTAGAGAAGCAACTGCAAGTCATTATGGTATGGAAATCATGCGATAAAAGGTAATTTTGCATTTTATGCAAGTAAATTGCTAAAATGTTCGGTAATGAAAGTGACACGTTCTTAAGCACAATGTTATAATTTAAGGGTACGTTATTGCCGTTAAAAGGCATGGTGTCACCTACAGGTGACATTAGTCACATGAAGTAGGCTTTTCTGTCCAGTTCAGTTATGAATATTATCCGATATTCACTTCGTGTTTTCTCCCTCTTTTCAGTCTTACACGAGATGAGGTACTAGAAATGTTGGAAGATGACAGTAATAAAGCACCATCTATAGATGTCATTATGTTTCCTCCAAATGAAGGACATTTTACAGATGAGGAATGTGGTGATGAAACAAAAAATTCTGTCGATGTCAATCCCCTTCCTGGTAGAATATTGTGGTTGACAGTGGAAATAAATATAATATCAGTGGATGATTGTACGCCGATACATTCTAATGAAGTAGAGCAGGCACCTGGTATTTCTAGGACAAATAAACCAGCATCTTCTAAGAAAGAATACGATATATAGTGGGCAGCTACAGAGGGGAATTTTATTTTCCGATTGGGTGAGGTGATTTGCATAAGGAACCTTCTGAATATGACTCCTTGCAACTGTCTCCAGTTCACTGTTTTGAGTTACTGTTCATTGAAGAAGCACAATATCATTATGAAAATATCCAAGCTCTATGCTCCGCTCAGGAACCGCGTGTTAGATATAAATTCAGATTATATAAGTGTTAATATCGTTGTATTACTGTTGACCAGATAAATGAATTTGAAGAACTATAGGAATGCTTTCAGAATTAAAATCAGATGTCTTCAATAACTTAGTTTCCAAGAGCATGAGAATAAATATATTTCCAGAAATTCATCAGTATTTGCATCCTTCAGATAATATGAATATTCCCCCTCCCCCACTACCCCCCCTCATTGATAAACCTTTCAAGATATAGTTAAAATTTCTAAATAATTACATTGGTCAATAATTTAAAGAAACCTGTTCAACTGATTTTGCAGTGGATGAAGCTATCGTTCCCTATTACAGTCGTACGGTACTGAACCCGAGTGACTTAGGCCCAAAGTCAATCATGATTTGATTTATGAAGGGAAATAGTACATTTATTGAAATACAGAAGTGTAGTTGAAAATATTTCATCTGTGTAGTGTTGAAATATGAGCTAAGGAACGCGACAGACTGGAGCCTGACGGAATAGCTCGACACAACAACATTTAGCTGCTTCACAGCAGAGGAGCCCATTAGTTGGCGACCAGAAAAATACAAGTCCACAAATAAGTCTTGGTCAGAAAGAGAAGGGGGTAGTTTGAGACAAAGGAAGCTTGCAACATGAGTAGTGCGCTGGGATATTTTGGGCGGACGGATATTTCCGCGACGTCATGGAAAAGTACAGTGGTTGCGAGGACATTCGCTAGCCTAGGTTCGGGCAGGTGGAAACTTAAATCACGTGACTACTTGCAGGCCAATCGCTAAAAGTTGATGGAAGACTCAGGGATACCATCTTAAGAGAAGGGGGATGAGACACCAATGTAACTTCGAAAGTAATCAGTAATAAATTATTGTGAGTACACGGAGCAATGTAATGAATTTATTAGATGTCACGCATGGAAAAATAATCAATAATTATTGGCAAATTAAATAAATTGAAGGCTCGATTTCTTGGAAACCAGACAGCTTGAATGTCATTGGCTGGACGAAAACCACGTGTAAGGGACGCTTCCAAAGGCGCGAACTGTGAGGAGCTAAATCCACCCGTATCTCCTAAATCTATGATCGTCAGGAGTTCATATTTAATCCAGCAAATAAGCTAGAGGAGTGGATTAATTTGATATAAATTTTAACGTCCAATTCGGAGTGCAAGTGCCGATATTAAAAATCCACCCCCTCCCTCATGGGTATGACGTCAATGAATCCGCGAGGGAAAGCTTCATCCATATATACGGGCGCAAGGGATACTCGCCAACACACTTGAAATGAATCTCTGGAGCTGAACCGTCGTTCGCAGCTGACTTCAAATCCGTCGGGCGTACAGTAACTCAACATTTAATGTCGCGAGCATCCGCCAGTACTTATAAAATGTGATCGCGCTCAAGCAACATGAACTGGAAGTAGTTAACTTAGGACAGTGTTTGCCAGTTATAAATATAATAGTGAAGTCAATTAATTGCATTGTAAGAGTGAGTAATATAAATTGCACCCCAATAAGTACGTAAATAACATACTGTGTGACGAACAGTACTTTGAGGGAATAATAGCCTGTACTTTGGAATATCGAACCGCTATCATGAACACTTCAAGAAGGCCGTATGGAACAGGCGTATCGCGTCGGACGACATAAATCGCGACGGGCGTAAAATTCGACACACCGTCGTACGTGTCCATGCCCATTGTACGGTAATTGGACGAAGCTTAAAACAGTATAAAATATTAAAAATTTGGGTCTAGGGTATTAATTTGTTTTATAAAAGTAAATTTTTCAGTGTTAACATTGTCAATGGTGAAGTATTGTGATAGTTAAGGTATTAGTGTAAAAATGGTAATGTGCCAGGAAATCATTTGTGGAACTATGCCATCAAGAATGAACGGGTAGTACGGCGGATAGGGGCGAAATGAGCCTCTCATCTGCCAAGCTGCAATGGATTACCAGTAAATAAGATGAGTACTAAAATGTAGATAATATTTGGGAAATGTTAGCGTGATTGCAAAAATGGGAATAATTTGATTAGACTTTGTTACCTTCTGTAACAAGATGAGTCGCTTAACGACCCCATCCTAAATTTGTAGCACGGACAGTATTAAGTAATAACAATGTAAATAAACGGGTCTTTTTTATGTATTCAGTTTCTTGTAGATGTAAATTTTGTAGATATAGGGTAGTACGTTAAATCATGCATGCATTCATATTTTCTTTGTAGTCAAGAATATTTTTTTTACATTTGATTTTGTTATCATAGTCTAATAGACCCGATATGTGCTTTTCTGTTTGTCATTTTAACGAGTTATGTAATGACATTGAAGGAAAGTCCAGCCTTGTCATGCCAGTTGGGTTTTGTTGTTGATTAATGTGTTCATATTTTCAAAGTGAAGTTGTTAAATTTGTGAGAAGCGATATTAATAATGATAATAGTTCATGAGATATTGGAATTTTAGTGAGCAGTGCGTAATAATAAAATTTAAATGATCAGGTGTTGAGTTTATCAGGAATCATTTAATGACGGGATGTCGTTTTTAATTCGGAATTAAAGTGTGTGGTAATTTAACTTGATAAATTAATAATATTGAAATGTAGATCGGTGCTAATAATCCGTACATGTTAATGAACGTGTGGTTTAAATTACGGTCCAATATTTTTTTACGTATAAATGTCGTGTCTTAAATTTGCAATTCAGTAGCCGGAACACGTAGGACTAATATAACGAAACCATGATTGTCAAATTTTGATAAATATAATTTCAAGATGTTACGATTATTTGTGGAGAATGAATTAAGGCGTAGATCAAAATGAGATAGAAAAATGTTAAAGAACCTGCAGTCAGAAATTAAAAGGTCGTACGATGTCAGAAGTGGAATATATAAGTCAGTTGATAATTCTGTGAGAAATAAATGAATCAAGAAATATTGAGATAGAAAGGGATATAAATTCCGTACGAGAGACACTTAGGATATTGAAATGAGTGTAAAATGTACGGGCAGTGTCACAGAGAAATACTGAGTTAAGGAGCGGGTAGAATTCGAACCCGTGACAGCATGTACGAAATAAATAGACTGCGTAGCTATTCGTTGAGATACAACGGATCTAAGGATAATGAGAGTTCAGAGTCCACATAAATGATCGTATATTGTAATCATTGTAATGACGAGTGATGACAATCATGATGCCGTGATAATAATAATAATAAATATTGCAGATAAAGGATTGGACCGCCTTAATTAAATGAGCGTTGATAAAGATGTTAAACGGGAATCTAAATGAGAATATGCAACCGATAATAATAGTAACAATGTTAGGACGATGTCAAATCGTCGCGGTCAGATTAATAATAATTGTCATAATAATAACAGTAATGATGTCGTTGGTTGATCAGTGAAATAATTGTAATTGCGACCGATATCCTAATGCACTTTTGGCGGAAGTGACCGGTACATTAATAATAATAATAATAATAATAATAATAATGAGTGACATTAATAATAATAATAACATCTTGAGTGACGTTAATAATAATAATAATATCTTGGGTCACCTGTTCATTAATAATAATAATAACCACAAGAGGGATATACTAATAATAATAACGGTAATAACCATTTGTGTTTGCGTCCCGCATAATAATGACGATATTAATCAAACGTGACAGTGCCAGGAACCGTTGAGTAATAATAATAATAATAATAATAATAATAATAATAATAATAATAATAATAATAATAATAATAATAATAATTATTATTATTATTATTATTATTATTATTATTTCAAGGATGATAATTTCGTGGATAAATTAATATTCTGATGATAGTGAATTAATTAGTTGGTGACAACATCCCTCTACCCGTATGTTTGAATAATATGAATAATAGATATTATAGTCATTTGTTACCTCGTTATTGTACGGTTTCCGCACGGGACAGGTGACGGTAATACTTGTGTGTTTGTTTACTTCGCTTGCGATGCGTAGAGAGGTCATCGGCACGGTATTTCCCACCGCTTCTCGTTATCTCATCTGTGGCAGTAGTCTACTGAGGCTACTTTGTAACATTTCAGATCATGTGTAAATAAAATATAAATGCTAATTCAGTGGTATGGCATCAGCTGGACATCGTAAGATAGGAACTGTCCGTGTAATCCATTTTTCGTAATTCACGAGAAACATTACCCAGTCCGAGTACCGGTCTCGGAAAAATGTATATAGCCGGGGTACGTCATCTTAGTTAAATCGAGAAGCCGACCGTAACATGGGTTATGCTCGGGCTCCCGATAGAAGGAACCTATATCCTTGTACAACGGTTCGATTCAAATGGAATCGACCCATAAGTTATACTCCAATTGTAATTTCTTTCAGAAGCAACCCAGCAACATATTGATACCACTTGCGGTATAGCAAGTGATTTATTTATGTAACATGTGTGGAAATTTAAATATCATTGCCAAATGTATCAAAGTTTCGTACGTCGGATGGCGTAATAAACTGCTTCTCCTGGCAATTATTTCAAAGGAAACCATTCTCATAATCTTTTTATTGTAGTTAGATGATACCCTTTTTAAAGTTAACTGCAAGTTCCTAGTCCTATCATGGAGTCCTTAAATTCAAGTTTACAATCGAGCTTTCCCCATTTTAATTTAAGTTGCTCCGTTCATTCCCGTGTTCTATTATGCCTCTATATTTATATATTCGTGGACTTAAAATAATGAACCGACACCCCTGAGATATATGCTAGTCTGAGACTCGGGAGGTGGACGGGTGCAAAATGGCTGGCCCAACGTGGTGGCTTTAAGAACGGCAGAGAGGGCCTAACAAATCAAGGGAAGAACTACGAGTCATGTTGGTTGACATCAGTAAAATGATGACCAATTGTAGGACATGTTACAGTTGGGCCAGAAGCGAAAATGGCTGGCCAAAAGTAGGGCTTTACTGTGTGCCCACTGGGAAGCTTAATTGCATTATAAAGAGGCCAATATAATAGCTAATCAATTGTAAAAATTTTTAAATACTTTTTTTCAAATTTTACATTTTAATTTTTGATTTTAATTAATTGATGACCGCATCACGGTCAAGTGTGTGTTCACTTGTAACGTAATATCATGCTAGAGTAAGGTTAGTTTCGAACGGGGCTAGATTTGACTAGTTTATTAATATAATCCATTGCTAATCTCTTCAAGTTAGGCAATGATTCTAAATTCAATAAGCTCGAAGATTTGATGTTTCTCTTTTTCCCATATGAAATTTAATATTATTTTGGTAATTCAGGACTCCATTTAAATGTCATTGGACATGAGATGAATATTATAAACAGCTGTGTAGGAAGGCTTGGATTGGTAAAATTATTACGGAGCACCAGTTCAAGTTAGTATTTATAAAGAGGTTGAGATGGTATAAATTAAAATTAACGTATTTCAGGGCAGGAGATTTCCAACTTCATCGTGGTTTTTAAATTTGTTGTTGTTGTTATACTGGAGCGGTTTATTGTGAAATCTTAGGCGCAAGCCAGCATTCAAGTTGAATGACATGCAAATGTAAACAAGTTTAGAGTCAATTTTTTTTTGTTAAATGAAAGTTAGTGTAGGGGTATAATATCATAGGATAGGGCCTAGACCCAATAGCGTATTCGTTCGTGTGCGGCAAGGTGGGGAGCGACCCCAGGACATAGTGGTAGACGGACAGGAAACGGTGAACGTTAGCGTGATGGAAGAATTCATGCGGAACATAACTCTGAAGATGGAACGGAGGTTCGATCAATTACAGGCCGATAGCGTTTCAGTTAAACAGACGAATGACAAAATTATAAATAAAGTTGATCAAGTACAGGCTAATAGTGTTTCATTAGAGAATAAAATAAACCAAGTACAGGCCGCGAGTGTTTCACTAGAGAGTAAGATCGACCAAGTACAGGCTGCGTGTGAAGTAAATAAGACGGAACTGAAGGCTCAAATAGATGCAGTTCAGGCCGCAAACGTGGCGATGGGACAAGAAATTTGGGACAAATTAACTCAAATCCAGGAAGCATGTCACGTCGCGAAAGATGAATTAAAAGGGCACATGGATTCATACATTACCATCATTAACGAAAAGGTTGACCGCGTTAGAGATGAGGCTCAAATGGAGCGCGCAGAAATTAAGGAGAAGTTGAACGCTAGTGTCAAAGAACTCGCCGCTTTAAGATTAAATGACAGACAGGACGTGGAAACACAAATAGAGGACGTACGGGGTAAATGTCGGAAGGAAAATAACATCATCCGGGGACAAGTCGAAGAAAAATGCGCGCAGATAGTTGTCACCTTGGACCAGCATGACAAGGGCATAAACGAGTTACATGGGGAAGCTGCACGTACACTTGTACTCGTAACAGGACTGAAAAACAAAGTCGAGGAACTAACTGTAAATTTAGAGGACCGTAGCCAGAGAATAACACAGTGCGAAGACGCAAACTTGGCGTTATTCAAACGGACGGAAGACCTAATTGAACAGGGCCAATCATTTGCCGACACGGAAGTTCGCTTATTAGAACAGTGCAAGGCATATAATGGGCAAAATTCCGGCACCAAAGAAATGTCAAGTAGTAATCCCGACGGAATGGATGACATCCGAAAAGACTTGGAGATATTGAAGGCTAGGTTGGAACCGTCAGCGTCTAGCCAAGACTTTAACCTCCAATACCGTGAGTACGAACCCCATGATAACCAGGGGATTCATAAGAAACGGGGCCTATCCCAAGCTGACACAAACGGTTTCAAGTTGGAGAACAGAGATGGGTCGTCTACTTCATCGAATAATATCCCGACAACGGTGGTACATGTCATTAAGATGTCTGATGACAAACCACCCAGGTTCGATGCCCGTGGGCATATCACCCCGAAAGGTTTCATCCGGGAAATCGCCGGTTATATAAATGAAAATAAGATCCCAGTAGAGCGACAACTGCGAACAGTCGAGAAATTCCTAGACGGAGCACCAGCTGTATGGTTCAGGGCTTTCTTGTATACCTTTGAAGACTTTGAAGGATTTCGGCGGGCTTTTCTCCAAAAATTCTGGAGCATTCAGGAACAGCAGGAGTTAAGGCTGGAAGTATACTCCAGACGAAATTCAACGTCCTCACCCACGAAATTCTCAGATTACTTTGTGGCACAATTTCACAAGTTACGAGAGCTTGATAACCCAATGAGCGAAACAGAATTGATTAGCGTAATTGGAAAGCAATTGCCTTTCGAGGTCCAACGAATGATGATAGCGTCAAATGTCCAGACGGCTGTCCAAGCGGAGGCTTTGTTGCGCCAATTAGACCTCACAACGCATCATTCGAACCAGAGACAACTTAGGAGCAGGGACCAACAGGTGAACAATATCGAACGGACGATCGAACCAAAGATCACTAGTAAAAAAGAACCAGGGAACAAGTACTGATCCGGAACCTCGACGAGCATATAATACGGAGTGGAAGCCGCGACAATGGACGAGAACTAGGAATTTTGCGGAAGGCAACCGGCAAACCAACCAAGGTCAATTTCGAGCTGACAGGGGATACCGTGGATTCCAGGGAAATAATTAAAGGCCGTATCCATCTAGAAATCAAGGGAACCCGAGATATTACCAGGGAGGATCTCGTCAGGAGAAGGATGACAGATATCAAGAGTCTAGGCGGTACATAGAAGAGCTGAACAAGAGAAAGTGGAAGGAGGCGATCCATGATCGAGGCCGAGAAGAGGAAGCAACGGGAGCAGAGAGCTTGCAATTCCAATGAGCAAGGAAAGAGGGCAGCGACTTGAACCCGTATGCACCGACGTTCGATTCGGGACAAGGAAACAAAAGGATGTGACTGGAAGCAGAGGATGAACGAGAGGAAGCAGACGACGAGCCGGAAGAAGATGATGTCGAAGAAGAGGCTGAAGAAGAAGACGGAAGGGAAGAAGAAGTCCAAGTAATCCGTACACAAATTGAAGCAAGGCCATGTCCGGAGTGTGGAGAAATAGACAGCGACGTGCAGGATTTTGTCAATATGATCCATCAAATCGAAAGAAGGAACGATGAATTGAGAGTAAGGAACCAGATGCTGAGAGATGAAATCAATAGCCGTCGCAGAACAGAGGACCCGATGTCAAATCATGATAGTGATGATATGGAAACATCATAACAAAAAAAATGTCATGATGCTCACTAGATTTTTTACCTGGGTAAGAGGAAGGTGAAACCGAGTGACTTAGGCCCAAAGTCAATCATGATTTGATTTATGAAGGGAAATAGTACATTTATTGAAATACAGAAGTGTAGTTGAAAATATTTCATCTGTGTAGTGTTGAAATATGAGCTAAGGAACGCGACAGACTGGAGCCTGACGGATTAGCTCGACACAACAACATTTAGCTGCTTTACAGCAGAGGAGCCCATTAGTTGGCGACCAGAAAAATACAAGTCCACAAATAAGTCTTGGTCAGAAAGAGAAGGGGGTAGTTTGAGACAAAGGAAGCTTGCAACATGAGTAGTGCGCTGGGATATTTTGGGCGGACGGATATTTCCGCGACGTCATGGAAAAGTACAGTGGTTGCGAGGACATTCGCTAGCCTAGGTTCGGGCAGGTGGAAACTTAAATCACGTGACCACTTGCAGGCCAATCGCTAAAAGTTGATGGAAGACTCAGGGATACCATCTTAAGAGAAGGGGGATGAGACACCAATGTAACTTCGAAAGTAATCAGTAATAAATTATTGTGAGTACACGGAGCAATGTAATGAATTTATTAGATGTCACGCACGGAAAAATAATCAATAATTATTGGCAAATTAAATAAATTGAAGGCTGGATTTCTTGGAAACCAGACAGCTTGAATGTCATTGGCTGGACGAAAACCACGTTGTAAGGGACGCTTCCAAAGGCGCGAAATGTGAGGAGCTAAATCCACCCGTATCTCCTAAATCTATGATCGTCAGGAGTTCATATTTAATACAGCAAATAAGCTAGAGGAGTGGATTAATTTGATATAAATTTTAACGTCCAATTCGGAGTGCAAGTGCCGATATTAAAAATCCACCCCCTCCCTCATGGGTATGACGTCAATGAATCCGCGAGGGAAAGCTTCATCCATATATACGGGCGCAAGGGATACTCGCCAACACACTTGAAATGAATCTCTGGAGCTGAACAGTCGTTCGCAGCTGACTTCAAATCCATCGGGCGTACAGTAACTCAACATTTAATGGCGCGAGCATCCGCCAGTACTTATAAAATGTTATCGCGCTCAAGCAACATGAACTGGAAGTAGTTAACTTAGGACAGTGTTTGCCAGTTATAAATATAATAGTGAAGTCAATTAATTGCATTGTAAGAGTGAGTAATATAAATTGCACCCCAATAAGTACGTAAATAACATACTGTGTGATGAACAGTACTTTGAGGGAATAATAGCCTGTACTTTGGAATATCGAACCGCTATCATGAACACTTCAAGAAGGCCGTATGAAACAGGCGTATCGCGTCGGACGACATAAATCGCGACAGGCGTAAAATTCGACACACCGTCGTACGTGTCCATGCCCATTGTACGGTAATTGGACGAAGCTTAAAACAGTATAAAATATTAAAAATTTGTGTCTAGGATATTAATTTGTTTTATAAAAGTAAATTTTTCAGTGTTAACATTGTCAATGGTGAAGTATTGTGATAGTTAAGGTATTAGTGTAAAAATGGTAATGTGCCAGGAAATCATTTGTGGAACTACGCCATCCAGAATGAACGAGTAGTACGGCGGATAGGGGCCGAAATGAGCCTCTCATCTGCCAAGCTGCAATGGATTACCAATAACTAAGATGAGTACTAAAATGTAGATAATATTTGGGAAATGTTAGCGTGATTGGAAAAATGGGAATAAATTGATTAGACTTGGTTACCTTCTGTAACAAGATGAGTCGCTTAACGACCCCATCCTAAATTTGTAGCACGGACAGTATTAAGTAATAACAATGTAAATAAACGGGTCTTTTTTATGTATTCAGTTTCTTGTAGATGTAAATTTTGTAGATATAGGGTAGTACGTTAAGTCATGCATGCATTCATATTTTCTTTGTAGTCAAGAATATTTTTTTTACATTTGATTTTGTTATCATAGTCTAATAGACCCGATATGTGCTTTTCTGTTTGTCATTTTAACGAGTTATGTAATGACATTGAAGGAAAGTCCAGCCTTGTCATGCCAGTTGGGTTTTGTTGTTGATTAATGTGTTCATATTTTCAAAGTGAAGTTGTTAAATTTGTGAGAAGCGATATTAATAATAATAATAATTCATGAGATATTGGAATTTTAGTGAGCCGTGCGTAATAATAAAATTTAAATGATCAGGTGTTGAGTTTTTCGGGAATCATTTAATGACGGGATGTCGTTTTTAATTCGGAATTAAAGTGTGTGGTAATTTAACTTGATAAATTAATAATATTGAAATGTAGATCGGTGCTAATAATCCGTACATGTTAATGAACGTGTGGTTTAAACTACTGTCCAATATTTTTTACGTATAAATGTCGTGTCTTAAATTTGCAATTCAGTAGCCGGAACACGTAGGACTAATATTACGAAACCATGATTGTCAAATTTTGATAAATATAATTTCAAGATGTTACGATTTTTTGTGGAGAATGAATTAAGGCGTAGATCAAAATGAGATAGAAAAATGTTAAAGAACCTGCAGTCAGAAATTAAAAGGTCGTACGATGTCAGAAGTGGAATATATAAGTCAGTTGATAATTCTGTGAGAAATAAATGAATCAAGGAATATTGAGATAGAAAGGGATATAAATTCCGTACGAGAGACACTTAGGATATTGAAATGAGTGTAAAAAGTAAGGGGCAGTGTCACAGAGAAATACTGAGTTAAGGAGCGGGTAGAATTCGAACCCGTGACAGCATGTACGAAATAAATAGACTGCGTAGCTATTCGTTGAGATACAACGGATCTAAGGATAATGAGAGTTCAGAGTCCACATAAATGATCGTATATTGTAATCATTGTAATGACGAGTGATGACAATCATGATGCCGTGATAATAATAATAATAAATATTGCAGGAAAAAAATTGGACCGCCTTAATTAAATGAGCGTTGATAAAGATGTTAAACGGGAATCTAAATGAGAATATGCAACCGATAATAATAGTAACAGTGTTAGGACGATGTCAAATCGTCGCGGTCAGATTAATAATAATTGTCATAATAATAACAGTAATGATGTCGTTGGTTGATCAGTGAAATAATTGTAATTGCGACCGATATCCTAATGCATTTTTGGCGGAAGTGACCGGTTCATTAATAATAATAATCTTGAGTGACATTAATAATAATAATAACATCTTGAGTGACGTTAATAATAATAATAATAATATCTTGGGTCACCTATTCATTAATAATAATAACAACCACAAGAGGGATGTACTAATAATAATAATAACGGTAATAACCATTTGTGTTTGCGTACCCGCATAATAATGACGATATGAATCAAACGTGACAGTGCTAGGAACCGTTCAATAATAATAATAATAATAATGATAATAATAATAATAATAATAATAATAATAATAATTTCAAGGATGATAATTTCGTGGATAAATGAATATTCTGACGATAGTGAATTAATTAGTTGGTGATAACATCCCTCTACTAGTATGTTTGAATAATATGAATAATAAATATTATAGTCATTTGTTACCTGGTTATTGTACGGTTTCCGCACGGGACAGGTGACGGTAATACTTGTGTGTTTGTTTACTTCGCTTGCGATACGAGGGGAGGTCATCGGCACGGTATTTCCCACCGCTTCTCGTTATCTCATCTGTGGCAGTAGTCTACTGAGGCTACTTTGTAACATTTCAGATCATGTGTAAATAAAATATAAATGCTAATTCAGTGGTATGGCATCAGCTGGACATCGTAAGATAGGAACTGTCCGTGTAATCCATTTTTCGTAATTCACGAGAAACATTACCCAGTCCGAGTACCGGTCTCGGAAAAATGTATATAGCCGGGGTACGTCATCTTAGTTAAATCGAGAAGCCGACCGTAACATGGGTTATGCTCGGGCTCCCGATAGAAGGAACCTATATCCTTGTACAACGGTTCGATTCAATGGAATCGACCCATAAGTTATACTCCAATTGTAATTTCTTCCAGAAGCAACCCAGCAACATATTGATACCACTTGCGGTATAGCAAGTGATTTATTTATGTAGCATGTGTGGAAATTTAAATATCATTGCCAAATATATCAAAGTTTCGTACGTCAGATGGCGTAATAAACTGCTCCTTCTGGCAATTATTTCAAAGGAAACCATTCTCATAATCTTTTTATTGTAGTTAGATGATACCCTTTTTAAAGTTAACTGCAAGTTCCTAGTCCTATCATGGAGTCCTTAAATTCAAGTTTACAATCGGGCTTTCCCCATTTTAATTTTAATTGCTCCGTTCATTCCCGTGTTCTATTATGCCTCTATATTTATATATTCGTGGACTTAAAATAATGAACCGACACCCCTGAGATAAATGCTAGTCTGGGACTCGGGAGGTGGACGGGTGCAGTACCAAACAACATATCCACGGAAAATCTCTGCGGTTCGGCCATAATCTATGGACAGTAGCTACGCAATTTGATTACCTCAAAGCCTGCAAGCCTTACCAAGGACCTAAATGGACTCAGCATCCTGAAAAGTACGAATATGCGTTAGGGGGAGCAGTTGTCCTCGCACTTTAAAGTAAACTACCAGCAAGCTGCAAACTGTAACTATAGTGACCAATGTCATCTACAGGTGACACCCCCCTGTATTTTGTTTGTGGAACACGTTTCCTGTGGATTTTTAGTTTTCTCTTGTTTTTAGTAATATACCTAACATAATCTGAAAGGAAACTGAAAATGAAATGACTTCAAATAACACCAAATCAGTTGATTTACTTTAGACATAATTGTTGATTTCTCATCGACTAAGTGACCATTGTTGACAGGACAGTTCAGCCTTCCATCATACACATTGTTGACGAGGAAACCCTTTGTTTCTGAATTGTAATAAATGACCTTCACGCACGCTGTTATAATTAAAGTTTATTATTCACACTTATGAATTAAATGGACAATGTTTGCAAACACGTCGACTGAGTGTGCAATATTTCTAGAATAGGCTAGTTGATAATTTTTCCAATGCTACTAACGCCTTATCAAGAGAGAAAAATATGTAGTGCCTATCTAATGCCCATCCGATCTTCTCCACGATATTGAGGTGAGTACCATATCTTCTCTCCTGTGTAGAGCTGAGCGAGAGAAGAGGGACAAGGAAGGCCGAATAAGGATAAAATATTCTTCTACAAGGAGAGATGAAGAACATAAGACTTTTGTCAGTGATGGAAAAATATTTCGAGGTTGTACAGCAATTTGAGTGCCTGGGAACTAAGTTAACTAATCATAATTAGTTCTGTTTTGTAATACGGGAGGGAATTCAGGCTAATTTCGGGTGTTAATCTTCCCACCACAACTATTTAAAATCAAAATCCCTATCGCAGAGCATTAGGATTCTCCACCGATCCTTAACACAGGCATCCACGAAATACCCCCGTAAACATTGATATCATTGGTAAAACAAAAATGCGGATGCATTATGTCGAGGGAAGGATGTGGTATTTTAAAACAAAGAGCAAATGATGACGTGAACAGAGAAATAACAAGAGATAGTATCACGTATGTAATTGGAAGAGGAATTCATTGTCATGAAGGTCAACACCGAGGTCAGTAAAAAATTGAAAATTGGTGATGAAGAGACTTCCAGGGAGACCTACGGAAGGATGAGTAACAAATCTGGATGAAGTAGGAGTAGATACAAACAGGGTGGTGAAGGACTGTACCAGATTCAGGCTAATTTGCACAGCAGTGTGTGATCAACGTGTTTGGAGAGTGATGGATGTGAGTGAAGAATATTATTGATTTTGCGTCCCACTAACTTGTTTTACAAGTTTTCGAGACACAGAGTTGTTGGAATTTAACCTTTTGGGAGTTTTCTACCTGCCGGTAAATCTGCCCAAACGAGGCTCCTGTATTTTCAGAACCTTCAGATACATTCAGACTGAGCAGGGTTTGAATCCGCCATCGGTTCTGAAGGCGATGTGTGTCTGAGACTCTCAGACCTACGTTCTGAATAAATGAATGAATTCGTGTCTCATTTGATTCTTAGGAATATCCTTGGTGTCCAATTATGGAAAGTAACATGGTACAATGAAATGATGTAATAGTACGAAATTACGGGCATATAGAGACATCTGTGCTCTGGAGAGGAGATTATAAAAATATCGAGGTATAAATCATCTTCGCATTTCCCCTTTTATGTGGTATTTTCTTTCTTGCAATGTTCCCTCCACTCCGATCTCTCCATAGCGTACAGGGGCTGAGTTTTATGAGCCGCATGTTACCTCTCACCCGGTTCAGCCAGCGTGTTTGAGGTCTCCCTCGAGGTCGGAGATCGTGCACGTTCCTTTGAAGAGCAATATTTGGAAGTGAGTTTTCACTGTGATGGAGTAAGTACATGCGCATATCATTGCAGGCATTATTCACGCATTTTCCCTGTAATTGGTGTAACCTTCAATTTCTTTTCACACATAATCATTCCTTATATTGTTTAACAGAATTAGACCATTTCCATTGCATGAATTCCCTGTTCATGCTTCGATGGTGTAGGCCAGAATTCATCTGCATAAAGGGCCAACGGCCTGAGCATTGTGAGGTAGACTTTAGATTTTAGATGCAATGAAATGTTCTTATCGCACAAGACTTCAGAAAAATTTGTCACTATTTTATCCATGCTGCACTGATTCCTAGCTTTACCTCAGGAATGGTACTTCAGTCCGGGGTGATATAAAACCCTATGTATTTGAATTGGGTAACGTCATTGAGCTGAACCCCGCACTCAGTGATCGTGCTATCAGTTTGGTCACCGCATTCAAGGCACTCCACCTGTTTCAGATTTAATTTCGTCCCAAATTCTTTGGGACGCACCTTCCACTCTTGCAGTTGCTGATCGAGGCCTTTATGTGTCTCGTTATCTGTCACGATATCATGATAATAACGTCTACGTATACGTCGTGTGGATGTCATGTTGAGTATGAAGAGCAAAATGGATAAGGCTGACCCTTGATGGACACCAACGATGATCTTCAAGGTAATGGATGTTTTTCCTGGATACCGGTCTGACCTTGTAGACTTTCGGTCACCCAGTTGACATAGGCTTCAGGTACTTTGTGTAGTCTCACTACCAGCCAAATGAGATTATGTGATAGCCTGTCAAACTTTTTTTTCAACTCGAGAAAGGCCAAGTGAACTCTCTTCCCCTTTCCGTGGTGTCTTTCCATCAATATAAGTAGTGCAAGGGTGGCGTCTCTTGTCCCGACGTTTTCAAAAAAGCCACACTGGTTAGATGAGAAAATGATGATGTTTTGTAATATCGCTTCGAGAACACGCGCAAACATTTCGATAGTATGACGCAAGAGGCGGATTGCTCTGTGACATGAGCAGTAATGTATGTCTCCTTTTCTTTTGGAAATTGGAATTGTGATACCGATAAGCTAGGTCTTGAATACTGTGTAAACTTACTCCTAAATAATGTTGAAGAAGACAGTAAGCCATACTACACACTGTTCTTCAAGGATACTCGATACTTAGGCCGGAATATTATCTGCACCAGGTGCTTTCCCAGCCTCCATTCCGTTGGTGGTAATGGGCAATTCTTCCAAAGTGATAGTGGACGTGGGGTCGTGAATGGGATCGGCTGTAGGTAGGGGTGGAAGAGGGAGCTCCTTATTGCATGTATCCTCAAAATAAGCCTTCCAGCAATGTCATTTCCCTTTTGTAGCAGCATTCCTTTTCTTCCATGATGTACAGCAGGTAGAAAATTAAAAATACACAGTTGTTCTCAGCAATATATCCAACGTATAAAACTTGTTTCCTATAAATTGTACAGAGATAGGGGAACGAAATATGATTACAATACTGTTTGAAGCTGGCTCCACTGACGTACACGAATGTTGAAAAACATATTTTTATATGATACTGCACATGCTATTAATAATATTATGTTATACTGGTTCTCTTCAAAGTAAACTGGAAAAAGGACTTTAACGATACTGTAGTTATTTTCCTCACTCAACTTCTAGCAGAAAAATAACAGACGGTCACAAACATATTTTGATGCGTATAAAATGTTACTTAGACATTTAACAGATTGCTACATGCCGTCATGTGGGCGTAATACCTTCCTCCAACTGTCTTCGTTATTCTGCTTTTCTCTAAAAACGTTTATTCATATGTGTTTTTGTATATTTGATTTAGTATGGATATATTTCCAGATTGCTTCCTTCGATTTATCTGAGATTTTGTCGAACATCAATTTCTACTTTAGAAAGTCCCTACATAGATTGTTGTATTTATTTATTGTCAGTTTGAATAGCGGACACTGAACTGAGATTAATATAGTTATCTTAATATTATTTAACTAATTATAGAGGGATTCAAAGTGGTATGAAGTAATATATTTTATATGGAGGAATGTGTATGACGGGTTACTTTCGAAACCTAACTTTCGGAACTTGCAACGTAAATAACTCTTATACGTGGAACACATAGCACACCGAATTTGAACTAAAATAGGAATTGAAGAACTGACAGAGAGTGCGAGCAAAGGTGTGCTTAGAAGACTGACTCTCTAATCATCACAATCGGAAATACCTGAAATCTCGACAAGTAATAACTGTGGAAAAGAAAGCAACTATAGCATCATCATCCACAACAACAACAGCATCAGTGACGACATTTAATTTCACAGAACTCCTAGAAAGGACGATGTATGGTACGTAATGTGCTACCGAGCTCGATAGCTGCAGTCGCTTAAGTGCGGCCAGTATCCAGTATTCGGGAGATAGTAGGTTCGAACCCCACTGTCGGAAGCCCTGAAAATGGTTTTCCGTGGTTTCCCATTTTCACAACAGGCAAATGCTGGGGATGTACCTTAATTAAGGCCACGGCCGCTTCCTTCCCTCTCCTACCGCTTTCCTGTCCCATCGTCGCCGTAAGACCTATCTGTGTCGGTGCGACGTAAAACAACTAGCGTAATGTGCCATACTCTGTGTTATATCTTAACCCCACATTATTTTTCGTTGATAAATTTGACATTTTGAAGTAGAGATAATTAAATCGGTAAGTGAATAAATACGCAATGGAACAACAATGTTTCTAACTAAAAAGGAACTCGAGGTCACTGAAACTTCATAAGTCATTGGATAGTTATACAATTTCTGCAGCATGGTTTCGTTCTCGTTTACAGCGTATAAAAAGTAATTTTACCAAAACAAGGAGTTGATGGCAAGGCCAAGGATAATTTACACGTAGTGACTCTCCAAAAGTACGAAAATATTGGTCGTTTCATATTTAGGAATTATTTCTCCTTTCATTTTCCATTTCCTTCTAAAAATATTCTCTCTCTGTGGTAGTCTGCATGAAAGAATGGAGGCTATCAGTTCCTCTGAGTACAGGGCTAGTGGGAGGGTAGTCAGACGGGTCGTGGTTTTACTTAACGAAGGACGGAGCCGCCGTCTGCCGACTGTCCCACGCTGCATTGGTAGGGACGTCCTCATAATGGAATATATCTATCATTGTGCCCCAGTGTCCATCCCACACCCCCTGCTTGCAGGCGGGAAAATGACCATGACACTTTTCTTCTTGCTAAGTGCCTCTTTTCTATGGATCAATTCTTTGGACAAATGGCCTTCTGGAGTAGGAACATTCATCGCGCTTTTACGTACTGCACTTCATTCTAAAAATATCAGTGTTATTGTTCTAATTGTTATTGTTCTTATTGTTCTAACGAGGATTCTACGATTTATTCATCTCTTTTTGTAGTACTTACGATATTTGAGAAACATGATCGTGTTGGGGTTAATAGTTATAGCTACGGGTACTTTAAAAATATAAAATGATCGAGCTCGAGAGCTGCAGTCGCTTAAGTGCGGCCAGTATCCAGTATTCGTGAGATAGTGGGTTCGAACCCCATTGTCGGCAGGCCTGAAGACGGTTTACCGTGGTTTCCCATTTTCACACCAGGCTGTACCTTAATTAAGGCCACAGTCGCTTCCTTCCCACTTCTAGCCGTCTCCCGTCCTATCGTTGCCATAAGAGCTATCTGAGTCTGTGCGACGTAAAGCAAATTGTAAAATATATATATATATATAAAGAGGATGAAACTTTTTAAGCAGAGTTACTGATTTCCTTCGCATATGCAATGTACTGTAGATGAGCAAACTAATTCTGATCCAGATAGGGTTAGAAAACGCTTTGATAAGCACGTATACAGGTTAAGAAATAATATATAAAGAATTCTATAAAATTATTTGTGTTTTCTAAGTTATAACTGTGTTCACTCTCACGATTTGAACAAGTTTTCCTCACTCGCCGGACGAATATATTAACGGTTAACCCATTCCACTGTGAAGGTTGACACAAGACACAGTGAGCTCTTTGGTGTTAAATTGGCTGTCAATGCAGATGGCCACCGAACAAGAACTACATTGCTTACTAACAACGTAATACTCAGACCTCTCTCAGTCAAGCCTGAGATACAGTAGTTTCTTCCTCCTTATGCCTACCTCTTTGACTGAAATAAATTAAAACTACTTCTAGGTTCCTAATATTCGATTTTATAATGTCATCACTTTACAGGTCCCTCATTTCTACATAAATAAAATTACATGTTTGTCTGTAGACTTTGAATTTCTACCTCATACATTGTTTTCTCTTATTAGGTGTGGGAAGGTCGAAAGCAGGTTCAGTTCATTTCTTGTCCCTGTTTCTTTCTAGGCTACCTTACGCTCGTGTCGACATCATAAGAAAATCAACTCATCAGAATCTTTCGAAACTCAGTATTTAATTTAATACATATTCCAGTTGTGCACTAGGTTATATATCGTCGTTGCGTAACCAATACAGTGTCTCTGACAATGCCCTTCCTATCCGTCGTATTAACGACGTCCTATACTAATATATGCACGAATAACGTCTTGCTGTTCTGTAGCAACATCATATAAGATCATGAGAGAACTTGGAAACACTTCATCCGGTAGCAGTACTTGCCGACCCTCATTGAAAATATTATTCAAACCAACTTTAACCAGAATCTGCATGATAAGTTGCAGAATCATATACAGCGGATGATAGCGTGCCATTTCCAAAATGTAAATATTATGGAAGCTTTATACCATTTGAGTAAAGGGTTTGTTTGCCGCGCCGTGATGGTTGACTAATTACATATCGAAAGGTACGTACAGAGAACAATGCTCCATGACAACTTTGCATAGTTGTAACAGAATTAGGTAGGAGATGTGAAACTATGTCACTAACAGGTACTGTGCTGTGCTGATTTATAACCTTCATGCTGACTGAATAAATAAGTGGCACATGAGAAATATAAATAACGAATAAAACAACAAGTAACTCTCAGTTCGTAAATCTCTGTTGACGACAGAACTCTTGTATACAATATAAAAGCAATGGTATACTAGTGTTATGAAGAACCAAACTTGTTGGAAGAAAAGAAGTTACAAAGACTGCGCAATGAGCTATTCGGGAAGAATGCAATCCACCAGTATCCATCACTTCAGCATTAAGCGCAGAAGGAGCGAAAATGTTTCCTAAGAGTAAAGCAATGTTTAGTAACCGTGCTCGAACTATTCCTGTCCGAAACGAGGTGGATTCCTTTCAGTGCTTTTTGCTGGACTAGCGGCTTTAGGATATCTTCTGGGTGTAACTAGTGCTGTAGAAAGAACTGTTAAGGCTGTAAAGGAGACGCAAAAATGGGACGATGGAAGAAATTGCTTTGCAAGTTAAATGCGTACAAATGAAGCTAGCACCATACAAAAAGGGCTTGGTTCTTCATACCGCCAAAGACGTCTACTGAATGCATTGCCACATCGAGCTCTAACACACGAGGAAGTCAGTCACTGCGTTTCTTAAGCAACTAGGAATTCACGATTTTCCCGGAATGTAAATGCGAGATCTGCTACCAGCATGCCCACGTCATCGAGAGAGTGCTGAAATCAACTTACATTACAGTCGTGGACTTGGAACTCATTACGTTGCCTACGTGAAACATCAATTTAATGTACGATATTTCGATAGTTTTGGAGATTTAGCCACTCCATTTGAGATATTGAATACAAGCATGTGCGGGCGATTATGTTTAATGATCCTATACGAAATTCTGACAGTAGACAAAGAGCATCAGTGTACACATGTTGAATAACATTGCAAGAAAGGTTCATCGTACGTGGAGAAGGACCTGAAATATAAGTCTTAGTTTAATCCACCTATCGAACTCAATCATCGGCCACACAATTTTGGAATGGTATCGCTTGAAAGCTACTATAAATTATATAACGTGCAAGATGCCATAAACAAGTTATCTTACATTGATTATGTGATAACGCTACCATCAGCAGTTATTCAGTAGTCAATATTTATGACTATATTGACACTGCTTTAATTTAGTGATTAGGTTGTGAGAGTTTTAGTAATAACAGTCACAATTTCTCTCATACTGCAAGTCGCATCACACATGAGTGTATCATTGAATCTTCTTTCAAGATTGACTTCAATTTACAACCTGATTCACTTGGACCATTCCTTAGAATTTCGTCAGGTGATCTAATACCGAATATACGTCATGAAACAGATCAAATTATAATACCGTTCGATGACCATACTCTAAGCAATACGTGTAATATTATTACAGACTTGTATGTCCGGCTCCGTGGCTAAATGGTTAGCGTCCTGGTCTTTTGGTCACGTGGGTACCGGGTTCGATTCCCGGCAGGGTCGGGAATATTAACCATCATTGGTTAATTTCGCTGGCACAGGGACTGGGTGTATGTTTCGTCATCATCATAATTTCATCCTCATCATGACGCGTGGGTCTCCTACGGGCGTCAAATCAAAAGACCTGTACCTGGCGAGCCGACCTAGTTCTTGGACACTCCCGGCTCTTAAAAACATACGCCATTTCATTTTCACAGACTTGTATAGTAATCAACAAACTTCGCATGTCCTGCACAACTTTATAATTGCATAAGAATCAATCAATCAATCAATCAATCAATCAATCAATCAATCAATCAACCAATCAATCAATCAATCAATCAATCAATCAATCAATCAATCAATCAATCAATCAATCAATCAATCAATCAATCAATCAATCAATCAATCAATCAATCAATCAATCAATCAATCAATCAATCAATCAATCAATCAATCAATCAATCAATCAATCAATCAATCAATCAATCAATCGATCGATCAATCAATCAATCAATCAATCAATCAATCAATCAATCAATCAATCAATCAATCAATCAATCAATCAATCAATCAATCAATCACTACTGATATGCATTTAGGGCAGTCGCCCAGGTGGCGTTTTCTTAAATGATTGCAAGGAAATTGAAAATTTATTGAACATCTCCCTTGGTAAGTTATTCCAATCCCTAACTCCCCTTCCTATAAACGAATATTTGACCCAATTTGTCCTCTTGAATTCCAACTTTATCATTATATTGTGACCTTTCCTACTTTTAAAGACACCACTCAGACTTATTCGTCTACTAATGTCCTCCCATGCCATCTCTCCGCCGACAGCTCGGAACATACCACTTAGTCGAACAGCTCGTCTCCTTTCTCCCTAGTCTTCCCAGCCGAAGCTTTGCAACATTTTTATAATGCTACTCTTTTGTCGGAAATCACCCGGAACAAATACAGCTGCAACGTTCATGACTGACGCGCAGTATCCTTAAAATTGTACTTTGCCTTATAAACTGCAGCTGATAAATACGTGTGTTATAGTGCTTCATAAACTGCATCTGATAGTATCATCTAAACCTCATATTTTTACCTGTGCATCTTTCAACGCACAGTAGACCCTAAAGATTTTAATGCTTCTCTATCGGAAACCTACAGAATTCTTTATGCTTCGCAATTTATTTGTTAGTTTTACACCTATTAGTGATCAGCTGATATTGACCAAATATACTAATCGAAACCGGTACCAATTTTAATTAATAGGAATGTAAACCTCCATTTCTTATTTTAATAGCATTGAAAGTTTGAACCATTTTATACTTTATTTTAACTTATTAGTGTACTCGTCATCTTGTTCAAAGTAGTGGCTCAACTCCGTTAAGTATTAGCTCTTACAAATACATAATTCAACCCTATTCACAGAACTACCATGAATTATTCAATGTAAATTCCCCTTCGGCCTTGACTACTATTCGTCGAAGAAAAATGGCCCGGTGATGTTCATGCTGCCATCATCTTCACAATTCCAAGCTCTACTCCAAGATCCTGAGGTTGCCTACGTTAACCTTGCACTCTTGGATATCGAACTTAGGTGAGTAAGGTAGCGCCCCTGTAAGTTAAGATTGGATTCAAACCCGGGCCTGTAAGGTTAAGTCTGAACACATAGCCAGCGTTAGGTCATGACGTCATGTGAGGTTAAGCATGCACACCTGGCGAGCTGTCCGCATTTCGTCACAGCTCCGTGAGAAGGATGAGGCAGGAGAACTATCTAAATTCTACTTCTTTCGTCAGCTTTGTGTCAGTGTATTTACTGCCAATTTAAATAACCCTTGCGGGACAAAATTCTGGCACCTTGGTATCTTAGTGTTATTACAAACACCGAACTACCATGAATTTTTCAAGGTAAATTTCCCCTATGGCCTTGACTACTATTCGCAGAAGAAAAATTGCCTGGTGATATTCATGCCGTACAAAGCTGGGTGACGTCATTAGCTATAGTGCACCAGTTTAAATGCGTAATTGATTATAGATACATATATGATAGCTAAAATATTCTGTAGCAATCCAACTGATTAGCCCACGACTATAATGGGGCAAAACGCTGGTAATTTCATGATTGAAAAGTCCCAAAAAGCGTAAATGTTTTTGACATATTTAGTCGATGAAATTCAATTATGGTTTCCTATTGGGAACTCAATATTTTATAAAAATGTATTATTTGCCGTTAATCCTGGTAAAATATAGAAAATGCCATTCTTAGTCTGGTATGTCCTTCGCACCACGAAATATTAAGCTTCAGACCATTTATATATCTTCCCGCAGCATTAGGAATGTTTGTGTTTGTGTGAAAGTGTGTATGAGTCACTAGAAAAGAACATAATCCTTCAAAGAGCATCATCAACGTCTCACCTATAAGAATAAGAAAAGGCCAAAATAGCCTCCTGCATCAGGAACCTAAATTTCTACAGTATTGTTAATACGCAGCTCAGACATCCTTCAAAATTATGAGGAATATCATAATCTTGAAACAATCTATTAAATTTGTTCTTCTCAAGGAGCTACAGCAGTTAGACTGTGAGTTCTGATAAATGAAGAACAGCATATTACAGCAATTCCTGGTACCCTTACTTGGTATCATAGTGCCATTAGCACGGTCAGGAGGGCTGATATTATCGTCATCAATAAGTAATTTCGTAACACTATTCCAGAGTTACGTTTAGGTGACACTAACTACCGTAATTGTGAACCACATGTCAAATTAATATTCAGGGCTTAGCCTGGGGTCACTTAAAATCGAGTGTGCTATGCTATTATATTTGAGGGGTACAATATTAATCCTTACTTTTCATATTTTAAGATTAGTCAGCCGTTATTACCCATGTGATTCATTTGCATAGAACGCACTTTAGTAGGTACACAGGCGTACAAATTAATCATAATCAAATACAGGAAGTGAAACCTATAAAAAAATTATCACATGTCGAGAAAATAAGTTGTATATCTATAGAAATTTTCTTGTTTAAATATTGATGGACCTTTCTTGTTTTTTAAGAGAACTGATGCATATCAGATGAGTAACCTGGTCAATTGAACACTTATATATAATTGACATTAAATAATTTGTTCACAGTTTTGGATGCGAGACGCTGTGCAGGAATTTCTTGACAAACCCGATCACCATCTAGAGAGTTTTTGTAGCTCAAGCACTACTCATCCTTGAAGGATTTTCAAGCACGGATGACAATGCATTATTTCTTTATCAAAGACTGTAGTTCTTGGCTATTTGTAAGTAAAATATCCCTAGAACATCACATTTGTTCATGTTTAGTTGCGTCTTGAGTATCAGACTGTGATACATATTCCGATTACCATTTATGCACAAATGAGACGCACTAGCCACAAACTTTGATACGTTCAACAGAAAATACTACTTCCTTAAAATCTTCAGCAGTCCACCCTTATAGAGTTTTGCGCTCAACAATGGCTTTTAGCGCTTTTCTTCCTTCATTAGATGTCCCCCTCCCCCTTTGCTTTACACACTCTCCATCCAGCCTCCATCAGTCTGCTGCGCAACCTTCTAAAGCGAACATTTTGCACGTTATTTAATCTGAATTTAGGTCAACAGCTGAAATTCTCGAATTTATTTTACTCTTCCTAATGGATAAATGAGTAAATGTCCTTCTTTTGGTAGAGTCTTTAGCTTCCGACCACATTTTCATTCCTTAAGCGATGAAAAGCACCTGGTTTCAAGTAGTCGCATCAAAATTGAATTTACTCTTGCAACACCAACATCAAATTGAGAAGCATATTAAATATTTTGTCGTTATAATGCATAGCTGAACTAAAGTAAAAGTGAACGTCGTCACGAGGTGTCATTCCTTAGCACATTGCAGTGTACTAACAGGATAAAATCCTAAAAAAGTAAACATTCAACTATTGACGCTATTATAATGAATACCTTGTCTAATAATGTTAATCTAACGTTAAAAATAATTTACTAATACTGCAATTATGTTGAAAGTGAGAAAAACATTTTGCAGGAACACACAATTTTGCAAAAATTAGTTATAAAAATCCTTATAAAAACCTATGTTCGGATTAATTTCCACGCATGTATGTGAAGAACCATGGACTCATACTTTAACCACATTGAAATTAATGTAGCTCAACTTCCTTTTACGGTACTCTGAATTGTGCTAATCTACATGTGGGCAGCTTTATCACGAAATACTCCTCTTCCATATTCAACTACAAGCATGTTTAGTGGACAATGAAAACCATTGATCTAATTACAACGCATGGCCACCAGTTCAATTCACGTGGTAATTTTAAACTTGCCGTATTTGTGGAAAGTTCATCAGAGTTTATTTGATTGCTAGACCTAAAATAACTTAAATAAAACATGCAAATTTCTCAAGAGCATTTCATTACATAGCTCTCCATTTTTTAACCTTTTTCTCGATCAGAATTGAACTGTTATACTTTTCAAACAAGAAATTAAATCATTTCAAAAGACGCAATCAATGGCACAGAAAATGGACCGGACGTGGATTATACAGGAAAAGCTCCGATCGTATATGTGTAAAAAAATTGATTGCAACTGGTTTGAATTGTTCATATCTGTCTTTGGACTACTGCGCAATTTCAAATGCATGAATAACAATAAGCGAACTATTTGAATATACGCCATTAAATCGTATATTCATATATACGCATACTCTCAGTAACACACTTAAACACATACATAAGCACACGTAATACGACACACGTTTGTTATCTCCTATCCCTGAATCACTCTCATGTGTATTTCCTATATAACAGGTGTCGGTGCTAATTAGAATGAATTCATACAGTAAAAAAATGTTTCAGGCAGGTAAATACCTACCGATGTGAAACACGTATACATTAAATGGAAAGAAGGAACACCTTACAGTTATGTGAACTCCAACAGAAGTCCTTAAAATAACAGTAAAAATAAGTCGGTTATAAACTAATAATACCGATTTTAGTAACATGATATCGACAATCGGAAACAATGATGAAAATCCTCCTGAGTTATTCATCTCTGAATTCATATTATTTGCATTTTGCCTCATTCATCATAAAATGTGCATTTTCATAGTACTGGTAATTTCCTATCATCTGAATGTGCAAAGCAGATTATTAAGTGATTTTTAGTGCCACTTGGTACTATGATTTGGGATACAAGTTGCTATGGAATGAGAGTGGACATCTCGGACATATTCTGAGTCATGGCCATTCTTGTGCTCAGATGCCTAGGATTGTAAATTCCATCCATGCTCACTAAACCGTTGGAGGAGTAGTCCTCTCTGGGTCTATGTGTAAGGTAGCATCCCGTTTCACAGAATTTTTACCGAGCTCACTCAGGACGTTTTAAGCAAGCTTCGGACCTACGAAAATAAAGGAGCCCCACTCCCATTTGACAGGCGAGGGACTCCTTGGAGAAATGGTATTCAACGGGGAGCTATAAATATTAGTGGGGATTATGGAAGAAGGAAGTAGAACTTGCTGAGTCAGAAAGGAGGATATATGTTGATGTAGGAGTTAAGGATATTCCAGTAATGGTAGACAACGAGTAAAAGAGTGTATAGTGTGCTTGACGTGTGAAAGGGAAGGGCAGAATGTAGATTAAAATATGATTTAAACGCCAGTTGGTCCAGCGAGTCTGGATACCATAACACGCCACATAGTTTCTCTTAGGCACGTAAACAACAGAAAGGGAATCTGCCACCTGGGAGACTGCCCTAAATGCAGATCAGTAATGATTGATTGAAACGAGCTAATGATGCCGGTAGATTTGGCAGTTGGAGGAACTAGGACGAGAATTGCCCCAGTGCATTCTACATGTGAGGGTGCAGATGGGGATGACGTAGACTTTATGAATTATTGAGTGACATCGTCGTCAGGGTCAAGGATAGCATAGTACTAATGTGTGGTTTCAATGTAAGACTTAGAAATAGAACTGAATGATATAAAATGGTGATTGGTAAATTTGGGGAAAGTTATGGAAGCTAATAGGAATTGGAAGCGTTTGCTGGGATTTTGTGCTAGGATGGGGTTAGCAGTTACGAATTCATTCTGCTAGCATAAGTCTATTCACCTACACATGGAAGGGTAGAGGCACTGATTCCATAAAATAGTATATTTTAACCGACTTTGATTTCAGGAAATCTGTTGGGAATATGCGCGTTTTCCGAGGATCTTGAAGCTAATAGGAATTGGAAGCGTTTGCTGGGATTTTGTGCTAGGATGGGGTTAGCAGTTACGAATTCATTCTGCTAGCATAAGTCTATTCACCTACACATGGAAGGGTAGAGGCACTGATTCCATAAAATAGTATATTTCAACCGACTTTGAAATCAGGAAATCTGCTGGGAATATGCGCGTTTTCCGAGGATTTTGAAGCTAATGGGAATTGGAAGCGTTTGCTGGGATTTTGTGCTAGGATGGGGTTAGCGGTTACGAATTCACTCTGCTAGCATAAGTCTATTCACCTACACATGGAAGGGTAGAGACACTGATTCCATAAAATACTATATTTTAACGGACTTTGAAATCTGGAAATCTGTTGGGAATATGCGCGTTTTCCGGGGATTTTTGGATGATACGGACCATTATGTCATCTGTAGTAAATTAAGTATCTGTAAGCCTGTGATAAAGAAATTTAAATCCGTCTGAGGACGAATATCGATAGAAAATCTACTGGTTGAGAAAATTGTACATGGAGTTGATTACTGAAATGTTTCAAACAGTGGAAAGTAAGCAGTTCAGAATAGAGAAAGAGAATGGTTGGCATGCAGGGATCCTCTAATAGAAAAAACTAGCGAATGCCTAGGAACAACTGTGTGTAAAGATAGGAAAAAGCGAACATCTTGGTGGAATGATGAAGTGAGAGCAGCTTGTAAACGTAAAAAGAAGGCGTATCGGAAATGGCTTCAAACAAGGACTGACGCAGATATGTAATAGTTCGTACTGGAGATGAAAGAAACAAAGTGAAACAAATAGCTATTGAATCCAAGAAGAAGTCGAGTGAAGATTTTGGTAATAACCTTGAATGGTTAAGCCAAGCAGCAGGGAAATCTTTCCGCACAGTGTTAAATAATCTCATAAATGGAGGTAAAAACGAAATGAATAGTTTATTTGTGTAAATCAGACTAACTCGTAGTAGATTCCAAGGCAAGGTATTTACAAGTAACAGGAATATTTTGAAAATTAACTCAACATGAAAGGAAATATTTTTTGTGACGTCGTGAACATCCAAGCTCATGGGGAGGAGGATAATAATCTTGGTGAAATTATGTATGAGAAAGTGGAAAGTACAAATTAACTCCATTGACATAAAGCAGCAGGAATAGATGAAATTAAACCTAAAGTAGAGAAATATAGTGGAAAGGCAGGATGAAATTTTGTTAGCAGGGAGTATTAGCAAGGTACCTTCTGATCGGACAAAAGCAGTAATTACACCTAACTATAAGTAAGGGAACGGAAATGATTGTAATAACTATAAGGTATCCCATCGATCAGTATGCCAGGCAAGTTATTCACTGAGATTTTCGAAGGGAGGGTGCGATCAGTGATTGAGAATAATTTGGATGAAAACCAGTGTATTTTTAGACCACAGAGGGGCTGTCAGGATCAGATTTCTAGTCTGCGCCAGGTAACTGAAAAATGCTTTACGAGGAATAGATTGTTATGCTTATGTTTCGTTTGTCTGGAAAAGGTTTATGACAGAGTACCGAGGGAAAGTTTTTCACCGCACTGGGGGACTATGGGATGAAGGTTACTGAAAGGAGCCCGAGCGGCTCTCATCTTGGGAGCGTGGGTTGGTGACAACAGGGCCCTTTGCTGAGTCTTGGCATTCCTTCCACTTACTTGTGGAAATCAATGAAAGACATTTTTGTTAATAATAATTGGGCTGCAGTGAGAACTGATGGCAGAAGGAGTTGTTGGTTCAAGTTACTTACAGAAACAAGGCCGTATCAGGCGAGTTGGCCATGCAGTTAAAGGCGCACGGCTGTGAGCTTCCGGTCTTGTTTGGTAATAAGCAATCAGTTGAGACACGATTAACTTGTATTATTATTATTATTATTAATTAATTATTAATTTGAAATTTAAATTTCCAATCTTTAGAATTTAGTCACATGTGTTAAATCCCATATGAACAACCAAGATCCGATTGCACATCGGTCGGGACACAATAACGGTATTCGAACCGCGACCTTACTTCATTTCGTATTGTTAATAATTTATGGGGACACCATGATATCCCAAGACAAATCTCAAATCCCATGGCACCTCGCGGCTGGGAATCTCCACCCAGTCCCTGTGAGTGCTAAATTATTCCTTCCTTCTCATTTAAAGTCTATTTGTATCACTGGACCGCTTCAAAATATTTTATTTATCCTCGGTGTGTGGACTCTTCTGCCACTCATAACACCGGAATCGGCATATAACATAGACGTAGATCTCGGGATTCATCTATTTTATCATCAACATCAGTACGATTCAACATTATCTCATGCCGGATTGTTGACCCGCTCGATTTGATTATTATTGAGTCCAAAATCATTAAATCAACAAATAATATTGAAATCAAATTTACTGCCCAAATTAAAGTCTTCTACGTGCCATATATTATCTCCACATTTAAATTACTTAAACTTGCAATCATGCTATAAAACAAGGCCCGTGCCTTAATCACAAACCATATTTATCAAACACTCATTTAGACATAACCAGTCCATTTATCACTCCGAAACTTCTAATGATTAATATTATTGCTGTCCACTGGCGAAACTTCGCGGTACACATAATCAATGAGATTTACAGGCAAACAATCAGACTTCAATCCAGTCCCACAACATTTAATTTGACTGCCAACCCTCTACCTCTGGATAATTGTACAACATGCCTTAATATCTACAAAATTTACGATAAACTGACCTAAGTCAGATAAATATATCTGGAGCACTTCTAACATGAAATTAATTCATATTTACATGAAGCATGCTCCTATACAATCAATATGAACACTTCAAGCACTTGAACAAAATAAATTAACCCTAATATACTAAATCAAGAATATTATGAGTGATTGATATAATTATTTACATACTAGCAAATGTACCCTGCTTTGCTACGGTATTCTAAATTGTATTCGAATATCGAAGTAAATAATGTACATGCAGTAAATAAGATTGTTTTAAAATTGCATGTCTCTTAGCGTTATAAGGGAAACAGCATGGAAAGGTCCCCATACGTTGTTTCCAATGGTTTGTTACGTATTTGTGATGGTAACAGCAGGCTCACTTACCTACTGCCATTCACAATCGAGTTGGGAAGTTTACAGTATAATTGCAGGCCCCATTGCCTAATGCGCGGTCACAATCGATTTGGGGAGTTTTCTTTACAATGGCAGCCACTTTTCCTACTTCCGGACTGATAACAGTTGAGGAATTTCTATTATAATGGCAGGAAACTACCCTGTTATCAGTCGAAATCGAGTTTTTCAGTTATCATTATAATGTCAGGCAAATTTTCCTACTGCCAGCCAACTTTCTGCCAGTCACACCAAGTTGGTGAGATTCCATCAAACTAGCACGCCACTTTGCCTGATGCCAGTCATATTTTTGATGGGTACATTTGTTTAAAATGGCGGGCACCCTGACACAGCCACACTCAATCAGGTAGGGGAGTTTTAAACGGAACTGCATGCTCCCTTGCCTTCTGCAAGTCAAATCGAGAAGTGAACTATTCATTACTATGGTAGGCCTTTCTTACTAATGCCAGTTACTCAGGAGTTGGAGAAGGACCCCATTCCTATTGTCAGTCAAAGTCGGTGTGGGGAGTACTGATTACAAAGCAGACACAACCTTTCTCGATTGCTACAAATCGACATCAGTGAATATATACAGATCGGCATATGAAAGTATAGGCGTGTTTACAATATTGCAGACTTTTATTTACAGGTTAACTGCTGCTAAACGGTACGTCACATCGATAAAGTACTGTACAGTAAGACGTCGGAATTAGTGGCCTAAATGGCTGGTCCTATGATATCTCATCTATTCTTTGGTCAGACTGAGTTAGAAAATTTGAACAGGGTAAAGATTTTGTAAGATTATCTCACATTACATTACTTTTCCGATAATTATGTGACAGCTACATACATAGCATTAGGTGAGCTAATTTTCGTGAGAGTTTGATGATTCTATATTTCCTATAAGTGACTGAATGTATGAATTATGCATGAGAAAATTCCAAATTTACTTAACGTCGATTAATAGAGAAACATCAAACGTAAAAGCATGATGAGGAAAATGGCAATACGTTACATCCCTGCTGGCAAGCCGTCAGAGATATTGCCATGGTAACCTGTAGGTTCGTTGTCGATCTGCCGGTCACTCAATGCAGAGCATGATACCCGCAGAAAATAGTAATTTTCTCCGTCATGTAAAGAGTAAGGTAAATTATGATCATAACGAAAGTTGTTTATAATGAAGAGACGTTTCACGTACGGTCGACGGAGTTTACCGAAATTCAATAGTATAAGAGAAATGGAGAAAAATCGTTCTGGTTTTCCTATAAACCCCGTCTATTCAAAGATTTTAAAATGTTATGCATATCGAAATCTTCCCCTGGATGAGTATACTCTAAATGTTGAAGTTTGGTTGAGATCTATCCAGCCGTTTAGGCGTGATAGTAGAACAGACAAACAGAAAAACAGACACGAAAAATAAGAACCACCGATTCGGTCTTGAGTTGACAAAAAACGAATAAATATCTGAAGAATTGTCAAAACAAAAGAAATTACAGACAGCGGAACCCCTACAACTTTATTTATATAGATTAATTTTTCCCTTTGTCTATCTATATCTGAATTGGACGAGCCATGAAACGGCTCGTTTATCGATCGATTTACCATTTTAAATGATATGATTTTCCCCTTAACGTTAGGAATCTACTAAATTTAATAGGTATCTGTACTCATCTCAACCTGTAGTCTGCTAGACCGGAGGAAAAGCTTCATGGCCCTTCTCCGTCTAGGTCTGCATTCTGTTAGCTGTCATGTCAGCTTGAAGTATTAATCCAATATACCTTGGAACTTTACACATATTAAATATTAAAATTTGAACATATAACAATTTTACACTCAGAAATTATGTAAATGGATTAATGCACGTCTGGTCTTATGTGTGACCCGCCTGTTTTACACATACATATCATCGTTCCTTCGTGGCACTTAAGAACTGGTGATATTAACGCGATCATCTTTATGGCCCGTCGCACACTCAGTTTCCGAACTCTGCACTTCAGTAATATTGGCGTCCTTGTCTACTTATGTCCGCGAGACTGAACAGGACTTGATCCGAATTTGCAAGTCTTCGCAAATATTTATGAATTGCTATAAATTTGCCGCTAGTCAATTACTGCCGGTGACTCTAAACTTTATGGAGTCGATAGGTTACACTACCCTGAAGACGTAGTAACAGCTCGAACCAATGTTACAAAGTGTATTGGTTACACGCACTGACATCGTGGTCGCTCGACCAAATTTTTACAAGTGTGCACACGTACTGGCGTAGTAACAGCTCGACGAATTTTCGCAAGTGTCCACGCGCACTGATGTAGTAACTGCTCGACGAAATTTTCCAAGTATATACGAGCACTGACGTAGTAACTGCTCGACGAATTTGTTCCTAGTGCCTACACGCACTGACGTAGTAACTGCTCGACGAACATTTTCCTAGTGTCTACACGCCCCGATGTAGTAACTGTTCGACGAACTTCTTCCTAGTGTCTACATGCACTGATGTAGTAACTGCTCGACGAACTCTTTCCAAGCGTCTCCTCAGTTTCCCTGACCTGGTATTTAAGTAAATGTTCATCTCCTCTCCGAGTTCGTGAGAGGTCAATTTAGACTGAGCATTTCCAATTTCCACGTTTGACTATATGCACACCTGCCAGGGGCTTGAACTTAGGATCCACTGACGTGATTATATGATTCTTGCTTCTATGTCAAATCTGGACTCATTTCGATCGCTGGTAATTAATATAATTGTGAATTTAGCTCCTGTATTCTTGGCGGGTAAATACGCGCCATTTGTGGCGTCCCTGGCATTCAACCGATCACCGAAAAGGGTCACTGATTTCTAAGAATTTTGGCAGTAAATCTTCACTGATTAACAACTTTTAACATTTGGTCATGTTTTTAATATATCCTGAACTCGAATCTATACTTTGTTTCCCTTTATAAATTGAATCAGTAAAGTTGCATTTGATAACGCCTCCTATAATATGATGTTGACTTAACTGCTTCTCCCTGGCGAATTCTACTATTGATCCATAGCTAAGCGAGTGTTTGAAATCACATATTTTTTTATTTAAATACCAACTGCACGCTTCACACCCGTCTGCTTCCCTGGCCTTTCCCTGACGTCATTTCAATGAATCATGCACGCCGTACTTTCCTTGATCTAAATATCAATTGGCCTTTAGGCTGGGGATTTTCCATACTCGGAAATAACCATCCCCTTCTCTTTCCAACTTGGCTGTAATTTCTGGGAATACTAGTTTTGCTGGCCATTGTGTTTCATAATCTCTAGTGGGGACATACCTCTGTGGTAGGTTTCACAATACCTTCCGAAATGGGCAGTAGGCCTACAATATATAATGTAAGATATTCTGGCTTAGCGAATGTGAAATATATTCCTTAATAGATATTTATAATTGAATGACGCAGCTGACACTCCACCAGGGTACAATATGTATGGCTTGATTTAGGTAATGCTTTTATTTTTCGTGGCCTCGTGGATAATTTTTGTTCTATTTTACCACATGACATTGTGGTAGGCCACTACTTCTTGCTCTCCGTGGGTATTTACTTATTTGATTGCCCGTCGTGTTCTTCTGTTTTGTCCATGTAACGTTATTCATATCGGCAATGTTTTTCTTCGTGTCACAACTCGGTACATTGATATGATTCTTACTGTAATTCACAGTCTATATTGCGTTAATAAGCTCTGTTGAACCTTGGATTGTGTTACGTCAATTTTATCTTTCGATTCATGTGTGGGAGTCTCCTTGTTATTCTTCATTTACCAAACTGCTCTCCGATGTCGCCACTATGTTATCGTGTATCGGAAGGGCCTGTACATGGATGGTGTGTGCTATGTAATCATTTGAATTGTATATTATTATTAGAAAGGGCACCCGAATGGGCATTAGGGTTTGCAATATTCACTTCTCGACATGGTTCTCTTGTTGCAAGTCTTGATGTGATACCTGTCACACTGTTTGCCACATAAAAAGCAAATACAGTTAACATCTGGATTATGAAAAGACTTCACTGTGCATTTCTTGTGGTGAAAACCATGAATGGAAAGACGTGTTATGATATGTCTTTGATCTTGATTTTCTTTGGTCCAGTTTCTCACCAACATGGCATGGCATGGCATGGCATGGCATGGTATTTTAATTACCACATAGAAGAAAGAACCGCGGCAGCGACAAGGGCCATCTACAAGATAAAAGATTTCGCAGCACTATCTTTATCCACTGCAATAATGTTATTCCACACAGTAATATCACCTGTCTTGTCTTACGGATTGGAACTAATTTGGGACCATGTCAAACTCAGAGATCTCGAAAGGATAGAGAAAGTAAAAGCACGCTTTCTTAAATGTACTCTACGAGTTGGAAAATCGGCCCCATCACGCCTAGTATATGAACTGGCCAAAGAAACTTTTTACAACCAGGACCTCCGAATGAGGCTCCATCTGCCATCTACTGGAGCTTACAATGAACTCCTACGCAGAAGGGAAGAAAAGAAAAAGGAAATCGACCCCGACTTCTATACCTCAGATTTGAATTGTATATGAGAGACGTATAAATGATGTTATTTGGGCCTTCGATATTGTGTGGGTTTGGCCTCGAATGTCCGCGTGAAACGTTATTTATGAACCTTTCTTCTACATTTTTGGGGTCCTTTTGACCATTGTTTTCCTTTATGCATTTCCTGTTTCATGGACCCCTTATTAACATATTATGCGAGTGTTTGAATTTGAGATATGTAGGACGCATATCATATTGCCTAGTTGTGTCGTCTGTTCTTATTTTTGCTTTCTTGGGCTCTGGCATTTTTTGGGTGTGTAAATGTTCCCTTAGCAACACCTTGTTTATTCCTGAACCCGGGCACCATGCTTGCGCGTGCCTTCCTTTCCTTGATCTTTGGTTCGGCCATATTTTATCTTCCGCATTTTTTTTATTTCTTTGGAAACCGTTGTTGTGTGGCATCTCATTGAGTGGCCGTGTATCGCGATCTGTAAAAATTCATCCTGTTGATAAAGACATCTAATAATATATTACTTTGGGCTGAGCTCTGTGTCACGGATTCATCCTTTTTTGTTCCTAGTTGACAAAATTTTTTTTTTGATTAATTGTATTTTATGTATGGTTGACCCTGTTGGCTGTATCACGTTATGGGCAGGCTCGATGCTATGACGATGTTTATTAAGTTCATGTACTGCTTTCATCTGGGCCTGCTTTCGTTTTTGTTATTTTATCTATTGCAGACTTTTTGCGCCAATTTGTTATTTTGATTTAATAATTGTTTAACAAACTCTTTTGTTTTCTCATCGGTGGTATTATTGTAGGAGTAGGGTGGATAGCCTTTTAAATTTTATACTTTCGATTTAATAGTCTCGAGTACAGTTCATGACTTCGTCCCTGGTCATTTTCGATCCGGTACACCTGAACATGATAACTAAAATTTTATGTATCGCCCCGTTACCTCTGGTTGACTTGAGCTTCCTCTGATGTTTATTTTTATTTTCATATTTCGTTAACTTTCTGCCTGTGTATGTGTTGTTTTCTCCGGATATTTATTCCTAGGTTCACATCGCGCCCAGACCTGCCATAGGTATGCGAGAAGAATAAGATTACAGTACAATACAATACAATACAATATATTTATTTTGTCTGGCAAGATTAAGGCCATTAGGCCCTCTCTTCCATCTAACCAGAAAAGACAGTTTTTACATGTGCAAAATTGAAATAAGTACACTCACGATTGAAACATCTTGCAACTACTAAACAATACAATATTATGATTAAAAAAGGAAAAAAATAGGAGAATGATGAAGATGATGATGATGATGATTATTTACACAATTATGACATGATTAGCTAATTTCTATTATCCTTGGTAATAACAGTGGGATTATATAAAGTCTCTAGTTTGAGGGAGGCTAAATCTACAATATCTCCATAGCATTACTTAGTAGGTAGCGGTGACAAAGTTGCCTAAAACTAGCAGGCGAAGCTCCTCTGACAGAGACGGGCAGTGCATTCCATTGTCGTGCCGAAGAAATGACAAATGAGTTTGTGTATCGTGTGGTGCGGTGAGGTGGAATAGATAAGAGTGTATCAGATTTTGACCGTGTTCCAAAACTGTGATTGGATGAGAGGTGGTGAAATTGACTGTACAAGTAGGGAGGTGAGCATGAGGAGAGTATTCGACGAAGAAGGCATAAAGCCTGAAGATTACGGCCCTGTTTGAGTTTTAGCCAACCGAGTTCATCGTAGGCAGGTGTAACATTGTCAAAGTAACGTAGGTCACATATATAGCGAACACAGGCGTTTTGCGCGCGTTGTAGTTTGTCGTTAAGAGTAGTAGTCAGGTCGTTGTACACGGCGTCACAGTAGTCGAAGTGAGGCAATACCAGAGTGCAAATAAGGCGTTCTTTTAATATTCGAGAAAATATGTTGCGGAATCTTCTAAGTGAGTTGAGTGTCGCAAATACTTTCCTGGAGATGCTGGTAACCTGCTGCTTCCAAGAAAGATGTTCGTCTATCATAACGCCGAGATCTTTGACAGATTCACTGAAATTAATGGGTGAATTTTGTAGGTAAAGTTTTGGTAAAGTGAATTTGCTTATAGTTTTTGAACAAAGCCGAGGATGTGAAATTATTATAGCTTGAGATTTTACGTTATTTAATCTAAGTCCATGCATGTCAGTCCAGTTACAGATTTCTTGTAAGTCTCTATTGAAATTTTTAATTTCGTCGGTTAGTCTTTCCGGTTCACAGTGCAAGTATAATTGTATATCGTCAGCGTACATGTGGTGTCTGCAGCTGTTTACTGACGACGTAATATCATTTATATAGACAGAAAATAGAAGCGGTCCTAGGACAGACCCCTGTGGAACACTAACCTCTACTGATCGCCAGGATGAATATTCATTGTTGTTGTTTCTTACACACTGCAGACGACCACGGAGGTATGAATTCATCCACTGAAGACTGTTTGTCGAGAACTGGAGTTTAAATAGTTTGGAAAGTAGTATGTCTATGTCAACAGAGTCGAAAGCTTTAGAGAAATCAAGAAGAGCTAGTATGGTAACTTGTCTTTTGTCCATCGCATTGCGAATGTCGTCTGTAACCTTAAGTAGTGCAGTAGTAGTGCTGTGGTTACGTCGAAAACCAGACTGGTGTTCGTCAAGAATATCGTGTATTTGCAAGTAGTTGGAGACTTGTTGGTGTACAATGAATTCTAGGGCTTTTGAAAGGACCGATAATATGCTCACAGGTCTATAGTCAGTTACGTCTTCAGGCGGTGATTTTTTAGCGAGCGGGACGGCAACGGCAGATTTCCATAAGGAGGGATACGTGCCAGTCATTAGTGACTGGTTAAATATGTGAGTTGTAGTAGGTAAAATTATGTCAATTATTGTCTTAATAAGTTCTATTTCTATGTTGTCTATCCCTTTTTATTTCGATTTTATTCTAAATATGGCTTGTTTAACTTGCGAGGGTGTCACATGTGAAAAGTAGAATTTTTCTCTGTCAGGTGCAGGGGAGTTGTAATTGCTGTATAGTGTTCTATGTTTCCTTTCTCTGTCAATGGTATGTCCGGGAGTGGTAAAATATGTATTGAGGGAGTCGAGGGATACGTCAATAGGATGGTCGTCTCTTTGTTTACCTATTCCCATGTGTCTTAGTTCTTTCCAAGCCATAGCAGGTCTAGTATTTTTATTTAGCAGGGTATGTGCATGTCTAATTTTAGCGTTGCGTACTGACTGCGATGTTTTATTTCGTAGCCGTTTAAATGAGTCAAAATTGTCTTGTGTCGGTTGTCGCTTAAACTTTCTATGTGCGGCATCTCGTCTTGCCATTAACTCCTTTAGCTCTAAGTTTAGCCACGGTGCTGGGGCTCGCGTTACCCGTACTGTTTTCGGCGGGGCGTGTCGATCATAGAGCGCTCTCAGATATTCGTTAAATATGTTTACTTTAACATCAATGTCGTCAACTGTTAGTATATGGTGCCATGGAACATCTAGTGCGTCTTCAGTGAACATACTGTAATCAATTTTAGAGATATCTCTGAATGTAATAGTCCTTGGTTTTGTCTTTCGGGTCTTTAAGGAGTAGGATATGTATATTAGGTCATGAGCTGAAATTCCTGGTACAGATGTCTGTCCGTGTTGTAGTACTTTGTCTGTATTCTTGACAATCATTAAGTCGATTGTCGTGTGTGACGTGGCGGTGTGATGAGTAGGGAGTGTTTGCAAAATGCTCATATCGCAAGATGTAGTCATGTTTAAAAGCTGCCGACATTCGGCATTGTTGTTTCCGGTGTCTGTGTTAAAGTCGCCCATGACAATTACATGTTCATATTGCGGGAGTACGCCTAACCTGGTCTAACAAACCAACATGTCATATTCGTCGTAGGAAACTACAGGATCACATAGCGGCGGTGCAGATATCTCTACCAACGGTCTAAGTGCCCCCTCTTGCGGGATCAACTATAAGTAATTCTTACCGGAAAGATGATATTTACTAAAGACTAACCTTAACTTTGAAGATTGTTTTGTTCATATATCGAACATAGTGTACCTGTTAAGAGCTATAATGCTTATCTCGTTGTATATTTTGATGTTGATAATTCTCTCAAGTTTTGATTCTGTTGTGTCGGACTTTACGTCATTGTTGTTGGAGCTGAAGAGCCTATTTAAGTTGTTGTTGTTCATTCAGATCTTCTATTTATCAAATTTTAAATTAAAAACGAAACAATAAATTTTCTAATTTCGCTGTGTCAACTTATGCCCGTTCAGTCCATTCACCCCGGCAGCTTCTTACTCCTATGTGACCCACGAATTTGACGTAACAATTATTATTATTTTTATTATTATTATATATATAATTCGCTGGGGCCATCAAGGACCACGTTAAGTCTTGTTGCATTTGACACTGAATTTGGCCTTCTTTAGAGCCCAAATTTCCCTCATTCTTTGTGAGTGTGCCTGCTTACGCTCCTCTGTCTAAGGGGCACCGTGTCTTCTCTTCGGTTGCTCGTCTCAGTTTAGCCCGTTCGTCAATACTTTCTTGCGGAAGAGATCTCTGTTAAGGGCGGCTTCAGCTGAGATATGTAGCATTTGAAGGTCTTCTTTGGTATTTCTAAACCAGGGAATTGTGGTTTTGGGGGTTTCTTCCGTCCATTCTTTTCAGATGGCCGTAAAATCGTGCCCGTCTTTTTCTGATTGTGTCGGTAATTTTCTGTATTTTTCTGTAGACTTCCTTGTTGGATCTCTTTTGATGGACTCCATTTCTGTACTTTGATCCCAAGATTCCTCTCACAATTTTGCGTTCTCTTTTCTCCAGTTCTTCAAGGAGTCCTTTGTTGGCATTCAGAGACAGGGTTTCGGCTGCATATAGAACTACTGGCTTCAGAACTGTTTCATAGTGACGTATCTTGGTGTTTTGGGAAAGGCCTTTTTTGTTGTAGATTGTGCGGGATGTTTGGTATGCTATTTCCAGTTTGCGTACTCGCTCCTGAAGTGCTTCTTTGTCCAGTCCATTTTTCATGATGATCTCACCCAGGTATTTGAATTTGTCTACTCGGGTGATGTCCCCGTATTTTGTATGGAGTTTTGGTGGAGCCTCTTTGATGTTAGTCATTACTTCTGTTTTCTCAAACGATATCTGCAAACCAGTTTGTTCGGCAATTTCCTTTAAAATATCAACTTGAGCTCTAGCGGTTTCTATGTCGTTTGAGAGGACAGCAATATCATCGGCAAATGCTAAGCAGTCTGTTGCGATCCCCTTAGATTTGGTTCCAATTCTCAATGGACTGTAGTTGGTTTCCTGTAATCTCACCCGCCAGGTTCTGATGATCTTTTCAAGAACACAGTTGAAGAGTATCGGGGTTAGCCCATCACCTTGTCGGACCCCTGTTTTGATGTCAAAGGAGTGCGAGAGACATCCGTGGAACTTCACCTTGGATTTTGTATCGGTCAGGGTGGCTCTAATTAATGCCAGCAGTTTCAAATCTACTCCATATTCATTTAAGATGTTTAGCAGGACTTCCCGGTCAATGGAGTCGTACGCTTTCTTAAAGTCCACAAAGACAGACACATACTGCTTGTGAGCCGTATCCTACCGGCCCATAATAATAATTGGAATATTATTTGACCAAATATGTGAAATTTATTCATAAAAGTTACAGTCTAACATGTTAAAACATCGTACCCTAAGATAGTTGATACCGGATGTTGAGGAAGACAGTAAGTCGCTGGATATTGCTTCATATTTCCGTATGACCGTGAGAAAAGGTAGCGTACCCAAGCGCTGGCAAGGATCGACACGTGTATTAGATGCTGAACAAGCAAGATATTTCAGCCAATGGGAACTTAGAGATTTGGCAAACCTGGAGGCTACACCGCGCCAAATCTTAATTCCAGGATGACCAACGTGCTGTGTGGATAATGTCAGTTTCTGTAGGTAATCGGTTTTCCACAGTTTCTGAAGTCAGATATAATTGGAAATGTATTATAAAATTGGTGGAAGAGATTTGCTAGTGTTTGAGCTGTGTTTTGTAAATATATCACAATAAGTATTGTGTCATCATATATGACGAACTCTCTGATTGGTGGTTGGTTCAGACACCCGGGAACCCCAGCATTATTGGCGTCACCGAAGCCTCCTCAGTAACAGAAGCTATGGAGAGCGTCATTCCGTAGTGAAGATTTGAACAGTGCGGATGCACCAACTCTGTATTCCGTAGCAAAGATTTGAACAGTGCGGATGCACTAATTCTGTATCTCTGTGGTAAAGATTTGAACAGTGCGGATGGTTTAACTCAGATGTGACTGGTGATCGTGATTAACGTGGTGTTATTCCAGTAATAGTAACTGGTTCTCATTTATACTTTAAATTGTGCAGTTGCTATATTTCACTGTACTTGAGTAAATGAAATAGTATAATTTTGGCAGAGTTTACTTTCAATTGATAAAGACGGTATTCAGTGACTGCTGAGCAACAAGTGCAGTGGAAACGTGCTATTGTTTCACTATTTCGCGACGGGCGCGTATTCGCGTGGAACTTCCGTACCGAACCGTGGGCTGCTTTTAAAACTGTATTTTTACCCTTTAAGTGAAGTGTGTAATATATATGTGAATCAGTGTGTTTAGCTGATCTGGTAATAGAGAAGGGTATTTCGGCTCGCAGCATTAAGCAGCGAAGAGATTATCAACTATAATCTTCTGTGTTCCAGTGGATTATTTTCCAGCAAGATGCTGGATACGCCTGCAGAGGAAGGAAGTGCTTTCACACATGTTAATGCTGTGATTAACATGGAGTAGATCCCTAAATTAGTGGGGATGTAAGCTGCTATCCTGGTATCCCGAGAGTCATGTAAAGTAAGGCGCATGTATTATTTAATGGCATGATATGTAAGTTATGTTAAGGTACTAGGGCAGTGTAGATAGAATTTTTATTTTCATGTAAAGTAAGCCTGATGGCATGTATTTGTTTAATTTTGTTACTGTGATAGATTCGGATACGAGAATAATGCATGTTTATTTTATTTTCATTTTGCTTTATGATTAGATGTTTGGGAAAATGAGGGATTGATAGGATCAGTTGTTGTTTATTTGTGTATGTTACTTAGCGTAGGATATTCCGAGTTTTCCTTATATATATGCTAGAAGGGCTAGATCGACAGGTTCATTTTTATATTACGTCAAACACGTATTAATTCATTTTATTTCGGTTATTCAGAGAGACAGGTATAGCTATTTTGCATGATGCATGGTTTTACAGAAGCTGCCAATAGGAGCTGCAGAACGTTGATGGGGTAATCATATAAACGGGATTGTGAATGAAGGTTACAGAACTCTTCGTATGGTTACAAAGTTAAATAGGTGCTGTAGTTCTGATGTAATGGAGAGTACTGTTCTAGTGCATGGGACACTCACCAGTATGACTTGACTCAAGAAATGTTAAACAAGTCAAAAGGGAAGCAGAAGTATTTTTTCTGAGTGATTTGCAACAAAAGAGTTGTGTTACGAAAATTTTGCGAACTTTAGGCTGGGAAGATGGAGATGAGATTCTCGAGCTTCTGTCCGTCGACAGATGGCCTGGAATGACATTAGTACATGAATACGGTTGAGTGTCGTTTCAAACGTAGAAAGTATCCTATCATGAAAGCAAAATTGGAATTCAAGAGCACACATTGGGGAAATAATCTTCTATAGGAATAGGAGCTAGAGATTGGAATAATATATCAAGGAAAATGTTCGATAACGTTCCTACTTCTTTTATATAACTTAAGAAATGGCTAGGGATTTTAGTAAGTCGCTGGTATGATCACAATTAGAGTAGGGTTTCAGCGTATGGGAACCACCCCAGGGTTACTTGGTTCGAGAAATGGAGAAAATCCCGTCCATGTGTTTACCCCTACCTTAGATAAGACATATGAATTTGAAATATTGGGATCATTTCAAGTAGGTCAAGCTGGAATGTGCGTAACCTCGCGATGATAGTACTGCAAGAGAAATCCAATGAAGTTTTATTTAATTGTTTGTTTGTTTTATAATACACCGACACAGACGGTCTTACGATGATGGTGGGATAGGACAGGGAACAGAGCAACTGTTTCTGTAATTAAGGTACCGTTCCTTCATGTGCCTGATGTAGAAATAGGAAACCACAGAAAATCATCCAAATATGTTATAGTAAAACTAACCCAGTGGGCTCACCGTTGCAACCAATGGTACAGTATTTTATGAGAAAGAAGTGAGATCTCCAACGAAACAATACATTGGACTGTTTTTCGATCGAATGTGCTGTATGGGAGTGAAAGTTCGGTGGACCCAGGATATTTAATTCCTACATTGGGGTAACATACGTGTATGTTGCGTGAATAATTGCTAGTACAATGGCAAGACGGAAATCGAAATGTAAAGTACAGAGCTAGGTTAAAAGTTTATTTAATGGACGATGCTGCGCGTTCGATCAGTCATTGTCGTGGAGTAATTTCAGATGAATGGAGGAAGATAGTTTGCCCCATTAAATAATGGTCATGCTCAAGGGTTGTAGGAAAAGTAGGGGAAGACAAAGGTGACGATTGGTAGACTTAGTTTCTGATTATTTGAAGATAACGGGGTCGGAACTAAAGGAAGGCACAGAACTTGCTTCAAATAGAGAATCGTGGAGGCATTTGGTTTACTCACAGAAGCTCGAAAACTGAACGCAGGAAGGCATAAAATTCAATAGTGAAGACGAGTGTACGTATTTATTGAACATAAACAATTCGTTATTCTGTTTTGTATCTTAAAAGTTAATATTCTAGCACTAATTTCAGACAGTTAATCATATTATGGTACCTTTTTGCAATGTAAATGAAGTACTGACATTTACCAGCCCACGTTTCTACATGCATCGTCTGATACTTTCGATCAGGCTACTATTCTAGATTACCCAGCCCTGCTGTGAGGGTAGTGAGGGATCAGGGTGTCTGCCTCTTATTTAGGTAGTCTGAATTGGATCGTCTATTAGTCGAAGTATTTGAACCCTGGACTCTGCGAGTGGAACGGGTTCCAATCAACCACGTGAAGTGAACTAATTATGGTATGATGTATGAAAGACAGTGGATCGGGTGGAGTTAGTGAAGTTATATAACTTACGAAGTCGTTTAGACAAGGAATGCCTGATAGTCGAGTTGTATTTACTGGCTTTTCACGAAGGAGAGCGTGATTGGTAAGCTGTATATTACATGTGGGATTTGTGAAGGGAAAACTTACGTCGTTGTACTTTGGATTTCACTTGAAATTTGATATTCCATTGCTAAGATCCGGATATCAACAGTCAACGTAAATTACAATACTGCTTGCTTGATGCTTGCTATATGAATGGGCAGCAGTTAACTTGTCGTAACAGAGACTTTAATGGACATTGATTTCTCCCGGGCGAAGAGGGAAAATTAATCTGACTACGTTGATTTCTATAAAACGCAGTTGTCAGTTACAGTGAACAAATGCCTTATCCTTCCTCAGTCGACTTATATACGCTGGAATTCTCAGGGAGCAACGGCAGAGAGGCAGGAAATTCAGACGACCACTACGTGAAAACGACCGTGTACTGATCTGCAGGCCAGCGGTATCTTATCCAGAGCAAAAGATATAAGCCAAGTTCTGTCAACTTTTTATTGGACCATTTCGCCTTGCAGAAATCCTCGGGAATGGAGCATATCGGATCGCACACTTCCATAACACCATCGAAGGCATATACAACGCTGCCAATTTAAAACAATGCTACAAGAAAGAGACATTAAAAAATCTTCATCGAAATTTCTTTTCTCCGTTAGGGAGGGTAATGCAACAGGAACCATCAGATTGCGTCTTCAATTGCCCGTAATAGAACTGGAGACCGCACGGCCTGTTTCATTAGTTTAAATTGTGCGCGTTGTAGTCTATCACGCAACACATGCTGCTAGCAAGCTCGGTTACAGCTCTCCAAGGCACACCACGACGTCACCGAACACGCGGCATGCACGCCAAATGGAATGATCGAGACGCTTTTTCTTTCTCCGCTTCCTGATGAGGTAACAGCAAATGGACAACGGGATCGTGTAGCTGGTAATAACATATTTATTTATTTATTTATTTATTTATTTATTTATTTATTTATTTATTTATTTCTGTCTTTATTAAGTGGCGAAGTTAGGGCTCTTGGCCCTCTCGTACACTTAACCACATACATTTTTTTATTTTTACAGTATTAATCTAAAGTATCATTGTAATCAATTACTGTTATTGAGATATGTATGTCAGATTAGGAATTACAATAATACAATTAATTAAGGTTACTACTGATGAAAAATTATAGGATAAATAGAGTGGATAATAACAAAAAAATCAACTTATCTAAAGAATATATCTACAACTAGCTTAAAGAAAAACTTATTCTAATATAAGGCTAAAATAAATTAACTAGTATGTTACGATATGAGTGTACTAAAATCAATGTTACTATGTAGTCTGTTTCTATGAACAGTCTGTAGCCTTAAATGAGAGTAGTAAGAACGTAAATGGGATAGCCTAAGAACTTAAATCTAGTACGTCATTTTTGGTTTCATTCACACGTCATTCACTCTTACATTCACTCTTACATTCATTCGAGTCAACTGTATGTACTCTGGAGGAATTTACGGTAGGCTGTTTTAAATGTCCTAGACAAGCAAGACTTTTTAATATCATCCGGGATCGTATTCCATAACCTCGTAGCGGAGACCAGAAATGAATGGCTGTAGGTATTCGTTCGATGCGGTGCTATTTCAAGTAGTGATCCGGAACGAGTGTTAATTTAGTGGAACGAAGAAAGTAGCCTAAAATTGGACGACAGGTAGGTGGGGCTGTTTGAAGAAAGCAACCGATAGACAAGGGTCATTTGGTGCATTTTTCTACGGTCATTTAAACGTAGCCATCCCAACTTTTTGTAGTATGGTGTTATATGAGCATCATGTCGGAGCTGGAAGGCATATCGAATGCAAGAGTTCTGTACACGTTGTAGCTTTGTTGTTTGTTCACAGGTTAGATCAGTCAATAAACTGTCACAGTAGTCAAAGATTGGAAATAGAAGTGTTTGTATGAGTTTTAATTTAGGGTCCAGTGGGAGAACATTTTTATGACGCTTCAAAGGATAAATAGATGCGTGTACTTTTCTGCACACATTGGTTATATGCTCATTCCAGGTCAGAGTCTCATTTAAGGTGACCCCGAGGTTTGTAACAATCTTGGAGTATGGCACTTCGGTATCATCAAAGGTAATTGGAGGAGGTTTGTGATTACTATTTAGAGCACATAGTAATTTTTTGTGTCCAATTATTATGCTTTGGGTCTTTCGTGGGTTGATGAGTAAGGCGTTGTTCCTGGCAAACGTTCTGAGTCGTTGTAGGTCTGTATTCATATGCTGGATCGCTTCGCATATACTATCTACACTGGTATGGTAATATACCTGTAGGTCACCAGCATACAGATGGTATTTACAGTGGACAAGTGGGGATGAAATATCATTGATATACAGGCTGAATACAGCTCGTACTCAAATTTCAAGTCGATAGCTAAATTATTTACGGAGATATTAAGATGTTAAAATACCGAGTTATATCCATGACTTTCTCGCTCAGGGCCAAGTTTTTGTATAAAAGGCCAGCCTGGAGACTCAACGACACATAGCGACCGACAGAAGAGACCGGTGGATGTCTGCTGCATGATGCGGTACCAGCGAATATGCTTTGATTTAGTGCGTGGAGTACCAAGTTCCGAACGTCTGCAATTTCAAACTCAGCATCAGCGAGGCACGGCCATGGTGAGAACTTGACTGTGACAGCAGTGTAACTTTATACTCTAAATTTTCGTCCACTTCTAAATTTTCAAGTGACCTCCAATTTAACATACAAGGTCCCAAGTTATTTTCAATTTTTCAAGTGAATATCAATTTCTCAAGTGAATTTCAATTTTCCAAATAACTCTCAATTTTTACGTAAATCCAGTGCAATAATAAGTCTCTCCAGAGCTACTCCAAAGCTGGGAGCATTCCAAATTTAGCCTTGTATCTCCTCATCACGAGTAGCCTCCTGCTATTTTCCCCATCTGTTTGCACCCGCAATCACTCTCTACTTTCTTGTCTCTTACTTCCAGCTAATGAATACGATAATCGGAATTCGGTGTGATAAGGTTGATCGAGGATAATCAAAATAGGTCCATCACCTCGTTTTTATACAAGATATGAGATATAAATTCTTTATCATTTTCTGATTTAAAAAACAATTGTAATATTCATGAAATATTGGCGTTCTCCTCATATACAGTATGTAATTATTGAAATTGAGCAACTATTCTGTAAATTATGAGCCAAAGACGAAGCCATCAATGCACTATTTTATGTAATGTACAGATGATTAAAGTATTAAATGTGAAGTTTATTACATTCAACGAAAGTGAGGTATATGACTATAGTAATTTTAAGAAATAAGGTAAAATTTGCAAGCCTACGCTGTGGATTATAAGTACAAATTAATGTAATTAGTGATTTACGAGTTCAGTCTAAAACGTCTAGAATTTACTGATCTATCAGGAAGACTGTAATAGCGAGCTGGAAGTTCATTTAACGACAAGAATCCTCCAATTCAGAGTTAATAGTTTCCATTTAATCTTGGAATTACTTTATTGTCATTAATGCTTCTGATAAACTGGCAAGAAATGTTCTTGAATAAACTCAATAATGAGAAATTAACTTTGTCTACCACAAGACAAATTATTTTGTTCGAGTGTGGACGGAAATTACATCCTCGTGTTCTGCAGTAATCAGAGCGTTGGAGTAAAGTACGTGTTTATCAGTGCAGGACCTCAATCCATATGATTAGTTCTACACTTCCAATTCTGCAGAAAATAGAACAGTGAACGGTATGAAAGTTTTCAACTTAAGAGACATTCCAGAAAATAGATTTGATTCGTATTTTAAGTACCTCTTTTTCATTTCAAGATTTTGTTGTTTTGAAGATGGTATATTGGAGAGACGTGCTATAAATATTCAACTTCTACAGCTCGTGCGGAAATGAGCTTACGCCCTTTCAGGGAAACACTCTGTATACGTCTGTCAACGTGAACTGGACTCCCAATACTTATATGTACATATTCTAAACAATCATTGGTGTTTTTATCCATGAAGGGTGATTCTGTACCTTAAAGTCTTTCATATCACACCTTACCTTTCTTCAGTGAAATCTATGATTTCCTCAGAACACAGAACGTTGCAATAACCAGTTATTTCTAGCAGTACCTGTATACAGGAAATGAGTCAGTTTTAAAGTAATACTGCCTGTCTCTATCGTTTGTAGATATGAACTCAGAATGGCCATGAAAGTAGTGACGGAGGAAAAGGAAAGAGAATAAGAAACGCAGTGTGTATTCGCTTTTCATTGCTACTCTCTCCTTCCAACCCATACTTCCCTTCCATTCTTCAGGCTACCTTCCTCATATCTTCAACAAACATTGGGCGATCGACTGTATAAACAAATGTATACGCCATTATTTTCCGTCAGGTAAAGCTGAATGTCAGAATATTCACAGGATGGAAGAGGTGTTTACCAGTAAGGGACAGAATAGTTATAACGTAAACATTAGTAATATAACTTTCTCGTTCACTGTTAGTTGTAATAGTGTATTTAAATCAAATTAGAACTTAACCAAAATATTAATAGAACTGAAACTGCCATAAAAATGCGGATGTGACAGGTGAATAACAATCCTGCAGGGTTTCCATGATATCCTCGTCAGGCAAAAGTCTGAATTTGGGTTAAGTGAAAGACAGTCAATACGGAATAATTCTGTTCTAAAGTGGCTGACGATGACTACAGTGAGAGACGAATGACATCGTAGTAGGCAATTTTCACGGCCATAAGTAAATCAAAACCGAATGACTGATTATTTCCTTACCATTGTTATATTACCGATATTATTTATTGTGAAACAACTAAACTGACTGATCCCCTAGTGAAACCGATGACTAAATATGTAACCCGAGCACATGTTTCAATACATTCAGTGTTTCAACATATCGTAAACGACGTATCTTCTGCCCTAATTGAGTTAAATCTACCACAATGGTACCGTTATTTCGGCCGTACGATTTTCTTTTCAACAATATAAACATCATGGGTCGGATTCAGTAGTTGGTAAGAAGCAAATTGAGAAATTCTTACATTTTTGACCCTGATTAACTTTGCAAGTGAGGGTTGTAAAGCAACCGCTTGTGCTAGTATCCTCTCGGGTTTTCTAGTTAAATCGTATACTAGCTTAGGTACTCGTGCTTCGCTAAGAAATTCTACATTGTATACAAAATTCGAGGTGAAGTAGTATACACGTTGCGAGTGAGATTTTATTAAATTGCGCAGCTCGTAGCATTACTTCAGAAATACGATGCGGAGATCACCAAACGGCGTTTCTCATGTGAAGACAGGGTTAGGGAATTTTCATTGTAATTGCAGGCCCCCTTGCATACTGCCAATTATAATCGACTAGGGTAGTTACCATTGTTGTAGGGAGTTCGATTTCCGGCCAGGTCAGGGATTTTTACCTTAACAGCGGGCTGGTACGAGGTCCACTCAGTGTACGTGATTACAATTGAGGAGCTATCTGACGGTGAGATGGTGATCCCGGTATAGAAAGCCAAGAATAACGATCCAGAGAATTCGTCGTGCTGACCACACGACACCTCGTAATCTCCAGACCTTCAGGATGAGCAGCAGTCGCTTGGTAGGCCATGGCTTTTAGGGTTTGTTGCACTATGGGGTTTGTTTTTTGTTTGGTTTAGTAATCCTTAATGATGATGGTGAGCTCCCTTGGTTACTGTATGTCATAACCGAGTTGGTCAGTTTTAATTATAATGGCAGATACTCACGTTTCACCAGCATTTTACGTCCCAAGATTACGATTACAAAGACTCCAAATTTTTGAAGCCCCTTGCCTTATGAAATAGCACATATCTTTTTGAATGATATTGTACAGATTTCAAACTGATATGACATGGCGTCAAATGGAAATAGTTGAAGTAGGAATGACTTAACAGAGAGAAAAAGATCAAAACAGGCTGAGGCTGTGAACTGCGGTAACACAGAATAAAGCTCCTGTTCGTACATTAATTTGTATAACGAATGAAAGTATGAAGCTGTGGTAGAACACAGAAATATGTTTGATTGTACTGATGTAAACGAGACATCTGCACGCAGAAGCACGCCAGATCATAATGCTATACGTGAGACAAGTGCCGGCTTCTTACATGAAGGCAGTGAACTGCGAAAACACACAATAAACCTCCGAACATTAAAGTGCATTACTTCCACAGAAAAAAATGTATTAAATATTACTGACGTTTTTTTGACTATGATAGTATTTGCTATAGCATGCTATTTGCTGTTACATGAAGAAGTCCTTGGCCTTGATTACGACAAAGTTTTGTTAAGGATATTCCCCTTATTTATCGACCTAGTAAGTAGGGAAAGCTGTTCACAATCATAATGGTGATAAGAGTATGGAACTGTGGATCCAGTAACCATAAGTATCTTGGAGATAACGCTAGTAATGAGTTTAAACTATCTAAGCAGCACTATCTCCTTGGCTTGTATACATTCACGAACATGCCTACTTCGAAGACCAGTCCTGTATTCTAATCCTTGATTACGGCCGCTCCATTTCTTCATCCGATTCCTACAGAGGGGGAGTGTGGTGGCAATATATAGAAAACGGTTTGTTTTAGGACCTTAAAATGTGGTTTTAGGAACATTCCAAGTTTTGTCCTCATTATAAGGCTTAGAAACGAGCTTAGACTTATCTTGTACGACAAATTCGATATTTTGCACGTTTTGTCCTATGCTAACGCGCCAAAGGGCCCAAATCGCTATTCTAACGGATACACCTTGATATTCCTAGATTATACATAGTCTACGTTTCCCAGAAGTGTATTTTTAAATGGTGGAATAAATTTCAAAATCGTTCCCGTAGTTTATGAGATTACCCGTTACGCATAGGCAATCTCACAGTTTTCTCTTTATATATTATTTTACATAAGGGATTGAAATTAATATTTAGACTAGCAAATGTACCCGCGCTTCGCTACGGTATTCTATATTGTATTCAAATATCGAAGTAAATACTGTACATGCAGTAAATAACATTGTTTTAAAATTGCATGTCTCTTAGCGTTATCCGAGAAACAGCATGGGAAGGTCCCCATTCGTTGTTTCCAATGTAAAGTGTTTGTTACGGATTTGTGATATAACGGCAGGCTCACTTACCTACTCCCATTCAAAATCAAGTTGGGAAATTTACATTATAATTGCAGGCCCCATTGCCTACTGCGCAGTCACAATCTATTTGGGGAGTTTTCGTTACAATGGCAGGCCCCCTTTCCTACTTCCAGAGAGATAACAGTTGAGGAGTGTTTATAATACTGGCAGACAACTACCCTACTATCAGTCGAAATTGAGTTGTGCAGTTACCATTATAATGTCAACATGGTGAGTTTCCATCAACATAGCAGGCCACTATGCCTAATGCCAGTCACATTTTAGATGAGTATATTTGTTTATAAAGGCGGGCACCCTTGTCTACTGCCAAACTCAATCGGGTAGGGGAGTTTTAAACAAAGCTGCATGCTCACTGGCCTTCTGCAAGTCAAATCGAGAAGTGAACTATTCATTACAATGGTAGGCCATCTTTACTAACGCCAATTTCACAGAAGTTGGAGAAGGGCCCCGTTCTTACAGCCAGTCAAAGTCGATGGGGGGAGTAATGATTACAATAGCAGACACTCCCTTTCTCGATCGCTACAAATTTACATCAGTGAATATATATAGATTGACATACGAAAGTATATGCGTGTTTACAATATTGCAGCCTTTCATTTACAGATTAACTGCAGTTAAACGTACGTCATATCGACAAAGGATTGTAAGTTACCATAAGACGCCAGATTTAGTGGCCCAAATGGCTGGTCCTATGATATATTATCTATTCTTGGGTCCGATTGAGTTAGAAACGTTGAACAGGGTGAAGTTTTTGTAAGATTATCTCACATTGCATTACTTTTCCGATAATTATGTAGCAGCTACAAACATAGCATTTAGATCATGTATGGATACTGGGTGGGCCAATTTTCGTGAAGAGTTTCATGATTCTGTATTTCCTATACATGATGGAAAGTATGAATTATGCATGTGAAAAGTACAAATTTACTTAACAAAGATTAATATAGAAAAATCAAACGTAAAATGGATATAGATACCAAAAATAAAAGTCATAATACCAAGGTCGTAGATCATTCCGAATTGAACGGAAATTGTGCAATCCGTTATGTGATAGGACTTCCCAAAGGTCTGCCCCATCATTAAAATTGTCTCCATATTTCGTTATTCTTCGGGGATAAAAAGTGAAAAATATGATCTTGGAAATATTCCGTCCGTTACAGGCTAAAACGTATAATCTTCTTCAAATTCCAATTTTCTTTTTCGTCTGGCAGATTATGCCGCAATTTGGATTTTGGGCGAGGAGCGTAAAAATACGGACTTTCAGGAAACTAAACCAAAAATTGGCAGATGACCATTTTTACCCTTTAAACGTGTAGCTGTACGAAAATTTCGCCAAAATAGTCAATGTGCAGGAACACAGTCGTTACGTTTTTTTTTACAGAGATAGATAAGTAACCTGCTCCACGTACAACACCTTTTGGGGTATATCCGCTGGACTTAACCTGAAAAACGGACCGTTTATGATATCTCCCTTATTAATCTTCCTGTCGCAAAAATGCAAAAGTAAAAAAGTTTTAGAGATGGAATTCCATCACGTTTGGTCGATTTCCAGTCAGGTTGGTCTTGTACTGTATATATTGTGTAAGAGTAAAATCACAATTTCGTTTCCCTATAAACCACCAGTCCATTCCGGGAACATGAAATGTTATTGACGATTAACACCTACCGTTGGACAGGGGGATGTTAATGTAAAGTTTGACTCAAATACCTTCAGTAGTTTTTAGGTTGTGAAAAATGCGCTTTACACGCACGCGCTCTTGAGTTAAGTCCGGTGGGACTTGTACCGGAAAACGGTCCGTTAATGATATCTCCCTTATTGATCCTCGTATTGAAATGATGCACATGAGGAAAGAGGCTTAGGGATGTATTTCCATTAAGGCAGATAAATTTACATTAAGTTTGGTTGTGTATATTTTGTGGGAATGCAAAATGACGGTTTCGTATAATCCCCAGTCAGTTCAGGGACTTAGAAACAATATTTGCCCTAAAACCTACCAAAGGACAGGTGGATTCTAAATATCAAGTTTGGTGGAAATATATCCAGTAGTTTCCAAGTTATAGACAAACAGACAAACAAACAAACAGATAGACACCAAAACTGAATATATGCAGATGGTCATTATTACACCTGAAACGGATAACTGTACGGAAATTTCGCCAAAATTGTAAATGTACAGACACACTCTAGAAGTGCATACCTTTATTTAGACAGTTACTGCTTTGAAACTGTACGACGCGTCTACAAACGAACTTCAACATCAGACGCCCCTTTCAGTGCTCTACATGGTTGGTCCTATGACATCTTCTCGTATCTCCTACATTTATGGGTTAGACTGTGTTAGAGTCATTGAATGGGGTTAAATTTTGTACAGTTTTCACATGCTACTTTATACTTTTGATACTCATGTGACAGGTAGAATCATAAAATTTGGCTATAACATGGCCAATGGTCATGTCAATGTGCGTGCCGAATGTCATGAATCTAACTTTCCTATAAGTGTGCCAAATGGTAACATATACGTTTAAAAGTAGAAAATCAACTTGAATTCGAGAAATACAGCTGTATTTAACGTATTAGGGATAAAAATACGACGAAAAGTCATAGGACAAAAGTTGTAGATACGACTTACTGATTAGCCACCAATTAGACCGAAACGAAGGTCTGCACCGTCGTAAAAATTGCATCCATATTTCGGAATTTTCCTGGGCCAAACTTTATACTTTTGCATAGCTTAGAATATATCCTCAAAGAAATGAGTGTCCATCATTCGGGATTAGCACTCGCATACATACGTGGTAATTAAGGAAGAAAATAATACAGTTTAGTAAGTCGAAATTAATAGAAAATGGATTATAAGTGAGGACATCCCAATGACGTCAATTATGTAAATACCAAGTGAATGTATTGGAAAATCAAATGCTCCTCAATACATTATGCCGGTGTGAGTTATGGATATAAGAAATCGTAATCCGAGAGAAATGTAGGCGCATTGATTCTTAGGTAATCAATTAAGAAGATGAATATTTGTGTTATTACTTAAGCTATTCGAGGACGGTTATAACCTCCAATGGAGTATACAATTCGAACACCCCGTATTCCTAATTATTCGTAGGCTATCAGAATTTTCAGGTTAATATATCAAAATTAAACTTCTTCGTGGACGTTCGTACCATAGTCGGATTCACAGGCTAGTGAAAGAAATAGAGGTTTCAATGCTGCCACAAGTTTCCGTCCAGTTTCATCCACCGTAGATTTCTGGCATGTACTTCCTCCTGTTTTACTAACGTAAACCTAGTAAGAATGTACAGTTGGCTGAGTATAGTACTGTGAAGTCTCAACTAGTGATTAATACGTAAATAGCTTAGCTTATCGTCTGCAGCAGACTTCTTTGCTCGTTGTTTGACATTCTTGTATCATAACTGCATGTTTTTCCAATTCTGCCGCGCCACATTTGCATGGGAATCGAAGTCTGGAGCTAGTTAATTCCAAGCATTTTCTTTCTCTTTCGTAATTAAAGCATCAGTCTCTTTATTTTCGATGGTATCCTTATATTCATAACAACTAAATCAATAAAAAAAGTCCTTTCCGTTCCCTGTAAAATTCGGTGCTCGATTACCTCGCTCATTGACTTCCTTGTCATGCTTTTCCACGTTCATGTCCATTTTTCAGTCTATGCGTTTGGCATCTAATTTACACTACATCAGAGAGAACGAATTGATTGAACGTGACATTACCACCAACATACTCCTGATTAGTTCTAATAATAATAATAATAATAATAATAATAATGCTATTTGCTTTACGTCCCACTAACTTCTTTTACGGTTTTCGGAGACGCCGAGGTGCCGGATTTTACTCCCGCAGGAGTTCTTTTACGTGCCATTAAATCTACCGACACGAGGCTGACGTATTTGAGCACCTTCAAATACCACCGGACTGAGTCAGGATCGAACCTGCCAAGTTGGGGTCAGAAGGCCAGCGCCCCAACCGTCTGAGCCACTCAGCCCGGCTGATTAATTCTACTCCACCACGCTGTTTACGACGTTGCCAAGCGAAATTCTATGAAACGGATCAAAGTTGAACCGGATCATGAGATCCGAGATCAACGTTATATACAACACGACGAGCACCTTATAAAGGACCGATTTTTTGATCTTGAATATAAATTGATCCCGGATCAGCTTTTTTTTTTACAATCGGCCGTAAATCTTACAACGTGTGGACTACTTTATTGTAGAATTCTGTACAGTATGTAGAATTCTGTAGCGAAGCACGGAAACGTCAGCTAGTAATTATGTAAATAAAAAGGAGTGAGTAGGTGAACTTTCTATTTAAACAATTTCACTTATGATGTGATTTATGCCAGGAGATCCAAAGGATTATCTGGCAACCGGTGTTGTTGCTCAGTTAGCACCACCCGGAGTACACGTGTAGGGAAATTTCAGGTAAAACCTACGGACGTTGGGCAACGTTGTTCCCGCAATCAGAAGTGTAGACTCTGAGTCTTAAGAATATCGGGAAGGCCATACATAGAGTCCATCTTCTCCATGATTACCGTGCTATTGGTGGCAAGTCAATCAAAATGATTGACACTTATGGCAAAGAATGTAAACCTATACCGGTATATCAAGTTTCTCTCTACGTAGTGTTATCTATGGATCGAATGCACGCAAAAACAATATGGCTGATACTTAGGGCACGACAGTAAGAAATATTCATGCCTAAAATAGGTGATAAACGATCATACACTCTCTAGATAACACTAACACACACTAAACACTTAATGCAGTGTCAAAAATACTGCCTAAAACCACAAACGGAGCATAGTTCTAACGATTAGATGGAGATAAGACGCACAGTCTTAAATATTAGCCTATTATGGCTGGTTTCAAAAATGTAAGAATAAGGTTAGCTAAATTTTTCACAGACATTCTTCTATCAGGCAATATACCCCATGAATTAAAGAGGGCAAAAATCATTGCTATTCTTAATCCTGGCAAACCTAACAACGAACCTCAAAGCTATAGACCCATTGCTCTGCTTAGCATGATCTATAAACTTCTGGAAATAATTATTTATAACCGTATTTGCCACATCATTTTCAAAAACTTACCTGTTGAACAAGCTGGCTTCCGCCCGCACCGAAGCTGTACAGATCAGGTCCTTTCTATGACAACATTCATAGAGGCTAATTTTCAGAAACACCAGAAAACTTCAATTGCCTTCGTTGATCTAACAGCAGCATATGATACTGTGTGGAGACAAGGATTGATTCTCAAACTTATACGAATCATTCCATGCCTGCACATTGGAAATCTTATTAACAACATGCTCAGTAACAGAAACTTCCGGGTTCAAATTGGCAATAGTATGAGCTCACTGAGGAATCTTAATAATGGTCTCCCACAAGGTTCTGTGCTGGCTCCCCTTTTGTTCTGTTTATATATAGCAGATATGCCAGAGACTACATCTAGGAAGTTTGGGTACGCAGATGACTGGGCCATTGCTGTTAGCCATATAGACTTCGAAATTACCGAGAACATTCTAACCAGAGACCTATCTACTATGGGTCGATACTTTCGTGACTGGAGGTTACAGCCAAGCGCAGCAAAGACAGTAGTTGCTTAGTTCCATCTCAACAATAAACAAGCGAATAGAGAACTGAAAGTTCATTTTGATGGCAGTTTACTCTCACATACCAAGTATCCAAAATTTCTAGGAGTAATTCTAGATAGGACTCTTAGTTTCAAAGAACATCTTAGCAGAACTGCCGCCACACTCAGAACCAGAAATAATATCCTGCAGAAACTGTGCGGCACTACGTGGGGGTCAACAGCTTCCACACTTCGGACTTCTGCCCTTGGTCTAGTTTATCCCGTGGCTGTATGTTGTGCTCCAATCTGGATAAACAGCGCTCATGTTAAGCTTGTTGATACTCAGCTCAACCAAACCATGCGTTTAATATCAGGGACAATCAGATGTACTCCAACATACTGGCTGCCATCATTAACTCACATACCACCTCCATCCGTGAGAAGGGAACAAGCACTTATCAAGGTGTACAAGAATGTGTGCAACAATTCTTCTCTTCCTGTACATCTTGACCTCCCTGTTATTAACAGGAAGATACTTCGCTCTCGCCACCCTCCATTGAATACTGCAAGGAAGCTTGCTGAAAGTAATTTCAACATGATTGACAGCTGGAAGCAATTATGGAAGACCTCTGCAACACCAGAACAACAAGCTATGCCATACATCACAGCTAAGCCACCAGGTTTTGAGCTCGCCAGAAAAATTTGGTGTACTCTAAACCGAATCAGAACTAATTGTGGTAGATATGCAGACTCCCTTTATAAATGGAAGAAAATTCCATCTCCCGAGTGTAGTTGTGGTGCTGAAAGACAAATTGTTCAGCATATTATCCAAGAATGCCCTCTATCAGCCTTCTCAGGAGATTCAGCCGAGTTCCTGATGGCTACTCAAAACGGTGTTAATTATATTAGACATACCAATCTGACATTTTGACTTATGTGTTCAGACGTGAAAATAACTTTAAAATACTTTTATTGTGATATGATTGTAAACATACGATAAATAAATAATAATTTAAACAATGAACACAACCAGCTCCAGAAATATAAATATATTCTTGGATCAGCTTTATAATCTCCTCGTTTTGTCCCTAAAACAACTATCATTATGCTTTCCCGATAGTCATTTCTGTAAAATACCTCCATACTGGGAATGAAACACGTTTTGTATGTGTTTGGGTGTAAGTGAGGTTCTTTTCAATAATAATCTATTTGAGTGGTCTGGGTATTTACACCTGCTAACAATTTTGACTGAGGATGGGTGGAGCCCATCCTGCTTAATTCAATTCGACTTATTGTCTTCCTGAGTTGAAAACTGAAGTAAATATAGCAGTGAATACGTGAAGGCAAGTATGTGCTTGCTCGTTTTATCCGACATAAGATATTCTCTGTCTTGTATTTCGGTTTACATTAACGTTTCATGGATGTGATAAATAATACTGTGCTGTTTTCGTTTCCTCAATATCATGACTGATCTTGACTCTCCATGAAATGTATTCTACCGGGTGAGTTGGCCGTGCAGTTAGGATCCCGCAGCTGTGAGCTTGCATTCGGGAGATAGTGGGTTCGAACCCCACTGTCGGCACCCCATTTTCTCACCAGGCAAATGCTGGGGCTGTACCAAAACCTCCTAGAGAACAAGGCCTGGCAACATGAATGATAGTACTGTAGCTGATGACGTATATCCATGTGGGCCCATGCCAGTAGCTCAGTTGGCTTGGTGTCGCTTGGTGCATTAGAACGCGTTTCCCTGTTATGGGTGTTTTTCATCGATGATATTAATCTTAATAGAGTCTTGTGTGCTAACACTCGCTCACTATTGCTATTAGTGTAAGTTCAGTTAAAGGTGTTACTACTTATAAATTGTTAATATTAATAAATTGTGTTTAAAGTGCCGGCAGGGTCGCCACGTGGGTTTAGAACTGAGTTTATTTTTAATTGTGTGTTTCTGTGAATTGCGATCACTGTTTCCCAAATTATGAATAATGATGCCTCAGAAGGGCAGTGTTCCAAATTATAAGGGAAATTATCACACTGGCCTTAAAGTTAGTGTTTTCTCGTTTCCAGCTGACGACTCGGAGAGGGCTAAGTGATTAAGAGCTATTTGCCGAGATTATTAGCGTATTATGTCTGGTTTCAATCATTCAGTGACTTAAGTTGTGGAATTGTCCTTGAAATGGAGCCCTGTGTTGTAGGTGTGCGAGCTCCTTTTCAAAACTCATGAGTTTGAACGGACGACCAGCATGTATGATGAGAGGAATGGTAAATTATTGACTGCATGTTTATCTAATCGAAGGCTTGTGAAAGGTTTGTGGACAGGTCTCTAATACCTTCGCTATTTATAAATGAAGTAGTAGATTTTTTCGGGGTGATTTATATCTTACTGATTGAAGTATTTGCTGTATGGAATTTACCAGTTATTACATTTAGTTTGGGATGTGCTGAGTATTCACATTACTTCATAGGAGTACTTTTGCTGGTATAGTGATATTCTGAGAAAATTATACATTATAAAGGCATGTAAGGCATTGACTTTCAAGTATTCTTGCTTTGCTGGACCCTTAACTGCAAGTGAGGCAGTTCTATTAATTATATCGCATGAGGGAGTATACCTCTTAATGTGAGTTAATATTTTTAATTGTGGCTGGACAGCAATGTTGTTGTGTTTATTGCAAGTATGTTAGGTTCTATATAATTATTCTAAATTATATTCACTGAATGATTTTCTCTGTCTCCTTGTGTGCTATTCATTTTATATTAAAATCAATCTGATATAACTAAGACATGACATATCCCTATGTAGTTAGTGGTGCCGTGAATTAATAGATGGGTGCATTTATATCTAATTGAATGCATTCTAATTTGGTCTAAACGTTTTAGGAGCTGTTCCTTATCATTTTACAAACTGTATAGAGTACTTGTCTGATACCACATCTGCCCACCGAGAAGCCCCAAATGATAGGTGTTGTCGAGTAGACAATCAAAGTTTAGCCAAGGCTCTTGATCAAAGTTTAGAGACCTGTCAAGATCATGTCAGCCCTGCAAGTTCTTAATATGGTTCCTTAGGATTTTAACAATTCCTGTTCATAGAGATTTCCTTTTATATTTTCTTATATCATGTTCACCTCATGTCCATTTCAATTTTAAGCAACGTGGTGAAGTTAAATTTTTAAAAAATCAGGAAGTGTCTGGGTGAAGGTCAGTTCAATTGTTATCAGAATTGGCATGCTACTTTTCAAATTTAAGTTCATATATTTTAATAAGTTGTTTTATGTCCAGTTTGATTTCAATTTTCCCCCCGTTATTGTTATTTGAACCAGGGTCCCAAATAATTTGAGTACAATTATATACACTACGGAATGCGAATATAATTTTGATGACTTGATGAATAAACTATTGTTGGCATGTACTGTAATCATTCTCTTTGCATAACAGCCAAATTTTGTGAGGTAATCATCCTCTTAATTTATGTTAGACTTCTATTGTAAAATAATGCTTACCTGTTTTCATGACCGATAACACTGAGCATTACAGCTTGTATGTTCCTGGACTGCTACTAATATACTGCAAGTAAGGTGTCTTATATATTATTATTTTTATTTAATAGCTTTTGCTATGTTGTTCTTGATCTTTTATTCTTCATCAGCAAGATCAGTTTTGTAAAAGGAACTGATAATTTTTGACTGTTAAATATATGAAAGAAAGTGTCATATAGGCATATTATTAAATTTGTTCAGTATTAAGACTCTTTGAAAAACTGAATTCTATTCTTTTTTGCATTTTTGATTTTTCTTCCAAATTATTACGGTATATTACTAATTTCGCTTCCGATATGCACGCCTACGATAATATTCGTAGAATATAGTGTAACCAGCGCACAGTGCGTAATTTCAGGAAACTAGCCGGCTAAAAATCGTATCTCGGGAACTAATGGACCGATTTACTTAAAACTTAGTATGTAACTGCTAGCATTGGAGATAATTAAGTGTGTGGTCAACCAAGCACAAAGAATAAATTACTTCGCCAGGAATAGAATTAGTAACCTTTGTAATTTTAATCATTTTTGTTATAGCTTTAAGAAATTAAATAGATATTAATAGTGGGACATGCTGTTTAGTATGTTTAAAAACAGGTACAGGAATACATGTACTTGCCAAACAATTTATTCATTAGATGCAGTTACATCAGAATCGCTATCGTCACTGTCATTATCTCCTTCGGCAGAACCAGATACAGGAGGCTCAGACAGTAAGTTGAGCTCTTCTCGTGAAAGCGGAATCAACTTCCTTTTCCTTGATTTCCCTAAGCTGGTAATATAAGGGTCCGATGATATAAGCAGCCTATGGAAAATGTAGTATTTGTGTCTTTCTGGGAGGTTTCCTGTTATCTTTTTCCTGGTGTCCTGCGCTTCCTGGGAGAGTTGTCCAATAAGTATAATACAGTGTCTAATGACCTCCTCTCCATGACCCAAGAGTTTGTGCAAAGCTACAGGCAAGTAGTACGATTTGTATTCTTGTAAGTATAATTGTATAGTTTCCTTTTCATACATGTCAAATGACACTTTATCAATGGCATACCTACACGAAAGAGTTTCTACGATGGCACCTAGATGGTTTATCAAATTTATGTCTACTCCAGTAATATCCGTAGGAGTGGCAGCCTCTCTGAAGAATCTTCTAGCAGCTTCCATCATTGGTATTGCCAGCACTTTGCTTCGGATACCAACCAATAGAAGCGTTTCCTCCCTGAACTTCTGTAGTGAAGTCATCTACAGTATTTATTTATTGCGTGTGTATTTTAGGCTTTAAATCAGTGCGTAAATGTGTTGTGTTGAATGAGAGTTATGCGATAAGCCCAGGCGTGTGATTTATTTCTTTAACATTAATACTGTGATCTTTTGTAGTCATTGCGTCTGTTTTCTAGCTTTTATTGCCTGTATAAATTTATTAAATGAAATTAAATAAATACATACCACGCCCTTCGAGCCCATAAAATTATTTGTCTATTTTTTATCGCAATTTGCCTTATATTTCAGTGCTGAGGTTTCTTATGTGCCGTGGTTTACCTCTGATTCTGTACAAAACCAAAAGTGACCCCTGTAAACCCCACGTCCCCTTTAGTTCATAAAAGTAATTTGTAGCTTAGTTTCTTCAGCCTTTTGTCTTGAACTTACATAGGGCCTACTGAATTTCACAAATTTATGTGCCGCCGTTTTCCCGTGATGGCGTTGAGAAAAGCCGTATATAAGGCAACTATGTTGTCATAAGAGCAATACTGTTTTCTTAACATGGAATGAGCTATAGTAGGATAATGGCAGGCTCATCCTGACATTGTTGTGATGCACGTCCTTCTGCAAGGCTCATTCTCTGCTCGAACCATCTTTTATTGTACTTCTGCAATTTGTCCCTTTTTCTACTATATTTTGTCCAGCGTGATCGAATTTTTGCACACAAAATACTGGCAGATTTCATTATTGACTTGGATATATCATCGGAACAATCCTGAAAGCCTAAACGTTCAGTTACAACATTCGCAATATCATCGTTCGGCTTATATTCCCTGCTGTTCCTCAACAGCTCGAAAAACGACCTCCGGGTTACAGAGTACATGGCTTCTGAAAAAAAAAAATATTACTCTCATGGTCGCGCCTGGTCGCAGCAAAAAGTCTATTCACTAAAGTATAGATAACTCGTCCAAAAGACTTTCATTGCGGAAATCAAAGGCAATCCATTTTGAAAGTCAGCTCAAATTTGTACAATCAGATAGCACTTGGACACCGTGTACCTGAATTTTAAGTGCATATTCCGGACAACAATATAGTAATTTTCAGAAAATGCTACATACTGTGCCCTTGTAAAGGAACCAAAAGTGTGGTGATCTTCTTTCTTCATATGTGCGCCGGCTGCTCCTGTAAATAATGACATTTAAAAATACTTACTCACCGCCGCATGTAGACTCTTCTTCCTCAAGGGTGGTGCCTCCTAAAATATCCCACGGGTTGATGGGCCACACGTCGATCGGGGGGGTGAGGAAATGAAAGATGGGGTAAACTAAACTATAAATGACGGTACCCAAAGACTGAATTAAAATTTAAATAAATAAACTCATTTATTGAACAAAGTGCAAAGTGCAGAAATTGAAAATAACTGGTGAAAAATAAACAAAGTGAAATGAAATTGAAATTTAAAAGAGATCTACTTTACAATGAATCAATTATCTGCCTAATAAAGTTAACTGAAGGTCGATCAAATTTAAATTATTCTGGATTACGTCGACACACTGTCTCCATGACGATGACGTGAATAAATTCAAAACACTGGTCAGAAATACCACCTCATTGAATAACTGGTTTGTAATGATTGAAAAATGTCTTCTCCAAAGAAACTTGCTTAGTTGAATAATTAATTGGTTAAGTCATCAAATCAACACAGACTCAGAGGTGTTTATCAAATATTTAACCCACATAATTCAGTCGGGAAAACACCCAACTCTAAATAATCGTGGACTGCACTAACCATGAGACAATAATAAAGAAAAGGGAAAACAAAACAACCATGAACATTGTACTTCATCTACCACATAACCATTGCCACGTTTTATATTTTTTCTCAAAACTACTCGTGGCTGAAACAAGAAAATTATTGAAACATGAACCTGAGTGTTACAATCACTCATTTAATTTTAAACCTCACTTGCATGACTGTGATAGCCTGGACCTCTCAGAATAAAATTAATTAGGCCAAGTGCCTCATGTTTACATCTTAAATGAAAGCGATCCTTTTACATTATTAATTTTACTTGATTTGCCGCTACCTGCATTTTAATTACGAATTCATATTTGTGGTGCTTCCACTAGATGGAGGCAGATCACATCTCATTTACATAATTCATATGCGGCACTTATGATACAACTGGTTATTAAAGATCGCTTCATTTTCCTTACTGAAATGTAGTGGATTTCTAAGGCTTGGTAATTACTGAATGTCTGGTATGAGCATACCACTACTATGGTTTTGACTATGAACTAATCGATGATCTCTTATCCTAACACATGAAATCTTATTTACATAAATGGACATCAATGGAGAAACACTGCTCCGAACAAAAATATACTGAAATCAAAAATAACCTAACTACACCTATCTATTTACATCAATGAATACAAACAATTCACGTATGGTCAGATTCTAAAAATAAATGGTGATAAACGATACACAAAGAAAGGACACTAACAAAAAAATCTATATCCCGAACATCGCTGCCTGCTGAAAGTTAAAAAATTTAAAATGCGCAAATATCGGAGTCTAAAGAAAATTTACCCAGCTACAAGTAACAAAATATTGTGAATTTGATGGCAATCTTCTAACTTCAGACGAAAAATGTCTGGCTATGACACTATTCAACCTTAATTACTGGTACTACATGTCATCCATGATTCTACATGACTGTCAAAATACACATTGATTCGTCGCTCTGTCCACGCACTACTTGGTGCTCTAACTCGCATATTTTCCGAGCATCTACTTTCCCTGGAGACTATTTGAAACAATACAGGCTCCCGCTTCCAACCATTTCACATGTCGTCATATATTTAACCCACTCGGTTAAATTATTCATCTCTTAATTCTATTTATTCATCATTATTCTCGACGTAGTAACTCATAATACGGCCTCGCTCGTATCCGGCGGGCGAAATATCTGTCGTTCACATCTCCATTTCTTACGACACTGTTCATGACATGGTCCAAATATCACATATCCATTATCAACGCAGATCATCAGGGATATTATTATTCACTTAGCTCGATGTTTCGATCATCCTTCGCTTCACATATTACATATCAGAGCTGACGTATCAATGGCTTCCTGCCACTGGTTTACTAAAATGACGAGATTGCCTCTCAAAAACACGGCTATTGAAATGTGTAACCGTATTTACACACAAAAATAAACACTCGCGTGTCAACCAAATCGTCGAAAAAAACATGGTATAAGAGCTACCGGAAACGGTCATCTGAATAAAGATTACATAACATGAAATAAACTGAATGCGCCAGTAGCAAAAGTAAACATTAAAAAAATCAACAAGGCGGCATCTACAAGATCATAACTTCAACAAAATATCGCTCATAACTAACGTTCTAATAACTTGATTATTATTATTATTATTACCAAACTGCACTACTCTTATTTAAATCTCATAAAATAGCATTCTAATCTGTCAAAGTGACTTACTACAAAATGATCCAGAAATAATATGCAAAACACATCTACGTAAAGGAAGTACGCAAATAACACTAGCTCACACTTATATGATTATTATCATTATTATTATTATTATTATTATTATTATTATTATTATTATTATTATTATTATTATTATTACGTGAACTATTTACAATCCTATCTAACAGTCTAAACTAATCATCGATTGGTTCATAGTCCTACATATTTATTTATACATTTTGTTGCTCATTACCTTAGTGCTGGAGGCAGGTTGGATCACCTTCCGGGCTCGGTCATGATGATTTAGAATTCCATCTTGAAGCTGATGTGGTAATCCGAAATATCACACGCACATACTTGATACATTTTATACTGGCGTTACACACGTTCACATTAACATAAACAATCGCATTTTCTAGCACTTCATTGAAGATTATACAATAACACTGCATTAAACACCTGACGTGAAGTCGAAAGTCTGCTCTCCGCTACCTGCCTGGCGTCGTGCTGTGCCTCTTACACCCTTCTCAGTTTATTTGTTTAAGGCTTACCGGTTGTTCACCTCTTCGGGACATAACAGTGTAGTCAAGGTCTTAACACCGCGGCCTTCCATTAGTGAAAACAAAGTCATTCTCCTCCCTGTAACTGCTTTAACTAATTTCTCTCCCGTAATATCTCGCTTGTCATAACAGTTCATTGAAAGTGATGAAAACAAGCTGAATGTAATGTTTCCAATGATGTGGAGAAATGTTATACTAATCGTCCTCCAAAAAAAAAAGAATGACCTTTCAACAAATATCCAAACTACACGTGGATTAGGAACATTTTATGCAGTTACATGTTACGACGTGATCCATTGTCCCTCGCGGTTGGTTTGTGTAAGTTCATTTAAGGCAAGTGTTGAAAATGTAGCTATTGCCTGATTATCTCTGCATAGATTCAAATTAAATAAAAGTTTGTAAAAGTGTTCATTTTCTCCTGAAATATTACTCTCACAAGCAAATATATGCTCACTCAGTTGCCAACAAGTGTCTCTGATCGCGTTCCTACCAGACTCAGAATTCACACAACTGACTGAACTAACTCCGTACAAGACTTCGTACAAGAACTCCGTACAAGACTGAATTCGAAAGCTAACTGAAAATTCACCACACTGCTCGTTGGCTTTGTAAACAGCTCTCCCCCAACTTCGAAAATAGTTCTGTGGAAGGGATGTGGCGTAGTAATCTTGCACTTCGGACCGATTTATCATACGTCCGTAGGTTAAAGCTTTAAGAAATATGTTCAAAATCTTCCTAATTTCGGTCCGAATTATGTATTATATTGCGCTGTGGGAAACGATCACAGGTTAATCTCTACGACGTCTCGCGTCACTGGCTCTATTTTCTTCCTGAGGATAGCGTGTTCCCGCAATGATGGTTCGGTTCCTGGACGACAACACCCTTCCATGTAAAGTTAAAGGTTTCTTAATTAACCACTAATTAATCACACATTTGCACTGATAAATTCTCAAATATTGTTAGGAAGTCAGGACACCGTTTTCCATAACTACTCCAGGCTCCAAATAGCGAAATACTGGCTGTAGATTCCCGCTATGACAACACATTTGAATTTGCAATTTTGTGATTGGCTGAAACGTTCGCGCTCTTCGCAGCATGGATGCTTCCATTTTCTGCCAAGGGTTGACGGGTATTATTGTTATCTCTCTTGCACATCTAAGTACGTCAGGTTCCAACGCGTGATTTTCCCGTGAGAACAGAGTAGAAAGTTCCCACTTCCTGTCGGCACCATAAACTTTATTGGATGTGCCACTTAGGCCTTAAGAAAAGTTCTGCGGATCTACTTGCAGTCTGAACGGCGCCAGAATGTGCTTTGTGAGATTTCCAGCTTTCACAGCCTACTGCTGTATTCCAATATGTGAATTACTAGACTTTAAATTCATGCGTTAATTATGCACATTCGCTTATGGGTGCAATACTATATAAAAATACATACTTTCACCTAATATAATCACATTGTAAGCTAAAGAAATATTCAGTTCTTACGTCTTTACTGAGCCCTCACATAATAATAACTGCGCGATCGCCTCGCCAGAATATGATGCCCTAACGGAGGAGAGCCACTTTAGGCCTTCGGTGAGATTAGATAATCAGACAGCGCGACTTTTCAGTACTTAATTACTGTACCCAAGAGTCTTATAAACACGACTCACAGAAAATGCGCACCAAAGACAAGGGTTGAAAATATAATTTTTGGCCGGCTGGATGCTAGAAATTACCCACTGTGCAGCGTATTCTTCAATCATCGTAAGGAATTAGCTTAATCTACTATCCATTCGCGCTGGGCCCACGCGCTTGACTTCACGAATCGTATTGCCAGGCCTTGTTCTCTAGGAGGTGCTGGCTGTACCTTAATTAAGGCCATGGCCGCTTTCTTGACTCTCCTAGGCCTTTCTTATCCCTTCGTCGCCATGAAACCTATCTGTGTCGGTGCGACGTAGCGCAAATAACAAAAAAATATATACCATAAAAATAAACTAAATCCATTCGTAATTACATATTACTCCCAAATATTTTTTAATCAAAGAATTTTATTTCTATTTTTAATGACGTTAACAGTATTATAAATACAATGTACATCCATGAAAATAACTTTTACCTGGACGGAAACCTGTATTTATTTCAATTTCATACTCATCCCTTAGTTTTAATCTCTTAATGATAAATATTTCCATGAATGCTACTTAGAGTAAAGTCACATTCCTGCGTACACACACACACACACACACACACACACACACACACACACACACACACACACACACACACACACACAAAGAGAAGTATGAAGCTGTGGACACAAATACAATAATCACATAATGTAACATACTATAATGATGTCACAAGAAGTATAGCAGTCTCCCCATGTCCAGTGGAGGATAAACTTACTGTGCAGAAACACGAGAGTAACTGCATATTTCTCATAAACTTAATGAATCAATTAAGTAATGAAATTGACTGAGTGGCTTACGCTAAAATTTAATAAACATGGGTAAATATATTTTGTATGAATTCATTTTTCGAATTCATATTATCTGAAATTTGTTTCTCAAAGGTTTGAAACACATAATTCTAAAATTCAGGAAAACGAAATATTTACAGTTCTATACGCAGTAGGGATATTGAATTAATAAAGTGTGTAACCGATAAATATTGGTATTCCGAAAGAGCAGGGCCACGGCGGTCGCTCCGAGCTGTAGGCGTGACAATATTTAATTTCCGTTTCATTTCCCAGAACATGTTAAACCTTTCATCCGGTAGAGACTTACCTCCAGTATAAAATATCTGAATATTTTAATTGCATCTTAAGACTTTCGTATTCTGAAACAGAGTGCATTCATAGGATTCTTTTTGTAACTTGTAAACGGTATATTCTGTAGCACAGTGTTCAAGGAATTCCAGTATGACTTATAAATAGATCAGTAATAAACTTGTCATCTTTTCACGTCATAATATTGTATCTGTAATTTTAACGTGTAACGCAATATCGTGATAAAACCGCAGTACTAACGCGTATGTGTTGTACATCAAATGAAAGTTCTCCTTCTCAGGATTACTATTATTTAATAATACGATGCTTCGGTTATAGCAGTTAAATAGCATTTGTCAGTAGATGGCTCTATGAAAGTTGTCTGTGCTGGTCATCCTTGGCCATCCGATAGATGGCTCCGTGAAAGTTGTCTATGTAGATCTTTCTATGGTAGTCCGATATACGGCTCTGTGAAATGTTGGCCATTTCACTACACGCACATACAGCGCGACATTGTGCCAGTAAATGGGTATTCTCTCAGACGGTGGTTTTGTCTTTGGTTCCTTCAGTGCATGCAACTAACTTCACTTGCTAAACTGATAGTCCGAACTAAACAGAAACCTAATTATGGATTCTGTTCGTCATTTTTAGTGGTCAGGGGTACACTTACATGGTTGCATGTTTTCTATCTGCGTACCATTTTAACTGCCGTCATTGGGTAAACGAGATAGGAGATCACATCGAGTGTTCGCTGTTTTATTCCACAACGCCAGTTAATCTGGGAAGGACATCTGAATCAGAAAGTGATGGAACCAACTAGAGGGAGGATTATTCTGGACGTCGTGCTGAAAAAACAGATGAGGTCTATAGAGAAACCGAAGTAACAGCTGGTATTAGTGATCACGAAACATTTTTTGTCAATAGTGGACACATTAAGGCAAATGATCTATTCTTTTGTGAAATAAGGTGCTTCTTTATGCCATTAAAGATTCAGGGTATGTATTTCCATATTCATCAACTTTTCCTCAAATGCTGCATACCCATAACAGTAAAAACAGTTATAGATTTCCATATTTTAAATATATTTTTACTCAAGGTTAAAAATGTTGATATAGTGGACACGAAAGAAAATGAGAAAACCAATAGTGGACACATGGATGCACCAATAATGGACACTTCATAATACAGTGAAATTTAGTGAAATCATTCATGATAGGAACTAACAGGTTTTGTACAACTTTGGAATGTCATAGTCTATAGCTCCTGTAAAATAAAAAACAACAAAAAACTTGTTCAAGTTATTCTTACCGAATAATCCTTTTTAACGAAGAGACGGCGAACATATACTTTTTTTATGCATTCTCACCTTTTACACCTCATACATTTTACCGTAATAGAAACTTTCAAACCACTGATACGAGCATTTGAAGCCCTGTCATTCGTACAATTACCATACTATCCAATATCTATTGCGTGTGGAAACTGATAACATTTTTCCAAGGAACCAAAAATCAACGGCTTTGGTAATTTCAAGATTATCTGAGACACACTGACTTTCTTCTTCTCTCTGTCACTTAATACGAAAACATTTCTCATGCGGTTGCAGTGGTTGAGAACAAAAACATCAGCTTCAACTTTACTGTATATTTCGTTGATTTGGCATACAGATTTGCACTCCTTCCTCTTCCCCAATAAAAGACATTAAAACAAAGTCTCCCTCTCTAACATTCTCGGCCACTGCATTTTCTCCTCCCTCAAATGACTCATTACTGCGTTCTTGAATGCCACATACACTGCCACAGACTTTCAGCACTTCAACAATGCTTTTATCTCTAACAGGTGGTTTCGACAAGTCTTCGCCTTCAATTACATCCTTTCTTGATTGAACACTACGCTCAGACTGTAGCATTGTCTCTTCTACCTGCCCTTCTTCCTCCATTTGCTCCTCTTCCCTATGTTCATCCACTGCATATTCTTTTTCATTTTCCTGAGGTTCTTCAACTAAGAGTCTATCATTTAGTTACTTCAAATGGTTTGAGGTTGAAGGCTCAAAATGAGATACGTATATCTCGCTTCTTGTAGACATTATTTTGTCATTAGTCTTGTTGCCATCACCAAGAATTTCATTAAGCAAAACCTTAGGTTCAAGTTCTCCCTGCATCTCTACGTTTTCCAGTGTTACATTAGCATCGGTAGATTCCGTTTCTTGTAATACGAGATCATCTTCCTCTCCAAAACTAACATCGTCTGCGCTGCTCCGCGAAGACCTCCAAGAATCTTCTTCTTCAGAGGAAGTAGTCTCTGATTTCCTCCTTTTCTTCCTCTTAACATTCTTCTTGGACGTACATAGCTTCTTCTGTGCTCTTTCTTCTGCTTTTCTTTTTATCATCTCCTCTTTCTATTCTTTCTTCTTCTGCCTATCTAGTTTTCTTTCTTCTTTCTGCTTTTCTAGCTCCATTTTTTCTTTTGTTTGCTTTCATTGTGCTTGCAACACTTGTCTGATGTTACCACTGGAGAAGCGAACAGTCTCTTCTTTTTCGTCACATTTCTTTTTTTACTATCTTCTGGCCAGTACATTGATCTTTTAAACGGACTTGGAATGTCAGTGTTATCCGTTCCTCTTTGAGACGTGGCCTCTTTGTCACAAATTTTATTGCTATTGTCGTTTGTCACCTCCAATGAAATAGCTGCCTGACAATCATCATCCGTACTGAGGCTAGAAATCTCTGCTGGTTGGTGTTGATAATCATCATATTCAATTGAATGCACAGAAGCCATTCCTTCAGCCCCATTTTCTTCTATTGTAATTTCATTTTCAGGAATAGTCAATGCTTCCTCATTCATTGAAACGTCGATCTTCATTTTGTGCCATATATTAAATAGAACTCTGTCCTCATCAGGGCCTGTCCAAGTTGCATATTGTTTAAAATTATTCACTTTTTCACACCCAATGTATTCCTACAAAATTTTAAAGGCTGCATTGAGCTTCCTTAGATTGTGGTGCACTGTAACAGCCAACGAGGGACTTTTCCGGATGGTCTTAAATGGAGCTGATGGATCCCAGGGCACTAATACGCATTTCATAAATCCATTTTGGATTATGATGGACGATATCTTCTAATCAAGGACTTGTTTCAATAGTGGACAAAAATCTTTCACGGCGCCATTCGTGGAATTATTGTTTCCAGTTCTCTTTAAGAGAACGGAATACACCTACATCCATGGGTTGTAACAGATGTGTAGCATTGGGGAATAGAGAAACGAGAATAATTCCATTGTCATGGCAGAAGCGACTCGTGTACAGTGCCAGATGTGATGTATGCCCGTCCACGAACAGAACTACTGGCCGCGGAATGTTGTTTTCTTTCAGCCAAGGTAGGAACACATCTGTCAAGTATTCAAAGAAAAGAGCTCTCGTCATCCAGCCATATTCAGATTTACCTAAACCCCAGTTTCCCGGGACGCTGTTGACTGATTCCCTGGGGGATTCGTGCATACTTGAACACTACTAGAGGTGGACCTAACTGGCCATCAGCATTTCCCATAATTAGTACAGTTATACACTCCTTTTCATTTGAATTAATTTGTTGGTAAACACTTTTCGATCCTTCCAGAGCATGAACCGTATTTCCTTTCGGGTTTAAGAAAAAAGCAGTCTCATCAGCATTAAAAACTCGTTTTGGTTCCATTAAAATTCTTTCTAAGCCATTTTCTTTCAAATAATCATAAACCTCTGAGTACCATTTCTCTAAACTCTCCACTGTTACTGATGCCCTCGTGATGGTTAAGTTTTCTGATACCCTAGTAGAAATAATTGGATTTTTTCAAGAAATTTTCATACAACGAACGTTCAGGTCTACCATTCACAAAATCGTTCTTTCTGTTCAAGTCATTCAACAGTTTATGGACACTATCTAGAAGATCATCCCTGCTAACTGGGAAGGCAGCCTTAGCAACAGATGTTATCCATAATACTAGAGTCTCTTCCTCTTCTTTGGTTAGCACAGGTGAGCGCCCCATGCTTTCGAATTTGTCTTCCCCTCCCTGCACATATCTACGTAAGCTTGTACGAGGTACTCCATGATTCCTGGCTGCAGTTAACAGATGGATACCCTGCAAAACGTCCTTTGCAGTTTTTTCCATTTGATCATTTTCGTAATTCCACCAGCTTGCCTTCCGAGAGGCCATTCTTGAATCCTAAACGAGAACAATACTTGAATTATAGAAATCAGGAGATATATTGATGACAGAAACAATGCAATGGAGATATCGACAACAAAATGGAAACATTACGCAAAATAAATGAACAAAAAAGCCGCTGGTATGGTGGACAATTGGTGAGCAATTAATGGACACCCCCTGTCCACTATTGGACTTTATCAACTAAAATTCACAAAATCAACACATTATTATCTATAACAGACTGCAAGTTTACATGCAAGTAGAAGAAATTATCATATCGTGAGACACCAATAGTGGACACCAGGTGTCCACTATCTGATAATCGCCGTTTCCGTGCTGGAATAGTGGACACCAAACCTAATGCGTCATGCACATGAGTAATTACTCATACCACGCTCTAATATTGTTCTCCATATTCTAAGTTATTGGCACATGAGATCAGTATGAGACTTCAGTGATTTACATTTGAAAATAATATATCAACACTTACCAATATCCTTCATCAAATCAACAACACATCACTGCTTTCCAACAGACACAACTGGCGCCATTTTAAACATCACCCAGCTTATTCCCAACATGCTTTACGAAGCTTATAGTACTAAAGCTCGCCGCTAGATGCTAGCTGCTACTACGCCTATTCCCTCAAATCTATTCTGATTCTTGTGCTTCTTATTTTACGCCAATTACTGTCGAAGTGTCCACTAAAGAAGCAATGTCCACTATTGGCCCCGTTACTAGTAGTGACAAGGGGATGTGACCCCGTGCTTTGTTTGATATGTGCACAGTGAATTATATTTTCCTTGATTGACTTGAGTATATATTTGTCTTAGAGTCCGACTCGTTGTCTGAACGGTCAGCGTACTGGCCTTCGGTTCAGAGGGTCCCGGGTACGATTCCCGGCCGGGTCGCGGATTTTAACCTTAATTGGTTAATTCCTACGGCGCGGGGGCTGGGTGTATATGTTGTCTTCATCATCCTTTCATCCCCATCACGACGCTCAGGTCGCCTACGGGAGTCAACTAGAAAGACCTGCACCTTGGCGAGCCGAACCCGTCCTGGGATATCCCGCACTAAAAGCCATACAACATTTCATTTCATTTGTCTTAGAATAATAAACCATTTAGAATAAGTTTCAGTTTCAGATTTGTAGGGCCACTCGGACGACTCTCCACGACCTTGTTACGGAAGGGTGAGGCATAATTGAGGACAGGTAGAAGGGTATAAAATTAAGAATTAATTATTTTTAAATATTTCACATAATGCTGAATTTCAATTAGAATTAGAATAAATTTAAGCACTGAAATACCATGGCATTTAACTGAAAATGTCTCTCTCTCTCTCTCTTTCTCTCTCTTTCTTTCTCTCTCTCTCTCTCTCTCTCTCTTTCCAAGCGCTTTTCCCACCCAATAAGGCCCACTCTACTTCTAGATATTACTTTCACATATTCTCAATTTTATATTGTCGAGGATTTTCTTAGGGTTAAGATCCATAGCATGAATGTCTTTTCCGATATAGCCGAGTGTTTACATGACACCCGAAAGGAGCGAACGGCTTATGGTGGATGAGCTTCTTTAGGAGGAAATGCTACTGGAATCTATCAGGTAGCAACCGTATCGCAGAACTAGGTGACTACCAAAGGTATCTGATCATCAGATTAGGGGAGGCCTAATATAAAACTGGCCGGATATATAAAATACCCAACAGATCTAGATACATGTCAGTTAATGTACTCCATCACCGTACCTATGATTACATCACACCAGAATTTGAAGTTATTAACAAAACCCGTTAAATTCGGTACTCTACTTGTAAACGTATTGCTCTGAATGGTGATCGTTCAACGTATAATTTGTTTAATTGCTCAGAATCTGCAGTAAATAATTGAAACTATAATTGTTGAAAGAAGGAGTAAAATTCAAATTGTGACATAGATGTTCCCAATTAGCCTCCCTTTTTTCATTAGGGCACACCATCCTTTTCGTTATACCAATATACTAGAACAGTGATTCGCAAATTTTTGTGTCATTCGTCCCCTCTCGAAAAATTACTTGAAATCCCTTTGTTCTTCCTATATTTGCATTACAAAGAAATTGTCTCTCTGTACAAAGATTTTGTCTCACGAGGTCATCTATATGCACCTACGGGTAAATGTTAATTGTGCTGTAAACTAAGTACCGTGATTCATAGTGAAAGTAGACTATACTAGCTTGAAAGGGAAAGAAAAGACTTTTGCCTCGGATCACTGTACTGAGAATCTGAGAATAATATTCATTGTTCACCAAAAAAGAGGGAATTTTTTTTGTAATATTACGTAAAATTTCGATCATTGCAGTGCCCCTTTGCAGTACGCTCTGCTCTATCCACATTCCCGCAAGGGCGGTGTGTCCACCACTTTATGGACCATTGCACTAGAGAATGGGAGAATGGTTCAACACATCTTTGGCCCTCAGTATGAGTAACCAATAACAACAACGTAACCTCCGACGTGGAAATAGCGTGATTCAGAGAGAGCAAATGGGCAATGGCACAGTAATTGGTGAATTATAGAAGAGCATAATCTAATTTTAAGGAATAGCATTCCTAAGAGTTGCGGAGAGGGGGCTGTAGGGGTAGAAACCTTATCACCCCCGAGCATGTGCTTCAAGGAACATTCGTCTCTAGTCTGTGATGGCCCTCCATCAGCACACCTGCTCTAAATCCTGGCTCCCTCCCTCCCTTAGTTCCAGTAAATGAGATATCTCGGCCCGAGGCACAGGCGCGGCGTCTCCCAGATTGAGCAAGTATATAATAGCTGTCCAATAAAGGGCACACGCTTGACGGTAACGCATGGCTCTCTCCTGCCTGCATTGCTCTCCACGGACTTTGCTTTCTGTGAGGGGAAGACACATTTTCTTTTCCTTTGCTTTTCCCCTCTTTAACCAAGGACCTCTTACGTTACACCCCCTTCCCTTCCTTCCCATCATTCCCTCTCACAGCCACCATCATCATGAGCTTAACCTTCATCCCTCACTTTCTTCATTCAACTATTTTCCTCCTATTCCGACCCTTCTTAGTCCTGTGTTTAACTCCTCCTTCCCACTCCTTGTAAAATCGATCTCACCCATGTTCTCAGCCATTATCCCTATCCTTCATGAAGCCTTCTATTATCAAGAAGGACCTAAGGTTATCATACTCAACGGCTATGCGGTAATATCATTATACTTCCGCGATTAGAGGCACAATTTGGAAATATTACACATACTCGCAACGCACTACCGTAGAAGACCAGTAGAACAGACAGAGGAATGAATACGATATGGAGTAACGCCTCTTGTGGATGGGTATGGTAGAGTGGATCCACGGTATCCCTTGCCTGCTGCATGAGACGGCTGAAAGTGAACACCGTAGTTTTTAAATTTACAACGTGAGCTGGTTATCGTCAGATCCGTCGCTGATTCTGGCATTGATTTCATTTCCTGGAGCTCTACTCCACACGCTCATCATTTCTGTCTCACCTTCCTCAGTCAACTCATATTCCTTTCCATCCACGACGTTATCAGGTTTGCAAGTCCTTTCTACTGATATCTTCATTCTTGGATGTTTCCTCTGATTAATGTTAAAAGGGGATGGTTATCCACTTCCACTACACCTTAAAACACTATTCACTAACAACGCTATAGCCTTATATGTGCATTTTGACACAAAGTGCTGTGTGGGAAACGAATAAATATAAACATAAATAAAAACAAGTAAACATATAATCATAATAGAGTAATAATGGAACTTACGTGAGTAGATTTACACAGTTCAACTTCTCTGCCTGAAATACAATTTGGAGAATTCTTGGGTCTGTGTCGGAGAAGAAATACGTTTAGAACGATGGCCGATAATTCTAAAATACACTGTATGTACGATACTATGTTGAACTATATATTCTTCGAAGTATTTCTTGGGAAAATACAAAAAACCCGTTCAATGAATATGTACACAATCCATTTTCCCCATTCGAACATAACTTACCTCTAAGAAAGTGTCCACATCTTTTATTTTTCTTAGTATTGGGCCGTCCCCGCGTCCAGGTAGAGTCACATGAGATCCAGGCCAGCTCAAATATACCTTAATTTCTCGTTTCTCAAAATTTATGAGCTATGGGTTCCGCATTCGAGAAAAGATTGCCGGCTTATGCTTGCAGGAAGGACCTACTCTACGTAGTGGACGTCTCCTACCCGTAATTTGATTAGTTCCCACATTTGGCTCATGAAAATATAAAATAATCATCACTTACATCTAATACTTGTTCTAAGAAGTCATTGGAAGAGTACTTAGGTTTTACAATACAGTATTTATTTGAAAATGAAAATAAAACTTAAGGAGAATAATTAAATGTTGAATTCCTTTTCAAGAAAGTAGATAAGAAGTAACTGACTTGATGTCATATAAATTAAACCCAAAAAAGCAAATGTAATATCTCGGAAAGGTCTTGGAAATATTAGATTGAAATTATTAGATACATCTAATTGAATGAAGGGAAATATATCAGATTACATTATTTACAACGTCGTCGATTGATTGCATTGGACGTAGATTTTTACGACTGAATTACAAACAAAAATTAGAATCACATCTTTCATCTTATTAACTCTTGTGCGAAATGTTCCTACAATTTATCTCGGCTTCATCAAACACTTGCTAATTCCCTCACAGTGCAACGATTTCGCTTAATTGTAACTGTTCATGTTCAATTACGGACAACAGGTTATTCATGAGAAAATGTTTTCAGAAAGCATAAAAATATTCAACATGTATTACACTTTTCTAACATTCTTTCTTAGCGCTTTCTTCTTGTAGAGAAAGATAATCCATTTAGTTATTATATCCTTCAGAAAAATATGATCAAATATAATGCCTAAAATTACTCAACTTGTTCTCTTACCTGCAAGTCTTAATTAATTTAAGTGTTTATCTATGTCATAAGATGGTATTATTATCTCTATCTGACAGTCATTCAACCAGATCATGCTGTTTTCAGGTGATCTAGTTTTGTACGAAGATTCTATCGATTATTAACAATCTTCAATTGTGAAGAAAATTTACCAGTGATATTGGGTAATGCAGGAAAATAAGCTTCCTAGCTTTTCTAACCTGGGTAAGAATACTTGTGGTTAGAAGAAACACATGAAAATAGGCTATTTCTATGTTATCCCTCTTATTAGGAATTATTCGATGATCTACCGACTGAATATCAACATAAGAACGTTACTGAGATCGTATTGTACGCTATATGTGGCTTATTCAAGTACCAACGGTCGATTAAAAACAAATTGTAATCATCCATCATCTCAAAAACACGCAAATTGAAACAATACCGTCGCTAAAATAAACTAAAACTTCACTTGCTATGAAACAATAAATATCATCAACATTATTCATCATAATCTCTTACCATTACTCGCATATAAAACCATCACTTCACATTATTCATCTCATATAACATTATACTTTACCTTAAACACATCAATTCATTTCATCCTGGCTGTATACTCAATCTTGAATAAATTAATATATGTCACCTCATTTTACTATTAAGTCCTCAAAATCTTATATACGATCTCATTTCCACTCAATTTCATATCACATGTTCTTCTACAAACCTAGTGACTACCACAACGTCGTATATCATTCACCTGAAGGAAAAACTTAACCTCTTTTCACTTAATATTGACAGCATTACGAACGGAATACCTAATTATCACTGGTAACTGCCTCCTATATATGGATTTGACGGCTTCGTCAGATGATTGCCTACCAACCTCTAACCTATTTATAAAAGTCGTCTTCTCATATGTTATTACTCCTACGATATTAATTATGGTAGCACTTTCAAACGAAAGAATTTCATTTACAATAATAACTCCAATGACTTATCTTTCTCTGTATTCCCTCGTTGTCATCACATGTCTCGGTGGTTAGACATGCAGGCTTGTTTCACGGCATTTCCCTCATCTATTTGGGAACTCCTGGGACAGTCTCGGTCGGTTACCGGTCATTATGGGTTGGATCCGTCATCTCGTGTCGCCATAATCTAGGTAGCTGGGGCTCCTCTTTCTTAGTGCATGATGTTCTTGGTCTCTAGCGCAATCCAAACAGAACAATACGTCAGCATGGTTAATTTCGTCATCTTACACATATAGCCTCCTATAATCTATATCTAATGGGAATGGCAGGATTCAGTTGAGTTCCACTTCTTCCATACCTGTGGGTAAGCTCACGTTCGTTTAGGAAGATCGGCATTTCAACATATGTTTCTTCATGTCTTTTGAAATCTCAGTGGTGACCCAGTCGCAGCAGAAGTCCAAAATATTTTGAATTCATTCACATTTACCATTGAGGAAATAGTTAAAAGTATTTAAAACATTCCCATGAATATTATACATATGGTATAGTTTGCATATGAGCAGAGTATGGGTTGAGGAGGCAAATACCTTAGCCAGGTTAATGTTAATGACTTTCAAATTCGTCTTGTTAACGTTAACGGAGATAGTATATTGACTGAAGGCTTGTTAGGCATGATTGACTGTAAGTAAAACCATGCTGTTAACCTTATTCTCATCAAGAAATATCACCATTGTCAAATTTGGAAAATTTAATGAATGAAGTATGCCATTTATGATACTGCTAATACTACTACTGCTACTACTACTACTACTACTACTACTAATAATAATAATAATAATAATAATAATAATAATAATAATAATAATAATAATAATAATCCATTTTAATGTAGCACTTATATTAATCCTATCAACGTGATTTGAAGTGATTCCATGCAGTTATGTGTACATTATTCTTAGGTGTTCCGTTTTATCGAATATCTGGTTGAACAAACAACTGATGGGGTCACCGAGGCTGTTGTTAATTTGACAGCTTAAGTATTTCAGTGAGGAGTTTAATTTAATCGAAATGCCGTTGTGATTCTTGAAATTTTCGATTCTCCTGGCTACAGTGCTATTAATGGTCCATTGAATACTGTCGTCAATGATATAAAATATGAATCATTTATAGCCCTTCAAATATTGTACGTTTGTCTTTAGATTGATTTTGTGACTGTTAGAGGAGGAAAAAGGCTGCCTTCTCCTAAACAATTTAGAGATCTTCACAACACTTGTCAGTACAAAAACAGGAAGAATCAGTGTAATCGGTTAACAGGGATAATGATCTGACGCTGTACGTAACGCTATACTTGGTAGCTCATAAGAATACATTAAGCTCCGCTATCGATAATGATACTTTTCTGAATATGACCTTCAGTAATATGCAGTTACCTTTATTTTTTCAATTTGTTTTACGTCGCACCGACACAGATAGGTATTTTGGCGACATTCGGATAGGAAAGAGCTATTAGTGGGAATGAAGCGGACCTGGCCTTAATTAAAGTATGGTCTCTTCATTTGTCTAGTGTGAAAATGGGAAACTGCAGAAAACCATCTTCATGGCTGCCGACATTGGGGTTCGAACCCACCATCTCCCGAATGAAACCTCACAACTGCGTGACCCCAAACGCTCGCCAGTTCATTCGGTTAATAAAGCAAATATTCTATTTTTGATGCTATTGGAAAGAAGTGTACGTCAGATTTTGATCGAGCACTCCAAAGCTTGGACTGTACAGTAGTATTTGAAACATGTGGACAAAACCGTACAGATAAATGTTATATACTCGTACTATTTATAATGCTAGGAATGTCTGTATATGCCGGTGTTGAAGCAAAAATGTGTATATAATTCATATTTCTTTGACAGTTATATAATGGACGTTCAGTTGAGTACAAGATGAGCAGTACAATTTGTTAATTTAAATGTTGAAAAATAAACAGAGTGAACCTTTACTCTAATATTGGTGTAATGTTACCGTTTCCCATACTTATAAATTGCCATAATGTATTCCAATGCGGAATTCCGATGAGATGGTCTTATTCCAGATAATCCATTCAGTTGTTGGTGTTTTCCGCTCATGTGACAGTGACCTTATTGCATTTGGGATCATAATTTCCAGAGTGAACCGTATGTTATTCCATAGGAGCTAACGAACTTAGAATTCAGTCCGGATGTTTGTTTGTTTGTTTGTTTGTTTGTTTGTTTGTTTGTTTGCTTTTTCGTTTGTGCAAACTTTGTCCCGTTTCTCTACGGCGTCGGGTATGAGGTGAGGTGAAATGAATTTGTCGTGGCGGGTTTTTATGATCGGATGAATTTCCTGACGTCAAACTCATCAGAGGAGTTAAGGAGATGAAAAGAATTCAGTCCGGATGAATCCTCAAAATACCCCAATTATAAATGTCTTGTTCGTATTTCTGACTGGTAATGGTAATGGTGTTTATTGTTTTTAAAGGAAATACAAGTAGCCAACCATCCACTATAATGGGACGAAAATAATCTGACTCTTCGGAAAATGAAAATAACAGCCAACGAAAGTCAAGAACCACAAAGAGAGTGGAAATGAATGACCCCTAGGCCTCGAAAACATAATACCGTCAGGGTATGAATCGATCAAGAGATACCGGACAGGATAGATGAAAGTAAGCAGTCTGACACAAGTAAGTGGGGGCAATGTCAAGACTCAGCTATGGGTCCCATGGTCCCTAGTCCACGCTACAAAATTAATATTCCCTGGAGCCCCGTTTAGTCACCTCTTATGACAGGCAGGAGATACCGTGGGTGTTATTCTACAGCCCCACCCGCAGCGAGGGTGGTGCTGACTCTTCAGAACACAAAGTTTAATTTAATGAAGAGTACAGGTATCAGCGGTAAGTCTTGCACACAAGAAATGGAGAGTCTGGAGGAGTTGTTGACAAGTGCATCACATGCTCATAACAAACAGGTGCAGCTACTAAGATTTTGACTTTCATTTCTCAATTGTAAAAGATAATGAGAATCTTAAACAAATCATGAAGCGTATTAGAGGTGAGGAAATAAATTAGTATTGTATTATTACGAGACTACAAGTGGTGTGCATTGCTGTAGTCTTTTCCTAGATCGTGGGATATAAATAAGAATTGACTGGCCTATTGAGTGATTCTGAAAGTCACGATACCAGTAGCTACGTAATTAGAGTAGGCGTCTCGGAAACATTCTAAGTCGTTGCTCTCCGTGTATTCAAGGATGAAGGCCAAAACAATTCACCAGTGGTCACTAAAGCGTCAGAATGGGAATGATCATTGGGGCCATGAGTGAGACGCCAGTACCTACTTTACAGACGTCTGCCGAACCTGCTGAGAATGCCTTAAGCAAGCCACGCTAAAGTGCTGGAGTCCCACTTCCATCGTACAGGCCAGGGACTTCTTGATTAACGAAATGGAATTCGACTACGATTTAGGGACTCATTTAATAAACATGGGTGAATAAGGCAACCGGATTCATATCAGACTGGATCACATATAACAGTTAATTTAGAAAAGCTTTTAGGAATATGCAGGAATTAAAGTGAACATGCTTCAGGACTGGAAATCAGACAGCTATACATGGGTTAGATTAGTGAACAATTTCAAAAAATGAACGGTAAGCGTGATGGAATACTGGGCTGCTGTAGTAAAAACGGCAAGGGAATGTCGAGGAGCAATTGAGTAACAAGATGGGAAATATTGAACGTCTGTAATGATGAAATCGAGACATTTGTTCATGTGAACGGAAGTTGTATTTGAAAATGGCTTCAAACGGCACTGATATGGGTAGTGAACTACATGTAGTCGAAAAGAAGAGAGACAAACAATTGTAAAGTGCAAGGAGAAATTAAAGGAATATTTTGTAAATAACTTATGTACTCTAATCTAAGAAATAGGCTGTCGGGAAGTGAATCGAGTTTTAGGTTTCGGGTTGAAATCTTCGAAAATCGATTTCATAAAAAGTATGGCAATGGAATAAAGCTCGATAAAATGGAGGAAAGGTAAATAAATCCTCCCAGATAATAGCAGGGATATACGAACTGAATCATTAATACACGTGTAAGGAGAGACTGTGCGTCTATGTAACAGATATTTTCAGAAACTACTGGACGGATTTTGAAATTTCTTTCATCATTTGAAATATATCATTTATGGGTAACATAGGCTATGTACCATCTCGGAATATCAAAGGGTCCACGTTAAAACCGTGATTTGGACCCTTTGGCACATTATCACAGGTTAATAGAGGCGAGATATGGAATTTTTCGTACGAGGATGAGACAAGGCTCATTTTAAGCTTAACGATGCGAATAAACAATACTGTACAATTTATGTGTCTATTTAAGTCTGTCACTGACTTTTCCAGTTCTTGAATTTTGCTTGTAACCCCCTCTAAAAGTTTCTGAAAAATCTCAAACAGTTTATTTACGAACTCCATAGGATCTTTCATTATTCTGAGCTCGCCCGTGCACGATTAGCTCAGTTAATTCATTTTAACAATAATATTGTACGTGATATTTTTGATCATGTCACTAAATTTGAAGTTTTGCTTATAATCATTACGCTTACAGCACAATTCCCTGCCAGAATTAGTAACATATTTTTATTATTCACTTTTCTAAAATTGTATATACGAATTGTGGAACATTATATCACACTCGTTTTCACAACAAAACACTTTATCACTGTTTTAAGTTTCCTTTCCATAGACTGGACACCAAGGTGCTGACATAGCCACTGCCACCTTATTGTGCCTGGGAAGAATACATGGGTCATGGTGGTATGAAAAAAGTGAGCATTTCGATCATATATGACGGTATCAGTGCGATAATATGAATCATGAGAAATTGACGGATACAGACCATGAGTTCTGGGCATTGGGTTCTTGGGAACAAAATTAGTTTACAGTAACCTTTGTGGCACTGAATCGTAAAAAATAAAAACAATTCATTTTAAGAAGGCGACAGTACTGTACTACGTAGTAGAATAGAGGGTATGTAAAGAAATACTTTTCAACCCACGCGATATTTTGAATGGCAGTTTTACCGGGGCAACGGACGGAGATAGTGAACACTGGTGTGTCTTCTCATCACAAAAGAGGGTGCAAAGGTGGAATATAAACAGAAAAAATCTCAAACTGTCAACTAGAAACCACATTATATCATTTCTCCGATTCACTTTTACAGGTACCGAGCTCGATAGCTGCAGTCGCTTAAGTGCGGCCAGTATCAAGTAATCGGGAGATCGTGGGTTCGAGCCCCACTGTCGACAGCCCTGAAGATGGTTTTCCGTGGTTTCCCATTTCCACACAAGGCAAATGCCGGGGCTGTACCTTAATTAAAGCCACGGCAGCTTCCTTCCAATTCCTAGGCCTTTCCTATCCCATCGTCGCCGTAAGACTTATCTGTGTCGGTGCGACGTAAAGCAAATAGCAAAAAAAATCTTTTACAGGATACCCGAATGTAAAGCACGTGTCACAGTATTTGGTCATGAAGATATGTTTGCTTTACATGTAGAGGAATACAGTAGGGTAATGTAACAACAATATTAGATAATGGCAGTACCCTCATATTTTTAATAATGAATTCAACTTCAGTTTTTATCCACCATATTTATAAACATATAATAATCGTGATCACTTTCACGCGGCCTTAAAATCATCCAAAGATGGTAGTGCAACAAAATTATTTCGGAATTAGCATGAATTGCAACATATATCCACATACAGTTCTGTGTCATCAAAGAAATCTGATGAACTAATTGTCAAAGAAAGTGGACCTGGGGAAATATTGCCTGTTGAGTTTGATCTACACAAACAATTATTATCTACAAAAATGATAACAACGAATGAAGTCCATTACGTGACGCAACTGCGAAATTACAACATTTGCATTCACAATTTTGTTACAGGCAGAGAAATTATGTTCTTGATGGAATCCATCGCCTCCCATATTTCCCAAGAAGTTATCTCCTGATTGAATATGTTCCTTAAAGATCATCCGAATAATAAGCATTTCATTCGTAGTGACTGCTGCGGAGGACAGACCAGGAACAAGAATAATATAGCAATATCTGGGATGAATGCTGTAAGGGAATGTATCTGCATACAGTAGGTCACAAACGTTTGGAACCAGGTGGTACGTAAATGGAGTGTGACAAAGAGTTACAGATCAAAATAAGTACAAAAGAGATAACTTCTTCGTGCCAGGTGATCGGATAAATGCAATTTTAACACAAGTAAACTTCAAACTGTTATAAATGCAAAAATATGTTATTTCGACTGAAGCAATGAATTCCATTGTTGACATAAAGCCTTCTAGATCCAAGGATATATCAGGACATCCAGTCAAGTGGTCATCAGTTCGCTGGATGTGCTTAGAATAACGACGTCCTTCAGTTACGCTAGTGAAACCTTCTTTTAACCCTGTTTTCATCCTTCAGATAGGCTTAAAAAAGAAGAAAGTATCACTTAAAATAATAATAATATTCCCAATGAAGGCAAGATCCGGGAAAATCTGCAAGAAAGAGACGTCCAATCATGGATGAGACTGCCTCACAAACGAAAGGGCGTTGGGCTATTTCCTGAAACATACATCGGCCGACAAATTGTTGCGGGATCAGGGAGGTTTATCTTGTGTGGCATAGAGGTGGGCATGGAGATGACTGCGCTGTTCGCTTCTTGCCGGGCAGGTCCGAGGACAATAAGGATCGCCAACTCCCTCAAAAAATGGAATTGTGCCAGATGATTTGGTAAACGCAATTTCTAACGCAAATAAGCTTCAGATTTTTATAAATTCAACAACTTAACCGGGCCCACTTGTATGGCATCGCTGTCAGTGCCATGAGAGGATCATTGACAACACTCCGGCAACATCTCAGTACATAGTTCCAAAAAAAATTAGGGGAACATGTTTTGTAACATCTGGTATGGGGTTCCATTGGTCGTACAGCATACCTTGAGACCTTAGCTACTCAGGGTATGTCAAATCGAAGTTATACTCCATCTGTAGGCGTCGCCTTGCATTAAACTGTCAGGTAACCCCTCAAAACAAAGTGAATAGCGGTGCGTCCGTGTGCCGTTTTGAGGTACACAGACTACTGCGGTCATTTCAGCATGTTGTACGTAAACCAGCAAAATCCATGAGATATCTTAACGAGGTTCAAATCGCAAGGGACGTCACTTTGATCCAGGAAGGATGAACTTTTCGTGGTGTTGCTGTGGATCCCAATGTCTCTCAGTCAGTTATTCAACGCTTGTTGAATCGCTACAGTGAGAGAGGCCAGTTCACAAGGAAGGTTGGACCAGGTCCTGGACGCATGAAAACCCCACAGGATGACCGATATCTGACCATCGTGCGTTGCGGCGTCGTTCAGCATCTGCCAGAGAACTGTAACAAGCATTCAGGAGGGTCAATGTAGTCACGTTGTCTGACCAGAGAGTAAGGGACAGGTTAAGAGAAGTGTCTTTACGAGCCAGACGCCCTGTTCGAGTGCCCCGTTTAACGCAGCAACATTGCGCAGCTCGCCTTCTGTTTGCCTGTACACACGTCAACTGGCAACATCGCCAATGGAGACCTGTGTTGTTCACAGACGAGTGCAGATTTCCAGTGATACAGCGTGATGAACATCAACGTGTATGGAGACGCCGGGGTGAGCATTACATGACAAATGTTGTCCAGGAAGGCGACCGATTCGGACAAGGTTTTGTGATTGTGTGGGATGGCATCAGTATTGATGGCCGTACGAATCTTGTCGTCATCCGTGGTAATAATACCAATGTGGGGTACATCGAGAAGATATTGCTACATTATGTGTTGGTTGCTGCATACGGTGTTGACCCAGGTTTCATACACATGCACGACAATGTCAGGGCTCATGTAGCGCGCATCACCAGAGCTGTCTTGAGAGAACTGGACATCAAGAGATGGAATGGCCAGCAGTGAGTTCCGACCTTAATCTCATCGAGCATGTGTGACTTAAGCTTGACAGAAGTGTTGGTGGGCGTCCTGTTCCACCACAGACTCCCCAAGACCTCGAACTGACTCTCATAAAAAAATGGGACCTGATACCGCTACGTGACCTCCGTCAACTTATACGGAGCATGCCACGTAGATGCCAAGCTGTGGTAAATACTCGTGGAGGATATACCACAAATTGAAGCTCTCCAACTGTGATAAACATCCACCCTGGAGGACTGTTACCGTTTTGTTTTCGCCCCTATTTGGACTTTTCCGTTTGTGTTCTGAAAATGAACGCGAATCCATCGATGTTCTTTTGTGAACCTCAACGGTAAAGAATAAAAGTTTAGTTGGTAATATAACTGTGTGTGAAGTATTGTTTTGTGGAGCATGGCATACGTTCAAAATCATGTTCCCCTATATTCTTTAAATGTTTAGTTTTCCACCATAGTGGAGAGGTGCCTCCTTCTTCTCTTTCTGCTTCTCCTCCTTCATCATCATTTTTCTTCTTGTACTACTTCTTCATGTAAACAATTTTAGTTCCTTTTTTCGTTTCTGCTTTTTGTATCCCTATTTTTATACATAAACCTGTGTTCCGTTGTTCAAATTCCGGTCACTCCACCCGAGATTTTTGCTGGGCAAAGCGGATATGGGACAGGTTTTCCTCCGGGTACTCCAGTTTTTCCTGTCATTTTTCATTTCAGCAAAACTCTCCAATATCATTTAATTTCATCTGTCAGTCATTAACGGGCGAGAGGCTTCGACAGCCGGCACAATTCCTACCCTCACTTCTAGCTAGCGGCTCCATTCATCCTATCCCTGACCCGTTCGAATGACTGGAAACAGGCTGCTGATTTTCATTTTCATATATATGTGTGTACGTGATTGCTGATCCTGCGAAAGCAGGCACGTAAGCTGTATGAGAGTTTTAGGATATAACATGTCGGTTCTAACAACTGGATCTACCGTAAAATACAATCAGTATATCGGTTGTGTAATAGTAGACCGCATGATGATGCAGGTATGAAAAATCGAAAGATGATTCGACAGACAAAAATTAAATCCTGGTTATAAGAAAATTTGATAGGTATTAGGTCAATTCAAGTCAGAGCAAGGAGGACATGAAATGCAGACTAGCACACTTCGAACATTGATATAGGAATTACTAAGAAGTTTTTGAAGACTTTTGTCTGGAGCGTTGCATTGTATGGAAGTGAAATATGGACGATAACTAGCTTAGAAATAAAGAGAATGGAAGCTTTTGAAATGTGGTGTTACGGAAGAATGCTGAAGGTGAAATGTGTAGATCGAATCACGAATACAGAGATTCTGAATCGAATTTGTGAGGGAAGATAGATTTGGCTACGATAAAAGGGGATAGAGTACGGAGCAAGTTGGCCGTGCGGTTACGGGTGCGCAGCTGTGCGCTTTAATTCGGGATATACGGTAGTGGGTTCAAATTCCAATGTCGGCAGCTCTGAAGACGGTTTTTCCATTGTTTCTCATTTTTACACCAGGCAAGTGCTGAGGCTTTACCTTAATTAAGGCCACTGCCATTTCCTACCTTCTCCTAGTCCTTTCCTACGTCACCTATCTGTGTCGGTGCGACGTAAAAGCCACTTGCAAAACAAGTGATATAATGATAGCACACATCTTAAGACACCCAGAATTTGTTCAGTTTGTTTTTGAGAAAAGTGTAGGCGGTAAGAACGGTAGTGGAAGACCAAGGTTTGATAATGACAAGTAGATTACAGCATATACAGGATCTAGTGTTTGCATAGAGATGAAGAGTTTAGCACAGGATAGGATGGCATGGAGTGCTGCACAAAACCAGTCCATGAATTATTGACTCCAACAACACGTCAGAGCGAAAGGGGAACAGGTAAAACCACGGCCGCTTCCTTCCAACTCCTACGCCCTTCCTATCCCATCGTCGCCATAAGACGACACAGCAGTAGGTTGATTTCTGCTCAAAGAATCACCAGTAACTCTCATGTTGGCCAGTCATTGCGACGTAAAGCCACTAGCAAGAAGAGAAAGGATATGGTGATGGTGATTGTGATTGTGATGGTAGTGGTGATTTCTGCGTTAAGAGGAAGTATAACTGGGCAACCGACCTCTATTAACGCTCTTCGTAAAATTAAGGTTTCAGCAAAAGAAAGAGAAGGAACATGAATGGCGTACAAACGAAAAACATCCTTGGCCTCACAATCTGACGTCGGGGTAGGATGACAACAAGAACTGACCAAGGGAAGTCGGAAAGTAAAGATGAAAGGGAGGAGTTTGACACAAGTATATGAAAACAATGCCTAAGTCAACTAGAGGCCCAGTGATTGCCAACCCTCACTTCCAAGTTGGAAGTCCCTGGAACCCCTTTCATTACCTCTTACGACAGCACGGTATACCGCGGATTTATTCTGCTACCCCATCCCTCAGGGGGGAAAATATGAGGAGAATGCAAGCAAGATAGTGCTTTCATGGTATTATTGATATAGTGTTTAGAGCTTTCGGAATCCTTACCACAGAGACACGACATTTCATAAAGTCAGCATTTTTACCGGCTGGGAAACACTCAGATGCTGCGGAGTAATAGCCTGTAAACAAAGTTAGAACACCTTCAATACCGTGTGGTTGGTGATCATGATAAGATAGCAGCATTTATTGCTAACTTAGTTGACACAAATCCATCTAAAGTAATTCGGCTCCTTCATTGAACAATCAGCATGGCAGCTTGCGGTACATACGGCCACAGGCTCAATTCCCGGCCGATCCCGGGATTTTAACTGCGTCTGGCTAATCCTCTAGCACAGGGTTCTTTTATGTTTGTCTTAATACTCGTCTTCACTTACGCACAACAAACGATCACGGAGAGAAAATAGTGAATACAACCTTCAACGTGGGATTGACGTTAGTTTAGGCATCCGGCAGTATAACTCTGCCAAATATATAAACATTTTATCTCAGGTAACTAGAAACACGCCAGCAAGGAGAATTCATCCAACTAAAAGCAGAAATAGTGACCGTTGTTCTATAAGAAAGTCGGAGAAATAGATATTTCTTTTAGGCCATCGGAGGAAAGCATAGCCATCCAGCTCCAACGTCATTCAGCCTTTCCTTATGAGGTAACAAGTTGAGATATTTACCATATAGCTGTCAAGTGAAGTTCCTCGGTTCATATTTGGTCTAGAGGAACAGTCCATCATGAATTTCTTCAAAATACACAGTACCTCTAAGAGGTCTTTTTTCTGAAGAAAGGCATGATCAATAAAATTTCATATGTATAATACACAGAAATTTTAGCATTCCAATTCTGTCTTCTTCATAGAAAGCCTTAAATTAAAATTTGATCATCGTGATTATGATTAATATACTTGTTTAAGAAACCTAATTTATAGGTTATTTGCCCTTTATGGCATGAGATGAAATGGAAGTAAAAATTAAACCCACTGTCTAAACTGAATCTGAATCTCTAATGATAATAATAGTTCTTTGCAAAAAGTAAAGAATTTCATCTTGTTTTCTGACATGGTAGAAACCCAACAAAATGATCATGTCTACAATTTTCATGTGTTCTGAAATGTATAACTTCAGTGGTTACTGTCCAGCATTTGTTTTAGGTACAAATTAACTGCATTTCGTCATCTGGCAACAACATTCGATATGGTATAGATGGTAGTATAAATAGAACAAGTTGCCCGTGTAAGATGAAATATGGCTCGGCACGAATGGCAGACATGTTACTCGTACCTTCCAGGAAGACTTCCTTGCGCATTCCTGAAGGAGTCTCTGCGATGTCCTTGTTATGAACTAGACGACAGTTAGGAAACAGTTAAAAGATGCGAGCGTGTCGTCTTCAATCGTTACAGATATGGTGAATCATGTACTAATTTCTGCATATAAATGCAATAATTAATGGTAAACCATTGTAGGTCGAGCTAAGAATTTACATTTTCACCTCACTGGAAAAGTAAGCACTAAAATACCCGTGACTGTACGAAGGACAATTTCTATGAAACAATGAAATACTAAGGATATTGTCACCATTCGACTCTTGCGCTTACCCTACAATGGTGACCGTTTTACGGTGGAATAAATTGTGTCCTTTAAAATTCTTTCGTACTCTACTCGTGGGGTTCCTCGGGTCAGCCGCATACGATAATGCAGAACATTATTACTGTGTATTTAAAAATAATAAAGGTTTCTCTAGTGGATTCCTATTAGCTTTACACACTTCAATTCTAGCACTTAACCTAAAAATGTGACCTTTTATGCTGAGCAACATAGTGGAAGATTGGATGACCAATTTCTTGGTCAATAGGTTGATCTGTGCTCAAAGAATTACCAGTAACTCTCATGTTGGCCAGTGATCGCCCTAGTCACTCAGAAGAAAGCGGAGTGATTTTTCTTCATGCTTTAAAGTGATTATATATATATACTGACTAACTGCAATTTGAAAAGGTACAGTCTAAAAAATCAGTTCATAAGTTGTAATAATTTGTAGCAACTACAGTAAGTTACACAGCTTACAATTGTTATTTTCTTAATGAAGTACAGGAAATTTTCATGCACCTTGCCACCATTATCTTTTCGATTTGGCATTCTGGGGCCATCATTAGTTTAGGTAGTGAACTGAGTTAAAGAGAATCGTTCGTCCATTAAAATCACTGCAGAAATACGTGCCTCTAGTCTTGGTTAATCACAATCGAATTGTTTAAATGATTAGGATATAACTTTTTACTTCTAAGGCAAGAATTTTTAAAAGAAATGCCAACCTGGTACTCATTGTAAAGCAAAGACAGCATGTAGGTTCACTAAGAACGAACAAAATATGAAAGATGGCGTAGAGTGATATTAGTAGACGAATAGGATAGAGTTCGCTTTTTAAAAGTACGAAAGGTCACAGTATGAAGATAAAGTTGGAATTCAAGAGGACAAATTGCGGTAAATATTATTTTATAGCAAGAGGGGGTAGGGATTGGAATTATTTACTAAGGGAGATATTCGATAAATTTATACGTTCTTTGAAATTCTTGGAAAAGGCTAGGTACAGAACTGGTAAGGAACCTGCCACCTTGGCGACTGCCTTAGATGAATGTCGGTGGTAACTGAAATGAAAATCCTTGAAGAGAAAAATGTCAGCACCAAGAATCAGTCCTTCTAGCTTTGTCTATGTTCTCCTACCCGTGCAACAAATAATTCAATTTTCAATGCCAGGTACAAGCCTCGAAGACTAAATCAGCACCAGTAAAAGTGGTTGTAGTTTTTTCCTTAGAACACAGTCTAAGATGGTAAGTTTAGAGGAAGTCATTTTATTATTACACTACTATTTTCCCTATATACTGCTATCGGATCTACCTTATAATCAATTATTAGATTAAATTTAGCAGTAAGTTATATTTATAAATATTTTAATGTGCAAATCCCATGGCTAACGGCCTACTAGTGCAATTTAACGGTAATTGCTGTTAAGCCTAGTAAATCCATAGCTGTCACATTCAAATAAATACTTAATTCATTTAATATAGTGTTTCATCCAATCAGAGGTGTATTGGCTAATACTACTGTCAGTAATCCACATTTCGATATAATGTATTACACATGCTGTCATTAACAGCTATGCATCATGATGGCATGCCACGAATACCAGAACAGCGATTGTATGCAGCCTAACTGCTGGTTCCTGGAGGGTGTATGTCAAAGCCATTAATATACAAATGCAATGGGACTAAAGCTTACGTGCAAATATTAAGTCGTGACAAATACCTCATTAAGAATTTAAATGGCATACTTTCTGTGAAACGAATATCAATACATTATCAACCAGATATTTGAAATGGTATCATGATCTCCATGAAAAGAATATATTAACATTTGTCATGATTAACCGAAGTCAACACATTAAGTGTTTACATTTTCACAGATATAGCAAAGATTGATACCTAGTATTGCCAGGTATTTTATTACAGTGGATTTGGTTAACTAAACTATATGTGGAATAATAAAATAATATAGGATTTTCAAATAGTTGGCATACCATAAAATTAAAATTTTACTCAGCATGATATCAACTTAAACATGGAAACACCCACTAGGTGGTTGTGAGCAGAAACTAGTATTCATGTATCTAACGTGTAACCCAAACTAAGAGACACTGAAAAGTGTAAGAGATGAAAGGAAGGGTGCATAAAAATTATCACGAGGAAGATAAGTACATATGTTAAGAATGTATTATTTCATTTCCTTGTGGTGCCTTCCCCTCACAGAAAGTGTGCGACCATCATCGGGTTTGTCGTATCGTGGATTTCAAAAAAAATATCGGAGATTTTTGCACCCAGGGTTATCTTCATCTGCATCCACCTTTTACTTCTACAGTAACTTGCATTCCAGCTGCTGGTGGTGATTATTGTTTTAAGGGGAAGTACAACTGGGCAACTATCCCCTATTACCATTAATCATAGGAGACTATGGGATAGGTCCGATACTTCGAAAAATGTAGGTATCGACATAAGGAAGGAAAGGGCCTCGAAGGTCGTGAAAATGAAAGACTCCCTAGGCCTCACAAACATAACTCGAAACTACTGACGTGATGTCACTGGGATCATTCAGTCCCGAACTTTCCGCCCTTCACTTGCGTCGGTGGTCTTAAAAATCTCTTTCTCTGTCTAAACTTCTAACTTCCAGTTTTATCTGTGTTCCCTCTGTGAACAACGTTGCCAGTGTTGCCTCTTCTAACAGCTCTGTTTCTCATTTGTGAAATGTCCACTGACATACTCAGAAGCTCAGGTTCGATTCCCAATACAGTCAAAGATTTAGAAGTGTCAGGAGGGCTGGCATATTGTCAAAGTTGCACATGCATCTCACCTCCATTGGGAATGTGCGGGGAAGGAGCTGCACCATCTTGGGACAAAAACTTGAGTTTACTTTTATGTTTGAAGTACAGACGTTCACATTGGATTGACATAGGTATGGATGATAATCCTGTACTGTCAAAAATGAGCATAATAGTAATGATATTGTTAGCTGTACGTCAGAGATTCTGAGAGGCTGGAATTTAGTCCCGCAGGAATTCTTTTACGTGCCGGCAAATCTACCGACACCAGGCTGACGTATTTAAGCAACTTCAAATACCACCGAACTGAGCCAGGATTGAACCTAAATTGTTATCAGCTATTGTATTCAATACGAAATTAGCGGAAGAAAGAGGTGGAGCAGTGAAATTCAGAAAATCAAACGGAAATTTAAAATGTTCTATAAAAATAATAAGAGTATAAATTGATATAACACAGAGGTGTGAAAATTATTAGAATAATTGCGATTAACACCACTTTTTTGTTTTATCTTCTAATTAGGTGTACTATTCCACTTTTATTATGAGTTTAAATGTTAGTATATTTCGTTTTCATCTTTCAAGAGTGATTTGGAATAGGTATTGTCTTACAAAAGTGTAACTTCAGAACAATTGGAACATTTCCTCGAAATTATGTCATGTTACCTACAGCGTGTGTTTCAACATTTGACAGCGTTGTAGGGTCAGCTGCGAGGTGGCGTGGTGGGGGGGGGGGGGGTAAACGCGCATTAAATTTGTAAATAGCTATCCTGATGTTCCTTGCTTGTTACTCAAAGCAAGAGGTGACAAAAGTATCGAGCATGAACGGAACCTATCGAAAGACCTCGGGATATTGATAATAACATTTTGGATAAAAACCCCTATTGGGAGAGATCTCGGCAATGCCAAGAAAGAGAAAATAATTAATAAGAATTTTTGGAATCATTTTATGAAGCACACTCTACAAGGAGAAACGTAATTAACTAGCAAAACTCCCGTGCACTTTACGGCTTTAAAATGAAAATTATTATTCAATGTTTTACAGTTTGGAGAGTTAACTGTCAGCTGGGACTGTAAAATAAGTCCTCAGTTCGCACGTCAAACGAGGCGAGATCATTCAGTCAGAATACATTGGAAAGTCACCCACGGAATTAATAAATAATTAATTAATTACGCCCGTGAAAGAAGCAGGGGAAATCAACGAATACAACCATTGTGACCCGGAAATCACAAGAAATCTCTGGTGTGAGTTTCAGAAAAATCTGTCTTAGTGTATAGAAGAAGGGGTGATTGCACAACAGCAGCGGAACCGTTGTCCCCCGTTCCTAGATTTCGTACAAACACCTGCTCTGATCACGGGAGAATGTCACAGAAGTCATCGGTCCGAGAGCGTGAACCTGCGACGGTCGACACCGAGATGATAACTTACATAATGCAAAGAACTAGTTTACAGACTTGGGATCTCGAAAGCCGTATTGGCTTTGTTGGGAAACTTTAACATTAAGTTTAGTAACACCAATGCTGCAGTCATCATAGTGCGACGGGAACATTGTGACACTGTGTATTAGTGATCACGAATATTTTATTGAGATTTTTATTGATATTCAGTACAGGAAATTAAAGTCTATCTGACTATCTAGACTGTTAACACGAACTTTGGTTACCTGACCACGGGGGAAACATTTTATGTGTGAGTGAGAAGGCAAGACGAACATTATCCTTTCACACGGATACAAAGGATCGAACACCTGGCTCTTAGACGTTAGTAGCTTCACGCGGTCCAAGCAGTCACGAGGTTATAATTTTGTTCACGGTATCTTTCATCTCTGTATGTTTCAAAGTGTTTTTTTATTAGATTATAATTTATCAGAAGAAGAATGAATCGTGTTGCATCATGAAGTACATAGTAAGTGTAATTGATAAGTTAGTATTTAAGTGAAGAAAACCACCTATCAAAATGAGGCAATAAGTCGGAGGTTTGCGCGCGGACGAAGCAGTCAGAAACAGATTTTGAGAGGCCTGCACTGGAAAGACGACATTGTGGCAGGAGACTGCAGTTTTCTGGAGGTCATCTGCACTGGCAGAAAAGACACTTACGTCCTGCGTTGTTCTTGAATTAATTCTGTTTCGGGTAATATCATTCAGATAGTCATCTACGAGCCTGGTGAAGTAGTTAGGAGAGATTTCTTCCGACAATTATACACTATAGGCTACAGTTTCAGTCATGGTGTGGCATAAGTTTTGATATAAAAGCCGATTTCTTGATAATATATAACAGATCTTTAACTACTCGAGGGTTCATTGACCAGATCATAATGTAACATATGATTTCTGACCTGAGGCAACTTGCAGGAAACGCAATAGTCAGACACGATAATTTACGTGATGCCAACATCGTTCGGAGAATTTTGCAAGCGCACGACGTACAACGAATGAAGCGGTCATCCAGATGTCCAGACTTGAATTCGAACAAGCAAATCTGGGACCAATTTGAACAACGTACTGCAGTGATGAATTCACCACTACCAACACTCCAAGCCCCTGAAGACACACTTTTGAATGTATAGCGATGACCGTTTCATCAGAACGTGCAGCGTCTTATCAGAAGCGTGACAAAAGCGGGGTACCAAAAAGCAACCAGCTTTGTTCATCGTACGCTGATCGCAAAATTCACAATGCGTTGAGAAATTATTGTAAGTTTCGAGCAAAAAATGCTGACCATTATTTGTATGTCCGTCAAGGGTATAATTACCCAGTAAGGATAGAAAAGAGAAGGCTGCACGGGGTCATACACTTCATTCATTCTCTATATTTCCCGTAGAGAACGAGCGACTTGTCGGGATATGATATACAGTGTCTACTGCCAGTGCTAGTGACCAAATTCTGAACGACTACATTCGTATGACCAAAACGATAATTCCATATAGTTACAAATGTGTCATTTCCTTTAGTATGAAGGAGGTGCAGTGTGGAAAGAAATAGAGCTAGAAATGACTGTGGAAGTAAGGGGAAATTGAAGGAACTTACTGGAAAATTGAATCTAGAAAAGAAGTCAGATAAGAATAATATGATGGCAAGCATAATTGGTGGTCATAAAAATTTTAGCGAAAAATGCAAGGGAATGTATAAGTACTTTAAGACAGAAACAGGTTCCAAGAAGGACATTCCAGGCATCATTAATGAACAAGGGGACTGTGTATGCGAGGATCTTCAAAAGGCAGAACTATTCAGTCAGCAGTATGTAAAGATTGTTAGTTACAAGGATAATATCCAGATAGAGGAGGTGACTAATGCTAAAGAACTATTAAAATTTACCTGTGACAATGACATTTACAGTAAGATACAAAAGTTGAAAACTAGAATAGTGACCGGAATTGCTAAGATTCCTGGGGATATACTAAAGGCCATGGGTTGGGATATAGTACCATATCTGAAGTACTTATTTGATTATTGTTTACATGAAGGAGCTATAACAAATGAATGGAGAATTGCATAGTAGCCCCTGTGTACAAAGGAAATGGTGACAGGTATAAAGCTAAAAATTATAGGCCAGTCAGTTCGACATGCATTGGATGTAAGCTTTGGGAAAGCATTCTATCTGATTATATTAGACATTTTTGCGAAATTAATAACTGGTTTGACAGAAAGAAATTTGCGTTTGTGAATGGTTATTCCACTGTAGCTCAATTTGTAGGATTCCAGCAAGATATAGCATATGTCTGGATTCAGGAGACCAAATGAACTGTATGGCGATTGACCTATCTAAGGTATTTGATAGGGTAGATCATGGGAGACTACTGGCAAAAACGAGTGCAACTGAACTAGAAAAAAGAGTGACTGAATGGGTGGCTATATTTATAGAAAATAGAACTCAGAAAATTAGAGTAGGCGAAGCTCTATCTGACCCTGTAATAATTAAAGGAGGAAATTCTTCAGGGCAGTATTATTTGACCTTTATGTTTTCTTATATTAAATATCAATGATATGTGCAAAGAAGTGGAATCAGAGATGATGCTGTTTGCAGATGATGTTATTCTATACAGAGTAATAAAGGTTGTGAGCAACTGCAAAATGACCTCAGTAACGTTGTGAGATGGACAGTAGGCAATGGTATGATGATAAATGGGGTTAATGGTCAGGTTGTGAGTTTCACAAACAGCATAAGTCCTCTTAGTTATAATTACTGCGTTGATGGGGTGAAGGCTCCCCCTTTGGGGATCATTGTAAGTACCTAGTTGTTAATATAACCAAAGATCTTCATTGGAGTGATCGCATAAATATCATTGTTAAATAAAGGGTACAGATCTCTGCACATTGTTTTGAGGGTAAGGATGTAAGGGATAGGGCATATATTGTAATCTTTCGTGGTATCAGTACATCAATAGACCATAATATTCCCGCAACATGACGTTAAGAATGGAACACCTTGGATGAGGCCTTCGACCGGGCGCGGTGCCGAAGACCCCTTCTCCCCTACTAGCGTTACAAGGCGCTAGCTGAGCCGGTAGAGACATACGGGTCGCAGTCTGTCCTTACTGGGCAGTAATCTAATAATTTACAGTAGGGGAATCATAATAATGAGAGGAATACTATTTACCTATGAAATGAGAAGAATGAATTATGTTTCCTTTTTTTAAAAAGAATTTAATGCCTGAGAAAACACGTGGATAATTTATACATGGATATGCCACCATATTAAACCTATAAATTAGACACCGAAAATTTCCTTGAGTGTGTAACTGTCCTCCTCTAGTCCTTTCCCTAGAATTGCAATTCACTCTGAAGATATTCAAACACATTATGCACTAGTACCGTTGTACACAGAAATAATTGGATGATGGCGTATCTTGTATTACTCGCCGTATTTACATTATTACACTATATATTCAAATACCAAGTCGTCGTCCTATTGGCGAGAATTAACATTAGCTATCGAATGAACCAGGTGAGGCGTATTTGATATATGAGCTTGTCTAAAATACCTGAGAGTCGTCTCACTTATTAGAAAGAAAACACCTATCTCGCTATCTCATGAAATAAACAAATAATACACATCGTATGTTCCAATGGGATGTCACTTAAATATATACACGAATTCGACACTTATACAACGATGGTTCCTAAACGAATCATATTTAGCGAAACAGAAAAACAATACAGTATTCACATACATATCACACCTGTGGAGAGAAGACAATAAATACACAATATAAATCACGGACCGGGGCATCCGCCCGTAGCTAGTGGCAGCAGCATAACTGCCTCTGGCGCTGATGAGACATGAACTCATGTCCCGTGACAATTGTGAAGTGTGACCTCCACTCTGAAAATCCCTAGTCGTTTTAATTACATAAAGAAATGGGGGAATTCTCTCATTTATTGGAATTGTAGGTCTAACCAACGGTGTTTATTTCTGACTGGTTGCGTGTAATATCGATGCCGGAGAGAAAGAGAACGAGCCCTCTAACACTAAGTTCCTCTCACAGCGGTGATAGTATTTCACATCCCTCCTTACCTGGCCGGACTTTAAATCTCACCGGCCAGCTGTTTACGCTGTCCTCACCCTGCGCTTTCACTTTCAACACAAGGGAACTCAGTCCCGTTATCTAGCCACCTCGGCATTTCGCTTCAAAATATCATTATTCATTGGATGCCACACGCATCAATTAAACACATCGGCTTGCATCTAGCCTACTTTATACCATTAGCACGGGATAAACAACCTTGCGCATACTTTGCTTATATTTCATCAACACCGCATTCGATCTATTCCTTATCAGCTGGAGTAGCTCGATCTCACTTCTCGGCATAACCAATACACGCATATTACGGAAGAAAGAAAAGCCCTAGCATTCGGGACAAAGTATGCTAACACTCGCGTTCTAAATAAATTCACACATTATCACACTTCACTTGTCATATCGAGGTTTCTTCTTCGCCATACTTAATTTATACAGGGGATGACCTAACACATTACGTGAAGCATCTACTACAGAAAACCTTGAAATTTCTAGATGACTCATATTACTCGTATCTTTTTATCGATGGTACATGGAATGATTTTCAAGAATATTAAATAATCCCTTTTAATTCCCATAGTGCTCCACGGTAAATCAAATCTAGGGTCTTAAATTATCATGCATGAATTCCCATATTAAATAAAGAAATACGGTCCCCGACCGTGAAGAAACATAAACACTAGCCCTATCAATAACTACTGCCATCCCTTTGAGAACAACGAAATCCTACCCTACATTTCTAAAGAATCTGCATGCATTAAATATTTACACTTTTACAGGAAATAGACTTTCAAATATTTTCACAATACTCATCTGCCTGGATCACCCCACAGCTCACCCAAGAAGGCACATCTAGTCGTTTAGTCGTCCATTACGACAGTATCAGCAACCTGGAGTCCGGTGTTCGGCTGCCGCTGGGTGGATGGCATGATGTCTTGACTCCCCGTACACTGTAGGCAGTCCTTGAGGTTCCACGGCGTCTTGATTAAGTACGGGTCTCCCGTCGATTCTCTTCTTCCTCGGAGACTGACGTCACTGGCACACAACACAATGAGGGGATCTGACTTAATTATAATCGTGATAACTGGCAACACATTATAATTTCTATGATCAGAGAGACTCATAGGCTCGAGTCCTCTAACCAAGCACCGGTAATGTTTGTAGCCCGTTGCTTTCCCTATTGGCTGTCTATCCCACTGTCGGCAGTTTAGGCCCTAATTATCACGTTCGCACTTTCACTGTTATCAGAAGTCCCAAAGCTACCCTTACGAACGTGGTTTGACCTTGCCTAATTCAGCACTAGTTTATATGGGAGTACAGATTAGCTACTACGTCTGGGATTTTTTTTTCTTTACCGATATCGCCCTGAGTTTACGCGTCGCCACTGAGCCGCACTTTCTCCTACACCTGATCATTCATCATATGGTTATTGGATCTCCCATGTTATTTCTTCGGCAGTTAATACACTCGTGAATTTGCTTACACGATTTCACAGCCTACTAGCGTTTGATTTACGTTCTCTTTACTCATATATTCGTACACGTAAGCACTCTGCATATCATATGACCGTCATGGTTAGGGTTAAATACCGCACTCTGTTAGTATCAACAAATCTTCACTCCACTGTTACATAATCATATCACTGATAGAATTTCAGCTACATAAACACTATTCAAATGATTATTGACTGGTCACACTTTGTAGCACTGAAGCAAAGAATACTGAAGAATCACTCACATTAGGTACCACCTCACTATGCCACTGGCAAAATAGAACAAGATGCTTGCCTCAGTTCGCACCCCCTTTTATCATGAAACGTGTCAGACTCGAAAGAGAGGGTAAGACTCCTCCTACCTGCAGAAATCGGTCCGGTGGCACGTGGTTTCCAGGATTGATCAACGCACCAAATTAAAGCTCAATTGCGCGAGTTTCTACTGATCACTTATCATTTTGATCACTTCACGTGTTTTGCTTTAATCTCGAAAGCGTCCTTTGATATCCCAGTGAGGGAGGGGCTTGCAATTTGGCGGTTCCGTGGCTTCGGTCACCCTAACAGCTTTCTCCAGATGGTGAACACCTGTGGGATGTCCGTAGACTGCGTAGATTATCCCATTAGAATCATGTAAAGGACTTCTTGGTGTCAAAATTTTCTATAAAATTCGCCGCTTTTAATGAACCTTGAGTCATGAAAATCTGCCTTGTAGTGTGCGAGTTATGTTAATTTCTCTCCTGAAAACAATTGAAGACAGGTTTCTGGCAGCGGTGTTTCCGCGGGAAAAGGAGCGGAAAAGTGATATTTGCCAACGCTGGGCACGACCTCCGTGACCTACTTGCTGTGGGAGTGTTTCTTTCTCTGTCGCGCCTGAGTGAGAGCGCTTCTGGCCGGAGGCGAAAATATGTCTCGGTACAGTACTTACGCGCAAAGAGAGTTTAGTGCGTGGGGCTGACAGCTCGCCACTCGCACCCCGTGGAGGGTGGACGTGCGCTGACTTGGGCGCTAATTAACGTATGAAAGCGCGGAAAACGGCATATTTGAGCGGCGGAATGCCACAATATAATCTTGATGATGTGATGAACGGTCACAATATGTCCCTGGTAAGACCCTATGTGGAGTATGATTCCGGTGTATGGGACTCTCACCAGGATTGCTTGATTCAAGAACTGCAAAAAAACCAAAGAAATGCAGCTCGATTTGTTCTGGGTGATTTCCGACAAAAGAGTAGCGTTACAGAAATGTTGCAAAGTTCGGGCTGGGAAGCCTTGGGAGACGAGCTGCTCGACTAAGTGGCATGTTCCGAGCTGTCAGTGGATAGATGGCGTGGAATAACATCAGTAGAAGAATACGTTTGAGTGATGTCTTTAAAAGTAAGATCACAATATGAAGATAAAGCTGGAATTCCAAAGGACAAATTGGGGCAAATATTCTTTTATAGGAAGGGGAGTTAGTAATTGGAATAACTTTCCAAGGGATATGTTCAATAAATTCCCCTAATTTCTTTGCGATCACTCAGGAAAAGGCTAGAAAAACGACAGATAGGGAATCTGCCACCTGGGCGACTGCCCTAAATGCAGATCAGTAGTGATTGATTGATTGATTGATTGATTGATTGATTGATTGATTGATTGATTGATTGATTGATTGATTGATTGATTGATTGATTGATTGATTGATTGATTGATTGATTGATTGATTGATTGATTGATTGATTGATTGATTGATTGATTGATTGATTGATAAAACGAATAGTGGCCTACTTTTTGTTATTCTACCGTATATTAGTCAGCATATGCCGTCCATTCGGAATTTAAATTTGCATCACATTTCTACGAGTGTCCTATTCATGTTTCCAGTTGCTCTACTACACAGTATTTGCGGATTAATATAATATAGTGGACTATGCTCTCTTTAGCAGTTAGTTGCACTAATTTTCACCCATTTCTTATCAGACTATTTAATTGTGTCTGATATATTTCGCTGAAAGGCCTCGTTTAGTTACAAGTTTAGCAATTACATAATCAAGTGCTGTAAGCGGGTGCTGCTGAGATATTAGCATGTATACCACATAAGAGAGTAGAGGTCATGCTGGATGCAATAAAAATGCTTTGAAATTGGCCTTAAATTCAAGGAATGTCTGGTAATGAAAGCATAATACGTCGTATTTAACTTAATCGCAATTTAAAATCATAGAAACGATGGTAAATGCTCCTGTATAGATTTTTTCCTTTATGTATCCCCAAAGTATGAAATCGAATGGGATACGGCGTGTAATCTTGATGGCCATGTGACAGGGTCTCCTCGATCAATCCACTTCCCCGGAGATGTCCCGTGCAAATAGTTCTTTTCAACTTACGTCTAGTGTGGAGTAAATCTATTCTGCTGGGTTCACATAATTAACCCTTGCAGGACCAAACCAGAATCTGTAACATCGTGGACCAAAGGGAAGGGAGGGTCAAGAACTACCCATACAGAAGTGAAGGAGTTATTTTATATTTAAACATTCATTTGTGCTATATATATATAATATAAATTAAGAGTTTTGTGTGTACATTGCTCAGAATTTGAAAAGAATGGTATTTCTGTATCTGTTATATTCATAGTAACAAGGAAATGCAATTTTCACTTTTCCGTAATTTCTGTCTGTCTGTCTGTCTGTCTGTCTGTCTGTCTGTCTGTCTGTCTGTCTGTCTGTCTGTCTGTCTGTCTGTCTGTCTGTCTGTCTGTCTGTCTTATGTATGTACACGCATCACGAGAAAACGGCTGAAAGAATTTAATGAAAATCGGTATGTGTAGTCGGGGGATGAGCCTCTACAATCTAGGATATAAATCGTTTTACTCACGCCGAGCGAAATGGTAGTTTAGTGGAAGGCCTGCAATTGAATTCTCAAATATTTATATTATTAGTGGTCCAATCGATAAATACTGCATAACTAATGTTATTTAGAATTACATTTCCGATCATTTATGTCATACAATGTTACCGTACCGACTTTGATAACACAGCTATTCATGAATTTGTATTTTTGTTGCCAAGTCCATATCGACGCCGAGCCACGAGAAAATAGGTTAACAGAATTTAATGAAAATCGGTATAAAGAGTCAGGGAATAAGGAACTACAGTCTAAGTTATAAACAATTTTATTCGCCCGGTATGAAATTGTAGTTTATGGGAAGGCGCCTAAAATTTAAATTTTAAGTACCCATCTTATTGGTCGTATCGAAAAGTACTACATAACAAAAGTTATAGAGAATACAATTTCCGACCATTTAAGTTTTATTCAATTTTACCGTACCGACTATCATAAGAGTGGTATTTCAGAGTTGGAAAAAACTAAATGTGAAGGCCTACAATATTGAAAGCTCTTAACATTGATCAACAATAACATTACATTGACCATTGTTTGAAGTGATGTTCTTTGTCTCTTATGCTGCCGCTCAACTTCGATAGATGGGGTTACCGTACAGCTGCGTACCGAGAATAACAGCCTGCCTGAATATTTGCGGGAAAATAGGTGGGGAGTTAGAAAACTTTTTTCTTTAGCATGTCATTCATCTGGTCCATACATTTTCTGATACCGTACTAATGTCACGTAACTCACTGGTTCATCATAGTATTCCAGCTATTCGATCCCTAATCTGACGCGCTGTTTTGAATGAACAGTGTGCACTCTTAAGACAGAGGCTCATTTAGTAGTAGTAGTAGTAGTAGTAGTAGTAGTAGTATGACCTGGTCTAGAATTACAATTTAGGTATATTCAAAATTATAGCACACAATTCACGAAAAAACTCAAAATTCAACCCTGAAAAGAGCCGTTCCTTAAAAAGAGCTTCTTCCTCTTCACTTTTATTAATTTCTACATTGATTTTATTCAAAATTAGCAGTGAATAGGGGGATTCTCCTCTGGCTTGGAGGAAAAAATTGCCTCCAAGACAGGTAGATTTTTCCATTGTAGTGAATTGAGATTTTGCGACTCATCGGGTACTCCTAGGAAAGAGATTAGTAAAATGGCATAGTTTTTGCCCTGGGAATCTCCACTATTCGACCCCCGCCCCATCCGAAAAAAGACTAAGAATGTTCACGTATCACGGCTGCCAGCGGCCTGGTCATTCCAGCTCTCGAATTTTGGACTGTTAGATCGGCAGCGTAGTACTGTTTGTTAAAAGTGAGAAAATGTGTGGTTTATCATTTGATGCAGTATTTCATGTGAAATCATTGCTTTTACTCGCGCCATTCCTACTGACATCATTGTAATGACCTATGTTCATTTCAGTTTTGAAAACCAGTAAGACAGTCTTTCTGAGGATGTAAAAAGGCAGGTGGAGGGTGAGTATCTGCCATTATCATGCAGTTCCCCAACCTAATTATGACTGATAGTAGGCAGGCGGGCCTACCATTAGAATGAAAATTCCCTAACGCAGTCTTCATATGGGAAAATACGTTTGGTGATTTCTCCGGCGCGTTTGCTGGGTAACGTCAAGAACTATGCAATTTAAAACAGCCATACTCACAACGTGTACTCTACCTAAACTACAATTCTGTTTAAAATATAGAATTCCGTAGCGATGCACGGGTACATCGGCTAGTATAATATATTTTGAAGCATGTAAACAATGAGAATTAATATACTCAACAAGGAAAGACTTCCGTATTAAACAATATGTCCTGTACAAAATATCACTTATTTTTGTGAAAAGCTACAGATAGAAACAATATATGCATGCGCACTAACCTTCAATTGTTCATAAACTGATCACTCTCACATTTGACAATTTTGCGACAAACATTGCCGGATGTTGTTCCACCTTCCATTGTTCATACACCAGCCACTCCCACATTTGACATGCGACAAACGATACCAGATACGGTACACACACTGAGTCAAGCCAATAATTGAAACAACTGAATACTTCCGAAAATATGGTTCACTACTCTATGTCAATTATGATTCTGAGAGGAATATTTGATTTTCTACGGAACACAGAGATATGTTTCTAACTAAATAAAGAAACACACTCATTTGAACGCACAAAACGGAGACTGCAGATCTCTACATATACTGTAGTATGATGAAATCCCATGAATATTGGGAAGAGGTAGACATTATAACCCATCTCCTCCACTGGACCATCTAGGGCTAATCTTGTAGTTAAGGGCACATCCTCTATCAAGAATGGCAGGTCTTCTCGGGCAAGCTGAGGGTAACGTGGTCCCGTGAGTTTGCTTTCGAAAAAATGCAACCCAATTATCTGGTCGTACCATACGCAGACGCTCCACTGCACCGAGAAACGCAAATACCAATATCCCGTAATTCCAATAACGCATGTTATGGCGATTCACAGTTCTGTTGTTGTGAAATCGGTATTCGTCTCTGATAAGAAATGTAAATAAAAAATATGAATCAGTTTCCACTCGTCGCTGCATCCATTTAGAAAATGCCACTTGGAAATCGTACCCATGCAGTTCCTGGTGTGGTTGTAAAGGATAGGAGTGGAATTTATTGCAATTTAATATGAGCCTAACCTATGCTTGGCTGTCCTTAAGATAATGTGCAAATCACGTGAGCCTGTGTGCGGATTGTGAGTTTCACTGTGCACAGCTTCTTCCTTATCACTAGAGGCCATTGGATCATCACGAAAATGTCGTTCCCTTCCAACGGAAATCATTTCACGCAGGTATCTTTCAGCCATTCAAAACTCTTCGTCGAAGACATCGTGCTTTGTATTAGCTTCGTGCTTCCCGTGCTTTATGTCCTGTTTATTTGAAGAGTGGTATTATATTCTCGTACATACAATATGAATACTTAGTGGTTTCCTGCCAAAACCACGCTCTGCTACCACTCACTCTCTGTGGCGTACTAACAATCGAAGAAAAGGGCAATCAAGAACTATTATAATATGTAATGAGGTTTGGCTAGTTACACAGACCACGGTGTGTTTAATCACGCTCCTCTTAAGCCCAGGCAGTTGTAACCACTTGTATGAGTGAAGAATGTATTGTACCCATTGCTTGGTTCCAAGGTTCTTGGACGATGCTGGCAAGGGCATTCACTATGCGTTTTTCCTTGGTCAGTGTTTACGTGGCGGTATCTATTCCCTCATCGGTCGACCGTTGCCCGCTTGCCGCTGAATCACCAGTCCCCGCTCTGCGGCATAGAAACAAGCACGTCATTTCCCTCACTTTGTCAGTGCATGAAATGAAACAAGTACAATCATGAAAATAATCAAGTATCTTATGACATGAGATGCTGGAAATATTCTCCTCCTCCTTGTCCAAGTCGTTGTTGGGATTTGTAGGCGTATGTTATACTTTTTCTGCGACTGCGTGTACTTCCTCCGTATTAAGCACATTTTAGGTACCCTTCGCTTCTTACCGAATAACTCATTCTTCTCAATTTCTTATCGAGTTACGAATCGTACAGAGTCTTTCCTTGATGGCTCTGTTTTTGCATAACTACCGTTTATAAAACACTTTCCGTTACTGTGTACCCATGTGGAGGCATTATGAGAATTATAACCTGAACCAACACTTCATCTGTCGAAAACTATTGGAGCGAATGATCGACACGTATTAAACGTTCTAAACACAGAGACAAACTGAAAAATTGAGAGAAATGCCGTGCTTGTGGCTATGATGAGGAGGCGGGAGTTGTTACTAAGCGGCAGGCTGGCAGGCTCCCTCGTGCCCATTGGCAAACCGATGAGAGAAACTCACTATACCGTTTTCCACGAGAGATTAATCCTGATGTAAACACGTGGACATAGACGTAGTTGATTTGAGAAGCAACCGTCACACTCACTCGACTGTATGTGAGCTCGAAGAAAAATTGTACGTCGTATTAATTTTGTTTTATTTTAGTTTATTACATTTAGAAAGTTTGGAAGAGTACGTAATCTAATTAAAATATTGTTGTCATATACAGGGTTATTCACCTAACATGTTACACGCAAATAACTTCTAAACCATTACATATCTCAGCGTCCATTTTTCATATTCGTAAACGGTACGCGGGGTCTTGTAAAATAACGTGCTACTTAGTCTCATGGGGTGATTAACAACCGAGAAATTGATACTAACTCCATATTTTTAAATGTAACGGCACAAATTTATACAGCTGATTTAAAAGTTCATCAGTCATCAGCGTACAAGTTCAAATATGTAAGTATTTTCAAAATCAGACAATTACTCTTTGAGATATAAATAAGGACAGCATGCGCGGTTTTGCATGCCGCATCAGACGGCGTGCTGTCGGGCAAGGACATGTTGAGGCGCAAGCTGCTTCCTGGCCTTGATTCCAGCCACAGAACGGATACCAGGCATGTACTGTAAACACAATGTGATGTACCGTAACATACCCTGGGTGTGCAACGTTATTGTATGACTGGCGAACACACAACGGGGAAGGGAGATTAAAGTTGTATTGTTTTGTTTTGACATGTAATAGGCTGCGCTCAGTTTAGCGTTTTATTTTACGGACGGGAATGGGAAGGATTTGGGAAGAAAGTCGGCCGTGGCCTATCACAAAGGTACCTGTCTGGTAGGTACCTGTCTGGTATTTGCCTGGTGTTGAATATGGGACACCAAGAAAATCAATGTCAGGTTGGGCGAGGCAGGACCCGAACCTACGCTCTCCCGAATGCACGCTACTACAGTCGCGCTGGAGCTCTGCGGAGATTAATGCGTGTAAAATAAAACATAAATAAAAGTGTTGCTGCCATCTCACTACGATCAGCTCTGAACATTTGCTTTTCTAGAAGGAGCTCTTCCAGTGTTTTGTGTTATGTTTATTTCTCAACTCATAGAGTAGTATGAACTGTACACCAAAACCAGTTACAATTATAGCTTTCGTTATGTTCCTTTCAAGGCAAAGTACTTATTGTATTCGTTTTAAACACATAAACCCTTTCTGTCCTGTCATGTATTCGCCTCTCATACACACTTTGCAAACCTATCACATGTGTACGAGGTGCTTACATGCCTGGTACCCATTCTATGGCTGAACTCACTCCCAGGACCGGGCGAGTTGGCCGTGCGCGTAGAGGCGCGCGGCTGTGAGCTTGCATCCGGGAGATAGTAGGTTCGAATCCCACTATCGGCAGCCCTGAAAATGGTTTTCCGTGGTTTCCCATTTTCACACCAGGCAAATGCTGGGGCTGTACCTTAATTAAGGCCACGGCCGCTTCCTTCCAACTCCCAGGCCTTTCCTATCCCATCGTCGCCATAAGACCTATCTGTGTCGGCCCGACGTAAAGCCCCTAGCAAAAAAAAAAAAAAAAAAAAAAAAAAAAAAAAAAAAACCTCACTCCCAGGAAACTGCTTGCGCCTCAATACGTACTTGCCCGGCTTCACGGCGTCTGATGCGGCATGCAAAACAGCGCATGCTGTTCTTACTTATATCTCAAAAAGTAATTGTCCGATTTTGAAAACACTTACATATTTGAACTTGTACGCCGATGCACTTTGAAATCAGCTGTATAAATTTGTGCCGTCCCATTTAAAAATATGGAGTTAGTATCGATATCTCGGTTGTTAATAACCCCATGAGACTAAGTAGCACTTTATTTTACAAGAACCTGCTTACCATTCACGAATATGAAAACAGAATGCTGTTATCTTTAATGGTTTGGGAGTTATTTCGGTGTAACATGTTAGGTGAATAACCATATATATATGTGTGTTTTAAAATATAAGGTGATTAAATCACGAGAAATGAAGGCACGAGGTGTAATACAGGAAGTCTTTCCATAGTGGGGGAAAGTCCCAAGCTGTACAGCGTGGAGATAAGGTGTTGCATCTTGCAGCAGCAGTCGGTGTCAGTATTCATAGTGAGGGAAATGGAGCAAGAGGTAGAACCGTCACGTGTAGTGAAGCACAAAAGAGGCAAACCGCTCAGAATTGACCATAGACCATTGTGAACGTTTTCAATAAACTAAGTGAACAGAATCCAGGTTTAGTCGTTTATTCAGAAGTTCATATTTTTGCAATGTTGTTGTATGCGATGCGCAGCCTTGTACGTCCGAACACGAGACGTTGATGGGGTGAAGGTCGGTACTACAAGTTCAGCGACTCACAACTCTTTTTTTTGGCGGAGGCGTCAACATACCATGTTTACATCAGGGTTAAACTCTCGTGAAAAGACATATACCCTTTATTTATCACAACCTGATATTAGAGATATCAGAAATCAAAAATCTTCCTAAAAGGTGCTTACTTGATTAAAATATGAAAATAAAAGTTACACGAGCGAAAGGAGATTTCAACACTCTGTGAAGTTCTAAATAGCTACGCTGCATAATCTCACACAACTTCATGAAGCGTGCAGATGTTGTATGTCTCTATTTACTTGGAGACCGAGGCTCTTACTTCGAAATATTTCTTACATGTTACAGTGTTACCACCCGATTTTAACCCTTAATATGTAACAACATAATTTGAAATAAAACATGTTCCTGTTAATACCTAAGAAATGAGACAGTACAATACGTAGGTGAATAGGCATGTTCATAATTATAATTAGTTTTAACCTATAACCTCTTCTGCGACTTCGCTGGTCATTATTCTCATAGAGAAATGTTTTTTTCGGGCAAACTAAAGTGTTATTTTCCAACTTAGTCTGTAGCTACGGCACAGTGCCATTTCATAAACATGATCAGATAAGAGGCATCTACTCTACAAAAAAACGGTACAATACTTTTAAGGTGGGCCATACTTACTGCCTGTTGTACGGTGTTCGCATGGTGTGAGGAAGCCCATCTCATGGCTAGATAAAGTAGCTGCAAGATATCACGAAGGATACGGCCAAGGGAGATTTAATTCCTACCAGTTTGCGTACGTTCGAGAGAAGAAAAGATAAGCGCATCTGATAGATCCCTTAAAATAAATACTGTTATATTCAAAGTTATTGTATGTTTAAACAAGTTGTATATGACATTTACAGTTTAAATCTAAAACAAAAAAATTCCTAGAGGCGTGAGATATTTAAAAAAATAACCAAAAACCAAACCAAACCCCATGGCGCAACAGCTCTGAAGGGGTATCGCCTACCAAGCGACCGCTGCTCAGCCTGAAGACCTGCAGATTACGAGGTGTCGTGTGGTCTGGCATCCGGGGCCTCCAGGTAAGAGGCAGGCACGCTACCCCATCACCGCGGGGCCGGCATAAAAAAAAACTGCAACATTAATTTAGCATTCCTTGAACACCTATTAGCAGTGTGCGAAAGAGCGGGGGTGGCGGGAGGGAGGGTTTTCCTCCTCACCGACGATTTTACCACAACAGGTTCCTTCCCACTAAAATTGCCCTGCGGGAATTGTTTCATTATAAAATAATTAAGCGTGTCAAAGTCATCTATCTCCGTACAGGCCATAAAGACACTTGGAGGGGGTGGAAAATAAAGGCTTCCACTACTCGTAACCTCGGCAGGTGATGCGGTAGAGTGGTTAGCTCAATGCGCGGCCACCTTTGTCCCCCAGGAATTAACCTGGTACTCTGTAGGCTGAGTGAACCCCAGCGCCATATGCACCTCTGGAATTTGAAATCTCGTTTCTTAAATTTTACGGCTTCCTGACGAGGATTCGAACGCACGTCCTTCCGGGCGAACCGGCCTGGCAATTAAAACACATATCATAACACATATTTAAAGTGGTAGAAAGTACGTGCCGTGAATATTATTTTGATTCATTTGAGGCAATTTAAACATTTTTGAATAATATCAGTCACGCTTGCACAGTGTGTAACAGCTGTCTGATGTTCTCACTGCTGTTGTTAGTGGTTATGACGTCTCACTAACATTTCGAACGAAACGTAAGATCTAGTGTAACATCTAGTAACATCTAGTGCATAGTGAGAATAACCAAGCGAGTTGGCCATGCAGTGTGGCTCGCGTAGGTGTGAGCTCACATTCAGGAGATTGTGGTTTCGAATCCTCCCTCGGCAGCCCTAAATATGGCTTTCAGTGGTTTCCGATTTTCACAAGGGTAAATGCTGGGCCTCTACCTTAATTGCCTCGGCCAGGCAGCCCCTATGAAGAACGTGCAGAACACAAATATTACAAAAAATAATGTTTTTACTGCGTGTATTATAAAAAATACCATCAACAAACATACACATAATATAGAAATAATTGAATGACTGTCAGATCTTCAGCAATAAACCAACTTAGCGGTGGCAACTTCGCACCTGTAGCCACTCTGCTAAGTCCATTTGAAACTTGGGCAAAAATATAGAATATAATAATGAAATATAATATAATAATATAATAATATAATAATAAAATATAAAAATATAAAATTATTTGAAGCCTTCCTCCATTGTCATCGCTCAAATTAGTTTTAGCTTACACCACCCACGTAGTTCTGGGAGAGGGTGTGTTTGCGACAGGTAGCCAATAGGGCGATATTCACTTTAGGAGTGTATAAGTGGAAAAAGTTTCCAGTGCTTATAATTATTTTTACAGCAACAGAATTCAAACAAATGATCTGGGGGAGGGTTAATTTACTTACAGGGGAATTATATACCTCCCCCCCCCCCGCCGGGTACTGACTGAAATAAACACAAGTAGTTAAACCAAATGATTGTTCTCAACCCCTCCCCCCACCCATTTGTTTCTGATTTCACAACATTCCTATTAGCCACAAATTACCACTATGCAGGGAGGACATTAAATGTTCCCTGACACACTGAATAATCATTCATTCGCTTGTGCATTAAACTACAATTATGGAGGCCATGGGTTCGAATTTTGACCCGAAAAAGTGCAGAAGTGCAGGGAAGTTCCAGAAAAGTAGCCTACAAAATAACCCAGTCTTCAGGGACCAATACATTGGGAACCTGCGTCAGGGAAAAATCTGATAGAATTCGTAACCTTCCTGATGTAATATCTAGTGCGTTACAGTGAGAGTAACCAAGCGAGTTGGCCATGCGGATAGGGTCGCGTAGGTGTGAGCTCACATTCAGGAGACTGTGAGTTCGAAGTTCGAATCCCCATCGGCAGCCCTAAATATGTCTTTCTGTGATTTCCCATTTTCACAAGGGTAAATGTTGGGCCTCTACCTTAATTGAGGCCACGGACACTACCTACCCAATTCTGGCCCTTATCATTCCTTGTGTCGTCGAAAACCTTCGAAATGTTAGTACGACGTCATAACCACCAACAACAAACAGTGAGAACAGCAGACAGCTGTTATACACTGTCCAAGCGTGACTGATATCAATCAAAAAATTTTAAATTGCCTCAAATGAATCAAAATAATATTTACGGCACGTACTTTCTACCACTTTAAATATGTGCTATGATACGTGTTTTAATCAATAAAACATCGTTGAAATCCCTAAAACATGCTATGAGGGAAACTAGTCGATTCACAAAACCTCCTGTAAGTACGTGTTCCGTAGCTTTACTAACAATGTTATTTGCTTTACGTCCCACTAACTACTCTTTTGCGGTTTTCGGAGATGCCGATGTGCCGAAATTTTGCCCCGCAAGAGTTCTTTTACGTGCCAGTAAATCTACGGACAGGAGGCTGACGTATTTAAGCACCTTCAAATACTACCGGACTGAGCCAGGATCGAACCTTCCAAGTTGGGGTCAGAAGACCAGAGCCTCAACCGTCTGAGCCACTCAGCCCGGCCGTAGCTTTACTGAACAGAAGGAGGATTAGGCACGTTTTAGTGTTCCTAGTTGATCAATACTGAAATATTGGTGTGAACAGAGCTCACTCTACTAGAGAAACACACACGAAACAAATGCTACAGAGACTCCATTTGAATACCGAGAATTGCAGATCATGAGATGATCCCAGTTCCGTTTCCCTCTAAAGTTAGAATGATAACTGTAAACAAGTGAACTTGATAATCTCATTACGGTGTATAATAGTCACGTCCTGCTCAACTGAACAGCAGATAAATGGTTTTAGTTCTCATCCCGTAGCGTTGTGATCTTTTATTTATCCGTTGCATTTGCGTGCCTCTTCGAGGAGAAGCACTTAGCGTGAAGGACAAGCCATTACATTGCCCCGGGCGCCATGGGAGACACAAGGAGCGCCACCTGGATCAATCGATACACGAAGCGTTAGTTCGTTCCGTTTCGTTCCAGTTGCACCAGGTGGCTTTGACACTTTGACATCTCACTCCTCCTTCTTTCCTTCCTTCTCCTTTCACGCCCTCCAGAACGAGCTTGGGGAGAAAAGGAAGACGGGATTGTGGTGTTATTCCAACGTACAACGACAGATATCCCACCGGTTGCCACATTCACACAATGTATAACAAGATCTTCTAAATCGAAACGTTTCTCTCCTGTTGTTTTCGAATGTGGCAGGGAAGAAGTGCAGTTTTTATTTGGTACTACTCTGGAGCAATCGTATTCAACCGGGAGTACGCATACGTCTCAGGTTACGTGAATATATGACATGGACTCGTAGAATTCAAAATTATTGTTTCATTTGAAACATTCAGTATCCGAACCAGGTTTAGTTTGTTCTAGGGAGACCTGCAATAGATTATGAGCGCCGATTCTTCCTCACGACAACTCCTGGCCACTGAGATGCACGAGCTGATTCTGGAGGGCTAAGGAACACAAAAATCCTGTGATGAACTGTTTTAGTGTAATGAGCTTTTTTATTTTTTCCTAAGTGCACTATGGCAACATTAGGAGACAGGCTAATATCGCAGATCTAATAATAGGCTACAATATTTATATCAAGCAATTCATAACGTCGGAAGTAGAGAACTATTTCCTTATGGTGTATGTCTTGAAGTCATTCATATACATATCCAGGTATCCAAGTTCCTTTACGTCCATTTTCACTGTACCCTATTTTAGATACAGGCCTACAGTTCCGTGAAATAGCCTGCCCATTGTCAAACCGGTGATTCAGTTTGGTAGTGAAATATCTGGTAGCCCCGCCTTCTCCAGTATCATTGTTCTTCCCCCAGCTGCATGCTTTTTTTTTGCTAGTCGATCATACCAAGACATCGCGCTTTTTTTTGCGACGCAAGGATGGGAAAAGGCTAGGATTGGGATAGTTGCGGCCGTGGCCTTTCTTAGGTAGAGACCCAGCATTTTTCTGTTGTGAAAATGCAGAACCATCGAATGTAACATCGATCATAGGTTCTCCTTTGCTTCTCTGGTGTAACTTCAAGTTATAGAAAGGAAACTGCAATGTCTAGGAGCTGTCAGAAGTAAGACGGGTGGATGTAGAAACCTAATGGAATAAAAGGCACTAATGCGATCCGCGGGTATTGGTCAGTTTTTATCAACGTAAATGCACATTAACTTTTCCAAATCAAGTGAAGGCAGTATTAATGAATATATAATTTTCACAACCGCATTATAATCGAAATCGATTTTCGTCGTGTTACGTACATGTTGAAGAGATGTTACGTAGAGAACAAAAATGGCCAGTGGAATCCAAACCCACAACGTGATTTTCTTAACTACGTTCCTGCAGTGAAGTTTGGAAGAAAGTGACTGATCGCCAATGACTCCTAGATAGACTTTGGGAATAGTTATGACCGTTAAAGTCCGCTTGAGATTTTACATTTGCTTCCCTATTATGCAGATGGGATTTAGAAGCGGGAATAATAATAATAATAATAATAATAATAATAATAATAATAATAATAATAATAATATTTTTAGGTCCCAATAACTGCTTATGCGGTTTTTGAAGGAGCCGAAGTGCTGGAATTTTGTTCCGCAGGATTTCTTTTACGTGCCAGAAAATCTACCGTCAGGAGGATGATATACTTGAGCACCTTCAAATACCTCCAGACTTAGCTAGAATCGAACCTGCCAACTTCGGCACAGAAAGCCAGCGCCTTAACCCTCAGAGCCACTCAGCCCGACCAGGAGTAATTTTTGAGATTGAAGAGATCATTGGGCAACCACACAGTACCTCCCGATTCCTCGCTCAGATACACTTTTTATCGGTCATCAGGGTACTGAATTTCCATTCATGTCATGAATGTAACTGTTGAACAAGAGTGAGGATAATACAAAACCTTGAGGTAATCCGTTATAAGAAGATTTCAACCTAATCATGCTTCCATTTACGAAAATTGTAAGTGCCGTATTTGAAAGCAAATTATTCAGTAACGTTGAAAGTTCTGACACCGAAATAATCTCGTAAACTTGGCCAACAGTCATTGTCTCGACACCGTGCCATAAGCTACTATGAGATCAACAAAAGCTGCAGCGCCCTTCAGATCTTTCCGAAATCCAGATTCAATCGGTGATGTCAACTTCAGAACCTGGTCATGCTATCTGTGGTTATTTCTGAAGACCCCTTGTTCAACAGGGATGATTCTGTCGATAGCCTCGTGTATGTGGATTAGTATCAGTCTGTCTAATAGGATTTGGATCATCCTGAAAAGAAAAAAATAATCGGTATACTGCTACTTGAGTTAAAGTTCTGTAGATATCGGTTTTTAAATATATTAATGTTTTCCTATGACAGCACATCTATATAAATAAAGTTCTACGGGTTCCGTTGCCTGTAATTTCGTTTATTTTGACAATTTTTCAGATATATATTCGTCTTATGTCGACGCAAGACCATGTTATTGGTTTTTAGCTTTCATGCCTCTTTGTATGTTTGTCTGTCGGTCTGTTCCACTGTCATGGTGAAATGGCTGGAGAGATTTCGACCAAAATTCGTATTTAGAGTCTACAAGTCCCGTAACAGGCGGAAAAATTACCACGGACACCTTTGCAGGCCAACAACGAACCTACAGGTTACCTGGCTGCTTGCCGGAAGGTAAGTGTCGTAATGCTACTTCCTTCATCATTCCTGTAAACTCGTGGTTGTTTGTTGGGTAGAAGAAGAGACGGACATCATGCTGCCATGCAGTCGGATATTTGAGGAATACCGTTGGAGATTACAATCGTCTTCGGATAGTGCTAAGAATGGCTGTTAATATTTCAACCGTACCGCGGAGTGTGGCCGCTTATTTCACACCGCAAGGTGATTGCTGGCATTTGCTGTAATTTTTACTGTATTTCTACTCTACATCCGTTTTAGACATAAGTAATAACACCGGAAGAATCCCTGCGCCTAAATTTCTCCTCTGTTACCGCTTACTAAAAATCCGTAACTCATATTATCAGAATTTAGCGAGAGACATTTCATTTTTCCAATACATACACGTGGTAATCACATATTTGTCCTATGCCGCTGTCCTCAATGATTATGTTACCTTCAATTAGTGAAAAGCCGGGCTGAGGGCCTCCGGTGGTTGAGGCGCTGGCCTACTGACCCCAACTTGGCAGGTTCAATCCAGGCTCAGTCCGGTGGTACGTGAAGGTGCTCAAATACGTCAGCCTCGTGTCGGTACACTTACTGGCACCTTGAAGAACTCCTATGGGACTACATGACGGCACCTTGGCGTCTCCAAAAACCGTAAAAGTAGTGGTACTCGAATTTCTCCCGTGGTATACTATACGTTGGTTGTTCAAGAGCCCAAAGGCTATATCTGAGCTACAATTGGAAGGACACTTAACATAGATTACACGGGAGTACTATAAGGAAAAGTAGTTTGTTTTATGTATAGTACAGGGTGCGGCAGAAATACCTGACGAATTTCAGACGTAAATAGCTCAGCAACGCATCAAGCCATTCACAATTTTGTTGCGCAGTTTAAAAGAGCAAGGTTTGCCATTTATGTCACACACAGTATTTTGGAGCGAAATAAAGGTTGCAAACAGGTGTTATTGTCGTAGTGCGCACGGTCTTGGCCCTTGCCTTGGAGAACACGTGCATCGTCTCGTCTGGACTAGTCAGTCAGCTAGCCAGCCAGTCGCTAGCATGGCATGGAGTGGTGAACACCGAGGTTTCGTGATTGAGACTTATCTCAAAAATGCCGACTTTGTTACCACAACACAGCGTTTGTTTCGCGGACACTTTGGCTTAGGTCGACATGAGAAACTTCCGAGCAGGAACACCATTCTGTTACGGGTGAACAGGTTGAGAAAAAGTGGTTCGAGTGTGAAAACGAAGCCGCCTGGTAGGCTTCGTAGTGTCCGAACACCAGAGACCGTCAGTGCAGTGAAACACGCTGTTACGCAATCTCCTCAACGTTCGGTGCGTAGGCATTCAAGTGCTATGGGACTCTCGGATCGCACTGCAAGGAGGATTTTACACCCAGATATGTTCCATTCCTACAAAATGCAGGGTGTTCAGAAACTCAGTGAACGTGATTGGGCCAACCGCAGAGCGTGTTGTGAGACTATCTTGGAACTTCAGGGAGAGGCTTCAGCGGTGCATCGAACAGGACGGTTGGCATTGGGATGACATTATTTTCAAAACCTAGTGTGTATGTGTATGTGTTGCAAATGGCAAACACTACTCTTTCCAACTGTGCAATAAATCTTTAAATGGCTTGTTGCGTTGCCGAGTTATTTACGTTTGAAATTCGTCAGGTATTTCTGCCGCACCCTGTATTATATTTTATATTGTTTTAATATAATTTGTATTATCCTCCTATCCGCTTACCAAACACATGAAAATCTCAAGGCGCTAAGTCTGGACTGTACGGAGGATGTTGCCACACCTTCCACTTGAATTGCTGCAGCAGCTTGGACGTTTGGCAGGCCGTGTGATGTATTGCGTTATCGTGCAACAAAATGACACAGGTACTCAATTTTCACCGCTGCTTTTCCTTAATTGATTTACGCAACCGGTTCAACGTTTGACAATACGAAGCCGAGTTGATTGTCGTTCCTTTCGACATAAATTCCACGTGCACTACACCCTCTATGTCAAAGATCACTGTCACCACTGCCTTTCCTGATGAAGGTTGGACCTTGGCCTTCTTTCGTGGTGGTAATGTGGTATGCACCCATTCTACCGATGTTTTCTTTACTTCGGGGGTGAGGTGGTGGATACACAATTTCATCCTCTGTGATGATTCGCCGCAGAAACTCGTTGCCCTCCATAGAATACCGTTGCAAAAATGCCTATGACGACTGCAAACTTTGTCTCCCTTGAACATTGGTGAGCAAAGCAACAAAATGACCAATCGTGAACTGAAGGTTCAATTTGAGAACACTTGTCTTGCCTACAACAGATATCCACAATATCTAGGGATTACTCTTGACAGAACTCTGTCCTTCAAGAAACATCTTCAGAATACGGCTGCTTAGTTACGATCAAGAAACAACATCTTACAGAAGCTGTGTGGAACCACCTGGGGATCATTAGCATCTACCCTACGGTCTTTACCTCTTGGTCTTGTGTACTCTGCTTCAGAATACTGCTCATCAATATGGAGGAACAGAAGTCACACCAAATTAATTGACACTCAGCTGAATCACACTATGCGTATGATATCAGGGACAATTAGATCTACTCCCACTTTCTGGCTACCTGTTGTATCCCATATTCCACCACCTCACATCCGTCGAGAAAATGATCTCCTACGAGATTATAAGAAAATAACTAACAACAGTCAGTTGCCAATCCATGGTGACATGAATGATGCTCTTATTAACAGGCTAAAATCTAAACATCCACCTGTCAGAACAGCCAGAAACCTAGCAGATGCTAACTTTAATCTGCTTCAGGCCTGAAAGCAAGTATGGATATACAGTGCTCCATCAGAATATGACTATCTACCATGGCTGAAAAACAAACCAGAGGGTTTTGATCTTCCACGGAAGACCTGGACAACTATCAACAAGATTCGCACTGGCCATGGCAGATGTGCCACCTCCCTCTATAAATGGGGAATACTTAATTCGGCGGCGTGCCGTTGTGGTGCTGTGAAGCAAACAGTTCGGCTCATTGTGGAGCAGTGTCCTCTCACTGCCTACCAGGGAAACCCAAGATACTTTTTTCTGCTCTCAAACTTGTGTGTTGACTATGTAAATAATTTGAACCTGTAAATACTTCAAACTGTAAATATTACTTCTTACTATTGCATCTATAATGTGATGTGTTAGCCATACGCTAAATAATAATAATAATTGGTGAGCAGAAGTGGGACTCATCTTTGCCACAGTTTACGACATCCAAGGCGCTGGTGAACAACGGAGAACACACTGCCATACGAAATGTTCGGCATGCTGCAAATTTCCTACAGTGTTATGGGCTGATTCTCTCTAATGATCCCATTCACAAGGTCATTATTTGCATCGGCACTGGTCATTGCGGGCCTGCTTTCGCGATATTCGTCCGTGAGATCCGTGCGTCCTGCGTCGAATTGCTTACACCACTTTGCAATACCTGGGTGAGAAATTGAATGCTCACCGTTGCAGCAGTGATTTCACGATGAATGTCCGTGCAATTGAGCCGTTTAACCCATATAAATCTGTTCATTGCATGCACCTCCAATTTGGAGTGAATATACAGTTGACGTGGCGACCCCATCGTAATCATCCCTGACCCGGTCAAAGACTGGAAAACAGGTTGTAGGTTTTTCATCCAGTTGACGCGCCATTGAGCCTAGCCCGCTCTACACACACAACACGGCGGGATACCACACCACTCTTCCTATCGGACGTGCCAGCAGTTATTGTACCTTGCTCCTAGCTCCCCCTTGGAAACGATCACGGCACACAGAGTGCTCTCGCGGCGAGCTGGTGAAACTTACTTTTTGATTCGCCTTCATAGTTTCGCAAGTTGGACAAACTGATTTAATATATATGTATGGGAAAGAGAGAGAGAGAGAGAGGAGGGATTGATCTTTCTGAGCTATAATAGAATATCCAGAGCGTGATTCATACTCCAGGAAGTTCCACTCCTCTTTAAGTAGCCTATTGGCCACCAGGAGAACGCTTGTGTACAGCTAAGGCAATCAACGTAAACAGTATTCCCGTTTATTCCCGTTTATTTAAGTTTTATTAATGGGAGTCAGTTTCATAAAACTTTGGCTATAAGGTTTTTTAGATTAATTATTTAAATGCTTATGGACTCCGAAGTGGCCGGTTACAGGTCTTTGCAGTTGACGTTGTATAGTTGACCTGCGCACCTATGAAGATGGGGCGGTACATATGATGAATTCTAATGCCGAATATGGTACACACAACCATCCCCCGAGCCACTGGCATTAACCAAGTAAGGTTAAATTCCCCCACCCAGCCGGGAATCGAACCCGCGGCGCTTTGGATCGAAGGTCTGAGAGCTACATATTTGGCCATGGAGCCGGACAATTCCGTGATGATATTCGTATGTTATTTATTCCAGATGCAAGTTTCTAATGTTTACTCAGTCATACTTACACATTTATTCCAATTCTCATGGTTGTAGAGAGGCCAACCAATTTACTAAATGAACAGACACAGAAAGCTTTGGTTTCCACGGATTTGTAGAGAAGGCTACATTTTCCGTAGGTAGTACCATGGTGGGTTTGGTTACTTAGTGTACAATACATGATTTGTAAATCCAATGATTCATTGTATGAGTGTTCATAACGCATTAATTCGACCGTAGATTATATAGTAGCATATTGCATTTTCGAAGTACAATACCTTAACAATCACCTCTTTCTGTGAAGCTGTTGTTTGAGTGATCAGTCCATAGACTGTCTTGATGCAAGTTTCCATGCCACCCTATCCAGTGCTAACCTTTTCTTTTCTTCGTAACTATTGCATCCTACATCTGCTATAATCTGCTTTTCATATTCGTGCCTTGGTCTACCCGTACCGTTCTTACAGCCTACACTTCCTTCAAAAACCAACTGAACAAGCCCTGGGTATCTTAAGATGTGTCCTATCATTCTATCTATCTGAGAAGCTAGAGAACGGATAGTATTAAAATTGGTACCAGCTACTCGAAGGTAGATTATTAAAAGCAATTAAAGGCATTTGTGTTGACGGATTGGTAGAATGAATTCTTGATTTTAGGTACTTACAGAGGTTGGGCAACGCTGTAATCTTTCACATTAGTTGTTTTTGGTTTACATGGATCACCTACTGAGCGGTATAGAGTGGCAGGGAGGGGTTCGGTAAGGTGGAAATGCAGTAAGCAGTTATGTCAACAACTTATCTTAATGGCAGACTGTGCTGAAAGCCTACAATCTACGTTACAACTTGAAAATATGTGCAGCGAGTTTGATATTAAAATCAGCATTTCCAGGACTAAAGTGATGTCAGAATGGAAGAAAGGAAACTGGAATAGGTAAAACATTTCCAGTAATTAGCACGTGTATTCTTCCAGGATGATAATAGAATAATGAGATTGAATGGACGAGTAACCAAGCTAATGGAATGAGATGGCAGATGCGATCAGCAGCATTCTGTAATTAAGACGTCAGCTCCCGGATGAAACTATCTACTCACTGGTCTATTTTCAGACCAACTTTCTTGCATTGCAGTGAAATAGAAATAACAGTGAACGTAGATGTCATGAGTTAGAAATAATACACATACAAGTAGCGAGAATGGTCACTGATACAAACAGCCGGAAACAATTGCAAGAGGAGGTAAAGGCTTACTTAGGAATGAACTTGACTCACTAACCGGTACGCACAAAACAGCTTCAGTTGCGGGATCATATGAGGCGAATAGAGGATGATTGATTATCATGGGCGCCCACATGACAGTTTCTAGAGGGGGGCCCAGACTTGGGGGTACGAGTAATTTTAATATTTTGGAAGATAAATGGCGATTTGTATTCTGCGGTACAATAACCCACGGTATCCGATGCCTGTTGGTGGTGGACGGTACTACCGCTTTTTCGTAATACTGACTTTAAAATCATTTTCTTGAAAGGAAAACACGTGACTACACTGGATTTTTGCCTTTCCCTGAGAGCTAGAGGAGGGCCTCGGCCCCACCTTGCCCCCGGTTATGGGCGCCCTTGTTGATTACCTATGAGAATAATGGATTCGGTCATGGAGGGTAAGAGAATTAGAGGGATACCAAGAAAATGATGATGGTTAAACACAGCTTTTAATGATTTTATGATATGATATATGGAACTATAAAAGAGGCCACAGGGCTAGTAAGAAGTAAAGAATTGCGTTTAGCATATTTACAGAGGCTGCAGACTGAACTCTGAAAGGCATGAGTGTCTGTAATGACCATGTATGTATGTTATTAAAATAATTATGAAAAGCCACTGAAACAGAATGGTGGGAAAGTATTCTTCATTGTGCAAATAAGGGAGGCACAAACTTGGAGTAAAAGTGTGCATCAATTAAGAAGCACATAGTAGTTGTTGTATTGAATATTTTCAGATAGGTAACCTAGGACCTGAGAACAAGGTATAGAATTACAGGTCTGAAAGACGTCTATCACTATTACTGTTTTCATTTGTATCTACAGCTAATTTTATGTACATTTTATTTGCATTCATTCTCACATTATTTGCAGTTATTACTCTACTGTACTATGTAACTGACAAACCTGCGTTAAGGTACCATTTTGTGCCTCACAACAGTGGTTTAACAGTGGCCTTCAACACGCCGACAGCGTACGAGATTCTTCCGCACCCCAAACAGTAGGCTTCATCTGTTCCGAATTACATCTCAGGCTAAAAAGGGTGAACATTTAATTTCAATTTTCTTCGGCTATATTTATCATTAAATGATTTTTAAAATTCTTCTTTCACTTACTATTTTATTTTTGAATTGTGCTACCCCATCGATATAAATGAAGTTGTAGGGGGTCCTCTATCTGTAATTTCGTTTGTTTTGTCAATTTTTCAGATTTTTATCCGTTTTAGGTCAACTCAAGATCGTAACAGTGGTTTTTGTTTTTCGATCAGAAGCTCTCCTAAAGGTTTGGAAGAACATTCAGCAGAACCCACAACTACCCATCCATCAAGATATTACGCACACTGAACATCAACGACTGAAATCAAGGAAACCACCTTGGCGTACAGCAATTGATCTTGAACGAAGCTTTTTTCATGTTAACAGTTCATGGAAAGCCCAGTGGGATCAGTCTTCAGTAGTGAACAAACATCTAGTTGAGAATCCTTCCAAACGAGTACAAGGATTTGATCTTCCAAGACGACAGTGGAGAATCATCAATCGAATAAGAACTGGACAAGGCAGATGTGGTTATCTGTTGTGCAAATGGGGTTGGACTAGCTCTGCAGATTGTGATTGTGGTGTCTCTTCTCAGTCAATCCACCACATTGTTGCTGACTGCCTAATTCGACCTTTCAAAGGAACGCTAATAGACATTCACCGCACATTGGATGAAGCAGTTGATTGGGTCAAAATGCTAGACCTAGAGTTATAGTATTGTACGGACTTGTGACTACGCACATTTATCCTAAATTATATGCATGTGTGTACATAGATTTATCATACGATAAACAAAGAAATTTTTCGTGTCTCTTTCTTTGTTCCACCATCATTGCGAAACGGCTGGAAAGATCTCCACCACACTTCATATTTAGAGTATTGTATAATCATCCCGACTAAAATTTTGATATTGATATGATTTAAAAATCTCTGAATAGACAGAGGGTTTATAGGAAACCCAGAACAGTATTCTTTCATTTTCTGTTATACTGTCGATTTGTGTAAAATACGTGGACTGTATGTGAAACGTCCCTTTATTCTAAACAACTTTTGTAATGCACATAATTTCGCTTACTCTTCAAATGACAGAGATAATTACAAATTTCTGCTCGTCTCATGCTCTGCATTGAGTGACCGATAGACCGACAACGAACCTACAGGGTACCATGGCAACCTCTCTGACTGCTTGCCAGCAGGGAAATGACGTATTGTCATTTTCGTAATAATTCCAATAGACACATGGTTTTTCCTTGATTACAAAGCAAGTGATAAGTCAATCGGCCGTTCTGCAAGGTATTGGTGGAATACGGTTGGAGGTTACAATCGTCCTCCAATAAAGGGCGTTGTCAATATTTGAACAGTGCCGCGGAATGTAGCCCATTATTATTTCGTTTTCTGGCATTTTATATATTTTTTACTGTATTTCTATTCTACTTCCCTTTTCCGCTTTAATTTCTTGCCTCTGCCTTGCCTCTTTAGGCTTACGTTATAACAAAATAAGTCATCTTATCTGTTTACCTAAGAATCCCTGCACCTAAATTTCTCCTCTGTTACCACCTTTTTATATTCTCAACTCATGCCACCACCATTTAATAAGGGGCATTTTATTTTCAAATGCATCCACTTGGTATTAACATATTTGTCCTATTCTTCTGTCCTCAGTTATATTCCTATTTATATTATTTTAACTTCATTAACTGTATTACTTTCTTCCTTAATTACTTCGTATGTATGCGAGTGCTAATCCCGAAAACTTGACACTCTTTTCTTTGAGTAAAAATTCCAAGCTGTTGAAATGTATAACTTTAGGCCCCGAAAATACTGAAATATGGATGCATTTTAATGACGCTGCAGACCTTCGTTCCGGGTTAGTTGGTAGCTAAGCGGTAGATCGTATTACAAAATAATTGGCACAATCGCCGTTCAAGAGATCTACAACTTATGACTTATTGTCGTGTCTCGATTGTAGATAGCGCTGCGTTTCTCGGTTATAATCAAACCTCTCCTGGCATTAGGAAAAGGGGCCTGTCTTTATAATAAAAACTCTTCATCTCTACTGGGAATGGCTATTGCCAAGTGAGCCTACCGTTATAGTAGAAACTTCGGAAACCTATTGTGATTGGCAGCAGGCAACGTGGCCTGCCCTTATTAACAAAACTTCACCAATGCCCACCTTACATCGGAACAACATTTTTTTGCCTTCCCTGCTTTTTCTCGCATAGCGCTAAGAAACATGCAATTTAATATAATCATACTCATTGTCTTTACAGTAATATACGGAGAAATCCATATTATACGATGTAGAATACCGCAACGAAGCACGGGTACAGTTGCTAGTTGTACGTATATCTTTTTTCTTTTCGGAACTCTGCAATTCGGCTTCTAGCTGCTTGGCTTCAAAATAAATAAATAAATAAATAAATAAATAAATAAATAAATAAATAAATAAATAAATAAATAAATAAATAAATAAATAAATAAATAAATAAATAAATAAATAAATAAATAAATAAATAAATAAATAAATAAATAAATAAATAAATAAATAAATAAATAAATAAATAAATAAATATTTGCTTTAAATAGTATAGAAACTAAATGTAAATTCATGTGAAATTGACCAAATTATTCCGCAGGGTATCGCCTATTAAATTTCACGAACGGCTTTAAGTATAAGTTCGTTTTCATTCATCAGGTCAGTCCTCAGTCACTTGTCTGTTCTGTACTCTGTACTAAAACTTTTGGAGCTAGTTAATTCACTGTTGGTTATTCCAATGATTGAGAGAAAGGTGTGATAATGCTTCCAAAGAACAAATAGCTTGCCAAAAGAACAGCTAAATGAAAATATTAGAAACGCAAACAAATATTACTTAGTGTTTTAGCGTTTAATCGAAACCACCTAAAATCACCTCAGTGTGATAGTTCAAACAATTCAGTAAGCTAATCCGCACATAAGAAAATCATTCTGTAAACCGAGGAACATTCAATAATGAAAAATTGGATTGTCGTGGAAATGATATCAGGTTATACGTGAAAGCCAGTTCGTAGCTCTCCGAAGAAGCAAACGTTCAGACCTTTTACATATGTCGTAAAATTATTGTTATTCAATTTTATAAATATGTGCTACTATATTTCAACAAGAACAGCAGTACACTAAGCAGACTATGCCACAAGGATCGTGAATTCCAAATAATATTATACATGGTTTTATAGTAGAGTGGTGATAGAAAATAGCAAAGAGTAATTATCAAAACAAGAAACCTACAAAGACAGACAAACGTGCAATATGCCGCCTTGACAAGTTGACAAGTTTGTGAAAAAGAATCGAAAGAAGATCCTCGTCTACCAATCCCCGGCCCGTCCAAATTAATAATCGAACCAGCACTGATATGATAGGCATGTAACTCTGCATGCCGCTGCTTAGTTGTAGGGCTCTGCAATTAATAGGCCATCGTTCTTCGTCCACCGGAGAATCACTGATCTTCATACAATGTCCACTCATTGTGAGGCTAATTTCCGGCGAGGTTGGCTCGACTAGAAGTTAGTGTACAAAGCATGTGTTTGCTACAAGTTGTTATCAGTGGACAGTACAATGGAGGCACGGATAGAGTGAGAGAGGTACAGAGTTATCTAAAGTTCTGGTTGAACTCAATGTCCTGGACTACTGCCTCATTTAAATACTGGAGAGCAGGCGGAGATTCACTAGAAGGCGGGCGGAAACAAACAGTCTTATATTCTGGAGTAATTTAAAATAATAGAATAGAGCACGGTGCTCTCCAACAAGCAAATATAGTGTTATTCTGAAGAAATACAGTGGCTCAAAAAGTATTAGTCTGCCCATAGCCGTGGTATGAACGGAACAGTATAGTACAAATAATGGTACATATAATAGAAATACACGTATGTACATATGTAGGACAGTCAAGTACATCTGTAGGTTGAATTTGGATCCAAGGAGATTCACGCTGTTTGCAAACGGACCAGTAATACAACGGCGTGCGTCATTACACGCCAAATAAGTGTTGGTCTAGTAAACAAATTCATCGTGACATCGTGCTGTCTGCCGCAACTCGGGCTCATTGTGTTTGTGCTGACACGTTGGAAGATAATATTCAGCCTTGTTTCCGCGTTCAGCTAGCAATAGAAAGGGAAAGGAAAGAAACAACAGTGGAAGAAACGAGGACTGCAGTGCGACTAAAAGGTATATCTTTCAAGGACATAAGTGAAATTAATGGAAGAGCTGTTAAAACTGTTAAAAATATTCTGTATAGGCACAAAAGGACAAGGACAATAGAAAATAGACCAAGAAGTGGCCGCCCCTCGAAGTTATCAGTACAAGACAAACGGCAAATTGTGCGTGAAGTGGCCCAAAATCCTCAACTAAGTGCGTCGAAGATAGCTACTGCGTTACAACAAGATGTAGAAGTGCAAGCGTCATCTGAAACCATCCGAAATGTGCTACGCGAAAGAAGATATATGGGCAGAACATCCCGTAGAAAGCCGTAAAGCAGTAAGGCTAACAGGAATAAGATACTTGCGTACGATAAGAGCACAAAAATTACAGCTATGAGTATTGGAAGACAGCCGTTTTTTACCGATGAGAGTAAATTTACCCTCTTCGGGTCAGACAGACGAGTGACTGTGTGGAGGAATACGAATTATGAACTTGAAGAGAAGAATCTGACAGCTACTGTGAATCATGGAGGCGGTTTCCTTCGTGGTGTGGGGTTGCATGAGTGCGAATGGTGTAGGTGAATTAGCCTTTATTGAAGGGACTATGGATCACAAACATACATGAACATCCTCAAGACACATCCTCCATCACGTGTACAAACAATGGGACACTCAGCAAAGTATACGTTTACGCTAGATAACAAACACACAGCCCTGAACACGAAGCTATGGCTGTTATATAATACACGGCGTTGGATAGAAACTCCGCCACAATCTCCAGACATCAACCCCATCGAGAATTTGTGGCACCATTTGGAGAAAAATGTGAGAAAGCATGCAATATCACACAAAGATGACCTGAAAGAAGTCTTACTCACCAAATGGAATAACATACCAAAGGAAACTACGGAAACCTTGGTACGATCGACGCCAAATAGGTTAGATGATATTATAAAGAGCAAAAGGAGTACCTACCAAGTACTGAAACGTTGACGAAGGATCAAGAAACTGCATTATGTTAATTCAGACCAATATTTTTTTGGTGGCAAGTGAAAATGATTAAGTTATTTGTATTTAGTTATACTGACATGGAAAAATTATGTTTTTCACAATACACATGTTCCACAAGATGATAAATAATCAAGGATGCTAGTATATGTCTAATTTTATCATCATTCCATTGGATCCCTCGTCCTCACATATAGCAAATCTCGACAGACCAACACTTTTTTGAGCCACTGTGCATAGTGAATCGTTGCAGTTGTACGCATAAGGAATGTGGGATGTGAACAAAAGTATTGGAGGAAGGTAATTTTAATTAGGGGGTAGACAGATGATCAGTATGAATGTCAGTTGGAAAATATATTATTTGACTGGAAGGTATAGTTTTATTTGTAAAATGATATTTTAGAACTAATAGAAGTTAGCCGTGGGCTATCATTTTGTTCATTAATGTCCTCACGGAAGTAGTAGCATTTCTAGGTAATGAAAAAATACATATGAACTGTTATGGTAATGGGATGTAATACTGTATCAAAAAACACTTGAAAATACATTAAAAAAATAGTAAATTAATTACAACATTCATGCAGTTTAGAAACATTTTGAACTTACTGCGAATTACTGATATCAATTCGCTAATTTTTTGATATTCGTCTAACTTAGAAATCATGAATCTAGTGTCGTCTGGTACACAATATAATGTGTTGCACTTTTAGAAGCGTAAATGTATACATTTATCTGAGTTCCAACCCTGGATCAAGTTACATAAAATGTGACCATGAGAGGAAAACGAATTTTCCGAATTAATCCCTACTGCTTACAGAGATTGTCCTGAGCCATGTTTACCGTCATCCTGAAAGCGTTCGTTATTCTTATTTAGTACAATCTCATAAACCAGCAACAGTTTCTACTACTAAGCATGTAATATCCGCGAAACGTTTAGTGACACTTTGGCTCCCCAGTGCTGAATCGGTAGACGTCGGTTATCTTCGAGGTACGGATTTGCAACATCTGACACCAAAAATGGATCGATTATGCATCGCAACAAAACATCAGGAGGTGTAATAATAAAACTGTGAATACTATTGTTATTTATACAGCAAAGCAAGGAAATATTGTACAAACTAAAATTTTGAAACCTATTGCAAAGGCTGAGGCAAATCCAAGTACATCATAGGGACCCTTTAGAACTCCTACTCGGAAATGAACATCATGGGCAGTGAAGGCAGAAAAATAATAGCAGGAAAATTAGTTTGCTATGATACAAAAAGAAAAAAAAAGGAATGTTGTTCTCAATCCTGAGTAAGTCGATGGAACGAGCTGCCATGTACGGGAAAATCTGTTTCCGCGATTAAGAGCTACATAATATTTTCTCCCACTCACCCTTGCAAATCTCCAGACATCCCTGGTAAAAAGTGGTAGGTCAGTCTATTTTATTATGACCGATATTACTACGGATTAATAAATAAAAATTAGTCAGAACGAAACATGATATATCTGTGTGACACAGTTGTGGGCTTTAGATAATAAGGTTTGGAAAGTTCATGTCGATCGTACTGTCGATTCATTTCAGATTTAGGGATTTCCGTTGCTCCAAGTCCGTAGCTTTAACCTCAAAGCACCCTACACGTCATCCCCTGGTAGAGCTACTAAAGCAACAACATTGGTTGCTGGACCTAAAGGTCTGCTCTTGGATATCCCGGCAATTAGAGGATAGATTACTATGGGTGCTATGAGTATGACTCAACCAAGAAATAGTTCTTTTCAAAGCTCTACAGGTGTAAACTTTGATCACACTCTACGAATTCTCCAAATGAACATCGAAGGAGCTAGCAGATCAAAATGTGATTATCTAACGATACCAATGACAAACTATGTGGTGGATATAGTCTTGCTGCAAGAAACTCACTGCGAGGATCAATACCAGCTTGAAATAAGATGCAATATTCTAGGATTTACTCTACTTAATGCCACATCCCATAAAATATATGGAACTGCAACGTATATAAAGAACAACATTGAACAGGTTGTAAAATATACACAAATATTAATAATAACATGTTCGCCTCCATAGTAAAGATTGCTAATCTTGAAATCTTAAACCTCTACAAACCACCCTGTCAGCCGTGGACCTCGAATGAGACCATCCTAAATATTCAACATCCAGCAGTTATCTTCGGTGATTTCAACAGACAGACCACCAACTGGGGTTAAAACTCTACTGAGTTGTTCAGCATGTATCAGAATGGGCAGATGGTAAAGAACTTTTCCTCATGCATGATGCCAAAGAAATAGGTACCTTCCATTCTGGAAGGTGGGATAAGAACTATAACCCTAACCTGTATTTTTAAATATATTTACACGGACGGCCCCTTCACTGCAGCAGTAAAGTAATTTTCCAGTACTTGTCAAAATCGGCCTAGAGTTTCCCGTCATAAGATCAATCCCACTGCCACGATGGAACTTTGCTAAATCCAACTGGCATAAATACACAAGTGAAATGGACCACAACATATAGTGGATATCACCTAAAGTAGACAACTATGAGCACTTTGTAAGACTAACATGTGTCATAGCAATAAAGCATATCCCAAGAGGCTACAGGAAGGTATACATTACTGAATGGAATCCAAAATTTAATGAACTCTTTGAAGCTTATAAACTCAGCAATGACCAGGAGATTGCTGATGATTTATTACAATCACTGGATACAGCCAAGAAAGAGAAATGAAAAGATCTTTTGGAAAACATGAACTTCCAAAAATTCGAGCAGAAGAGCATGGCCACTTTTAAGAAAACTAGGTAGCAACACACCAAAATTCGGCAACAAGCGATCCAAGTTCAAGGCAGACGACGTGGAAATTAGATTAGTTGGCCTGCCAGGAAAACCTCCTGGTAATGATTAGAAATAAGATTAAGAAATACAGCTGAAACTAAAGTCCAGGTCGTCTCACGCTGAAACGGCCTCTCAAGCCTCATTATAATTCAGAGCCCATGAGATCACAACTGCTTTAAAAGAAATTAAGCCAGGAAAAGCAGCTGGACTGCATGTAATATATCCAGAATGTCTAATGCATTTTGGCTCCACGCACAATTGAACGGCTTGTCATATCCTAAAGCAACATATTACGGAATGGAAGACTCCCGACTATAATTAGAAGAACCAAAATAGTAGTATTACTCAAGCCAGGAAAAAGTGGATATAGCCCAGAAGATTACAGACCAATCGCCCTCCTGAATATATGTTGAAAACTGCTGGAGAGAATCCTTTGCAGCAGAAGATCACTCAAGATTTTACAGGCCATACCAATAGAACAAGCTGGCTTTAGACCAAACCGTAGTTGCTCCAACCAGGTGGTGGCTCTTAACACCCACACTGAGAGAGGATTTCAAGAACGGGAGAAGACCGTCACTGTGTTTGTGAACCTAACAGAAGCATGACACTGTTTGGCGTAAGGCAATGAACCTCAAATTCCTAAAAATAATTCCTTGGAAATCCCTCAGCACTCTACTGAACGACATGCTATCCAATACAATGTTTGAAGTGCATCTAAATTGTAATACAAATAGGTCTTACAGACTATACAATGGATTACCGCAGGACTCAGTCCTTTCCCCATTGCTCTTCAACCTATACATGTCGGACTGAGTGGCTCAGACGGTTAAGGCGCTGGCCTTCTAACCCCAACTTGGCAGGTTCGATCCTGGCTCAGTCCATGTCCATGTTCCACTCTATCAAAGGCTTTGGAAAGATCTATGGCTATGCAGTCTAACTGGCCTCCTGAATCCAATTGATCTGATATGTCATGCTGAAATCCCACCAGTTGTGCCTCACAAGCAAATTTCTTTCGAAATCCATACTGGCTCCTCATGAACCAATTTTTATCACCACATATTCCTCTGATGTACTTTGATATTAAACTCTCGAATATTTTACAAACTATACAGGTCAGTCTGATTGGTCTGTAGTTCTGTGGTTTCCTTTTTATCACCCTTTCCTTTATAAATTGGTATTATTATAGATTCCTTCCATTCCTTTGGTATTACACTATTATTTATGACATAGTCAAAGAGAAATTTTAAATAAGGCTCTATGTACCACCCCATTGTCTTCAACACCTCCCCAGTAATTTGATCACTTCCTGCTGCTTTTCAGAGCAGATTTATGAAGTTTCCACAGGTTGGAATAAACAGGGCCACAAAAAACATAATAAAGGTATCGCTTTCGAATTAAGAGACGGAGAGGAATGCAAAATTATGGTACAAACGTCTGGAGCAACTAATCCACACCTGAGAGCAATCATTCAATACTCATTCATGCAACTGAGGTAATTTGCTAAAATGCATTATAGAGCAAAATAGAGCTGTAAAATACGCTATCTCAGCAGGCCTTGAAGACTTAAAGATGAGTTATGATGACGTTGAGAGATGGCGCCGCAAAATAAGCAGTTTTTGAAGTTAGCCCCACCATTTTGGGCGCGTCTACTTACAGAACCAAATGGAAAGTTGAGTGTTGCACTTTGAGCTGGCTATACCATTGTTACGGCTGGCCAGTCTGTTTGGCAATATTACGGATACGGTCGGTTTTAAGTCCTTAAACTTAATGTTGTTTTGTGAGTCATTCTGGGATGAAAAGAGTATTGGTTTCCACAGAAGGGACGTAAAATGAGGTTTGTCCGGTTCTTTTGCGACAACTCTAATATTTTGCTTATTTTATGGATTTTTTGTGTTGTGCCCTCCTATCACATTTAAATTTGAGAATATAACGTCCTCCACGGCCCGTTCGAGTGACTCATGCCCCTCAGCGTAAATATTGGTGCTGATCACGGGAGGCGTGTACATTTGTATAACGAGCAAAGAAACTTACTTCTGATTTTACAGTTATATATAGATTGAAAAGTACGTGCTGGAAGAAACAATTATCGCTACGTATACAAGTAGGCATATGCGATGTAGGCCTACACAAGTTATATAAAAATGTCATGGTTCAAGCTAAAAAAATAAAAGTAGAGCGTGTTCATTCATGCCAAAGTGAAGTACATCTATATTCGATTGATAAACAACAACGTGATTCGCAAAAATGATCCCAATATAATACTGTCGGCAGTAATCTAAGGTACCAATGTGAGAGGCGTATCGGCCGGAAGTTCAAACTCTATCATTCTTCTATCATTATTAAAATTAAGAATCCTTTTTAGATAACAAACTGTCTCCGTTGAGAACGTCATTGCGTGTTTATGCCGTGAAGGTCACTGAAACTTCTTTCTGCTTCACGGCTCGAATTAGTGAAGAGCAACTGCTGCCGAAGACGTGTTCCAGCAACATTCTGCCGGGTTGATCAAGCATAAAGCAATCACTGCGTACTTAACATAGACAATGTTTTTATTCTACAGGAATAATTCCAATCTAAACTAATGTTTACAATTTGGAATATAACCTGAAATCACCGCATTTCTCGCTGTAAGCGAATTACCATGAACATTTCTGTTTACAAGGATAGCTAAAACATGTAATGGGATGAAAATTGTGACTCTATGGAACAATTCAGTGGGATTATACTTGAAATATTACTGTACATATTCTTCTACTTTTTCTCCAGCGCTTGGGTTCATATATATATGGAATCGTTGTTTCCATTTACTTCTGTCCTGAGTCATGTCTGGATGCTGATTGACGATGTTTGGAGATCTTTGTGAAGGCTGTCGGCCTATGGCTCGTTAGATTCTCCCTTTGGACTTCAGCCTACGAATGGGAGAGTGCAACGCCAAATCTTTCTCTAATGGTTTATCTGGAGATACGATTCAATTTAGTGACAGCAGTTGTCCAGCTCAGCATCTTCGTCTCTATTGAACATAGTTGTCGTTCTGCCTAATCCGTGGACGGCCAACATCCGACTGTAGTAATTGGTGGCAACGTTGTATCTGTCTGAAGCGTCACCATTTGATTCTCACTGATCCTGTTTGAAGGCCGTGTTCAGAATTCGGCGATTTTTTGCGCAACTTGATTGCTCGGTGTTGCGTCGCAATGGTTTCGCATGGCACGACCCTTGTGTTTAACAAGTATTTCACTTTCGTCTGGCGAGAATACAGTCGACCTTTCTTTCCCCTTTGCGCCTCTAAATCTATTGTACGGTGAAATGATCAGGGATCGGGGCATGACAATCAACACATAGGGGTGGACGGTTCTTATGGAGAAGATACAGAAAGGCGTATGGAGAGCGAAATTATAGTTGTGCTTAATATTCAATTTCATTACGATGAATTAATGTGTAATATTTCCTATTATTCTTACTCGAAATATTTATATTGTACATAAATTATGAAAGTAAAATATTTCATGAGATGATTGTCTTTCGTCTCGTTGTTTGAAAGAAATTCATTATAAATTAATTCAAACGAATGACTTTATGACTTCCGTTTAAATTTGAAAATTCAAAATATCAGAGTTCCTTCACTCTTTCTAAAGAAATTTAACATAAATATTATTTTCACTTCAAAATAAATATTTCTTCACTTCCAATGTTTATGAAGATTTTTCCTACAGTATTTCTAAGTATTGATATTTAACACTTTGAAAATAACGCAAAATCAATCTGGTTTATGAAGTTATTTCCTACAGTCTTCTATGTAATATAATTTAACACTTTGAAAATATTGCAAAATCAATCTAGTTTCCAATGAGCATTATATTAACTGTCTGTATAACTACGAACATAATCACTGACTTTATCGTTCCACTTAACAGAAAGTTCTGGTGGAATTGTACGCACTTGTTCTGAAAATGCACATCATATCAATTGTATTCACTGGAACTCAGGACTGGAATATAGACAGATGCTGGTCAGTGATCAGCAAGTTGATACCATAGGCAGCCGATATCGTGAAGTGGTCCCCATGGCACCACGTTCCACTTCGCACGTTGAAACCACGTTCCATATCCCTCGTAGACACGTCCCACGTCGACTTGAGATAGGAGCAGGTAGATATGATGATTTAAAAAAGTAGGCACTCGTCAGAATTTCACGCGACACCGTGTGGTATTGCGAACACGCGAAAGTTCAACTGACTAGAATTGCTTAGTAGTGTCCTAATCAGAACAGTCTTGCTTGTACAGCCGGCCAAGCAGGTTGTCTGGCCGGGCCCTGCTAACTTGACGAGGACGGTAGTGTGAGTGTTTGTTCATTTGAAGTTGCAGTTATTGAACAAGTACAGTTAGAAAACATGGCATCCAAAATTACACGGCAAAACACCCTGAAAGTTGTATTTGGCAAGGAGCAACAAAGACCAACAGCCCACGAAATTCACCAGTGGATAGAAGACGTTCTAAAGGTATGTGATGATGAACTACAAACAATTCAACTAGTTGGAAAACAGAATGCAGCCTATCTCAAATTTAATAATGACAGAAGCTACCAGAAGTACTTACATTCCTTTAGAGGTACAAATTCTCTTACATTAATGAATGGCGATTCAGTAACAGTTACAATCATGCCCGGTGAAATAGAACTTATCACTGTACGCTTAATGAATATACCGCCGGAAGTACCAAACGAGCGGGTACAGTACGTATTGCAGAATTATGGCAAGGTACAACAGATAGAAAACGAGAAGTGGTCAAACAGATACCGCTATCAAGTCGATACAGGAATAAGGGTAGTTCAGATGTCAATTGAAAAGCCTATTCCTTCAACCCTCAATGTAGCGGGTTATGAGGCATATGTAACCTATCCCGGACAGGAGCAACATTGTTTTTCATGTGGAAGTTGTTCTCATATTCGGACTAATTGTCCCACTAGATTTACTAACAGCAAACCATCGACGGCATCTAGATCACGCTTCACATTGAGCGATCTATTCAAACCTCCCTCATTTGACAGTGCGCGGTCAGATAGAGAACCCGCTCTCACGGATGTAAACAAACCAACATCCGTGCAGAGCAGGGTAGCGAACGGTGCAGTGGAAAGTAGCACAGATAGCAACGTCAACCCTACAACACCTGGCTCAAGTCATGACAATAAGTTAGAACATATGGACATAGTAAACACACTAATGTTAACAGCCGATTCACAGGATATAGCTAACGCACCTGCAGGGGACCAATTTCCATTACCTTCAAATGACAGTACAGACTCAGATACCGTATCAGTAGAAGAAACATTAGATATCAGGAACATACACGTATCAGATAAAAGAACCATAGAAGAAAATAACGCGATCACAAACACGCTGAGACAGGAAGACCAACAACTTGATACACTGCCCATCACTCTTCAACCCTTGACAAGGTCTGAAACTGAGAGCCAGCGCCCTCCGGAAAGTACATTATCTTCGTCTGATATGGATAGGTCTGTGATCACTGAACAGCATCCTCCCACTCTCGGATCGTGGAACAGTCAGATGGACCTGGAGGAGGAAGTATTGCGGAGTGAGGACCCAGTAGCAGAAATATCGCTTGATGTAACAAAATGTAACCCCGGTCAGCAAAAAGTAAGCAAGTTAGCTAGTAAACAACGAAACCATCCGTATAAGACAGGAACGAGTAAGCAAGGATTACCTCCCCCGACTACGAAGAAATAGTTTGACAGAATATCAATATGTGGACTGCATTCTATTTTTCTCTCTGTTGTAGTGTCATGACCCTCACACTAACAGTGGGGACAGTCAACTTCAACAATAATTCATCCCCAACTAAAATGCATGCTCTGCTGAAATTTCTACAGTGTCATAATATAGATCTTGTAATGCTACAGGAGGTCTCCATCAATGATTTTTCTTCGGTATTAAACTATAATGCCTATGTAAATACTGGTAGTGATAACCTAGGTACTGCTATCCTTACTAAGTCAGGTATTGAACTGCAATCCATAGAGAAGCTTCCCTCTGGTCGTGGAATGAGTGGCAGATTTCAAGATTACCTGTTCTACAATGTTTATGCACCATCTGGGAGTAATAAACGCCAGGAAAGGAACGAATTCTTCCAGTCGGACTTAACATATTTACTTCGCTCCCTGCCTACGCATTATGTGATGGGGGGTGATTTTAACTGTGTACTGCGTGCAGTAGATTGTACAGGTCCCTTTAAGCCGAGCAGCAGCTTACAGACTTTAGTTACAAATCTCCAAATGTGTGATCCTTGGGTGCTAAAACATAATACCCCAGGATTTACTTTCTTTTCTTCAAATTCAGCAGCAAGACTGGATCGATTTTATGTTCCTCAAAATTTAGCTAATGACATAAGTCGTGTAGAAGTAGTACCAGTCACATTTTCTGATCATGAAGCTGTTATCCTACGTATAAGATTAAATATAAATTTTATACCTAGAGGACGCTCTTACTGGAAGATGAATGTAACCTGTCTTCAAAATTCTAGTATCCTTGAAGAGCTGAAATTGCTTTGGTCAGAATGGAGTAAAAGAAAGATTAGATATCAAGATTGTGCTGATTGGTGGGATCGGTATGTAAAGCCGCAAATAAAGTATTTCTTTAAGAGAAAATCTTACGAACTTTATCAAGACGAAGAACGTCTAATAAACCTTTATTTTAGGTGTATTTATGACTTACAAGAAAACTACCAGCCATCACCAGAGAGAAGAAGTAAAATCAGCCGCTATAAAGCAAAAATACTTTCTATATATCACAAACGACTGCAGGGACTCAAAATACGCAGTCGGGTCAACGAACCAATCGAAAATGAACGGATCAATCTTTATCATTTAATGAAGGACTTCAAGCGCCGCAGATCATCTCTCATATTGAAAGTTCAGGACCCAGAAGGACAAGAGTACATAACACAACCGACTATAAGTAAGGCTTTCGATTCCTTTTATCGACAACTGTTTGATGCCGAGCCCACCCACGACAATTAAATTAATTTTTTTGCTGACTGTAAGCCTCCACCGCTCAGAGAAGAGGATAACTCAAGCCTTGAAGGACCCATAACCAAGGAAGAGGTTTTAAAAGCGATACGACAAGGGAAGAGCTCAAGAACACCTGGGATTGATGGAATACCTCAGGAATTTTACTCTACCTGCTGGCCGATAATTGGAGAAGACCTCACCTGCGTCCTGAACACTGTGTTACAGAGGAAACAACTCTGTGAATCACATCGTCGAGGGATTGTTGTACTGATAAAGTAGTTCTCTACAGCTATCACTGTCAATGACTATCGCCCAATTACCCTCCTTACTTACGACTACAAAATATTAGCCAGAATTCTCGTCAACAGATTACGACCATTATTATCCTCCATCATTCACCCTGCACAACACTGTGGAGTGCCTGGACGAACAATTTTTGATGTTACCTGTTCGCTGCGTGATTACGTGGCGTCCACGGAACTCACTCATTCACAGAGCTTACTAGTGTCCTTAGACTACCAGCGTGCGTTTGACAGTGTGAATCATCAGTATCTGCTAAACTGCTTAAAGTGGCATGGTCTTAGTCCCACATTTATCTCTTACATTCAGTGCCTATACACAAATGTATCTGCGATTTTGCAAATTAATGGCTTTCACACTAAAACCATTCCCATTAAGAGGTCAGTAAAACAAGGATGTCCGGCTTCGATGGTGCTGTTTACCTTGGCCATAAATCCTCTCATTTGCAAGCTGCATAAAGAAATAGGAGGAATAACACAAGGAAGTGCAAAGCTCGCGGTAGCTGCTTACGCGGATGACGTCAGTGTAATATTATCATCGGATAACGATATACTCCACATGCGAAATGCTCTCGCACAGTTCAGTGCAGTATCTGGGTTGTCTATTAACTATCGTAAATCGAAAGTGATTCCGCTAGGAGACTGGGCATCATTACCTCAACTCCCACCGCTACAAACGGTAGAATCACACAAGATACTTGGAATACATTACACTCGAAAGACCAGTGACATGAATCAACAAAACTGGGGACCTGTTGTCAACAAGATAAAAGTCTATGCAAAAGAACTCTACTGCCGAGACCTCTCTCTAATCCAAAGGATCTGGACTGTCCACACATATCTTCTATCACAATGCTGGTATCTTGCACAAGTACTACCACTGCCTGTAACGTTTGCTAGACAGATAATATGTGCTAGTTCCTGGTACAAATGGCGTGGCAATATCTTCCGAGTACCGATAACTACCTTGTGTCTTCCACCAACAGCTGGTGGACTTGGGTTGGTAAACGTCATCATTAAATGTCAAGCCCTCTTCTTGAGTCGTGGAAGAAAAATAGAAATGAACCAACGGAGCTTCTCATCTGCTTGGCTGAAACACTGGTCTACTGTGACGGACTTGCGCAATCCACCTGATCTTCGGATTGTCCCGTCTGGCCTGAAGTATCTCCGAATTTATTTGCAAGAATGGTGCTATTTGACGGAAGCCAAGTTCGTATCAGAAGTACAATTAACACGTCGGGTTTATACTGATTTATTTCGTCTAACACCTACACCACTTATGCGTTTATTTCAACAAGTGCCTTCAAACACTGACTTTAAATAACTTTGGAAAAATATTAGTGCCCCTCATCTCCCTGCTAAAGTGCGATCTACATGGTATATGGTAGTCCATGACATTGTACCCACAAAAGAACGGCTATATCGAATACGAATGACTGATTCGGACTCCTGCTCATATTGTACTCAACATGACTCAATACTTCACAGACTGACCACTTGTATGAGGGTCAGACCGGTGTATATGCAAGCCAAAGTGTTTCTTCACCAACTGAACTTCACAATCAATAGAGATGACCAATTCATAAGACCAGATTACCTCCTTACCCCAAGGACAAAGCACAATTCTTCACTATGGACAATTGGACACACTATCCATTTTATAATGACTACTGATGGACAGCTGGACAAGGAACTTTACGGTGCATACCTGAAGCGAACAAGATGGAAGTTTGTTGCTCCCCGAGTCAACGACGTGTGTGGACATTATTTAAGTGATTGTGATAAGTAGTACTTTGTTGTTGACGTCTTTGTTGGTTTTGTTACAGGAATTACGAAAGTGCCACAGGAATTTCGGATACATTACGGACTCTAAAACCTCAACAGAGAGAAATTTGAACACAGTACAGTAATGTCTTTGTCTAGAATACTCTGTGAAACTAGTTTGTATCACTTCTTAGGTGTGTCTAACATGTAACACGTAAACAGCATTTTTAAAAAGACAATCCAGTCCGTACCAGAATTACAGTATTTCTTTGAAGATGTAACATTAAAAAATCTGTAATTTACTTGATCAATAAATCTATTTTTAAAAAAAATCAGAATAACTCGTATTTGCATATCACAAAATGGGCACGGTATTTCGTTAGGTGCATTTGTTCAGTATTCTTAATATTGACAGGAAAATTACGAAAGCTAATTTAATTGAAACCTTTGTTCATATTGAAAACACAGTTGTAACATAATTACAGGTATTACACTCGACGAAAACGATTTATTCACTATAGATAAGTGCTCTAAACCGTGAATGTTTATATATTCCAATGCTTAGAATATTATGGTATGTCTAATGCCACACTTTCTTATTCACTTCCAATGAGTGTTTAAATCTTATTTAAAGTTAAATGATCTTTAAATTCAATACGTTTCTTCAAGCACTTTTGTGGACTTACTTGTTTTAATAGACTGAATATTTATGTAGCTCGCTAGAAAATTGCGTTAATGTGCACAAGCTTCACGAATGTTCCAACTTAAATTAATTCTGATGTGAGTAAACGATATGACCATTCCCTTACAATCAAGATGAAATTCAAATTATTATTTCACAATATAAATTAATGTCACACGTCCTCACTCTTCGAATTACGAGAAGACTAAGTTCGTATCTGAATGACTGAAAAGTTTATAAGTCCAGGAAGTAACACATTAAAGTAAGTCTGTTGATGACAATTACGGTAGCGTTCCCGCTTACGATCTTCCTCTCGGCGACTGAGTTCGAGCCTCGGCGGAGACACTCACGTACGACAGCATGTTCTCCCTTCTGCTGCGAGTTGTGAACTGTCTTTACTTGGCAAAGCCTTGTTCTTTAATACGATTCTGCCAGGTCTGACACAACCTCCTCATGGCAGAATTGATTTCCTTTATTGTCGAATTATTTGCAAATCCCTATGCCGATTTATTTGAAAAATTATTATGTTGGCCTCCAAATGATGGGCTACAATATGACATATTTCATTATTCGATATATTATCTGAATCAAAATATAGTAAAATATCTTCTAGTGGTTTCCAGGTTATAACGTGCTGTACACATGATCGGTGCATCATAGCAGGTCAGCTTTCTTGCGTAGAGTTCGTGACGCAGTCACCTCGCTTGCTGATAGAAGTCGTAGCAGTGACATGGCGATTCTTCGCGCTGAATTATGTTCAGGACCGCTGACGGACTCTGGTACACTATGTAAACAAGAATGTAAGGTGTCCGTTGTCTGTACTTTAGTTTTTTAAAACAATTTTTCAGATATTTAATCGATTTATGTCAACTCAAGATCTTATAACTGGTTTTTAGATTTCGTGTCTGTTTGTCCGTCTGTTCCAACATCACGGTGAAACGGCTTGATAGATCTCTACCAAACTTATCAATTGGAGTATGATCATCCAGGAGAAGGCTCATGTAAGCATAATGTTTAAAAGACTGGGGGTTTATAAGAAAACCACAACAAGATTTCTTCCATTTTCTCTTATACTACTAATTTTCTGTAATATTCGTGGAATATATATATAACGTCCCATCATTTGAAACAAATTTTGTTATGAGCATAATTTCGCCTACTCTCCAAATGACGGAGTAAATTATTACTTTCTGGTTGTATCATTCTCTGCATTGAGTGACCGACAGAACGACAACGAACCTACTGGTTACCATGGCAACGTCTCTGGCTGCTTGCCAGCAGGGGACTAACGTAATGCCACTTTCTTCAACATTCTTGTAAACAAGGGGTTATTCCTAGCATAGAAGGCGAGAGGGACGTAGATCGGCCTTTATTTTCGGAATAACGTTGGTGGTTACAATCGTCTTCGAATAGCACTAATGGAGGCTGTTAATATTCGAACAGATCCGCGGAGTGTAGCACATTATTTCACACCATGCCATCGTAAGGTGTTTTCTGACATTTGCTATAATTTTGCTGTGTTCCTGTTCTACTTCTATTTTTCTCTTTAATTTCTTGCCTCTTCCTTGCCTCTTCAGGCGTAATAACACCATGAGTCATCTTCTTATCTGTTTACATAAGAATCCTTGCGCTTAAATTTCTCCTCAGTTACTACCTTCTTATATCCGTAACTCATATCATCACAATTTAGTGAAGAACATTTCATTTCAAAATACATCCATATGCTATCATATTTGTAGAACCCGGCTGCCCTCAAATATGCCAATACACGGCGATTTCAACTGGCCTCAATCACATTCAAATCAAGAGTGGCCAGTGAAAACAACTGGCGGTACAATCTTTCCGCGTTTATACAACTCCGATCATGCTAGATCTTGAATCCTGAGTTTCTATGCGTAGCTTCTTAATTATAAATGTGGCATTATCATACTAATTATGGTGTGAATGATAGTGTAATATTTCACACTCATAAATTATTTTATTGCATTTTTCATTTATATAAAATTGTCATGTTGACAGGTATGGTTCATGGTGTGGGTTACTGTAGTCACATCCTAGTTCGTGAACCATGGGCAACGGCTGAATGGCCTAGTATGTGGTCCTGAGAGTCGGGATTCCAGTTGCTATGGAATGGGAGTGGGCATCTCGGACATATTCTGAATCATGGCCCTCCGTGTTCTCAGGCGGCTAGGACTATACAATTCACCGGTGGTCCATAACCCGTTAGAGGAGAGATCCTCACTTGGACTATGTGCAAGTAGGGTAGCATTTTGCTTCATGAATTTACCGAGCTCAGAACATTTTAAGCAAGCCTCAGACCTATGGGAGTAACGGAGTCCCACTCCCATTTGACAGGCGAGGGACTCCTTGGAAACAACTTGGCAAACGAAGTGGAATTCGATGGGGAGCTATCAATATTAATAGGGCTTACGGAAGAGAGAAAGTAGAACTAGCTGAGTCAGCAAAGAGGATGCACCTGGATGTGCTAGGAGTAAGTGATATTCGGGTAAGGGAAGAAAACAAGGAAGAGATAGGATATTATGAAGTGTACTTCACGGGTGTTAGAAAGGGAAGGGCAGAGTCTGGGGTAGGGCTCTTTATCAGGAATACCATTGCACGCAACATAGATTCTGTAAGGCACGTAAATGAGCGAATGATGTGGGTAGATTTTTCAGTTGAAGGAATTAGGACTAGAATTGTCTCCGTGTATTCACCATGTGAGGGTGCAGATGAGGATGAATTTGACAAGTTTTATGAAGCATTGAGTGACATCGTGGTCAGGGTCAACAGCAAGGATAGAATTGTGCTAATGGGCGATTTCAATGCTAGAGTTGGGAACAGAACTGAAGGATACGAAATGGTGATTGAAAAATGTGGGGAAGATATGAAAGCGAATGGGAATGGGAAGCGTTTGCTGGACTTCTGTGCTAGTATGGGTTTAGCAGTTACGAATACATTCTTCAAGCATAAGGCTATTCACCACTACACATGGGAGGCTAGGGGTACCAGATCCATAATACACTATATCTTAACTGACTTCGAATTCAGGGAATATGATAGGAATGTACGAGTTTTCCGGGGATTTTTCGATGATACAGACCATTATGTGATCTGCAGTGAACTAAGTACCTCTAGGCCTAAGGCAGAGAAAGTGAAATCTGTCTGCAAACGAATAAGGGTAGAAAATCTCCAGGACGAGGAAATTAGACAGAAGTACATGGATATGATTAGTGAGAAGTTTCGAACAGTACACAGTAAGCAGGTTCAGGATATAGAAAGTCAATGGGTGGCATACAAGGATGTTGTAGTAGAAACAGCAAGGGAATGCCTAGGAACAACTGTGTGTAAAGATGTGAAAAGGCGAACATCTTGGTGAAATGATGAAGTGAGAGCAGCTTGTAAACTTAAAAAAAAAAGATTTATCAGAAATGGCTCCAAACAAGGGCCGAGACAGACAGGGCTTTGTATATAGACGAAAGAAACAGAGCGAAACAAATAGTTGTCGAATCCAAAAAGAAGTCGCGGTAAGAGTTTGGTAATAACCTGGAAAGGCTATGTCAAGAAGCAGGGAAACCTTTCTGGACAGTAATAAGAAATCTTAGGAAGGGAGGGAGAAAGGAAATGAACAGTGTTTTGACTACTTCAGGTGAACTCATAATAGATCCCAGGGAATCACAGGAGAGGTGAAGGGAATATTTTGAACATATTTTCAGTGTAAAAGGAAATCATCCTGGTGGTGTTGCGAACGGCCAAGTTCATGGGGAGGAGGAAAATGATGTTGGTAAAATTACGCTCGAGGAATTGGAAAGGATGGTAAATAAACTCCATTGTCATAAAGCAGCAGGAATAGATGAAATTAGACCTGAAATGGTGAAGTATAGTGGAAAGGCAGGGATGAAATGGCTTCATAGAGTAGTAAGATTAGCATGGAGTGTTGGTAAGGTACCTTCGGATTTGACAAAAGCAGTAATTGCACCAATCTATAAGCAAGGGAACATGAAGGACTGCAACAACTATCGAGGTATCTCATTGATTAGTATACCAGGAAAAGTATTCACTGGCATCTTGGAATGGAGGGTGCGATCAATCGTTGAGAGGAAGTTGTATGAAAACCAGTGTGGTTTGAGACCACAGAGAGGGTGTCATGATCAAATTTTCAGTATGCGCCAGGTAATTGAAAAATGCTACGAGAGGAATATGCAGCTGTGTTTATGTTTCGTAGATCTAAGAAAACATATGACAGGGTACCGAGAGAAAAGATGTTCGCTATACTCGGGGACTATGGAATTAAAGGTAGATTATTAAAATCAATCATAGGCATTTATGTTGACAATTGGGCTTCAGTGAGAATTGATGGTAGAGTGAGTTCTTGGTTCAGGGTACTTCCAGGGGTTAGACAAGGCTGTAATCTTTCACCTTTGCTGTTCGTAGTTTACATGGATCATCTGCTGAAAGGTGAGGGATTGAGTTAGGTGGAAATGTAGTAAGCAGTTTGGCCTATGCTAACGACTTGGTCTTAATGGCAGATTGTGCGGAAAACCTGCAGTCTAATATCTTGGAACTTGAAAATAGGTACAATGAGTATGGTATGAAAATTAGCCTCTCGAAGACTAAATTGATGTCAGTAGGTAAGAAATTCAACAAAACTGAATGCCATATTGGTGATACAAAGCTAGAACAGGTCGATAATTTTAAGTATTTACGTTATGTGTTCTCCCAGGATGGTAATATCGTGAGATTGAATCAAGGTGTCGTAAAGGTAATGCAGTGAGCTCGCAGTTGCGATCAACAGTATTCTGTAAGAAGGAAGTCAGGTCCCAGACGAAACTATCGTTACATCGGTCTGTTTTCACGCCAACTTTGCTGTACGGGAGCGAAAGCTGGGTGGATTAAGGATATCTTATACATAAGTTAGAAGTAACAGACATGAAAGTAGCAAGAATGATTGCTGGTACAAACAATTGGGAACCATAGCAGGAGGGTACTTGGAATTAGGAAATAAAGGCTAATTTAGGAATGAACTTGATGGATGAAGCTGTACGCATAAACCGGATTCGGTGATGGGGTCATGTGAGGCGAATGGAGGAGGACAGGTCACTTAGGAAAATAATGGACTCTGTTATGGATGATAAGAGAACTAGAGGTAGACCAAGACGACGATGGTTAGACTCAGTTTCTAACGATTTAAAGATAAGAGGTATAGAACTAAATGAGGCCATAACACTAGTTGCAAATCGAGGATTGTGGCGACGTTTAGTAAATTCACAGAGGCTTGCAGACTGAACGCTGAAAGGCATAACAGTCTATAATGCTAATGTGTGTATGTATGTATGTATGTATGTATGTATGTATGTATGTATGTATGTATGCGTTGACAGGTTGTCATTGCGTCGTATTCAAAAGATATTATTGCTATGAATTATGTTCTCCATGAATGAAAGATTGTTTAATCCAAATCCATATGAGAAAAATGTCACGAAAATAAAATCGTAATGACCATGTGTCTGTACATTGATTATTTTGGGCGAAATTTTCAATCAGTTAGGCGTTTCAGGTGTGCATATCTTTTATCTTTGGTGTCTGTCTGTTTGAGTTCTTTTATAACTTTAAAACTACTGGATATATTTCTACCAAACTTCATATTTAGAATTTACCGGCCCTAGGGTAGGTTTTGGGGACAATATTGTTTCTAAATCCCTGAATTGACTGAGGGAGGGGTTGTACGACACCGAAATCGTGATTTTGCAATCCCACAAAATATACACAACTAAAGTTAATGGAAATCTACCTGCCTTAAAGGAAATCAATTTCTAAAACTTCTTTTCGTGTGCATCCTTCCGATACGAGGATTAATGCGGGATATATCATCAATGGACTGTTTTTCAGCGTAACTTCGGCCAGACTTTTTTCAGCTTTTCTGTCGATTTGTCTGTTCGTCCGTTTCTTGAGTCCTTATAAAGTTGAAACCACTCTCTTTCCTGGGAATTGCTTGTTGTAGTCATGTTGTTGTAGTTATTGTAGTTGTTGGGTAATTACCAACGTTTATAACTTTCCTTTATTATCACTTGTAATGTTAAGCTGTTAGTAAGTTCAACCTATAGTACTGTAAGCTGTAGTGTTAAGCACTAGGAAATACAAGTTATGTGTGAATTTGTATATGATGATGCTGTATTTAGAAAATCAAACTAGTAGTATTTCTTGTAACATTTGCTTTCCTTGGAATTGCTTGTTGTACTCTTGTTATTGGGTAATCATGTTTTAACCTTACTTTATTATAACTTGTAACGTTAAGCTGGTAGTAAGCCATAGTGTTAAGTATTGGAAATAATTAAGTTGTGTGTAGCTGTACATGATGCTGGATTTAGAATGTTAAACTAGTAGTATTTCTTCTAATATTTTTTTCCATGGAATTTCTTTTTGTACTCGAATTGTTTCAGTTGTTGGATAGTATGTTTCTACTTGACTTTATTGTCACTTGCAGTGATAAGTACTGGAAATACTTAACTTGTGTGTGAATTTGCAGATAATGACGCTGGATGTAGCAAGTTAAACCAGTAGTATTTCTTTCCTGTTGTACTATTGTTGTTGTTGTAGGATAATTACGGTTTAACTTCACTTTATTATAACTTATGATGTTAAGGTAGTAGTAAGGTCAACGTATAGTAATGTAAGCCGTAGTGTTGAGCACTGGAATTACTTAAGTTGTGTTGGAATTTGTATATGATGGTGCTGTATTTAGAATGTTAAACTAGTAGTAATTCTCGTAATATTTTCTTTCCATATATTTGTTTGTTGTACTCTTGTTGTTTGTTTGCTTGTTTGTTTGTTTGTTCCTTTGTTTGTTGTTTTTGTGTAATTATGTTAATTTTACTTTATTATTACATTACTGTAAGCAAATACAGTAGAGACAATACGCGACACTCAGCGAGATATCGAGGAACAGCTATTAGAGCTCTCTCTAGCGAGTAGACCTGAGAACTACTTATTCTGTCATAAGAGCACGATTTGTGTGTGAAGGTTTTGCTGTTATTTATGCGTTTTGCAGTGAGTTGACATAATTAAATAGTTACGTGTGTAATTCCTTGATATCTCCTCTCAACATGAGGGGAAAAGTATGTGCTGTGTTTGGCTGCAGTAACTATGAAATTGAGAAGAATGCGCGGTCTTTCATTCGCTTCTCTCGTGACAAGAAAATGTAATATTGTGTTTGCATATATATTCTTCCAGTGACAGAGATAGTTTTATAGTACTTCATAATCTTCTGACCTGCTCGACCCATATTTTAACTGGCTTAAAATATAATACGCATATTTTATTGTATAGTGCTGCAGTTAACATTCGATACCGATGTGTTATTCTAGGTGTGATCTGTGGGTTTTGAAATGTCACAGAAGTGATTTGGATAAGGTGTACAAGAAGGAAGGGACGTTATGCTTATATAAGAATTATTATAAGATCTGTTCAGATCATTTCCAGGCCAGCGACTTTAGGAATCCTCGATTATACAGCCAAGGTTATGTTACATTTTTACTCTAATTGTACGTAAATATTCCCCAAAGCATCACTATCGACAACATTTTCAGAATTTTCTTCATTTTATCCCTCTTCTCAGATTAAAGCCGGGATTTTATAGATTTTCTTTCTGTTGGTTGGTTTCATCTTAAGATGAAAATTGTCCAGCTTTTAAATGTTAATTCATTGCATCATGTGTGTAAGGAATGTGCCCATATTTTCATTGACAAGTGTCTTAATGTGATGATACAATGTTTTTAAAATGAGAAAAAAAACAAATCTAACCGTAAAAGTTCCGGCAGGAATGCTAAATCAAAAAAGAATATGCATAAATGAAAAATCAAGCCATTTCACAGCAGTCCATTTCACATCTTGTTTATATGTCTAATTTCAGTCTTTATATAATAAGCTTTCAAATAATTCTTCATTCATTTATCCAGAATTGCTTTAGCAACTTCGAAGTTAATATCTCAATTATATTTAGTTTCTAGACTTAATTTATTTATCCATTTTCGTATATGCATTTCCATTGATATTTGAATGTAGCGCGACTTTTCAGGTCAAATAACTAGGAGCGCCACCGTCGAATTGTCTCCCATTTTGACAAGTCTAAATCCGTAAGTGTCGCGTATTGTCTCTACTGTATTTGCTGTAAGTGACCATTGCCACCGGGATATTTCCCATTTGCAATGTATCTTTTATTAATAATGATAATAATAATAATAATAATAAAATACATTTTTTACCAAACTTTATATCTGACCTTGGATAAGGTTAGGATCAATATTATTTCTAAATCCCGGATTGGTTTGGGGTTATATACGAGGTCGAAACAGTGATTTATTCCTCCCACAATATATACATAACCAACCTTAATGGAAAACTTCCAGCTTTAATGACAATTCTAAAGGATTTTTTTTCTCATGTGTACCTTATCGACTGGAAGATAGCAACGGACTTATCATTAATGGACTGTTTTACAGGCTGTCATGTCATTTCAAGTTGGGGTCATTAGTTGAAATAAAGATCTATTTAACTCTCCTCGATAGAATAGATAATAAGAGAGGTTATCGTCAACGATTGATTTCATGAATCTTCAGTCACAGTGCTACTCCCGATTTCAGTTGAACAATAATATGTAACCGAGAAATAGGGAGAATTACGCACAACTTCGGACCAGGAACTGTATCGTTCAATAAACTCTGTGATCTACCCCATTGTTTCCACTTTCTTTAGCTTGATCGTACTTCACGTTACATATCCGTTTAACCTAGCGTATTAAACGTCTGAATACAGGCATGTAACTTCGTATAAATTCATTAAGGAATCGTGAAATAGATAACCAATTCCACTGCGAAGAACAGGTACATATGCTAGTAGAATAATTAAATATATTTGGAGTGCATCCATTATCTTCCTTGATGTCTCATTTGAAGTTTTGTGTTCTTCAAAATGCACGTTGTAAAGCTTTAAATCTAGCAACGATAATCTTGCTATATAGCCAAACGGAAAATTTGTCTGTTTTATAGGACAACCTCATATTTAAAGCTAAAAATCATGTTGTATTGAATGGGACATAAAACTAACCATGATTAGGTATTTCTTAGCAATTTTCCAGATTTTTACCCAGTCTCTAAGATTGTTCTTCAGTTAAAGTTGTCTTTAAGTCTCAAATGCCATTTTCCTAAAGCAGTTAATTTTCTATAGGAAAGGTGTAATTTTCATAATACGGCCAGTAGAATTTACAAGGTTTTTGAAGTTTTACTTTGCCATAATTATACTTCATTCGATGTACTTCTCTTTTCAGCTGGTGTATGCACTTATACTGGTCTGACACTTATTCAGTGTGAATATGGGGATAAAAATTTGATGAGAAAATAACAGTTATGACGAGTATATCATTCGGAAACTTGTCTTCAGTTGATGCGTGATAGTATGAAAAAAGAAGCAGTTGAGGATTTCCCTAAACAAATGTATGGTGGTGATTACTGTTTTAAGATGAAGTAACATTTGACAACCATCCACTTTCAGCATTTCTCTTCTTCTGTGAATCTGTCTTGAGACAGGTATCAACTGGATATCCTCCATGATTCTCTGTCCTGAGCATCATTTTTCAGCTTTTCATAGCTTCTACCTTGTTGGACATCTGTTAACATTCCAAACCTTCTTTTTTCGTTTCCTTTTCTTCCATCTATTTTCCCTCCATCACCCTCTGTTGGAGACAGTTTCTACCTAGTATAAAACCCATACAGGATATTCTCCTCGTCCGTATCGTTTTCAACACATGTCAGCATTATACGGGGGAGAACTGGAGGAAATCGAATAATGAGGTTATCGACGACAGAAAGAGGAGAATCACGAGACGCTTTGAAATTAATGATGACGATGATACCTTGCAAATCTATCACCGTTGGACTCGCAAGAGAGCAATAGTTGACCAAAGGAGTGGAGACGGGAATGGTGAAACCGAAGAGGCTGGAAAAAGTGAATGACTAGGCCAGGGCCCCGTGGTCGCCAATCCGTGTTCTTCAGCTCAGGGCGCCTGCAGCTACGTCTTTTAGTCGCCTCCATCGACGGACAAGCTGTAATGGATTTTACCGCCTCCACCCACAGCAAATTCGAGATATTCCTTTGAAGGCCCGGCTCTTTAGCTGAGTGGTAAGCGTACTGGCATTCGATTCAGACGGCCACAATTTCGATTTTGGCTGGGTCCAGGATTTTCACTACATTTTGTTAACTCCTCTGTTCTTTGGGACAGAGTGTTTGCGACTTTCCCAAGGCATTTCTCATCATTTATACACAAAACACCACACCGCCAAACACGACAAAATCACGCAGTATTGAATATATTCCTCCACGTAGGGTGGGTTTTAGGAGTCGTATCTGTCCATGAAAATGGGACAAGTCGTAACTTCAATTAATTATACACAACTGAAGCAGAAGAAAAAGTAGTTCTCATGAAGCTCCACACTGATTCTAACCTAGAATTAGGTCATAAATACGTCAGCTTAGGGAATGGAATTGGTTCTTATGTAACTAAGAGCTGTAAGTCCCCCTCCGACTTACGAAGATCTCTCGTGGATGATATTTATTTATAACAGTTATATTTAAAAAGGGAAGATTTAATTTACCAAGAAAAATAAACGAACCAAACCCCTTGGTGCAATAGTCCTGACGTGGCTTAGCCTACCAAGAGACGGCTGCTCAACCCAAAAGTCTGCAGATTACGAAGTCAGCTCGACGAATTCTGTGGGACTTGTTCGTGGTTTTCTAGACTAAATACACTTTCTCACCAACATACATCTCCTCAGCTGTTCTCCTATAGGATGAGTGGACCCCGAACTTGCTTTCAGATACGAATAAATTCCGTGAACTTGGCGGGAATCGTTCATGAGCCCTCTGAGTTAGAGGCAGGCTCATTACTTCCAGACCACGAGGCCGCCAAGATTACGTGGTCCTGTGACTGTAATCACGATATCAACAGTAAAGTGAAACCGCAAGCTTGATTTTTATTTGCTGTTTTGTGATGACCTATTGTGTAAACGAGCAGGCTAATTAATGTATTGCTGTGACGAATATTGAATTCAATTTTCGGGTCGTTTTCATTATCAAAGGATGATTATAAGTATACACTTACCCACCGCGTTCAGTAAATTGTATACCAGACCGTTTTGGAAGTATGAATATTGAAATAAAACCATTCTCCGAAATGTCATTTTTAACTTTCAGACTTCCCTGCTCTACATAGAGAAGGTAGATGATCAGATCACCGACATTCCTACATTCCTACGTCTGTGAGCTGTATTAATTTAGTAACTAGTTTATGCATTTTGTCTTTCCTTCACACCTCCAGATCGAAAGCATGGGTATACTTGCAAGAACTCACTTCACATCACATATAGCGCAATTCCTAAAGTGAAGGAATTCTAAAATACTGGATAGAACGCACGGCATGGTCCCTGACTAGTACGGTTGCAAATTATAAATGGATTTTAGTCTAAGAAATTACCATAAACTATTTTGTGGAACTCCCGTATGATCAAAAAACACGACTGCACAACGAACTTATGAATATTTGAGAATTAAACTGAACGTTCAATCGGGGAAAAGTAAAAGTTATGCACATGTACAGTAAGATAGAGCCTTTTTGTGGTGTAGGGATGTGGCGACCCCATCACCCAGTGAGAACCCACTGCAATCAGCCACCCGGGTATTGGCGGAAAAACCATAACTTGTTGGGTTTGGAGGAAATGCCAATCCCAAACCGTGAACATCTTCGGTAAACAATTGCTCAGAACGTAGCACCTGGGAGGTGTGGGGTGGACAGGGCTCCTTAGTCGAAGTTAAGGCAACCTGCCTAGGGGTGACAACCCCGAATAATAAGCCTCCCAAGCTAACAACTTGGGAAGAAGAATGATCTTCAACTGAGCATGGATGAAAATTTCGCTGAATGCACTACCCCATGTGGTAACGAATGCACCGTCACCCATGGTGACGTTAGCGGACCTTCGGATTCTGGGGAGTCCGCAGCGACATGCTTTAAGGATGAGTCAGAGCATCCTGAAATCTCCGGACGTAAACTCAGATCAAGACGGCAAAGCTGCTCCCAAAATTTAACGCTAACTCACTACTAAAAGCGGGTAAACTAAAACATCTCACCGACTCACTAACATGGCATAACATAGTACTGACAGCAGTACAGGAAACCAGGTTTACAGACGGGCATGCCTTCGAGCCCCAAAGCTACAGAATCCTCAAAGGAAAAATTGGTCAGAGAGTAATGAAGAACATACCCCACTTAGGTACAAGATTTATAATCAGTCACAGGATACTGGATCCAGTCACCGTATTTACCTCCCCGACCAGTCTATATCCATCCTCTCTTTCAAACGTGCTAACAAGGGCTACAGTGTATCCAGTGTACATGCCCCAACCAACCAGGATAACTGACGCAATCCAGACAGAATTGACAAATTCTGGGAAGACGTAGAAGATATTCTCTCTAAACTCCCCAAGAGGCAAACCGTCATACTGTGTGGTGAATTTTATGCCCAATTGGGAAGAGAGAAATAGTACATAAACATGGTGGGCAATTTTCCTGGCTTATAAGCGAACCAACCACAACGGAGAACACTTGGTGGATCTGTGTAGGACTTTGGGGTTGGTAATGAAGTCAACAGGCTTTAAGCACCTGCCAAAGAAGCAGAAGGAAAGGATTTCACGTAATGCCAACTTGAGTGAATTCCAGATATATAATGTGGCCAGTTCACTCAAATCTAAATAGGTAATACAAAACGTGAAGTTACTAAGAAGCGCCAATCTGGACTTAGAACACTACCTCTCTAAGGTCAAAATGAGTCTCCCTCCTAGAAACACTAGATTACACAGGACCTCCAAGGTGGTAAGATTTGACGTAGAGCGACATAAAAACAGTCACGAAGTACATCAGAGACTGAACAATACAGATCTCAATAGCTGGGACCAACTCAAGGGGAATTTTGTCAAGGCGGCCAATGAACTCCCCTCGCTCGCTAGAAGAAGAAAGCATCCGTGGAGGACTGATGACTGTGAAAATACAATACTCCTAAGACAGGTCAGACTGGGTTAAGTGGAATTCTAAAGAGACCAAGAAAAAGTGGGAGAATTTTTGGAACAAAGAAAGTTTACAGCCCATATAATTCGAGCAACCAAAGAGACCTTCACACGAAACAAAGTAACCCAAATTGAAGAGAGCTTTGCTAAGAATAACTCCAGAGATTTCTACAGAACCTTCAAGCGGACACTCCGAAAATACACTCCGCCAAGCCTCTACTTCAGAGACTCACAAGGCAAACTGGCTTTTAAGGACAAGGACAACTGCCACCTTTTAGCTCAGTACTTTAAGAACCTACCCAACTGTGAACCACCCAGCGAAGACTTCGACTACAGAAGTTGGCCAAATCGTTCAACTTCTCAAGAATAATAAAGCAGCTGGAGAGAACTCTATCGTTGCTTGCTGAACTGAGGAAATGAGCTGGAAGCAATGCCGTGGGAAAGCTCACCGAGATCATCGAGGATATCTGGGAAATAGAGAAATTACCACCTGATTGGAAATCGGAAACTGGAAATCCGCTTCGCAAAAAGGAAGATTTTACTGATCTAAATAACTACCGTGGACTTCCTTCGTCCCGGTAATATACAAGATTCTCTGTAAGGCGTTACTAACAAGGTCCGAAAATCAGCTGGCTGGTTAACTGTGAGAATATCAGGGAGGCTTCAGGAAAACCCGATCCTCTGTTGAACAGATCCTCAACCTTAAAACTGTACTTGCATGCTCCAAGGTGAGAAACTGCAAGGTGGTCCTCACCTTTCTTTATTTTTATTTTAGGAAGGCTTACGATTCCGTTGATAGATAAACGCTTAACAAAGTACTCCAGGAACTAGGGCTAGACAACAAAACTTGGAGACTCATTCTAGAAACCTTTACCAACACCCATTCCAAGGTTAAATTTAGAGGCGAGTTCTCAGAAAGATTCAAGATAAAACTGTAGTGAGACAAGGCAATGGACTTTCCTCACTTATCTTCAACTGTGTCCTTGTAAAGGTTGTGAGAGAATGGCGTAAGGCACTGATCAACTTGGGTGTTCAGAGTCGTGTCTACTTGGGCCGTAAGAAGGATGGACTTGTTGTAGATTGCCTTGTCTTTGCAGATGACATGGCACGGATTGCTCATTCTCTTGAAATGGCAACAATGCAGGTAAATTGCCTCAGAAAACAGGCTGCCAAAGTCGGACTTCAAGTGTCGCTAGAGAAAGCAGAATTCTCCACCTACATCAAAGAAGCTAATAGAGAGATGTTACTAGAGCAGGGAAACATCAAAAGGACTGAGAAATTTAAATGTCTCGGTGAATGGATTGAATCTAACTTATCAGAAAGAGCATCATTATCCATGAGGGTCAATAAGTTGGAGCTAGCTTTGGATTGGCTAAGATCACCTACAAAAAGAAATACCTGTCACGCAACCTGAAACATAAACACATCAGTCATACGACCAGAAGCCCTGTATGCCATGGAGTGTCTTTCCTTGAACCGAAGACGTCTGGTAGAGAAACTGGAAGTCAGAGAGAGGAGAATCCTCAGGAAGATCCTGGGCCCGGTAAAGGGAGATGGGTAATTCAGATGGCGGCATAACTCTGACCTCTACGAACATATTTACAGGCTCGCTGACTGTGGAAGGGAAAGAAGGGTGGGTTTCTATGGCCAAGATTGCCTCCAAACCGACTGACCAACCGTCTGTTCACTTTCCGGAAAAACAAGAAGCTCCGTACCACTTTGTTGACAGAAACCGAGAAAGATATTAATGAAACAAAACAGACAGCCTATGAGACGCACCCTGAAGGAAGTCCGTGGATTTCGGGAAAAACCCCGAAGGGAAGGTACCCCCTGGACAGAAGAGAGAAATGAGTTGCACCAGCAGAAGTTGCAACAATACAGGGCGAAGATCAAAGACCAACAGTTGAACAAGCGTGATCCAAGGTAGGCCCATTCCAAAGAAGAAGATACAGCCTTTATTAGTCAATGTCTTAAAATAAGAGGTGACAGTACTGCGACAGTATGCATCTTGTGAGAATATAATTCATTGATTTATACGGCTGTTTTATTCTTTGCGTTTAGGCCATCTGTGGACCACGGTGCTTGTGCTTTTGTCGTCGTTTGCCCCTTTTAGCGTTCTGGATTGTGTTCTTAGTGGCCTCTTGAGCCTTCCTGCTGGCCCAGTATTCCTTCATTTTATCGCTGAATTCTTTCCTGCGCTCGTCTGACCAATTCCCGGCCCCTTTGTGGCTAGCTGATGTAAGGGATGTTAGGAAAGGTTTAGTTTTGACCATTAAACGGTATGCATTCCTGTCAGTAATGACGGATTGATTAATAATAAGCTCTGCAAGATCTTTGTCCACTTGTTTGGTCCAGGGGAATCCAGTAGCTTTGCCTCTGTTAGCAACCTTGAAGATCTTATGGGATAATCTATTAGGATCCATTCTGTATGGGTGTCCATAGAAAGTCAGACGTTTTCTTATGATGGCATCCATGAGGTTTTCTTGATGCTGGTAGAGCTCATTGTTGGGATAGTACCATCGCCTTCCATCTCGTAGGATCCTTGGCCCTATTCTTCTTCTCAGGAATTTCCGTTCTTGCACTTCCAGGGCTCTCAGTGGGGTCTTTTTAGTTAGGTTTAGGCATTCTGCTGCGTAGAGGACTGATGGCCTGACTACTACATTATAGTGTCTCAGTTTTACATTTTTTGATAAATGCTGTGAGGCGTACAGTTTTCTGCAGGCATGGTAGGCCTTGTCTAATTTGATTTTCCTTTGTTCAAGAGCCATCGTTTACTTTGGTCCTCCGATATCCACTCTCCGAGGTACTTCACATTTTTAGCTCTCATGATATGCTTTGTATCACTGACTCCCATTGTTGTAGGGGCATCTTTGATGTTGGTGATAAAATCGGTCTTTCCAATGTTGATCATGAGGCCCGCTTTAGCTGCTATAGAGTGCAGTGTTTGAAGTTGCATAGTGGCGTCATGCATGTCGTTTGCTAATACAGTAAAGTCATCAGCAAAGGCCAGGCACGGAATCCTCATGTTGTCTGATTTAAACCCCATCCTTAATCCGGTGTTCTCAGGTAATGACCTGGTCCATTCTCTTATGATCTTTTCAAGGACACAGTTAAATAGTATGCATGAGATATCATCTCCTTGCCTCACCCCCGTTTTGATTGTGAATCTCTCTGACAATTGACCTCTAAACTTATCTTTGGAAGTGGTGTTGTGCAGGGTGGCTTGCCCCAACCTATTAATTTTTTCGTTTTGTCCCAGTTCTCTTAAGGTGTTGAAGAGTGTGATCCTATCCACGGAGTCATATGCCTTCAGAAAGTCGACAAAGATAGCAAAGATAGCTACCCCCTATCGGCATATTTTCTTGCTATATTGAAAGATGGTCTTCAGATTTTGTATCTGTTCAGCACAAGACCTTGCAGTTCTGAACCCTGCTTGATATTCTGCTAATTCTTTATCCAGTTGTCTTGTTATGAGCCGTTCCAGAATCTTGGAAAAGACTTTATACGATACTGAAAGGAGTGATATTCCTCTATAGTTGCTGGGATCTGTTTTGCTTCCCTTCTTGTGGATTGGGTGGATAACGGCTGATGTCCAATCATCTGGGAGTCTTTCCTTAGTCCATATGTCCAGGATCTTTGTGTATTTGCCTGAATGTTTGCTCACGAGTGTTTTATCAACTGATTTCAGCCTTTTGTTTGCTGGACACTTGAGTCTTTACCTTGACAAGCAAGATTTCTTTACTTGTGCAGCTATTTTTATCGCTTGCGAGGGGACAACATGGCCTCCTGGACAAAATAGAATAATAAAATCATACATTCTTAACAGCTGACTCTCAGCTGCTATATGAGAATGAATAATGTGTTGGAATATTCAACTATCGGAAGAAGTATAACAGTAATACTTGTAGTAAGTATGAGTGTATTTTTCGATGTGATTTAGGTGACATTAATGATACTGAACTTATTCTTCAATCACAACATTGTAACAATCTAAGAATTTAAAAATTCAGTATCTCAACTGAACGTGCACTTCCGTTTACTAGTGGAATTGAGCCTTACTAAGCCGAGAGCAGGATAACCTGTCACACTCATCCTAATTCTGACCGTCTCAGTGGACGATAGAACGACGAATTCGAAGTGCGACTGGAGCTATTTATATTTTGGGTAGACAGCTGCTTCTGGAACTATGCTCGCCTATATGAGTCAGTTGTTAAATGTATAACTGCACAAAACAACAGACGTCGAATATTACTAGTTACTTGCGGTAAAGTACGTAGGCCTATCATTTTACAGTACTGAAGATAAACTGCGTCCAGGATTAGTATTAATCGTATTGTGTAAGTTTCAGCGTATTACCATGAAACTGCTGCCATGTGGACAGGACGTCTACAGTCTTCAGAGTACGAGGATGGATTTCATCACAGTGTTCAACCTTCTTTCTACTCTGAGCTAATAGATCATTAGACCGTCGCCAACGGAGGAGAATTGCGAGGGCATCCGCCCTAAACATATTAATTTCTCATCGTTCAACATGATTTATTCTTCAATCTAAGCTAAGTCAATTACACATTTTACTAGGTATCTGTGCTATGTAGTTGTATTTTTCCTTACTTTTTTGATGTGATCTTGTAGATAATTTTTTGCTAATACTTACATCTCTTCTATTATTTCTACATATGAGTTGTGTTGAAACTGTGAATTTCCAACATTGTATATTTCAATCATGCGGAATAATAGGTGTTCCTAACTATGTGTTAAGCTCCTATGACACCGGTGAATCATCGAAACTTTATCCGTGTGCTAACTTGGTCTTCGTTAAAAATTCAAGGAATGTTATGCCGTTTGATAACCGACACTATTAATATGAATTTTATATGGTAATATATTCATTTTATAGTAATATTTCGCTAATACTTGGAGCTTACAGTATGTTCACACCTTGTAGTGATTGCACTCAATGTCATCGAGATGTTAATTCAGATATCAGGTAATTATTCAATGTTGGAGAGTTCTATTCAATGATCTTTGACACCGATGTCAATGAATTAAGGTTTATTTCATGATGGTGATGCTTTGTTTCTGACCATGTATTTCACAGCGATATACTGTAATAGATTACGGTAAATTATATTGTGAGTCTTTTTTGAGTGGACTTATTGGATAAATTCATTATTTAATGCGAGTGTTAGGCCTCAGATAATTAAATGCTGATGCGTGTTTGGCAATGTTGTGAAATATTAGATGTATGTGTGTATGTTAGATATTGAAGATAGCATTGTCTTCGTGTACACGTCATCGTGGTAACAGTTTTAGAATAATTTGAATATTAATAAGCCTTATATTTATGCTCCTGAACATAAATTTTGTCACTGTGTGAATGAAGTTACCCTGAAGTCAATTTACTGATATTTTTCCAATATGACAGTGCATTTTTTAGCTATTTACCAATAATTATTTATATTATTGCACAGACCTTTCATATTAATAAATCTGAGTGTGTTAGTTCAATTTAAAACGGAAACTCAATCAATAATCGCTTGAAGTTAGGACAACGTGCTAAATTTCATGTTCATCTTTTGTACCTGTCATGTACGGAGAAAATTCATCGGAGAGTGTGAGTAGTTGATTTCGTGATTTGTAGATATTATAGTATAATTCTTCTGTACATTATTATTGGTAATTGAATTGTATAATTGTGATTTCGTCATATTTCTAGTTGTTAGAGATGTGATTTATTTCGAGAATATGTGTGTGCTATGAGGGCAAATCAACATGTGTTTCAGTGCGTAGGGATTCCGATCTACGTTCTTGCCCATGTTCCAACGTCGGTGGTTAAATTTGTCCATTAAAAGAGATTTTTTTTTATTTTCCTTCAGTTCGTTTGAATTGACCAATTGATTAATTTATTGATATTTCATCCGGATCAGGTACATAGTTGACGTGTCGATTTAATTCAGACTTTTTAAGAAGTATATTCGAATAAGAGCTAACATGTTCATTAATATTAATTATATTGTAAATTCCCACGGTATAATTTCAAGTGAAGTTTCATTACGAGGAAATTAATTCTAGTGTATTTTATAATCTATTTTCCTTTATGATTAATCGATGATTTTTCCATATGTGTACGAGATTTGTAACTCGATAGCATATTTTCTCAAGAAATGATTAACTAATATAATAACTTATACTTCACAAGAACGAGTTAATATTGTTAAAATTCAATTCTGTTGGAATAGTTAGGATAAATTTTACATGTACCATTCCATTCGTTTGAACTATTTTAATGTTAACTCAAGAGTTAAATCAATTTCATAATTAACGTAGTGATCATCTACACTATCATAGCTAGTTAGGATGGAATTTTTATGTTATGATTTCGAATAAATCATGTATGATTTTCTATTTTATGTCACACATTTCATTGCCGAACCTACCGTTATTTTTCCTGTCAGTTACGATTACGGTATTTATTTAGATGTCAAACCGTACTGAACATCCTTGAGGTACCTCTTGCTCGCTGATTACCTTGTTACGGGGACAGTACACAGTACAGAAAATATATTTGGACTGATTCTGTTGACTGCCTCATAGGGGATTTAATTTTCAGGTTGCCGGATTCTAACTATAACAGTTGATGCGGAATTAGTTGCCAGGAGTTTTCATTGATTTATTTCGCTCTTAATTCACATATATCGTCTTAAAATCCAGTAAAATAGGTTATTACAAAATTCATTTAATTTCTATTGGACTGATAACATTTTTGTACATCATTTGGAAACATCTGCACTCAACAACAGTCAACATCCTTGACTTTTCAGACCGGATAGGAATATTCACTCAATGTATTCATTCCCGTAACATAACTATAATCGACATTAGTATATTAAAATGAAAATTGACATGCTTCCGGATTTAGAACATAAAATAGCTTAAGTTTTCTACTGTAGGTGCTCACACGAAGTTGGAACTAACCTGTCTAATAATTTTCACCCAGATGACAAATTAATACGCACTCCAAAGCGACCAAAGGTATCTTACAATTTCAGTGCTGAAATTTACTCATATAAATAGCAAGTCATCCATAGCTGTGTAATAGATTTTCTAAAGCGAACAATACCGTGTATCTGACAATATTATTCTTACAATATTATTAGTTTCCTTAAGTCTGTTCACGCCTCCTGGATATGCTGTCCACTATAACAATTTGCGTTGTGTTCATTTTCCTATGCTAATGTGCAAAGGAAAGTGAATCGCAAATATACTGTAGGAATGCATAAATATGTCATGCAAACATACATTCCTACATTACGGTTCGGAAGAACTGAGTCCCATATAAAAAATATATCCACCTCTGTTAATAAATACACTGCATTCATTATTTTACTCCTTACATCAAAATATGCCGCATACAAAGGAAAGAAAGTGGAGCATTTATCCTTGGTATCATACTGCAGAAGGCGCGCTTGCCAAGAGAATTGTCATTATAGCGCCATACTCTAGATCACACCCACTCTGTGCCAAATATTTGGAAATAAAACCCAGGAAACTATAAAACATGCATGATATTGTTACAGATTTATTGCAATCCATTTCCTACGTGTACAAAAGTAGAGTAACCCTCGCGAAGAGCTGGATTCATTCCAAACTTGACTACTATTATAAACGTCGGATTGTTTATCCAGTACAATGAATTATGCAAAAGCAAAGTGAGGAGTTAATCTGCCGGGGTAAAAATGTCATGGCTCCCTCCGAACTTTTCGTTTTCAATAACACTCAGAACAATATTAGTTCAACTTAATTATAAACATACGTTAGTAACCGTTAAACGTCTTATTCTAACACCTTTTTCCAAACTATATTGCGAGAATGACTTAAATTCTCCTGTGGTAGTAATACCGTTAATGTGCTTCGCCTCTTGTCTCTACAAAATGATGCGTACAGCATACCATGCATAAAAACTTATGTTTTTATGTTCACGCCAACAAAACTTGGAAGTTGGTAGTGCGATTTGTGCACTGTAGTAGCAAATGGAGGTCTTACAGGAAATATAAGTCCATGCATATACGCAGTTCAAAAAAATTAGGGGAACATGTTTTGTAACGTCTGGTATGTGAACGTTAATTTGGTATATGGGGTTCCAATGGTCGTGCAGCATAATTGAGACCTTACCTATTCAAGGTACGTTAAATCGAAGTAATACTCCATCTGTAGGCGTAGCCAGGCATTAAAATGGTAGGTGATCCCTCCAAACAAAGTGAGTAGCCGTGCGTCTGTGTGTCGTTGTGAGGCACACACACTACTGGGGTCATTTGAGCACGTTGTACGTTAACCAGGAAATCCCTTGAGACATCTTAACGAGTTTAAAGTCGCAAGGGCCGTCACATTGATCCAGGCAGGATGGACTCTTCGCCGTGTTGCCGTGGATCTCAATGTCTCTCCGTCAGTAATTCAACGCTTTTGGAATCGCTACAGTGAGAAAGGCCAGTTCATGAAGAGGGTTGGACCAGGTCGTGGACGCATGACAACCCCACAAGATGACCAATATCTGACCATCTGTGTGTTGCGGCGTCGTTCAGCAACTGCCAGAGAACTGCAACAAGACCTCAGGAGGGCCACTGGAGTCACGATGTCTGACGAAACAGTAAGGAACAGTTTGAGAAGAGTATCCTAATGACCCAGACGCCCTGTTCGAGTGGCCCGTTTAACGCAGCAACATCGCGCAGCTCGCCTTCTGTTTGCCCGTACCCACGTCAGTTGGCAACCTCGCCAATGGAGACCTGTGTTGTTCACAGACGAGTCCAGATTTCCCCTGACACAGCGTGATGGACGTCAACGTATATGAAGATGCCGTGGTAAGCAGTACATGCCTAATATTGTCCAGGAAGGCGACCGATTCGGACAAGGTTTTGTGATGGTGTGGAATGCATCAGTATTGATGGCCGTACGGATCATGTTGTCGACCGCGATAATATTACTGCTGTGGGGTACATCGAGCAGATACTGCTACAGCATGTGTTGGTTGCTTAATACGGTGTTGGCCCTGATTTCGTACTCACGCACGATAATGCCAGGGCTCAAGTAGCGCACATCACAAGAGCTGTCTTGCCAGAACTTGACATTCAAGAGATGGAATGGCTAGCAGTGAGTCCCGAACTTAATCCCATCGAGCATGTGTGGGATAGGCTTGGCAGAAGTGTTCGTGGGCGTCCTGTTCCACCACAGATTCTCCAAGACGTCGAACAGGGTCTCATTGAAGAATAGGACCTGATACCGCAACGTGACCTCCGTCAACTTCTGCGGAGCATTCCGCGTAGGTGCCAAGCAGTGATATACTGTATACTCTTCGAGTACATGTACCATATTGAAGCTCTCCAACTGTGATAAAAATCCACCCTGAAGGGCTCTTATCACTTTGTTTTCGCACCATTTTGACTTTTCTGTTTGTGTTATGAAAATGAACGCGAATCCATCGATATTATTTTGTATACTTCAAAGTAAAGAATAAAGGTTTAGTTGGTAATATACCTCGGTGTGAGGTATTGTTTTGTGGAGCATGGCATACGTTCAAAACATTTCCCCGTAATTTTTTGAAAGTGACCTCTTGTGGAATCAAGGGTGATTATATGAATATGCATTTCCTTGCCTGATTTTTCACCAGTGATGTTTTTTGCATTAATTATATAATTCCACAGGGTTGTTGAAATTTGTCTAGTTCCGTTTCATAAACGTTATGATACATCCAAATTAAGTAGTAGAATTATTATTGCATTTTTCAATTTCAATTCATGTAGTGGCAAGTCTGCAATATTCACCGAGTTAAGGAATTTAGTTGTAAATTCAAATGCTCCTTCGATTTGATCATTTACTGAGTCGTAGCCATGGTAGATTTTACATTCTCCGCAATGTTATCGGTAATATCAATGTTGATTCTATCGTCGTTTTTAATGAGTGGCGCGTAGTTTGCTCTAACGTTCATTCCTTCGTAAGTAGCATAGGGATGGTAGTTTTCGTAAACGTTATCAATAAGACTGTCACTTGAAATTTTATCTTGTGGCAATTGAATTCCTTCCATGGTATTCAGCGGTAGTTCCCCGTTGCTAAGCTTTGAAACATATTCATCAAACTGACGTTGCTCCGAATCAACATGTATATTTCCTTCGAGTGTTAACATCATGAATAGTGGCCATAGAGAACATCCTTTGAGAGAAAGATCTAATAATGCATTTCAGTTTGCTCGTGGTTGTGCAGGGAGACATTCACGAAAGTCGCCTTCCAGTACCATCACTTTGCCACCAAATGGGAGATCCGGACTCCTAACTCTTCGTAACAGTTGATCCATGATATGCAATCGTATTTTGGAAGCATCGGAGCTTCATCCATAGAAAACAAATCGTTTTAATCTAATTTCCTTGCTATGGACGATTCTGATTTCATTCTCGAAACTGGCTCTAGTGTTATTGGTACTTGGAGTCCAAATTATTTATGAGGAGCACGGGGTAGTATGGACGCGATATCGGTAAATACCATAAATCGTATGTTAAGATGTCTTTTAATAAACATATAGTGGATAATTTTATATATGAATGTCTCCCCAGTGCTACCTGGACCATCAGTGATAAAGAATTTTATTTCAAAATTTGAATTATTTACTGACGAATTTTATTCATTTTTGAGAAATCGATACATTTGTTCTCCCAGTGCTGGTAATTGGTCGGCATTGGGAATATCCTTATTTTTTCACGCAATCACCAATATCCTCAAAGCCAAAAGTTTGAATCCAGCATTGGAAATTCCTCCTTTCTGTTGCTTAAGTATTTCATTTATATGCAATACTCAGGTAAAGGCGCCTATTTGCGTGTTTTGTAGACTATCCATTTCATCGAGCTGCATGTATACAATCTTCTGCCAAAGTTGCTTTAAAAGTTTCCTTGAGCTACTTTGGGTCAGACGATTCAAAGATCAATATTTGCGTAAAAAGGCTTCGCATCTCTGCAACCATTTTAGATGAGGGGGGATATTCGCAATCATTCTACCCATTTCTGATCGTCGTGTGCTAAACAACGAGCTATGTCTCATATGTCTCATATCGGACGTCATTTACAGTTCGAACGTCATCAGAACTTGTTGCGTGTTTTATACGATAAAGCAACAATCCCATGTGATGTTATTCCAGTTGCTTGCACCTGACAAACTCTCTGTACCCCTTCAATCGATCTTCCAAGCCATATGAAATGTTCAGGCATCTGCCACAAATAATAATACGGTACAGCTTCAAAATATCGATTCAGTCGATTGATCTCTTCTTGTTGTTTGATGTTTGTATTGTGTCTGGAGAAAGCTTGTAATGTTAAAACACTCTGGCCAGTATCGGATGAATCTTCCTGAACTTTAATAAGTTTGCGATTCGATATCGACCAGGCAAGTGTACGTTCAAGCGTCGAACGCTGTGACTTTTCTTTGAATTTCAAAGGAAAATAGTCGCTAACACACTCCTGTTGATAGGACACACCGTCCTGCATTGTAAATTACTGCTCCTTGTTCTACAACAACTTTAGTTGTTGCATAGTCATGTCCCTTTTATATGTAGTTGTAAAGATATTTCACAGCCTCGTATACTAAATGTTAATATTTAAAAAAATATAGTGGGTGCACTGTCTGTTCGTTTTTTTGCCAAATTTTCAGGTATTTATCTCTTTTTTGGTCAACTCAAGACCGTACAAGGGTTTTTATTTTTCGTGTCCGTTTGTTTGTTCCTCTATCATGGCGAAATGGTTATATAGATCTAGACCAAACTTCACATTTGGAGTATAATCATCCTTGGAAAGGTTTTGCTATGCATATGGTTTAAAAATCTCTGAACAGACGGGGGGTTTAAAGGAAAACCAGAAAAGTTTTCTTCCATTTTCTCTTATACTATTGATTTTCTACAAAATACGTGAACTATATACGAAACGTCCCTTCACTATAAACTACTTTTGATATGCACATAATTTCGGTTACTCTTAACATGACGGAGAAAATTACTACTTTCTGCGGGTTTTATGCTCTGAGTTGAGTGACCGACCGACCGACAGACCGACACTGACCGGGCGAGTTGGCCATGCAGTTAGGGGTGCGCGGCTGTGAGCTTGCATCCGGGAGATAGTGGGTTCGAATCCCACTGTCGGCAGCCCTGAAGATGGGTTTCTGTGATTTCCCATTTTCACACCACGCAAATGGTAAGTCCATAGCCGCTTTCTTCCAACTACCAGGCCTTTCCTATCTCATCGTCGCCGTAAAACGTATCTGTGTCGGTGCGACTTAAACCCACTAGCAAAAGAAAAAAAAACGACAGACAACGAACCTACACGTTTCCAAGGCCACGTCTCTGACCGCTTGTCTGCAGGAATGTACATTAACGCATTGCCATTTTCGTCATCATCTTGTCAACTTGAGGTTGTTCCATGGATAGAAAGCAAGAGAGACGTCACTCTGGTATTCTGCGGGATATTGGCGGAATAACCGCTGTTAATATATGAACAGTACCGCGGACTGTAGCCCATTATTTTACGGCGTAATGTGCTATAATTTTTTACTGTGATTCTATTCTACTTCTGTTTTCCGCTTTAATTTCTTGCCTCTGCCGTGCCTCTTTAGGCTTAAGTGATAACACCATAAGTCATCATCTTATCTACTTACCTAAGAATCCCTGCGCCTAAAGTTCTTCTGTTACCACCTTCTTATATCCGTAACTCATACCACCAAAATGTACTGAGGGGCATTTCATTTTCCAATACATTTTCCAATGTATCCACTTGTCATTTGCATATTTACCTTATCCTTCTGTCCTTAGTTATACTCCTATCTTCTATTAATTTCAACTCCCTTAACTACTTTATCCCTTAATTACTCCGTATGTATGCGAGTGCTAATCCAGAAACCTGGACACACTTTTCTTTGGGGAAAATGTCCAGCCTGTTCAAACGTATAACTTTTGGCCCTAGAAAGTACCGAAATATGGATGCAAGTTTAATGACGGTGCAGACCTTCGTTCGGGATAATTGGAGGCTAGATGGTAAGTCGTATCACAAAACAGATAGTACAATTTGGAGACATCTGCAACATTTGTCTTAAGACTTTTTGTCGTATCTCTATCCCTTAAGCGATAAATAGAGCTCTATTTCTCGATTTTAAGTTAATTTTGTACTTTTTACACGTGTATGTTAACGTTTGACAAATGTATGGGAAAGATGGAATCATAGCATTCGGCTCGCACATTGACACGACCAGTGGCCATTCGTTAGCCATACTTTATGATTTTATCTGTCACATGAGTATCAGAAAAGTAAAGTAATATGTGATAATTGTATCAAATTTCAAACTATTCAATGATTATTACACAATCTAATCAATAAATATATGAGATACGAGAAAATGTCACAGGATCAAGCATGTAGACCACTAAACGAGGCATCGGATAGCGAAATTCATTTGTCTATAAATATGTCGTAGAGTTTCAAAGCAGTAACTCTCGAAATAGAGGTCTGCACTTATAAATGTGTCATTGCTTACCTATATAAATAAAATTGTAGGGTGTCCGCTGTCTCTAATTTCGATTGTTTTGCCAAATTTTCAGATATGTATCCGTTTTAGGTCACCTCATGACCGTATCAGTGGTTTCTACTTTTCATGTCTGTCTGTTCGTTGGACCATCAAGGCGAAACGGCTTGATAGATCTCGACTAAACTTCACATTTAGATTATACTCATCCCGGAAAAAGTTTTAATATGCATAATATCTCTTAACATACGGGGATTTCATAGAAAAACCAGAAGTATTTTCTTCCTTTCTTTTCTTATACTATTGATTGTTTTTAAAATCCGTGAGAGCGCTGTGTGTGAACTGCCGGTGCAGTGCAGACGAGCGGCGAAGGATAACGGAGGAAGTCTACCGTGCGTGTGCAAACTCTGCGCCAGGAACATACTTGAGAAAGTTGTGATGCGCACGAGTGAACTGTAAGTGTGCGGCCGATATTGTAATAGAGTAATTATAGCGTACAGTAACTGCTCTCTGTTCCAAGTGACAGTAATAAGGGTGTATGTAGTGTAGCCGTTTCAGCTCTGAGGTTTTAGACTTGTGTAGCAACACTGAGAAGAGAGAGAGGGAGAGTGAACTTTTATAATTGTGAGCTTGTGTGTGTTTATTAGAGCTAGTTAATAAATCTCAGAGTAGTCGATGAAAATGTATTTATTTATCTATCCAGCTAACACGTTTAAATTTTAAGAAACGAAACTCTTCAATGCACACAAATAATATTTATCGAGAACCTACTCTGAAAATTCTCAGGCTTTAATTTATGGTTTGATACATGTTGTTAGCTGACTATAAAAATGTCACACATGCAGAATTTTGGAAGATGGGTAACATGTATATTCTAATTTATCAAGATATGGATAAATATAAATTTTCTCCGTAGTAGTGTATAGTCATTGTGATGACGTTTATGATTCCTTGACAAGAACGTGCTGAACGGAAAATAAAGAATGTAGAATACATACGTAGCATATAGATGAAAATATAGGGCCTACCTGTGATATTTGTAATTTGGAAAGGCTAAGTCAAGCGACAGGGATATATCTCTGCACAATAGTAAACAATCTTAGAAAAGGAGAGAAGAATGAAGGGAATAGTGTTCGGGGTATATCAGGTAAAATCATAAACCGCACAGAATCACTGGGAATATGGAAGGAATATTTAAAATAATCTTCTCAACGTAAAACGAAGTATTTATGCTGACGTCGTAAACAGTCGAGTGCATGGGGCAAGAGGACAATGGTCTTAGTAAAATTACGCTCGAATAAACAAACTCCGTTGTCATAAATTATAAGGTGTAGATGAAATTACACCTCAAGTGGTGAAATAGAGCGATAAGACAGGAATGAAAATCGCTTCATAGAGTAATAATATTGGCATGGAATATTATTAAGGTACCTGTTGATTGGACGACAGCGGTAATTGCACCAATCATGCAAGGGGACAGGGAAAATTGCAACAAAAACCCTGCTATTCATTGATCGGTATACCAAGGAAGGTGTTCACTAGCATTCTGAAAGGGAGGGTGCCATCAGCGATTGAAAGTAAGTAGGATGAAATCTGGTGTGGTTTTAGATCACACAGAGACTGTCGGGATCAGTTTTTCAGTACGAGCTAATTAGTGGAAAATGCTAAAGGAGTAACAGACAGATGTATTTATGTTTCGTAGATCTAGATAAGGCATGTGGAACATAGGTTAGCCGTACTGTGGAATAATGGAATGAAGTGTACATTATTAAAAGCCATCAAGGGCATTTACTCGTATGTTAACAATACTTTTGGTTCAGCGGGTTGGTAGAATGTTAGGCAAGGCTGTAATCTTTCACCTTTGTTGTACACAGCTCACGTGTATCACTGCTGAAAATTATCAAATTTAGGGAGCTGTTTGGCCGACGCCTTGGTTGTAATGGAAGACTGTGCTGAATGCCTGAAATCTAATATCTTGGATCTTGGAAACAGGTGCAATGAGTATGATACAAACAATCGCCTTTCCAAGAAAAAAGTGATGTCTGTATGTAAGTAACCTAAGGAAACTGGATGCCAGGTTTGGAATACAAAACTGGAAACGGTACATCATTTGATGTATTTAGGATGTGGATTCTACCAGGGTGGTAGTATGGTACGTGAGACCGAATCAAGCTGCAGTAATGGTACGCTACGGTCAGTAGAATTCCGCAAGAAGGGAGGCAGCTCTCCGAGGGAACTATCTGTATCACACTTTGATGAATCTGGTCTACTTTCAGACCAATTTGCTTTACGGGAGTAAAAGTTAGGTGGACTAAGGATATAATATTAATATGTTACAATAACCGACATGAAAGTAGCGAATAATGATCGCTGGTACAAACAGGTGGAAATAATGCCAGGTGAGTACTCGGAATGACGAGATAATGGCTGATGTAGCAATGAATTCGATGGGTACATGGATGAATCGGTACGCATAACCCGGCTTCATTGTAGGGATCAGATGAGGCGAATGGAGGACAGATTACCTGGGTGATAGGTGGTAAGAGAAGTAGACGTGAAGTGAAGTAGGCGACGTTTAAACTCATAAAATAAGAACACAGAGCAAGTTACAAACGGCGGATTCTGGAGGCGTTTAGTAAATTCACAGAGGCTTGCAGACTGAACAATATAATTCATAACAGTCTATAAGGATGCCAGGTTTGGAATACAAAACTGGAAACGGTATATCATTTGATGTATTTAGGATGTGGATTCTACCAGGGTGGTAGTATGGTACGTGAGACCGAATCAAGCTGCAGTAATGGTACGCTACGGTCAGTAGAATTCCGCAAGAAGGGAGGCAGCTCTCCGAGGGAACTATCTGTATCACACTTTGATGAACGGAGGTCATTCCGTAAGTCACGGCAACTATGGTATATCGTGAGAACATATGGCATCACCGTAACTGCAGTAAATGCATTCGAAAGCCGGTGGCAAACAGTACCGAAATCAACCGACAGATTGCGACCGCATGAGAGGATAACTCGGTACCGGTGTCTGAAACATTCGGTTTGAGCTTGGCGACGCTACAACATGGATCTAAGCAGAGTGAAACAGCAGCATACATGAAAATGACCCTTCTCGCTTAAGAAATGCTACTCAATGTCATGTGGAACTACGAGCAGCTGCGAACAGTTGCACAAGTAGGTGGAGGCTTTCCGACATGGACACGCAGCAACGACAAAGTCGCCGCGAAGTGGGCGGTCCACGTCTGCACATACTGACTTGTACATGGCTTTAACTGAACAGTGCTTAACAGAGGAACGACTTTGGACTGTGCAGGAATTATTGATACGGACGAGCATGTCGAGGGCAAGAGTGTTCCGAACTTTACGGCAGGACTTGAACATGTGAAAAAAGTGTTCAAAATGGGTAAGACCAGACATATCAACCTGGAGCAATTTGAGTGGGAAAGGAATGAAAATGTTAATCCACAGACTGTTTCCAGTCATTCGACCGGGTCAGGGATGGAATGAATGAAGCCCAATCTAACGGCGAGGATAGGAATTGTGCCAGCTGCCAAAGCCTGTCGCACTCCTCTGAGGCAATGATTAATGAATGACAGATGAAATGAAATGATATTGGAGAGTGTTCCTGGAATTGCATATATGAGAGGGAAAACTGGAGTACCTGGAGAAAAACCTGACTGCCTCCGCTTTGTCCTGCACAAATCTCACATGGATTGACTGGGATTTGAACCACGGAACCCAGCGGTGAGAGGCCGGCGCGCTGTCGCCTGAGTCACGGATGCTCTTGGGAAAGGAGTGACATGCTTAATAACAATATTGCTATTGAGGAAACCTGGGGACGAGCGTATGAACCAGAATTGAAGACTGAATGAGCAGAATTGCGTTATCAAGTTTCACCACGATGTCACGAAGGTCATGCTCATTGTGACGTATGACAGTCACGGTATTCTTGTGTCACCCTTTTAAGAAGGGCCACGCAGTCAATGCCTAATACTACCGTAACGTTCTGCTGTACCATCTGCGACGTACAGTCATATGCAATAATATTCCATGATAATGATACAGCTCACACTGCAGACGTCATCAAGAATTGTGTAGAGCGATGGGGGTTGGAAATCTTACCCCACCCACTCTACTCACAAGACCTCAGTCATTTCACAACTGAAGAAACCATTGCGTGGCAGGCGCTTTCAGAATGACAAAGCTTAACATAACCCTTTCCAACAATAAACCTTCAAAACACGATTTTCCAACTACCGTGACGTACAATTATAAATATAAACACATAAAAACAATTATCACTTATGTAACGTAGATTTGTACTGAGAGATATTCACTGTGAAGTGAGGCGTCACGTTGCAGAAATATAGTAATGATATTAACAAAGCTCCTAAAACCAAGAATTATTTTTTTTTTGCTAGGGGCTTTACGTCGCACCGACACAGATAGGTCTTATGGCGACGATGGGATAGGAAAGGCTTAGGAGTGGGAAGGAAGCGGCCGTGGCCTTAATTAAGGTACAGCCCCAGCATTTGCCTGGTGTGAAAATGGGAAACCACGGAAAACCATTTTCAGGGCTGCCGATAGTGGGGTTCGAACCTACTATCTCCCGGATGCAAGCTCACAGCCGCGCGCCTCTACGCGCACGGCAAACCAAGAATTAACGTCCGAGACTTATTGCATTCCACATCAAACTCGTCTACATGGCTATCAGTAGGTCACAAATAAAAATGATAATTAAAATTTTAAAAGCCAAGAATTAACCACCAAGACCTTTCGTAGTCCTTGTCCACCTCGTTCACATGAGATCTAGCAACTATCATCGACTGAATACAGTTACAACGTACGTCCTAACCTGTAAAGTTATCTCCTCATCTCGCACAGACACTCCGACTAAGCTTGATATTCTGAAGTGAAAAGTAAATCAACGTAATGTTGTTACCATGAACAAAATATAATATCTGAAACCAAATCTTCGTCTATTTTCCAACATTCTAGACCTTGGGGTCTAAGTGTATGTATATTCGATAATACTTACTTAGAATCGATGGAACGAACTAGAGGGAAAAATATTTTGGATGTGGTGCTGATAAAACCAGACGAACTCTATAGAAAAACCGAAGTAATAGATGGTATTAGTGATCATGAAGCTGTTTTTATCGTAGTTTATCGTATCGTATGTGAAAGCAAAGAAGGTATTAAAATTAGGACTATTAGGCAGTACCATATGGCTGATAAAACAGGCATGAGGAAGTTTTTAAAAAGTAACTATGATCGCTGGAAAATGGTTAAAAAAATTTGACGGACGCTGGGATGAGTCTAAAGCAATTTTTGAAGAATGCGAAAATAAGTTTGTATCTTTAAAGGTGGTAAGGAATGGTAAAGATCCACTATATTATAACAGATAAGTAAAGAGACTAAGAAGTAGGTGCAGGTTGGAACGAAATAGAATTAGAAATGGTTATGGAAGTAAGGAGAAATTGAAGGAACTTACTAGGAAATTGAATCTAGCAAAGAGGGCAGCTAAGGATAACAGGATGGCAAGCATAATTGGTGGTCATACAAATTTTAGTAAAAAATGGAAGGGTATGTATAGCTACTTTAAGGCATAAGCAGGCTCCAGAAAGGACATTCCAGGAATCATTAATGAACGAGGGAAGTGTGTATGCGAGGATCTTCAAAAGGCAGAAGTATTCAGTCAGTAGTATGTAAAGATTGTTGGTTGCAAGGATAATGTCCAGATAGGGGATGTGAGTAATACTAAAGAAGTATTGAAATTTACCTATGATAACTATGACATTTACAGTAGGATAAAAAAGTTGAAAACTAGAAAAGCAGCTGGAATTGAAAAGATTCCTGGTGATATACTAAAGGCAATGGGATGGGATAAAGTACAATATCTGAAATACTCATTATTGATTATATACTAAACTAGCGAATGTACCCGTGCTTCGCTACGGTATTCTACATTGTATTCGAATATCGAAGTAAATAGTGTACATGCAGTAAATAAGATAGTTTTAAAATTGCATGTCTCTTAGCGTTATCCGAGAAAGAGCATGGGGAGGTCCCCGTACGTTTCCAATGTAAAGTGTTTGTTACGGATTTGTGATATAACGGCAGGCTCACTTGCCTACTGGCATTCACAATCAGGTTGGGAAGTTTACATTATAATTGCAGGCCCCATTGCCTACTATGCGGACAGAATCGATTTGGGGAGTTTTCGTTAAAATGGCAGCCCCCCTTTCCTACCTCCAGACAGATTACAGTTTTTATTATAATGGCAGGCAATTACCCTACTATCACTCGAAATTGAGTTGTGCAGTTATCATTATAATGACAGGCCCCTTTTCCTACTGCCAGCCAGCGTACTGCCAGTCACACCAAGTTGGTGAGTTTCCATCAAAATAGCAGGCCACTATGCCTAATGCCAGTCACATTTTAGATGAGTACATTTCTTTATAATGGCGGGCACCCTTGCCTACTGCCAAACACAATCGGGTAGGGGAGTTTTAAACAAAACTGCATGCTCACTTACCTTCTGCAAGTCAAATCGAGAAGGGAACTATTCATTACAATTGTAGGCCTTCCTTACTAATGACAGTTACACAGGAGTTGGAGAAGGAACCCTTTCCTACTGCCAGTCAAAGTCGGTGTGGGGAGTACTGATTACAATAGCAGACCGACCATTTCTCGATCGCTAAATCGACATCAGTGAATATATATAGATCGACATACGAAAGTATATGCGTGTTTACAATATTGAAGACCTTCATTTACAGATTAACTGCTACTAAACGTACGTCATATCGACAAAGGATTATACCATAAGACACGCCGGATTTAGTGGCCTAAATGGCTGGTCCAATGATATGTCATCTATTCTTGGGTCAGATTTAGAAACGTGGAACAGGGTAAAGGTTTTGTAAGATCATCTCACATTACATTACTTTTCGGATAATAATGTGACAGCTACATACTTAGCATTTGGCTCACATATGGCTACTGAGTGGGCCAATTTTCGTGAAGAGTTTGATGATTCTGTATTTCATATAAGTAATTGAAAGTATGAATAATGCATGTGAAAATTCCAAATTGACTTAACATCGATTAATAGAGAAAAATCAAACGTAAAAGGGATACAGATACGGCATAAAGTCATAAGACCAAGGTTGTAGATCATTCCAAATTGAACGGAGATTGTGCAATCCGTTACGTGATAGGAATTTCCGAAGGTCTGCACCATCATTAAAATTGCCTGCATATTTCGATATTCTTCGGGGATAAAAAATGAAAAATTTAATGATATAGGATTTTTCATTCGTTACAGGCTAAAACGTATAATTTTGTCAAATTTCAATTATCTTCTTATTCTTCTGGCAGATTATGCCACAATGTGGATTTTGGGCGAGGCGGGTAAAAATTAGGACTTTCAGGAAATCAAAAATTATGGAGATTGTTATTATTACCCCTTAAACGGAAAGCTGTACGAAAATTTCGCCAAAATAGTCAGTGTAGAGGTACACAGTCGTTACGATTTGATTTATATAGATAAGGAATCTGCTCCATGTAAAACACCTTTTGGGCTATGTCCGCTGGACTTAACCTGCAAAAGTGACCATTCATGATATCTCCCTTATTAATCCTCCTGACGAAAAAATGCACATGAAAAAAAAAGTTTAGAGGTGGAATTCCATCAGGTTTGGTCGATTTCCAGTCAGGTTGGTTTTGTTCTGTATATATTGTGGAAGAGTAAAATCACCATTTCGGTTCCTTATAAACCGCCAGTCCATTCCGGAACATGAAATGTTATTTACGTTTAAAACCTACCTTTGGACAGGTGGATGCTAAATATAAATTTTGTTTCGAATGTCTTCAGTAGTTTTCAAGTTGTAAGGAATACGCTTTACACGCACCCGCTCGTGAGTTAAGTCCGATGGGACTTGTACAGAAAAACGGTCCTTTAATGATATCTCCCTTATTGATCCTCGTATCGAAATGATGCACATGAGGAAAAAAGGTTTAGACATTAATTTCTACCAAGGTAGGTAGACTTCCATAAACTTTTGTTGTGTATATTTTTTGGAAGTGCAAAATCACTGTTTCGGTTTCGTATAAACCCCCAGTTAGTTCAGGGATTTAGAAACAATATTTGCCCTGAAACCTATCAAGGACAGGTGTATTCTAAATACGAATCTTGGTGGAAATGCATCCAGTAGTTTCTAGCATTCACGTACATACGGCGTAATTAAGGAAGAAAATAATACAGTTAAGAATGTTGAAACTAATAGAAAATGGATTATAACTGAGGACAGCCGGATAACGACAAATAAATAAATGCCGTGAGTTATGGATATAATAAAGCGCTAACAGAGGAGAAATTTAGGTTCAGTGATTCTTAGGTAAACAAATATGAAGATGACTAATGGTGTTATTACTTAATCTATTCGAGGGCGGTTATAACCTCCAACGATATTCCGCCAATATCCCGCAGATGAGCCGATTGATGCCTCTCTTGCCATCTACCCAAGGAACAACCACGAATTTAAAAGCATGATGAGGAAAATGGCAATACGTTACTTCCCTACTGGCATGCAGTCAGAGACGTTGCCATGGTAACCTGTAGGTTCGTTGTCGGTCTGTCGGTCACTAAATGCAGAGCATGATACCAGCAGAAAATTGTAAATTTCTCCGTCATGTGAAGAGTAAGGTAAATTATGAACATAACGAAAGTTGTTTATAATGAAGAGACGTTTCACGTACGGTAAACGAAGTTTACAGAAAATCAATAGTATAAGAGAAAATAGAGGAAAACCACTGTGGTTTTCCTATAAACACCCCGTCTATTCAAAGATTTTAAAATTATATGCATATCGGAACCTTTCCTGGGATGAGTATACTCTAAATATGAAGTTTGGCTGAGATCTATCCAGCCGTTTCGACGTGATGGTGGGAAAACCACTCTGGTTTTCCTATAAACCCCCCGTCTATTCAAGGATTTTAAAATGATATGCATATCTAAACCTTCCCCGGGATTAGTATACTCTAAATACAATGTTTGGTTGAGATCCATCCAGCCGTTTCGACGTGATGGTGGAAAAACCATTCTGATTTTCCTATAAACCCCCCATATATTCAAATATTTGAAAATGATATGCATATGGAAAACTTCCCCGCGATGAGTATCCTCTAAATATGAAGTTTGGTTGAGATCTATCCAGCCGTTTCGACGTGATGGTGGAAAAACCATTCTGGTTTTCCTATAAACCCCCTGTCTATTCAAGGATTTTAAAATGATATGCATATCAAAACCTTCTCCGGGATGAGTATACCCTAAATATGAAGTTTGGTTGAGATCTATCCAGCCGTTTCGACGTGATGGTGGAACAGACAAACAGACAGACAAACAGAAACAATTTTATTTATATAGATTTTTACACTCGTTCTTCACCCCCTTTCCATCCCCGCCCAAAGGAGTCCTATGAGTGCCTTACACAACAGTATATTTTTTTCCCAGATATTAAGTCTTATTTGTACCTATTTTGGTTGACAGCTATGCCCAAACGTACATGCATAATCTCACTGCTCTAGAATCCTGGAGCTGACGTTGCCATGGTTACGGCAGTTCATTTCTTTATCCGATTCCTAGAGCAGGGGTAGTGTGGTGCCAATATCTCCGTAACGGTTGGTTTTAGGGCCTTAAAACATGGTTTTCGGGCCCGTAGGGCTTACCGAGTTTTGTTCTTTGCGTCAAGAAGATTAAATTGAGCTTTGTCTCGTCCTTATACGACAAATTCGATATTTTGCCTATAATAGTATAAGAGAAAATGGAGGAAAACCGTTTTTCCTATAAAACCCCCGTCTTTTCAAAGATTTTAAAATGATATGCATATCGAAACCTTCCCCGGGGTCAGTATACTCTAAATATGAAGTTTGGTTGAGATCTATCCAGCCGTTTCGACGTGATGGTGGAACAGACAAACAGACAGACAAACAGACAAACAGAAACAATTTTATTTATATAGATGAATGGAGAGTTGCTATAATAGCCACTGTGTATAAAGGAAATGGTGATAGACATAAAGCTGAAAATTACAGGCCAGTAAGTTTGACATGCATTCCATGTAAGCTTTGGGAAAGCATTCTTTCTGATTATATTAGAAATGTTTGCGAAATTAATAACTGGTTTGACATAAGGCAGTTTGGATTTAGGAAAGGTTATTACAGTGAAGCTCAGCTTGTAGGATTTCAGCAATATATAGCAGATATCCTGGATTCAGGAGGCCAAATGATCTGTATTGCGGTTGACCTATCTAAGGCATTTGATAGGATAGATCATGGCAGACTACTGGCAAAAATGTGTGCTATTGGACTAGAAAAAAGAGTGACTGAATGGGTTGCTATATTTCTAGAAAATACAACTCAGATAATTAGAGTAGGCTAAGCTTTATCTGACCCTGTAATAATTAAGAGGGGAATTCCTCAAGGCAGTATTATTGGACCTTTATGTTTTCTTATATATATCAATGATTTGTGTAAAGAAGTGGAATCAGAGACAAGGCTGTTTGCAGATGATGTTATTTTGTACATAGAAATAAATAAGTTACAAGATGGCGTGGGAGGGCATCAGTAGACGAATAAGTTTGAGTGGTGTCTTTAAAAGTAGGACATATCACAATATGAAGATAAAGTTGGAATTCAAGCGGACAAATTGGAGCAAATATTCATTTATAGGAAGGGGAGTTAGGGAATGGAATAACTTACCAAGGGAAATATTCAATAATTTTCCAAATTCTTTGCGATCATTTAAGAAAAGAAAAGGCTAGGAAAACAACAGATAGGGAATCTGCCACCTGGGCGTCTGCCCTAAATGCAGATCAGCATTGATTGATTGATTGATTGATTGATTGATTGATATTAGCAGGAAACTGTGTAAGTGCATGCCCTTATGGTTAACATAATCAGAATTCCGGCACTTCGCCTCTTGAATATTTGTAATTCCTTTGGAAACTTTACATGAATTAGTCTGAGCCCAGCTCCTAAAGAAAAATCGGTAGCTTTCTTACAACTGAAAACTAGCAGAAATTTGCGAAGTGCCCAACTCCGAGACGAAAACTGTGGATTTTGCTACAACAATTAGTAATAAATGGCGCGGACTCTTGCTTGCTGTTCCCTTTTTACACGAGAACATACTTCAAACATTGGAATACGATGGAATTATGCGACTCTTAAAGGAGCATTTTTATAAACTCGTAGGATTTTTCGCACATTTTATACGTACTCTAATCATAACATTCAGGCCATCACATTTTCGCACGAAAATAATTTATGTATCATTTTGATTGCGTGAAATGCCTACGGCGTGAAACATTTTCTCGACTAGACGATGGGGTCATCATCTTGACGTCCCCTGCGATGTCACTTATCGCACACCTGTTACATGATTCCGACTCCAGTTCAATTATTTAGGCATAAGATCTAGAAGATATGTTGGAAAATTCTCTGATAATTTTCAAATCCCGTCTGTTTAATTTGGGAAATACTTGTGTCAAGAATACCTCACTGTCCTTCTAAACTAGCTTCAGAAGAACGACAAATTTCAAAGAATTTTCCGTCTTCTCGGGTTTGGAGATTAAATTTCCAAAGCTGCTCGTCTAGGCAAGGTGATGACAACTCTCTGTCCAGCTCACTCAGACCAGCAGACACCTGGCGGTCCAAGGATTATCGATCGCCGACAGTGAACACATATATGGGGAGTTCATCACACTCGCAGAAATTATGGTTGTGACGCTCTGACTTCAGCCACGAAGGTAATGTGTTCAATAAATATTCGTATTTACCACAGTTATTCGCAGACAATATAATAAGTGAAATTGTTTCTTAAGTGAGTCTTACTCTGTCTCCTCTATACAGATCTATATGTTATGTCAAATATATAGAACAGAGTAGTGCATTTACATAACCTTTGTAAGAAATATATCCCACTCAAGAAATATTTTGTAATTTAATGCATATTGATGCTTATAATTTTCGTGTAGTTAAGAAATATGATGATATCGGCCATCGAAATAGACTCCTATTTGATTTATCGGAAAATCTGGATCGAGTTGTTCTGCCCGAATATCAAGTTAGAAGCATGAAACATGAGATATGAAAGTAGCGAGAATGATCGCTGGTACAAACAGGTGGGATTCATGCCAGGAAGGTACCCGGAATGAGGGGATAAAGTCTAAGTTAGGAATAAACTCGATGGATGAAGCGGTACGCAAGCCTATGGTGATGAAGCCTCGGCTAGACTTGTGGTAAATTGATAACAACGCCTACCTCATACCTGTACAGATTACGTTCTTGATTTTATTGAATACCTAGGAATAACATTATGCGGTAAATTGTATAGTAGAGCGGAAGTTAAATTCTATTTCTCTTACCCATATACTGCATTTTATATTTAATTTTAAAACAGGGACGAGTATTGCTATCTTTATAGGCATAAGACCTCACTTGCACATCTCTCTAACGGACATAACGTCTTTTGGAATGCAAAAAGTTAGAAACGGGATATCCACTTTCGGAAAACCATAAAGTAGCGAGGTTCACTCATCCATCACCCGAGCTGAGTACCAGGTTAATCCTTGTGAGCAAATGCGGCCAGGTATACAGCTGAACTCCATCCCATCTAACGCTGAAGTCACGTAGTATGGGACCACTCCTCTGATGCCCTTCATTGGCTGAAAGGATGTCGCATTGCTTTATCTGCCTCAGTCTGATTACCTTCATGAATACTTCCGTGTGATATAGATTTTTTGATAATTTCAATTCTCATAGATAAATCATATTTATTGTTTGCTGCTGGTGTCCATAAGGTTTTTCACCTTCATGGCAGTTAAATTATATTTCGTTAGTAATTAAAACTAGGTTCGGTAGAATACTAAATGCTGGTTTTTTTTTCTAGTTGTTTTACGTCGCACCGACACAGATAGGTATTTTGGCGACGATGGGACAGGAAAGAGCTAGGAGTGGGAAGGAAGCGGCCGTGGCCTTAATTAAGGTACAGCCCCAGCATTTGCCTGGTGTGAAAATGGGAAACCACGGAAAACCATCTTCAGGGCTGCCGACAGTGGGGTTCGAACCCACTATCTCCCGCACTTAAGCGACTGCAGCTATCGAGCTCGGCCAATTAAATGCTCTAAAATAAAATATCATGCCCTCGTTCTTTCATTGAGCGACAATACAATTTCAGGTATAATGTAAGAAAATCGATCAAAACGAAATATTTCCAACTATAGGCTACCAAACGTCGTATATTTAAGTATTCTGCATATTTTATAATAGTAGTAACTACATTATTTCTTTGGAGCGAACAGGATAAAAAATATCCAATGTAACGTTTCCATTGAGGGAGGAAATCAGATAGGTGGATTAAAACGTGAAGGGCCATCAGGTGTTAAAAGCTGCGATCTTCGCTCTTGACAGTGTTACTTACGCTCGTCTGCCTACCACTCATTGTTCTATTCAAATCCACGTCACGAGTGGAATATATTTCACTGTTCTTTTGTGAGCTTGTTTAAGCTCCTGAAATATCTCATCAGTTCTCCTGTCAAATAACGCAAAAGAGTAAATGTATATTTTAATGAGAATATTCTATCATTCGTTTTTGAATAAAGGGGGATATTCCATTACTGAAATATATTAATATACATACAAAGGGAAAAATAAGAGATAAAATAGCTGCTTTTGCGTCTCTGGAGTGCTCTGGTTCGTTATCGCTACCAGTTTCATGTGTTCGCTTGTATTACGGTAAAATTTTCTGTATTGGACCGTCAGTAGATAACGTTATTAAAAAAAAGTTGATTTATAGTAACATGTTTCATAAGAAAAGTGACCCCCTGGCGTATACAGGGTGCCTCAAACCTTTCGATGCTTCACAGCTGCAGTCGCTTAAGTGCGGCCAGTATCCAGTAATCGGGAGATAGTGGGTTCGAGCCCCACTGTCGGCAGCCCTGAAGAGGGTTTTCCGTGGTTTCCCATTTTCACACCAGGCAAATGCCGGGGCTGTACCTTCATTAAGGCCACGGCCGCTTCCTTCCAGTTCCTGGACCTTTCCTATCCCATCGTCGCCATAAGGCATATCTGTGTCGGTGCTACGTAAGGCAAATAGCAAAAAACAACCTTTCGGGCCAAACTGAAAAAGGTTATAGTGGGTCCATAAGTGATTATATTGAGATAGGGAACCAATGGTCGGAAATCGATATTCATTGTGTTATGAAATGAAATGGCGTATGGCTTTTAGTGCCGGGACTGTCCGAGGACATGTTCGGCTCGCCAGGTGCAGGTCCTTTTTATTTGACACCCGTAGGCGACCTGCGCGTCGTGATGAGGATGAAATGATGATGAAAACGACACATACCCCCAGCCCCGTTCCAGGGAAATTAACCAATTATGGTTAAAATTCCAGACCCTGCCGGGAATCGAAGCCGGGACCCCTGTGACCAATGGCCAGCACGCTAGCCATTTAGCCATGGAGCCGGACTATTGTGTTATGATCATACACAACGTGCACCGCATAACAACAACGTTGCTCATAGCAATTGTTCAATGTGACGTGCGTACGCACTTGAAAGAAGCGATATATTTAATGAGCGATTAGAGAAATAACTATTAAAACAAAACCACATAGAACCTTCCACCAGTCTCTGTCGGAATTCAACATATTTCAGGTGATCTACTGGTACAAAATAATTCGTTTTATATCAAACAAGTGAAAATAAGCAGGAAGTAAACTAAATCGGTTATTTTGTTTCCTGGAAATCACCTGAATAATATTGAAATTACTCTACAGAAGAGATCTAATTGTTGTTATGATGCTAAGTGCTTTTGTAAAGAAAACTTGTTTCAAAACATGTTGAGATCACTTCACAACACGACCGAATAATCTCTACTTGCAGTCGGTTACCTCAGTATCCTCTAGTAAAATGCTACTGGCTTTACGTCGCACCGACACAGATAGGTCTTATGGCATCGATGGGATAGGAAAGGCCTAGGAGTTGGAAGGTAGCACCTATGGCCTTAATTAAGATACAGCCTCCCAGCATTTGCCTGGTGTGAAAATGGTAAACCACTGAAAATCATCTTCAGGGCTGCAGACAGTGGGATTCGAACTCACTACCTCCCCGATGCAAGCTAAGAGCCGCGCACCCCTAACCGCACGGAATACTTGCCCGGTCCTAGTAAAATGAGCTGTGTGTATTTTCCTGGAAGTATTTAATCAGTTTCAGAATATCTTGGATTTTATATTGGTTTATCTTCACGTTTCCTTCATTATCAGCCCTGTCTAAGGTCTTAGGACATTCCGGTACTGAACCTTATTGGTTACCAGTTTCACGGAATTAATAACGCAACTGTTTATGAAAGCATAAGCAGTTACTATTCCGGAATTATACAAGTATTGTTTAAGCAGTGGTAAGCAGAATCTTTGCTTCTCAATGCGCTGTTTCTCTAGAACAGGGCCTCTCAAACGCCCAAAATCTCACGCGTGCAGAGCGAGGCGCAAGAGCTCCGTGCACTGTGCATCGGTGCCGCTCGGTGCCGCTCGGTATGGCTCGGATCAACGCTTCGTCTCTGGGCTACTCGGCTATGCTCGGCTCTACTCGGCTATACTCGGCTCAACTCAGCCCGGATTTGGAGCGCTACGGCGCAAGTGGGGGAGAGGGAGACAGGCGGAGCGAGCGAGACAGGCGTGAGGAAAGAGAGAGTTAGCGCTATTGCTCCAAATCGAGGAGTGGGGGGTCTGCACTCTGGTCAACCAAGCCAAGTCGTCTTTTGCACCGTGCACAGTGCATGCACCACGCGCATGCACCCTGAGAGGCCCTGCTCTAGAAGGTACATTTTTCTTGTAATAGCAAGTGCCAGTTTTAGTCTTACGGGGGAGAAAGGAACTATCTCGGTAACATAATTGCTCTCTCCTCACGAAGATGAAATTGATATTGTCTTCGAAGAAACAAAACCTTTGGTATGTCGCAATGCTCTTCGTATTCGTTATGTTTTTAAGACTGGTCACGCCTCCCAGCCACATATGGATTCGCAGTCCTTCAGAACGTTTTGCGTTTTGTTCATTTTCTTGTACACGTCTTTAAAGGAAAATGAACCTTACCATACTGTAGGAATGTATGCGTGATTTACGCACTCCTAGAGTGTACTGCATCTAAAGTTCATTTTCCTTTACACCTTCGCAACGGAAATTAAACACAAAAAACATTGTTGTGATGGAATCCATGTCCATAAGTGGTTAGGGTGCGTGACAAGTCTTAAGGTAAATAATGGATATAAAGATCATTGTGACATGCGAGGTATTGTTTCTTCAGCAGCGATATCAGTTTTCTCCCCTTAGAATACTGCGCACGTAGTTTCTTTCAACACAAGACGACGCGCCTTGGTCAAATAATAACTATTTAACAAAATACGAAAAAGTTCACAAAATGACGTTGTTCCTATCTTCATCAACTGGTTCAAATAAGCAACGAACCCGTCATACAATAGTGTTTTAGTATGCTAGCACCATTGCTGCTCAGAATGATGGCGTGTAAACATTTGCCATTCACGTATCACTGTAACGACATTCTCGGCCTTGGAGATCGACATTCGCAACCGGCTCCACTGACTCTCTTATAACTTTGGTAGATTTTGGTACAACTGTGGTATCTTAACGGCGTCTGCCATTGCTACTCTTTATCCTGACGTTCATATATCCTATTACAATCCCATCAGCTTCACATTTATCGATGAAGGGAATAATTAATTTTCCTACCTTCCATAGCATTTAGCTGTATCTTTCTCGGTTTTGAACATTCCCATTCTTCCACTTCAGATGTTATGCAGTATGATTAGGGTCGTTTAATCCTTGAAATCAGGCTCCGCTAACTAAGCTATGGTTTCTCCGCTATTAGTCAGAGTAAAACTGAACGTCAAAATTGATACGAAAACAACCTAACTGCAGTCTTACCAACATACCTGCACACAATAGCCTAAACCATACTATTACTTCTCAGGTCATTCATCGGAAGCAAGCAGAGTGACGAGAATGGTTGCTGTGTCTGTCTACATCTGTTTCATATTTCTCAATAAATGATACGCTACTTGGTTTTCATTCAGTAATGTAACCCATAATTGTGGGTTTAATATTTGAAGAAGTAAAAAGTATACAAATGTAAGGAATAGAAAACAGCCTGAGTGTTTGTTCATTAGCTCATCAGCCCAGGGCCTGGCTGTATCCAACAAAGCACTAGAGGTTAAGTGGTTAAACGGGAAGAGGTAAACAGAAGGTTGTGCTAAAATAAGGCATACTTGGCCAAATGAGGAGCAAGGTAGTTTGCCATAACTTTTCTCACAAAAACGAGGCGAATAATCTAAATGTTGCAGTGTATTGGTTATAATTCTGAAATTTTTGGTAGTATTAAGCTGAGTTTAGAGCCTGTGCTCACGATGAGATAAACGTCTTAGAAGAGGCAACAAGCTAAAAAATAATAAAATAACAGTGGAGTTTTAACCAAACCCCATCAAGCAACAGACCGAAGGGCCATGACCTACCAAGCGACTGCTATTCATCCCGAAGGCCTTCAGATTTCGAGGTGTCATCTTGTCAGCACGACGAGTCTTCTCGGCCATTATTTTTGTATTTCTATACCGTAGTGCAATCATATCTATCAAGCTAGAGTAAACACACCGTCAGAAAGGATTAACGGTGGATTGAAAAGTATAAATTCCCCTTCTGCTTCCTAGCCTTTCCCCAATTACTTGGGATCGGCACAACATGTAGATCTGGTCAAGTATTGTGGCCGGATGACCTTACGGACGCGTGCTCTGCGTAGAAGGAAGTACTCAATTTTGCACGTCTCCTTTCTTCCCTACAGATGTTATGCGTGTGGGTAGACGGACCATCTAAGAAACAAGTGTCCTCTATTAAAAACCAACGGACCTGAAAATGGAGCGTCGTCTCCTCAAGGATGTTTCAAGAGCGGGTTATTCATACACCTGACTAAGAACTGTAACACATCAATAGTACTCCTTATTGTTCTACTTCTGGCTCCAGCTCTGCTAACCAGAGCAATAGAAAATGTCTCGGGTGCCCATGTAAGTCGTCAACCCTATCTGCATCTCAAGGCAATATGACAACATTCATTTTGAACTAGAAGTTGTACTCGTTCATCGCACGGGAATTTGCATTGAATTACATATTTCCTCCCCGAATTTATGCGATGTTACTTGCCTCTATTCACAAGTTTAATATGGCAAGTTAAACTGATATATTTCTGCGAAAGTACGTGGCAGTAACGTAAAGTACGATAAAGCTGAACGAAGTCGTTTCGACAAAATTATCAGTGCAAAGATACACGCTCCTTTCGATTTCATTGCTCTAGATACGAAATCTGCTCTACTTGAAACAGCTTTTCAGCTATATTTGCAATTAAGACTGTACAATATCCCGTTAATGACAGCTTCCTTATTGATCGTGCTACTTCTTTATTTCACGTGTGGCTTTACAGATACAATACATACGTACATGATTTTGGAAAACCAACTGGATCTATATGCCTAGGTTGTTTTAGTAACTAATTGTATCTGGAAACGCATTAGCAAAATCACTGATGTCATCAATGTACGTTGTTTTTGGACACTCGGGTGACTGCTTTGAGGCAGCACAATTGCAGTTCTACAACCATCAAATACATTACTGTACAACACTTCACACGCTAGTTTCACGACCATCCCAATTATCCAAGAAACATTAAGAAATGACCTTTTTCCGTATTCCTCTGACATTTTTACGAAATTGCAGTTAAGTTAAAAAAGTTATTTTCCAGTTGTAATGGAAATATGCACAGTTACCATGGCCCATTATATCATGTTAAAAATATAGCAGGTTTGCCGAGGAAACTCACATTCGGGTGTCAGCGACTAACCAATGTGTGGAAGAGTTGACTCAGGCCTAGTATTTTGTCTTCTCTGCCTTTGTTTAGTTATATTTAAAGTTGGTATTCTACAATAATGTTGCAGTTCTTATTGGTGGATTTCGAGATCATAGATGATTCAGATGGACATCAATATTGTCTCTGTGTATTGGTAATTGGGGATTATTAATTACTTTCTTGACCTCCCAGAAGAGAGCGCTTTTATTCAAAGATATGGTGGGGAGATATGGTTGAGGATAGGTAGACAAAATGTGGGTGTAGACCGTATTGCACCGGTGTTGAGAGGCATCGTGGTGTTGAGCTGCGTATCTATGAGGTTGGTGTGAGGGCTATTTAACCTAACAGGAGCACGGAACTCGGCAGCCGACAACACAAGTCCTAAATCTGTGCATCGAAGTGGCGCTCCGGATTTTTAATATCAGGAGACAAAGAACGTGTATGTAATAAACCCAAGGAACATTTAGGGGCTGAGGTATAAAAATCATCGAAAGTAGTGTCGAATCCATATTTTTAGGGGTCGCTGAGTTGAATAGTGAGACTCCGGATATTTTAAAAGTCCAACGTCATCCCCCTTTGGGGGTGGGGGTAGGGGGGAGAATTTTATAAAAATTAATAGAAAATAGTGTCGAATCCATAGTTTTCGCGGTCGCTGTGATGAATAGTGACACTTCGAATTTTTAGTTTCAGCAGAAAACCTCGTGTTGTTAAGACACCCCAGTTACACTTGGGGGCGGGGGTTGAGGGGATAAGATATAAGAATAATCGAGAGTAGTGTCGAATCCATTCTTTTCGGGTTCGCTAAGATGAATTTTTTAAAGTCCAAGTTCAGCCCGCTTCGGGGTGGCGGTCGATGGGAGAGTGATATATAAAAATAATCGAATATAGTGTCAAATCCATAGTTTTCGGGGTCGCTGGGATGAATAGTGAGACTCCTGATATTTTATAAGTCCAAGTCCATCGCCGTTCGGGGGTGGGGGCGACAGGGTGTGGTATATAAAATTAATAGAATATAGTGTCGAATCCATAGTTTTCGCGGTCACTGAGGTGAATAGTGACACTCGGGATTTTTTGTATCAGGAAACAAACCACGTTGGGATAAGACACCCCCAGGAACACTTAGGGCCGGGGCCGAGGGGTGAGATAAAAAATCTCGAAAGTAGTGTCGACTCCATACTTTTCGGGATCGCTGAAATGAATAGTGACAATCTGGAATGTTTAATGTGCGAGCTCAGCCCCCTTCGTGGTGTGGGACGATGGGGAAGTGTTATATAAAAATAATACAAAATAGTGTCGAATCCATAGTGTGCGGGATCGCTGAGATGAATAGTGACACTCCGGATTTTAGGTATCAAGAGAGAAATCACGTGGGGTATACACCCCAGGAACCCATAGGGGCGGGGTTGTGGTCGAGGGACTGAGATATAAAAATCATCGAAAGTAGTATCGAATCAATTCTTATCGGGGTCTCTGAGATGAATAGTGACACTCCGGAATTTTTTAAAGTTCAAGTGCAGCCCATTTCGGAGTGGGAGTGATGGGAGAGTGATATATAGAAATAATTGAAAATAATGTCGAATCCACAGTATTCGGGGTCGCTGAGATGAATAGTGACTCTGCGGATTTTCTATAACTCCAAGTTCATCCCCCTTTGGGGTGTAGGGCGAGGGGGATTGACATATAAAAATATTCTAAAGTAGTGTCGAATCCACAGTTTTCCGGTTCGCTGAGATGAATAGTAACATTCCCGAATTTTCAAAACTCAATGTTTAGCCTCCTTTAGTGTGGGGAGGGGGCGACGGGGAGTGAGATATAAAATTAATCGAAAATAGTGTCGAATCCATTGTTTTCTGGCTCGCTGAGATGAATATTAACATTCCGGATTTTTTAAAGTTCAGGGGTGAGAGAGAAAAAAATAAATTGTCCAAAATGGCCGAGATGATGGACGTGTGTACGTTCCAGTATGACGTACAAGTATTAATAACTACTTGGAAAATATACTGTGGGAATAGGACGCCCCTAGAACCACTAGGGAAGGGGGTGATATACTGTATAATCCATATTAATAAATGGAAGACAATATGGAGCGATTTATATACACTGTACTATATAAATACATTAAGGCATAAAAACGAAAACAGACGTGTATTAATGAGACAGTTTCAGGCATCATAGAAACTTAAAACTTGGCACCAGACAAGCTGATAACAGGATCCCTAGAAAAATAAAAATTTCTCAAAATTCTCTGAGTGGAACACGCTGGGAGTTTCAAATCCGCATAAGAATGCAGTCGGACATATTTATCCAAAACGATAACCTATAGGTTTCATGGGCTTAAAAGTTTCCTGAAAGTTTAATTTTAACTCCCTCCTCCATATCAAGATGGCGGCACAATCTGCCAGACGAGCTAGAAAGTTGAAATTTCGCAAAATTATAGCTTTTAGCCTGCAACCGACGGTAAATTTACGAGATGTTTTAAATTTTCACCCCCGATAAATATCGAAATATGGAGGCAATTTTAATGACGATGTAGACTTTCCTTTTGAGGTATTTGTTGGCTAGACGGTAAGTCGTACGCAAAACGGATGGCACAATCTCCGTTCATTTTGTAGTGATCTACAACTTTGGTCCTATGACATTTTGTCATATCTCTATCCCTCATACGTTAAAGCTGGCTCTATTTCTGGATTTAACTCAATTTTGCACTTTGTACACACATAATTGATGGTTTGAATCACTTATAGGAAAGATAGGCTCATCAAATTTTACACGAATATTGGTCCACCCAGTAGCCTATGTGAGCCAAATTCTATGTCTGAAGCTGTCACATAAGAATCAAAAAAGTAATTCAGTATCTGAAAAGCTTACAAAAATTTCACCTATTCAACGTTTCTAAAACAATCTTACCTTTAAAGAGATGAGATACCAGGAAATATCACAGGACGAGCCATTTAGATCGCTAAATGAGGCCAGATGCATCTTATCGTATTCGATATAATAATAATAATTTCGTGTGGCTATTTCTAGCCGAGTGCAGCCCTTGTAAAGCAGACCCTCCGATGAGGGTGGGCGGCATCTGCCATGTGTAGGTATACTGCGTGTTATTTTGGTGGAGGATAGTGTTATGTGTGGTGTGTGAGTTGCAGTGATGTTGGGGACAGCACAAACACCCAGCCCCCGGACCATTGGAATTAACCAATGAAGGTTCAAATCCCCGACCCGGTCGGGAATCGAACCCGGGACCATCTGAACCGAAGGCCAGTACGCTGACCATTCAGTCAACGAGTCGGACATCGTATTCGATATGATGTACCGTTCAACAGCAGTTATTCTGTAAATGAAGGTAAACATGCATATACTTCCGTATGTCGATCTACATTTATTGATTGAATTCTATTTGTAGCGATCTAGAAGGGAGCTGTCTGTCATTGTAATTAAACTTTAGAAATCAATAGTCACAGTCAGCAGGAGAGTGTCTACTATTGTAATCAGCAATCCCCACATCGACTTTAACTGGCAGTAGGAATGGGGTCTTCCTCCAACTCCTGTGTACGATTGTAGTGAATAATTCCCATCCCAATTTGACTAAGAGAAGGCAGGGGAGCGTGCATTTTTTTCAAAACTTCTTTACCCGATTCTGTTTGTCAGTAGGCAAAGTTGCCTCCTTGCAAGGTTACCCCCCATTATAAAGAAATTTACACATCAAAATGTGACTGATGTTACGCATAGTGAATTGCAGTAGACAAGTGTTCCTGTCGTTCTTATCACAACTCCGTAACTCGCACTTCACATCGGAAACAACGTCTGCGGACCTCCCTATGCTGTTTCTCGGATAACGCCAAGAGACATGCAATTTAATAAATCGTATTCACTTCATGTACAGTAATTTACTTCGATATCCGTATACAATGTAGATTACCGTAGCGAAGCACGGGTACATTTGCTAGTAATGACATAAAAATGCCGTTCACACGATCTATTCTTCGCGAACCGAACACGTTCGGAAAATCACCGATCCGCACACGCAATAAAGTCAGTCAATGATATTTCTAAATTAACGGCAGGACTTTGGCATTATAATGAGTAATGGCCGTCTGTTACCTGGACGTGAATTTACATGACGGTTCCACATGGGAATACCGTTAATTTGACTGACAATTTCTCTCCATATGGAGATAACTTTAGATAGCCACCTTTGGCCAAACTGCCTTCCCTTGTGGGGAATTACTCTGCACAACCGATTTTTGATGTTAGTCTGAATAACGTGCGGTCGCTTCAAATTCACTGAAAACAATGCGAGATTGCAAAATGGCGCGCGTTCTTTTATAAGATTTACTGCCAATCCTATGCATCTACAAAAATTTACAGACACTTTTTCCACGCCACATAAATGTAATTATGGCTGATCATGACATAACACATAGTTCCTTAGTTTAGTAGCGGTGCTGATGTTAAGCATTTAAGGGCTTCACTTAACCAACTGAATTATTAAATTAACTCATGAGCTCGGCACTATATTTTAGTCAATGTAACAGAGTTTAAACGAACAGAAGCGTCTTTCGACAATTTTCCTTCTGAAGCAATTTTACGGTGTAATGCCTTTACCATTAATGACCAACTTGTTTCACTACGCGCCCAGTGCCGGGTTAATGTTATTAAATCTTTGTAATATGGGTACCTGGTTCAAGACTGGTATCAGGACGCTGGACACGGACATGATATACTACAGTGACATATTACTGAGGTCAGCTGGATAAAATATATATCAATAGTCAAAGTAGCACTTCGCAACACGAGGTATCTTTACAAATAAAATGTAAATAATCGTAAACTAGAAATGTTTGACTCGTTCTTCGATTTTATATCGGATCAGGTAAAGAAAATTCGTAAGTAGGTTCATTACAAGATTTGTCTGTCTATTTTTTTGTTACGATATCATGGGAAACGGCTTAACTGACTTTCTAGAAACTCTGAATTTAAGTGCAGAGATAGGAGGATTGTACACTAGTCTATACGTGTTTTCCATAGTATGCTGTTACGCATAAAACTAAGGGGACGAACACATGAAATGTCAAATTTCTCTTTTCATATTTTGGAAAAACTTCCGCATAAACCTCACTAAGCACAATGCATTTCCATGTACTATTTTTACGTTTAAAATTACAAATATTGGATGATAGGTTTTGTATAAATGGCAATTCATAATATATGGAAGCATTTAAGATAAACAAAGATCTCCAAAATCACGTGGTCATTAGCCCCCATTGATCAGGAAGATAATGAATAAGACTCAAAATAAATAAAGTAAAAAAAAACCTGAAGGAACTAGACGAACGAGTGAAAAGTAAGTCAAATATCTGTATGATGAGGAGGATGAGGAGGATGAGGACGGGGTGGGGTTGGGGTGAGTATTAAAAGTCTGGTCTATACTCACGAGTAAAATGAAGTGAAATGATGTAAACGGAAGATGCGATCAGCGAACAAAATAATCACCCGACTTAACGACTTTTCGACAGACACTACTAATATTTGAATAATAAATATTCAATATACATTTCAATCTCTTAAAAATATCTTTATCATGAAAGGCAGTGAAAACTGAAATACTGCAAAGTATTCTTAAAAGTGTGACCTGGAGAACAGAGATGAAATATGGAAGTATCCTAGAAATTCGGGAGACTTGTTAACCCAGAGCGTAGGTTCGAAATATGCTAACATCACTGAGAAAACTAAATGTCCAACAACGTCTTTAAATCTTCAAATTTATGAACGATAGCATTACACCGAATTCTTGTTAGCTGCAGTGAGCTTAGTCGATTCTGCTACCTCTCATATCCGCGTAACTAATCGGTCAATGATCAACGGCGTCGTAAATACTCCATATCATAGGTTGGATGTCTAACATGGAGAGGCCGAGAAGACGTCACAGTGCACCTATGTATGACTTGTGAACGCTTCAAGTGACACCGCTCTGAAGCGCAGTCTATGCTCAATAGTGGACAAAACTTGAATACTGTTTAATGCTATTTGTTCGGGGCGTCTACCTAGAAAGTTATTTTGCCCCTTCTTGCACCATATGAGAGGAACCTGCGTATATTTTGTAAATGGCGGAAGTGTAAAGTGTTGAATGTCAGGAAAGGAACGTTAAGGACGATACAAACACACAGTCCCCTGGCCAGGGATTAGTAATCATTTGCAATTAACTCCCCTCACCCGGCCGGGAATCGAACCCAGGGCTACCGGTTGACAGGCGGACTCGTTGCCCCCTGCGCCGCGGGGCCGTACTAAACTTGAATATTAATTTATTAATTCATTCCATGCTGTAAGGAGAAGACCATTGGTATGCTTAGGTTACGACCGGTGGGTGACAGACCACATTTGTACGTCAAGTTAATGCGACCTGGGGGCGGCGTACTGTCCTATAGTATCCCTGGGGATCATAACCTTCTACTCCCGTGACAAAGAGTGACTCAGGAAAGAACAATCGTATCCAGCACACGCCGTGACAGTTTTAAATTTGGTAGTTTCCTTATTTTCAGGCAGTCTGCTGCACTGTGGCCAGAGATGATGCGAGTTCTATCGGGGACAACATGAGCATTGTCTTCATCACAGCCGTCCAACAGCAACACAGAAAAGTGTCGGCGTTCCAAGATTTCCAGGGGTTTGCTTTGAAATCTCGTAAAAAGCTAAGAATGCCTTTTGCGGTAGGTTGACTTGCCCCTGGCAAGCATAAAGGAATGATATTTTCTCTGTGATACTTAAGTTACAACTTAACTTCATTTTCATATGCTTCTCCTGTTTTTAAACATGCGTAAAGTGCAAGGAAGAGCCCTACAAGATAAACCAATATAATGTAATTATTATTTAATTTTCTCAGTATTTATTTAAGCTATGCGTGACGCATGAACATTATAATGTGAACAATGAATAATGAATCTCCTTCTTTTGAACAGAAATGAGACTTGTAATTTAATTTTCATCGAGTTTCGCTTCTTCTTTTCCAGGGCAGTAACCACAGCGTACACAAATTCCTAAAATATATTGTGACCAACTCATGACCGGACTGAATTGGCTAGTCTTATCGTGAATAGCTTATTAATATACTGTTAGAAATTCAAAACGATTTGTATGAGAGATTCCTGAAGTTAAAATTATCGCCCTTGTGATGTACATAGAGAAAGGAGTGTAAATTTACAGGCATACATGTCTGTTTAATTGTTTGTGGATCTCTTTCCTTCATTATTACTATATTTATATATAAATTTCGTTTTCGGTATAAAAACTAAGTAGAAAAACATTTCTTTTTGCGGTACTGAACTTTTCACCCCCAGAATGCCCTTTTCAAGCCTGAATGTTATCGATTAGGTCAGTGACCTCGACTGATTAAGGATCCAAAGATTAGGAGACCAGATCCGGAGTTTACTTGCGGTAGAAAGGCCAACGACTTTCTGTTCTCTCTCTAGCCAACAGCACGCGGCCTACGTGTCCAAGAGCTGATGACGGAGGCCTTACGAGAGGCGTTATTTGAACATCGCTACGGCCTTGGCATGTTTTTAATAAAGGAATGAATATTCCCAGGAATTATTCAAATTTAATGAACATGCAGTGAATTCCACTAAAACAACATTTTTCCATTTCATTGTTTTCTGCTTTTTATGAACATGAGTGTACATTAAACATCCATTTTTCCAAAATTCCAACTGTTACGCTTTCCTTCGAGTAGAAGTATCAACATTAGATTCTACATTAGTCACAAGAGCAACCACCCTTCCTACACATGTGCGCAATGTTACTTCATTTATAGACTTAGAGCCCGGATTTCCATGCAATATCAAATCTCAAAATATGCCTGCATTCATGCACTATCAAGTGACGGAACATCCACAATAAACTAGAAAATATGCACTATGAAAATTCAGTTCAACATTGTTATATTTTTATTTCCTTTTGAAACACTGTACGCGAGTTGGCCGTGCGCGTAGAGGCGCGCGGCCGTGAGCTTGCATCCGGGAGATAGTAGGTTCGAATCCCACTATCGGTAGCCCTGAAAATGGTTTTCCGTGGTTTCCCATTTTCACACCAGGCAAATGCTGGGGCTGTACCTTAATTAAGGCCACGGCCGCTTCCTTCCAACTCCTAGGCCTTTCCTATCCCATCGTCGGCATAAGACCTATCTGTGTCGGTGCGACGTAAAGCCCCTAGCAAAAAAAAACACTGTACAACAACACATTTCTCTATATTTTCTCCATTTTAAGTTCATTCGTATATCTAACAGAACATTTCTGAACGCAGGAAATGATATTACTACGTCACAAGAAGTGACAGGTTCATACTTAAATGAAGATTTTTTTTTGCTAGGGGCTTTACGTCGCACCGACACAGATAGGTCTTATGGCGACGATGGGATAGGAAAGGCCTAGGAGTTGGAAGGAAGCGGCCGTGGCCTTAATTAAGGTACAGCCCCAGCATTTGCCTGGTGTGAAAATGGGAAACCACGGAAAACCATCTTCAGGGCTGCCGATAGTGGGATTCGAACCTACTATCTCCCGGATGCAAGCTCACAGCCGTGCGCCTCTACGCGCACGGCCAACTCGCCCGGTCTTAAATGAAGACATTTAGATCGAAGTATATCAGAAATTCCTTTCTCTCAATCCATTTAGACACGAGGTCTCTTCGTAGACCTTTAACAGGTAGCATGACACCAACACTCACAGCACAGTCCAACACTAAATTACAATTTGAGGCGTGTAAGCGTTCTGCTTTAGAACTTCCTTCTTTTCTCAATTATTTTGGCCTCAGACGTGTGACCAGTGAGAGTTCGGAGTTCGGGGTAGGAAACTCAAGGAAAACAAAACAGGACTCAGTGCAAAACCAAGGTTTGTAAGCTGAAATCTCAGTAACGCAGCCTCACAGAAGTGCGATTAAAGTTTCGATTTCTTCGTCTAAGACGAAAAATAAGGAAATAGCCGCCATTTAGTAACACAAAATTTAGGGTTCATTTATTACTGGGATACTTTATTTGTTAGGATTAGAGCGGTCGACGCGGGGTCTTACCGCTTATGTCAATGTTTAGTTGAGCAACAAATAAGGAAGTGCTAGGCTAACTGTAATTTAGGACCTATTTGCATCTAACTTTGGTTGTCAAGTAGTATGCCAGGAACACATTTTCTTCCTCTCTCAATGATAGACGAATATCGTGGACGTACGGTCCCAAATTCTGCAAACCAATGCTCAGAAATCTCACTATCAAGCAAGTTAACGTAATACATGCGTCAAAGCCAGAAGAAAAGTCGTACAATCCAATATATATGTTGCATTATTCGCTATTAAATCCTAAATTTTCAAAATATGCAGTATGCATGAATTTTCTCCCAGAAAAGGCCAAAACATGCAAACATACACGAAGAAAGTACGATTATTTAGAACTAATTAGTCTTTAGACAAATATTTGCACAGTTTCAGAAGTGTAACCAGCTTATTTGGGAACATTAATTTGCATGAAAATCCGGGCTCTAAGTGAACCAAGTTATTAGAAAATCGGATCTGATGAAGCCCAGTTAAAACACAATATTTACATTACTTTTGAGGTGTATTAGTTCAGTAATAGGTGTTGAGTTGATAAAAACGGGCGTGAAAGGATAGAAATGTGATAATATTTTAACTATTCCATTTAATGTCATTTTAGTCAGTTTTCGTTGTTCAACATTAGAGAACGATGTACGCCCAAGTAGTATGGCTAACATCTGTGTTACTTGCTATTATCAGTTGCGTGTAATGTGAAACCTATACATAGTATTAGGGTTAGGTGCTGAGAGAGCATTGAATTCTTCATTTAAATCAAATCAATGACACTTGCTTGCCAAAAACAATGCTGAATAACAATGGCTCAGTTCTAAAACCACGTAAGCTCCAATTTCATCAGGAAATTGTCAAATGGACCTATGGAAAGTAAATTTAGAATTCAAGACCCTCTCAGCAAATCACTGGTAAACCGTTGTGAATATTCGAGTAGTCGAAAAATTATAACTAGCCCTTTCAAACTCGTTTCCTCGTCCCGAGGTGGTGCGGTTCTTTTTCAGGCATACCCCCAATTGGAGGCGTGCTGTATGTACCATTTGAACCTCATACCAGCCCTCCTGCCAATCTCAAATTTCTGGCAGTACCGGGAATCGAACCTCGGACCCCGGTGATGGCAGTTAATAGTGGTAACCGTTATGCTAGTGAGTTGGACAACAAGCACTTAAATATCTTATGAATAAAATTTAAGCCTTTCTGATAACTACGACATAAACCGCCATGTTTCTCACGACATAGAATGTCTACCCGTGAGTTCATAGCTATACGAGGTAAGACGTGGAACGTAGGGGAGTGGGGGGATCACATCTGGACATCTGAAGACAAAAATGGAATCACTGAAAAACTGGATCGAAAAAAAAAAAAGTTAAGCAACATTGGTCGTATTAGCTACTTAGATTGGTAGTTCTTGTGCTGTTGACTAGACCACCAATAAAGGAAATGGCGTATGGCATTTAGTGCCGGGTGTGTCCGAGGACATGTTCGGCTCGTCAGGTGCAGGTCTTTCGATTTGACGCTCGAAGGCAACCTGCGCGTCGTGATGAGGATGAAATGATGATGAAGACGACACATACACCCAGCCCTCGTGCCAGATAAATTAAACAATGATGGTTAAAATACCCGACCCTGTTATGAATCGAACCCGGAATCCCTGTGACCAAAGGCCAGCACGCTAACCGTTTAGCCAAGGAGCCGGACACCTCCAATGATAAAGGAATGACCACCCTAATAGAATAAACTTCAGTGAGAGCCTGTTAAGCTGGGACAACTGATTAGCGCTTCATTAAAGTTTTGTGTAAGATGCTAATTGCTACTGTACCCCATTGCAATCCCACCGTTAGCTACCTAACGTCCATGATGCATATCTATCTATATATATAAAAATGAATGTTTGTATGTCATCATTATCATCATCTGTTTACCCTCCAGGTTCGGTTTTTCCCTCGGACTGAGCGAGGGATCACACCTCTACCGCCTCAAGGGCAGTGTCCTGGAGCTTCAGACTCTTGGTCGGGGGATACAACTGGAGAGTATGACCAGTACCTCGCCCAGGCGGCCTCACCTGCTATGCTGAACAGGGGCCTTGTGGAGGGATGGGAAGATTGGAAGGGATAGGCAAGGAAGAGGGAAGGAAGCGGCCGTGGCCTGAAGTTAGGTACCATCCCGGCATTCGCCTGGAGGAGAAGTGGGAATCGAACCCACCTCTACTCAGTTGACCTCCCGAGGCTGAGTGGACCCCGTTCCAGCCCTCGTACCACTTTTCAAATTTCGTGGCAGAGCCGGGAATCGAACCCGGGCCTCCGGGGGTGGCAGCTAATCACGCTAACCACTACACCACAGAGGCGGACTTGTATGTATGTATGTAAATGACACATCTCCTCCTAATCCACTGGAGCAATTTCAATCAAATTTTGAACACTTATTATTTGCTATCCGGAGACGAGCACTGTGGGGGTAAGCCACCTCTAGCCCCCCTTAGGAGTAGGGGGTTAAGGGCGTTGGGTAAAACATAATAGAAAATAGTGTCGAATCCATAGTTTTGGGGGGTCGCTGAGGTGAATAGTGACACTCCCGATTTTTGAAAAGTCAAAATTCTGCTCCCATTTGGGTGGGGGGTGAGGGGGGACTGATGATGAATGTATGTGTGTAAATGACACATGTCCTCCTAAACCACTGGAGCAATTTCAATCAAATTTTGAAATATTATTTGCTATCTGGAGACGGGCACTGTGGGGGTAAACCATCACTACCCCCCTTAAGGGTGGGTGTTAGGGGGGTCAGGTAAAAACATAATAGAAAATAGTGTCGAATCCATAGTTTTGGAGGTCGCTGAGGTGAATAGTAACATTCCCGATTTTTGAAAAGTCAAAATTCTGCTCCCATTTGGGTGGGGGGCGAGGGGAGACTGATGATAAATGTATGTGTGTAAATGACACATCTCCTCCCAAACCACTGGAGCAATTTGAATCAAATTTTGAACACATATTATTTGCTATCTGGAGACGAGCACTGTGGGGGTAAGCCACCACTACCCCCATAGGGGTGGGGGGTTAGGGTGTTCAAGTAAAAACATAATAGAAAATAGTGTCGAATCTATAGTTTTTGAGGTCGCTGAGGTGAATAGTGACACTCCCGATGTTTTAAAAGTCAAATTTCTGCTTTCATTTGGGTAGGTGGCGAGAGGGGACTGATATATAAAATTAAACGAAAATAGTGTCGAATACATAGTTTTCGGGGATGTCGAGGTGAATTGTACACTCCGGGTTTTTAGTATCAGGAGATAAACCACGTGGGGTTAAGACATCCAAGGAAAGCTTATTGGCGGGGGGGGGGGCAAGGGGGTCAGATATAAAAATTAACGAGAGTGTCGAATCCAAACTTTTCAGGTCGCTGAGATGAATAGTGACCCTCCGGGTTTTTTTAAGTCCGAGTTGAGGCCCCTTTGGGGTGGGGGTGAGGGGGAGTGATATATAAGAAAAAACGAAAATTGTGCCGAATATATAGTTTTCGGGGTCGCCGATGGGAATTGTACAGTCTGGATTTTTAGTATCAGGAGATAAACCACGTGGAGTTAAGACATCCAAGGAAAGCTTAGGGGCGGGGGGGGCAAGGGGGTCAGATATAAAAATTAACGAGAGTGTCGAATCCAAACTTTTCAGGTCGCTGAGATGAATAGTGACACTCCGGGTTTTTTTAAGTCCGAGTTGAGGCCCCTTTGGGGTGGGGGTGAGGGGGAGTGATATATAAGAAAAAACGAAAATAGTGCCGAATATATAGTTTTCGGGGTCCCCGATGGGAATTGTACAGTCCGGATTTTTAGTATCAGGAGACAAACCACGTGGGGGTTAGACAGCCCAGGAAACCTTAGTGGCTGGGGGGCGAGGGGGGTGAGATATTAAAATAATCGAAAGTAGCGCCGAATACATACTTTTCGGGCTCGCTGAAACGAATAGTGACACTCCGGAATTTTCAAATGTCCAAGTTGAGCCCCTTTCGGGGTGGGGGGATGGGGGAGTAATATATAAAAATAATAGGAAATAGTGTCGAATCAACAGTTTTCGGGGTCGCTGGGATGACTAATGACACCCCGGATTTTTATTATCAGAAGGCAAACCACGTGGGGGTTATACACCCCAAGAAACCTTAGGGGCAGGGGGGCAAAAGGGCGCAGATAGGAAAATCATCATAAGTAATGTTGCATCCATACTTTTCGTGGTCGTTGAGATGAATAGTGAGAATCCGTTTATTTTATAAGTCCAAGTTTATCCCCCTTTGGGATCGGGGGCGACGGGGGATTGATATATAAAATTAATCGAAAATAGTGTCGAATACATAGTTTTCGATTTCGCCGAGGTGAATTGTACACTTCGAAATTTTAGTATCAGGAGACAAACCACGTGGGGGTAGGACACCCCAGGAACCCTTAGGGGGGGGGCGAGGGGGTGAGACATATATATCATCGAAAGTAGTGTCGAATCAATACTTTTCGGGCTCCCTGAAATGAATAGCAACACTCCGGAATTTTTTAATGTCCAAGTTCAGCTCTCTTTGTTGGGGGGGGGGGGATGGGGGATTGATATATAGAAATAATAGAAAATACTGTCGAATACGTAGACTTCGGGTTCGCTGAGATGAATAGTGACACTCCGGAATTATAGTATCAGGAAACAAACCACGTGGGGGTAATACACGCCAAGAAACATTAGGGGTGGGAGGCGAGTGGCTGAGATATACAAATCATCGAATGTAGTGTCGATTCCATAATTTTAAGGGTCACTGAGATGAATAGTGACACTCCGAAATTTTTTAAAGTCCAATTTTAGCCCCCATCGTGGTGGGGGAGATGGCAGAATGATATATTAAATTAATCGAAAATAGTGTCGAATCCATAGTTGTCAAGGTCGCTGAGATGAATAGTGAGAATCCGATTATTTTATAAGTCCAAGTTTATCCTCCTTTGGGATCGGGGTCGAGGGGGGATTGATATATAAAATTAATCGAAAATAGTGTCGAATACATAGTTTTCGATTTCGCCGAGGTGAATTGTACACTTCGAAATTTTAGTATCAGGAGACAAACCACGTGGGGGTAGGACACCCCAGGAACCCTTAGGCGCCGATGAGCGAGGGGCGAGATATAAAAATCATCGAAAGTAGTGTCGAATCCATACTTTTCGGGGTCGCTGAGATGAATAATGGCACTCCGGAATTTTTAAAAGTTCAGCCCCCTTCGTGGTGGGTGGCGATTGGAGAGTGATACATAAAAATAAATGAAAATAATGTTGAGTCCATAGTTGTCGGGGTCGCTGAGATGAATAGTAACACTCTCGGTTTTTAAAAACTCAAAGTTTGACCCCCATTAGGGGGGAGGGTAATGAGATATTATAATAATCGAATATACTGCCTAATCCATAGTTTTCCGGGTCGCTGAGATAAATAGTAACATTCCGGATTTTTAAAGTTCAGCTTCACCCCCCTTTGGTATAGAGATTGAGAAAGGGTGAAATAATAAATTGTCAAAAATGCCCCCCTTTGGCATAGAGGGTGAGAAAGGGTGAAAAAATAGTGTCAAATATGCCCAAGGTAATAGACGTGTGTATGTTTCAGTATGACTTTCAAGTATGACTTACTACGTGGAAAACACACTGTGGGAGTAAAACGCCCTTAGAACCACTTCGGAAGCGGGTGAAATATAAAATCCATATTAATAAATAAAGTCAGTTTGGCGCGATCTCTATATACTGTACTATACATATATAAATTAAGGCATAAAAATGAAAACAGACGTGAATTAATGAGACCATTCTAGGCATCCTAGAAACTTAAAACTTGATACCAGACAATCTTATGACTTCAGAATCCCTAGAAATATCTAAAATTCTCAAAATTCTCTAAGAGGGACACGTTGGGAGTTTTCAAATCTGCATAAGAACACAGTCGGTTATATTTATCCTGAAGGATGACCTATACGTTTCATGGGCTTAAAAGTTTCCTGAAAGTCGAAATTTTTAACCCACTCCCCCATATCAAGATGGCAGCACAACCTCCCAGACGAGTTAGAAAATATAAATTTGGCAAAATTAAAGCTTTTTGCCTGTAATCGATGGAAGATTTACGAGATGTTTAAAAAATATTTTTTTACCCCACAAAAATATCGAAATATGGAGGCAATTTTAATGACGGCGCAGACTTTTCTTTCGAGGTATTTGGTGGCTAGACGGTAAGTCGTATCACAAAACGGATGGCACAATCTCAGTTCAATTTAGAGTGATCTACAACTTTGATCCTATAACTTTTTGTTGTGTCTCTATCCCTTATGTTAAATTTGGCTCTATTTCAGGAATTACCAAAATTTAGCACTTTTTACACGTATAATTGATGGTTTGATTCACTTATAGGAAAGATGGGATCATCAAATTCTACACGAATATTGGCCCACCCAGCCAAATTCTATGTTTGAAGCTGTCTCATAAGTATCTGAAAAGCAATTCACTGTGTGAAAACCTTACACAAATTTCACCCTATTAGATAGCTAAATGAGGCCAAAGTCGTCTTTTTATACAATCCGTTTTTCAATATGAAGCAGCAGTTACTCTGTAAACGAAGGTGAACATGCGTATACTTCCGTATGTCGATCTACATTTATTAATTTAAGTCGATTTTTAGCGATCTAGAAAGGGGCGTGTCTTACATTGTAATTAATACTTTACAAATCAAAAGTGACTCTCCGCAGGAGGGCGTCTGCTGTTGTAATCGACCTTAACTAGCAATAGGAATGGGGTAGTTCTCCAACGCCTGTGTACCATTGTAATGTATAATTCCCTTCTTGATTTGACTAGCAGAAGGCAAGGGAGCGTGCATTTTTTTAAACTCTCTTACCTGATTCTCTTTATCATTAGGTATAGGTGCACCCGATTATAAACAAATTTACCCATCAAAATGTGACTGACGTTACGCATAGTGAATTGCGGCAGACAAGTGGACCTGTCGTTATCATCACAACTCTGCAACTCGCACTTTACATTGGAAACAACGTCTGCGGACCTCCCTATGCTTTTTCTCGGATAACGCCAAGAGACATGCAATTAATTTTTTGTATTCACTTCATGTACAGCAATTTACTTCGATCCGCATACATTGTAGAATACCGTAGCGACGCACGGGTACATTTGCTAGTATATACATAAATGTCGTTGTATATATGTATGTATGTATGTATGTATGTATGTATGTATATATGTATCTATGTATGTATGTATGTATGTATGTATGTATGTATGTATTACATCTCCTCCTAAACCACTTGAACGATTTGCACCAAAATTGGTACACTTACGACTTAGTATCAGGAGACAAACCGCGTGGAGGTAAGACACTCCAAGTACCCATAGGAGCGGGGGCGAGGGGAGTCACATATAAAAATATACGAAAAGAGTGTCGAATCCATCGTTTTCGGATTCGCTGAGATGGATAGTGATACTCCGGAATTTTTCCAAGTCCAAATTCAGCCCCCTTTCGGGTGGGGGGCGGGGGAGTGTTATATCAAAGTAATAGGAAAGAGTGTCGAATCCATCCTTTTCGGGGCCGCTGAGATGAATAGTGACACTCCGTATTTCTTTTGACAAACCGCGTGGGGGTAAGTCACCCCATGTACCCATAGTGGCGGGGGGAGGGCAAGGGGGTGACATAAAATATTCGAAAATAGTGTCGAATCCATCCTTTTTACGGTCGCTGAGATGAATAGTGACATTCCGGATTGTTTTAAAGTCCAAGTTCTACCCCCTTTGAGGTGGGGGCGATGGGGGAGTGATAAAACAAAATAACCGAAAATCGGGTCGAATCAATCCTTTTCGGGATCGCTGAGATGAATGTTGACACTCCGGATTTCTTTTTGACAAACAGCGTGGTGGTAAGACATCTCCACGAACCCACTGAGGCAGGGGGGGCGAGGGGGTGACATACAAAATATTTGAAAAAGTATCGAATCCATACTCTTCGTGGTCGTTGAGATGAATAGTGACACTTTGGAAGTTTTTAAAGTCCAAGTGCAGCACCCTTTTTGGTGGGGGGGCGAGGGGGGAGTGATATGAGAAAATTATCGAAAATAGTGTCGAATGCATACTTTCCGTGGTCGCTGAGATGAATAGTGACACTCCGAATTTCTTTTGACCCCATGTACCCAAGGGGGGGCGAGGGTGTGAATTAGAAAATATTCGAAATAAGTGTAAAATCCATACTTTTTATGGTCGCTGAGATTAATAGTGACACTCCGGAATTTTTTAAAGTCCGAGTTTAGCCACCTTTGGATTGGTGGTGAAGGGGGAGTCATATGTAAAATTAACCGAAAATGGTGTCGAATCCATCCTTTTCGTGGTAGCTGAGATGAATAGTGACACTCCGAATTTCTTTTGACAAACCGCGTGGGTGTAAGACACCCCACGTACCCAGTGAGGCAGGGGGGCGAGGGGGGTGACATAAAATATTCGAAAATAGTGTCGAATCCATACTTTTCGGAGTAGGTAATATTAATAGTGACACTCCGGATTTTTTAAAAATCCAAGTTCATTCCCATTTGGTGGGGGAGCGAGAGGGGAGTGATATATATCAAAATGACCGAAAATATTGTCCAATCCATCCTTTTCGGGGTCGCTGAGGTGAGTAGTGACAATCTGAATATTTTTAAAGTCCAAGTTCAGCTCCCTTTGGTGTGGGGGCGGGGGAAGTGATACATAAAATTAATCGAAAATAGTGTCGAATACATAGTTTTCGGGGTCATCAAGGTGAATAGTGGCACTCCGGATTTTTTGTAAAGGAGAAAACCGCGTGGGTGTACGGCACCCCGGGAACCGTTAGGGGCGGGAGACGAGGGGGTGAGATGTAGATATAATAGAAAATAGTGTCGAATCCATTCTTTTCGGGGACGCTGAGGTAAATAGTAACGCACAGAATTTTTTGGAAGTCCATGTTCTGCCTCCTTTCGCATAGCGGTGAGAAGAAGTGAAGAACAAAATTTCCATAATGACCGAGATAATGGACTTATATGTGTATATTCGAGCATAACTCTCAACCAAAATTGGACATAATGTCTGGATAAAAAAATACCTTTGGGGTAAGAGGACCCTAGCCTCTAAAGTAGAGCTGAATTGTTAACATTAAACGAAAACGACCGATATCTGTGTCTAATCCATAGTTTTGAGGATCGCTGAGATGAACTGTGACACTGGATGCCGTTTAAGGTTAAGTATAGTCCTAATCGGCGGGCGAGTTAGAACCGGTAAAGAAAAGAAAATGTCCAAAGGGACAGAGTTTAAAGACGTATGTGTGTATGCTCTAGCATACCTCTCAACCAAACTTGGTATACACATGACTTACTATATATGAAACATTACTGTGTGGGTCAGATACACCTAACACCCCTAGGGGTGAGGGTGAATTATAAAGAACACGGAAAGACTGGTGAAATATAAATAATAATAGATAACGACAAATATTCGTGTACTGTCCATACTTTTCGAGGTCACTGAGGTGAATAATGACACCCAGGTTGTCGTTGTTCAGCCCCTATCGGCATGGATATTAGAAGGGGTGGAAAGGAAAATGTTCAAAATGACCAAAAATACGGATGTATTTTTCATCCAGCATAGCCCTCATAGTCCGCCTCTGTGGTGTAGTGGTTAGTGTGATTAGCTGCCACCCCCGGAGGCCCAGGTTCGATTCCCGGCTCTGCCACGAAATTTGAAAAGTAGTACGAGGGCTGGAGCGGGGTCCACTCAGCCTCGGGAGGTCAACTGAGTAGAGGGGGGTTCGATTACCTCCTCAGCCATCCTAGAATTGGTTTTCCGTAGTTTCCCACTTCTTCTCCAGGCAAATGCCGGGATGGTACCTAACTTAAGGCCACGGCCGCTTCCTTCCCTCTTCCTTGTCTATCCCTTCCAATCTTCCCATCCCCCACAAGGCCCCTGTTCAGCATAGCAGGTGAGGCCACCTGGGCGAGGTAATGGTCATCCTCCCCAGTTGTATCCCCCGACCAAGTGTCTGAAGCTCCAGGTCACTGCCCTTGGGGCGGTAGAGGTGGGATCCCTCGCTGAGTCCGAGGGAAAAAACACTGGAGGGTAAGCATATTAAGTAAAATAAGTAAGAATCCACCCAGCTTCCATTGCCGTACAGCATAGCTGGTCTGAAAACAGACTGATGCAAAGATAGCTTCGTCCGATTAATCATTTTCTTCACACAGAATACTGTTGGTCACAAATGCGTGCTCATTGCAATTAGCTCTGCTGCATCTATTATTCACTATTAAATCCATTATGCATATTTTATTTGGTATAGTCTACTTCTATTCTGGCAGAATACACATCTTAAGTACCTATTGTACTTGAAATGATCCACCTGTTCCCGTTTAGCATTTCGTTTCTACCATTCTTCCATATTGACATCACTTGCTAGTGCTAATTTTCACACCATACTCCATGCACCTCGTTTGAAGTTCCGGTATATTAGATCAGAGGATTTCATCACAGTCTGAACACCAAGTCGCTGATATAGGCGTAACTATCTACTGTATTTCCACCCAAAATAACTGCCTGTCTACTTTTACCGGTCAGAAAATGATCCACGAAATCGTGAAAATCAGCGATGGACGAAGAACAAATCCTCAGAAAGTATTGTCCCTGTTTCAAGGAGCTCTTTACGATATTTTCCAACAAAATTACGTTTAGTTAGAAGTGCACTCCTTGAGTTCAAAGTACATCTCTCTTTCTAAAGTTAGGTTATTGGAGTTACTAAACTACTGTAATATCAACATTCTAAGTCAATTAACAACGACTCTAGTTCTTCTGTTTTCCTGATAGCATGTTCTCTATTGGAAGTAAATAAATACAGCTCGAAAAACAATGCTTGTAACTGGAAGTTAGATGTAGTTTTATTCGGTAACAGGCCTAAAATTGGCATGTAATGGTGAAGGAAAAGCAGTATCTCGTTCAGTCTCCCAATGGGGAGTTGAAGAATGATCCTTACTTGTGGATCAGGTCAGGCCTAGTGCGAACCGAAGTTACCGGGACGGTCCTGCGCCACCCGCCTTAGGCAGTGAAGGGAATCCCCCAGACTTAGCACAGATCGAGTTTCTCACGACAACTTTGTAATTAAGCTCACGGCATCATGCACATCCAATAGAACAAGAGAGAAACAAAGAGAGTCAGTCTCCAGGGATGAGCTCCGGCAGTCTGCAACTCACTCTTAATGGCAGCCCATTTCACAGTCCACGGGGTCCGTAGCTCCCACGAGACTCTTCCGGGGAGCTGCTGGATATGTGGGATTGAGGCCGTTCTGTACACCTCATTCCTGCTACAAATAGATAGTTATGTGGTCCTCTTCTTCACGCTGATAATGCCGCCTTTCTTTTCCTTGAATGGAGGAATCCTTCGTATTAACAACTTTCCTCTCTGAATATAAATGAGCTTATAGCTTTTATGAGTCCACATATATTCATTAATTATGAGCGTAAAACATGTGTTTTTCTACAGTACTCGTATAGATTGAAGAATGTTCTCGTTCCAAGGTGTCAAGAAAAAATATTTGAATGACCGAGCTCGATACCTGCAGTCGCTTAAGTGCGGCCAGTGTCCATTATTCGGGAGATAGTAGGTTCGAACCCAAATGTCGGCAGCCCTGAAATTGGCTTTCCGTGGTTTCCCATTTTCACACCAGGCAAATGCTGGGGCTGTACCTTAATTAAGGCCACGGCCGCTTCCTTCCCACTCCTAGCCCTTTCCTGACCCATCGTCGCCATAAGACGTATCTGTGTCGGTGCGACGTAAAGCAACTAGCAAAAAAAAGTATTAGAATGTCAACATTTATTGCATGAATCCAGACCTTAGCGGCTTTACGACTCTATTCCGAGTGTTGTTCTTCCCATGTTATTTATAAACATACCAAGTAATACCTCGTCCACTTCCTCAGTGTAAGGGATAGTGCTATTAGCCGTCATTCTCGGAGGCCTCAGTTCCATTCCCGCTACTGTTAGAGAGTAGAGAGCTTAACGATATGGATAATATAGCCAGGTCCGTGGTGTGCGGGCACCGTACCTGTCCATTGTTCGGAAGTACCGGCCACAAATTCCGCCCACTCCAGGGCTTTTCATTCTGGATTATGGAGTGAATCCTGGATCACTTATACTCAGATTCGTAAGACCAACTGAAGAGCTGCAGGTATGCTGAACACTTGGCAACCCAATATAGTTACAGCGTACATAAAATGCATGTGTGAGTTTCATCTGCAACCTTAAATACACGACGTGTGACATCGTCATCCAGCAAACATGGCTGGCTCCGTCTACAAGACAGACGTAATCTTCACTGCCTAACTTTACTGCATGGAAGTTTAAATGTAAAAATATCTTCCTTACCTTAGAAAACGTTTCTGTAATCTCTCATTACACCACAAAAACACAAGAGCACAGAACATGTATATCCTTACAAGTCCACAGAATATGGCAATTCCTTCACAATTACTGCAATTCATGAACGGAACATCCAGCCTGAGGACGTCAGAGGGATATCAGTGTCCAAGAAATTTAAAAGTGCATGCGCAGAATATCTGATGGGAAGATACAAATAGCAAGGCATCAAGATATGATTACCTACCTACTTCCACTTTTCTTTCAAATCCTCTTCCTCTCGTGTACGTTATCCTTCCCTTGTAGCTTTCTCAGTTTGGGTGGAAACTCACAGTTCAAGAGTGATATTTCACTATTTTGTTTAGTAATTCTCTTTAACTTTATTGTTTATCTTAAAAAGAGTACTGATTTTCTGTTTTATTGTGCTATTTCCCCTTGATTTTTGTAATTTTAATGTACACGTAGTTACTGTTAGCTATAGCTCAATAATTCTACATAGTTTAAGTTTATGATAGGTTAATTTTTAATAATATGTAATTAGTTTACAACCTGATTTTGATACTGGTTATTGTAGGACAGGGACATGTGGCCCTCATTTTGCCAAGATAAATGCAATATATATATATATATATATATATATCTACCTACCTTCATTTTAACTGTGTAGGCAGCAGTCACCTACATTTTTTGTGTTTTCTTTTTCGCTTGGGGTATAGGTAAATGGGTACCGTACACCCACCTCATCTCCCTTGGTAACGTGACTGAATGAAGTTCATTCACTTTAAGATATTCGTCGGACTATTAGAGCACAGAAATGAAGAATAAGCCTTAAAATTCCATCTACAATCAGTTATATTAGATACTAGCAATTATCCGCGGCTTCGCTCGCGTAGATTTCGTAATTTGATCAAAGTAATCGTTCCTTGGCATTGTACTAAGACATTATCTGAAAACTCCTAAAAACTCACCCATAAAGTGAGTTTCATTTACCCCAGAAATTCTTTGTAAACCATGTTTGTGGTATTACCTTTTGGGCCTAAGACGTCCATGCGACACAGAACTGTACATGTGAAAAACCGTCTTCTCTGTAACCTTCAGTTTTTGAGATATACATCAGCATCCCCATAAAAATAATTCATCCCCATCTAAGTGTATTTTCCGAGAACAAAGGTACATGTTTCTTTATTTTTAAAGGATATTCCAAACACCAATTTTCACGCCCGAAACACGTTCAGTTTTTAAGATATAAGTATCATCGTAAATAAATTCAACTATTTTTACTTCCTTTCACCCCCCGTTAAGTGCCTTCTTCGAAAACAGAAGGTACATATTCCTTTATTTTCTTGTCTCTAATATGTTATGTTATTGATGTATGATTTAGATATACCGGTAGTCATTTCAAAAATTCACCCGCTTTTCCAATTCTTTCCGGACCTTTAATTGGATTTTCCGAAGACAAAAAAATACGGGTTTCATTATTTTTAAAAGCAAAGCAAAGCAAAGTCACCTCCGTACAGGTCATGAAGGCCGTTGGAGTAGTGGAAGGTAAAGGCTACCACCATTGTTAACCGCGGCACGTGATGGGGTAGGGTGGTTAGCTCTACGCTAGGTAGCCTTTGCCCCTAGGAATTAACCTGGTACTCATTTTTGTTGTAGGCTGAGTGAACCTCAGGGCCATATGCACCTCCGGAAGTGGAAATCTCGTTTCTTAAATTTTACGACTTCCTAACGGGGATTCGAACCCACGTCCTTCCGGCCGAACCGAGCACGCCTTCGCCGCCTCGGCCAGGCAGCCCCACATTATTTTTAAAGGAGATTCCAAATACCAGTTTTCATGTTTGTACATCTGTAACACCTTCAGTTTTGAAGTAAATAATGTATACTCATAATAATAATTCAACATCATCTTCACTTCCTTCCACACCTCTCCGCCTTAAGTAAACTTTCCGAAAGCAAAAAATACGTGTTTCTTTATTTTGAGGGAAAATTCAAAATACTAACTTTCACGTCTGTAACAGCTTCCGTTTTTAAGATAGAGTATCCTCATACACATATTTCAACTCTTTAGTTTCAACCCCACCCCTTACGGCGATTTTCCGAAAAAAATGCGTGTTCCTTCATTTTTAAAGGAGACTCCAAATATTAACTTTCACGTCTGTAACATCTTCAGTGTTTGAGATATAAGTATACTCATAAAAGTAATTCAACTCCTTTTTTCAATCCCCTTCCTACCCGTTAAGTTGATTCCCCCCACCCAAAAAAGTGCGTGTTTATTTTTAAAGGAGACTTCAAATTTCAATTTTCACGTTTATGATAATTTTAGTTTTTGAGATGTAAGTATCATCACACAAATAATTCAACTAATTTTTCAATTCATTCACCCCCTTAAGTGGAATTTCCTAAGATAAAAGAACACGTGTTCCTTTACTTTAAAGAAGATTCCAAATGCAAATTTTCATGCCTCTAACATCTTCAGTTTTTTAGATATAAGTATCCGCATAAAAAATTTCAACTCCTTTTTCACCCCAGCCCGTTAATTTGATCCCACCCTCCAAAAATGCATGTTTCTTTATTTTTAAGGTGATTCCAAATACAAATAACGTTAAGTTCATCATCATCATCATATGTTTACCCTCCAGGGTCGGCTTTTCCCTCGGACACAGCGAGGGATCCCACCTCTACCGCCTCAAGGGCAGTGTCCTGGAGTTTCAGACTCTTGGTCGGGGATACAACTGGGGAGAATGACCAGTACCTCGCCCAGGCGGCCTCACCTGCTATGCTGAACAGGGGCCTTGTGGAGGGATGGGAAGATTGGAAGGGATAGGCAAGGAAGAGGTAGGGAAGCGGCCGTGGCCGTATGTTAGGTACCATCCCGGCATTCGCCTGGAGGAGAAGTGGGAAACCACGGAAAACCACTTCCAGGATGGCTGAGGTGGGAATCGAACCCACCTCTACTCAGTTGACCTCCCGAGGCTGAGTGGACCCCGTTCCAGCCCTCATACCACTTTTCAAATTTCGTGGCAGAGCCGGGAATCGAACCCGGGCCTCCGGGGGTGGCAGCTAATCACGCTTAAAACTACACCACAGAGGCGGACAACGTTAAATTTTTGAGATAAAAATTTCTCCATACAAAGAATTGAACGTTTTCCTTTCCTTTCACCCTCCCCTTTAGGTGAATTTTCTGAAAACCAAAAACCCTTTTTTCCTTATTTACAAAGAAGCTTCCAAATACCAATTATCACGATTGTAACATCTTCAGTTTTGAGATATATGTATCCTCATAAAAGGATTTTAACTCCCTTTTCACCGACCAAATATGCGTGTTCTTTATTTTTAAAGGAGATTCCAAATAAAACTTACTCAATTTCACGTATGTAACATCTTTAGTCTGTAGAATTCAACTCCTATTTTCATATCACCCCCGCCCGTTAGGTTGGTTTCCCCTCACCCAAAAAAAATACATGTTTCTTTATTTTTTAAGGAGATTACAAATACCAATTTTTCACTCTGCAACATGTTAATTTTTTGAGATAAACTGTACATACGCTAATTAAAAGAACACCCACTTTTTCAGTTCCACTTAAGTGGAATTTCCGAAAAAAAGATATAAATGTTTCTTTACTTTTACAGGAAATTCCAAATACCAGTTCTCAAATCTGTAATATGTTACGTGTCTGAGATAATTTGCAGATATAATAATTTTAAAAATTCATCCCGTTTTTCACTCCTGTTCATCCCCTAATCATCGTATTATCCAAAAACAAAAAAATACGTGTTTCTTTATTTTCGAAGGAAATTCTAATTTCAATTTTCATGTCTGTAGCATCTCCAGTTTTTGAGATATAACATGCCGTTTCCATGTGGAACATGCGCCACAGTGCGAGTGAAAACAGCGAACACGAGGTCCGGAAACATGGCGTCAGAACAGTCTAGGCGAGAACTCAAGTATATACTTTTAATATGCGAAGAAGTGATCGTGAAGAGAGATACTTTGCTTTTTCATCTTTAAGCGGAAAGACGTGTAAATACATGTAAATAATGTTAAAATTAAGTTAAATAAAAATGTATAAAATAAGACGAAACCAAAGATCGTACATACAAGGGTAATGTTATGCAATGTAAAACATCGATAGTTGTTAATAAGGGCGGTGGCGACATCTAGGTATTGATAGATGTAAGTAGGTACTTAATATAAACTTCCACATGTAGTGTGTAATTCTGTTATTCCATGTTTTGTTTTAAAACGAAAAGGCGGAATACAAAGCCTGGTCTTTTTGTCCATTGTTGGTGTCGATGTAATGGTAGTGTGAAATTGATACACGGAAGCTTAAGAAAAGTTGTTGCTAAATGAGCATATTACTAGTCTACTGTATGTAAACTGAATGTGAAAATAAGTTATTAGGTGATATGTACGCAGTAAATGAGTGCAAATAGTGTGAAATAACAACGAAATACTTAGAGTCGTACAAGGCAAAGCCATTACAAGGAAAGCAACGCGATACATAATAAAAATTATCGGTATCTCACAAACATCTACGTATAATTGGAAGTATATGCATTGTTGGTTCAATAGTGATTGTGTGTGTATTGAATAATCTAATGTTAGCCTTTTTCAGGTGTGATCTGCACGGAAGTAAAATAACAATGTCAGAAAGATATCCAGGAAATATGTGTACACAAGAGAGCATGGAGAGTTAAATAAATACGAGGTGTGTTCAAAAAAGACCGAACTTTATAAATTGCGCGCAAACCGCAATATTAAGCGAGTTGTGACTGTGGCGGCGCCTAGCGGCAACTTCTGACAACAGACTGCTGCTTTCCGCATTCCATTGCCTGCATTATCAGTTGAGTTAGAGCCTCTGAAGTGATTGCGTGTGTGCCACATGTTCGTCGAATTCTATAATGAAACAGCTTGAGGAACAACGCGTGTGCGTGAAGTTCTGCTTCCAAGTTGGGAAAACGTTTGTGGAAACACTGGAGATGAGACGTGGGTGTACGGTTACGATGTCGAAACCAAAAGGCAATCATCACAGCGGGTGGGGAAAGGTTCTCCTCGACCGAAAAAAGCACGAATGAGTCGTTCAAACATCAAGGTGAAGCTGATTGTGTTTTCTGATCGGAAAGGCATTGTCCATCACGAGAATGTTTTAACGCATTTGAGAGATGCTGTGCGCAGGAAGAAGCCTGAACTGTGGGAAAACAAATCCTGGATGTTGCACCATGACAATGCGCCAGCACATGCCTCTCTCTCGGTCCGCAGTTTCTGGCAAAACACCAAATTCCTGTTGTGCCCCATCCGCCCTATTCTCCCGACTTGGCTCCAGCAGACTTTTTCTTATTCTCCAAATTGAAAACCACCTTGAAAGGACATCGTTTCCAAGACATTGAAGAGATCAAGGAGAATGCGACGAGGCAACTTCGCGCCATCAAAGAAAGTGCATTCCAGGAAGCATTCCAAAAGTGGAAGAAACGTTGGCAACACGCTGTTGATAGTACAGGGGACTATTTTGAAGGGGACAGTCTGTGAAATGATGTAAGCTACATAATAAAGTTTTTCTAGCCACAGTTCGGTCTTTTTTGAACACACCTCGTACAAGCAGGTACAGCTGAGATGATGGCATGGCTACGAGGAAGGATAACCTAGGCCATGTGCTTTCCATTACCCTGGCCATCCAAGTCAGTAGTTTCACATTCTTCTTAATAATAATAATGCCTTTCTTGTATTTTATGCAGCATTTATTTGCATTCTATTTTATTTACTAGTATTTACTAGTATCTTCAATGTAGTACATGTCCTGAAGTAGTTCGTCACGACGTAATAATAATTGCACAATGAGAGACGTGATATTATGTTGTGGTATCGTGATTACTGAAAGGCACGAGCTTATGTATGCATATGTAACATGCGTTAGCATACAATCTGAGCATATTTATTGTGAAGTTAACACAGGTAACGCAGGTAAATGGATACGTGATTTAATATAAGTACGGAGAGAGCTAACATTGTAAATTAAAGGGTACGTTGTTCTTCGAATGATAATTGCAGCAGGTTTACTATAATTACGAGAATGGTCATGAAGCAACGGCATATCGAGGTATCAATGAAGATGTTCTGCAGGTAAGTGATACAATATAACGAAGTTACGAGTGGTGATACTAATGTGAATCGACGTGAAATAAATATAATAATAATAATAATGATGATGTGAGTGCCAAGTGTATTAAGTGCCTGCGATGGTGATAGTTATTGTGTTGATAAATAACATAGTGTAGGGTGATATCGTGATATGCTATTGATAAGTGGGTGAGCTCACGTGAGATTAAGTGATTCGAATAGTGAAAGGTGCTGCGCCATGAGAATTATACAACAAGCTGAGATGTGATAGTGAAAATTCATCCTAAATTCGTTACGCAGAACGTGCTATTTAACTGTGTTATGTTACTGTGAAGTTAGATCACGTAAATGGAGGTGTGATGTTCATGTACAAGTTAATGCTGAGATTGCAATACCCATGTGTAAGTGAATGTTAAGGTTGTAATATTCATACATGAGTGAGTATTAATATTGTAATGTTCATATGTAAATGTAGGCTAAGATGGTAATTTTGATGATCATTAATTGCGATGCGATGTCGGCCACGGTTGTTCAATCGATTACCACGACACTTCAGATGCCATATTCAGAATTTACGTTTGGTTATTAGGATTTTCAGTTGGTATGATAGCAATACGCTTGCGGCGTGTAGAAACCTTGTCTCGCACATAACTACGAGGACACATGCCATGATATTGGTTAGGTTAGGTGTTTAACTTCATGGACATAGTAGTTAGGTTTAAGTAGTGGAGATATCATGTGATGCTTTGTTGGCATTTTATTGTACATATTTCTTGTTCTTACTTGTGTTGTTTCTTATTATTCATTTCATGCAGTAGTATTGAGGTATGTGCGAGGATGGGCGTGTAGCTATTGTTGCGTCAAGACGAGCCTCATCAGGACGGTATAAGTTAGTTAGGATAGTGATGATTATTGATTTTATTTAGGATAGGTATCACATAAAAAGGCATTATTATTAGCTGGACTTATTGACGCTAGTAAAACTAAGCTTCTCCTAATGTAAACCTAGTATGTAAACATAACCAAAAGGTACCCAAAACAATGAAAGTAAACAAAGAGTATGATCAGATAGGTGGTATATGCAAATAGAATAGGTTAAAAGCGAGATCTCGAAAATAATTATTAATTCCAAGTTTCAGGTATATTAATGAATCAATGTAAACATGTGTTCGTAATTTCGAATAGCTCTTGGAAAATGAAGATTCATTAACTGAAGATCACTGCATTATGTTGAGATAGGTCTAAATTAATTGAATTATGTCAGCCATCTTACTGTCATTATCAATGATTTCAAATATCTAAAATTAAGATCACGCTTTGGATTCGTCTTAGTTAGGTAGGATCACTTAAATCAATAAACAGAATCCAATCCAGAATATCTTCATCCTTTCAGTATAACCTAGATATAAACAACCTTACCAGTAAACTTAATTCAAACCTCAAGGGCATACTTAAGTATGGGTAGCTTTAACCTAAAACAAAGTTACGGTCGTTACATGCATGATACAAATTTAAAAAAATTGATAATACAAACTGAACGGCGACGGATTGAAAACCTCAATGCAGAGATTCAGAAACTAGGTCGCCCAACAGGATTCCAAATCCGATTTTCCACCACAGATGCGACACGTATTCATCTGAACACATTAGCTAACTGCGGCACACACAATGACCTGCGACTCTCCGAAATAGCCCCACAACAAGAAGAACCTGTTAAGACCCTGAGTGAAGAGTGTTCCCACTGCTAACCGACGGGGCCATAGACCCATAAGGGTGCAATAAGTGTCCTCACAAAAGGTGTTCAACTAATTTTCCCCCGTTTTTCACACCCCTTAATGCGATTTTCCGAAAATAAAAAATACTCGTTTCTCTATTTTTAAAGGAGATTCAAAATACCATTTTTTACGTCTGTAAACTTTTAAGATTTTGAAATATAGCTATCGTCATTTTAAACCTTCACCCCCCTTTTCACCCTCTTAGCGGGGAAATATCCAAAAATCCTCCCTTAGCGAGCACCTACATGTTAATATGAATGTATCCTCAAAATTTCATTACTTTATGTCCAGTAGTTTTGGCTCGGCGATGATGAGTCAGTCAGTCAGTCAGTCAGTCAGGACAAGCTGTTTTATATATATAGATGATAATACAGATGCAGTTATTATTATTATTATTATTATTATTATTATTATTATTATTATATATAATTCGCTGGGGCCATCAAGGACCACGTTAAGTCTTGTTGCATTTGACACTGAACTTGGCCTTCTTTAGAGCCCAAATTTCCTTCATTCTTTGTGAGTGGGCCTGCTTACGCTCCTCTGTCCAAGGGGCACCGTGTCTTCTCTTCGGTTGCTCGTCTCGGTTTAGCCCGTTCGTCAATATTTTCTTGCGGAAGAGATCTCTGTTAAAGGCGTCTTCAGCTGAGATATGTAGCATTTGCAGGTCTTCTTTGGTATTTCTAAACCATGGAATTGTGATTTTGGGGTTTGAATCAAAAAAGTGAAAGATTTCTTTAGTTAACTTTCTTCTGTCCATTCTTTTCAGATGACCGTAAAATCGTGCCCGTCTTTTTCTGATTGTGTCGGCAATTTTCTCTATTTTGCTGTAGACTTCCTTGTTGGATCTCTTTTGATGGATTCCATTTCTGTACTTTGATCCCAAGATTCCTCTCACAATTTTGCGTTCTCTTTTCTCCAGTTCTTCAAGGATTCCTTTGTTGGCATTTAGAGACAGGGTTTCGGCTGCATATAGAACTACTGGCTTCAGAACTGTTTCATAGTGACGTATCTTGGTGTTTTGGGAAAGGCATTTTTTGTTGTAGATTGTGCGGGATGTTTGGTAGGCTATTTCCAGTTTGCGTACTCGCTCCTGAAGTGCTTCTTTGTCCAGTCCATTTTTCATGATGATCTCACCCAGGTATTTGAATTTGTCTACTCGGGCGATGTCCCCGTATTTTGTATGGAGTTTTGGTGGAGCCTCTTTGATGTTAGTCATTACTTCTGTTCTCTCAATCGATATCTGCAAACCAGTTTGTTCGGCAATTTCCTGTACAATTTCAACTTGAGCTCTAGCGGTTTCTATGTCTGTTGAGAGAACAGCAATATCATCGGCAAATGCTAAGCAGTCCGTTGCGATCCCCTTGGATTTGGTTCCTATTCTCAATGGACTGTAGTTGGTTTTCTGTAATCTCACCCGCCAGGTTCTGATGATCTTTTCAAGAACACAGTTGAAGAGTATCGGGGATAGCCCATCACCTTGTCGGACTCCTGTTTTGATGTCAAAGGAATGCGAGAGACATCCGTGGAACTTCACCTTGGATTTTGTATCGGTCAGGGTGGCTCTAATTAATGCCAGCAGTTTCAAATCAACTCCAAATTCATTTAAGATGTTTAGCAGGACTTCCCGGTCAATGGAGTAGTACGCTTTCTTAAAGTCCACAAAGACAGACACATACTGCTTGGACCTTAGTGTACAATATCTGATGATCGTTTTGAGATTTTTGATCTGTTCAGCTGTTGAGCGACCTTTTCTGAACCCTCCTTGTTCCAAATTTCTTCTATTTGCTTTTGCAAGATATCAAGTGATTCTTCTGGGGCAAATTTCCATAGTTCTGCTACTACTGAGTCTTCCCCCGGCGCTTTGTTATTTTTGAGACGGGCAATGTGGCGCTTGATTTCATCTCTGTCGGGTGGTCTGGAATCTGGGTACCTGAGTAAGGGTTCCTTGGTCTCAATGGCGCTTTGCGGTTTAGAGCAATTAAGTAAAGTCTTGAAGTAATCTGCCAGAATGCTGCAATTTTATTATTATTATTATTATTATTATTATTATTATTATTATTATTATTATTATTATTATTATTATTATTATTATTATTATTACGTATGACTATTGCTAGCCTGGAGCAGCCCGCGAAAGGCAGACCCTCCAATGAGGTACGATGTCGTCTGGGAAACTGCGCATTAATATGAAATATTATAGTGCTGTGTGTGGAGTATGAGTAGCAGCGATCGCATGGACAACACAAATTCACCAGTCCTTGATCAGATGGAATCGTCCTTTTTAGATTAAAATCCCTCAGTCTGGCGAGCAATCAAATCGAGGATCAAAGGCCAAGACACTAACCACTCAGTCATGGAGTGACATAAATGGGAGATCGAGAATAAATTGGTGATTTTTATAATAAATAACATAAGGATCATTCACCGGGAGGGACCCAGGCGATGATGGTGGTGATGGTGGTGATTATTGTTTTAAGAGGAAGTACAACTAGGCAACCATCCTCTATATAACACTAATCAGAGGGAAAAAATGGAAGGGATCCGACACTTCGAAAAATGAAGGTATCGGCCAAAGGAAAACAAGGGCCACGACGGGCGTGAAAATGAAAGACTCCCTAGCCCTCGCAAACCTAATAGCGTCGGGGTCGGAAAAGAACAAGAGTTGATCAAGGAGGATCTGATAGGATAGATGAAAGTGAGGAGCCTGGCACAAGGAAGTGGAAGCAACGCCAGGACTCAGCTAAGGGCTCCGTGGACGCCAACCCACGCTCCAAAGTTCGGAGCCCCTGGGGCCCCTTTTAGTCGCCTCTTACGACAGGCAGGGGTTACCGTGGGTGTTATTCTACCGCCCCCACCCACAGGGGGACCCAGGCGATGAGTTAAGTAAGAAATGTATATCGACGTTATTGCGTCCTCAGATATACTTACTGAAACGTAGACGAGATATTTTAATGAAGGAGGATGATACTAACTAAGCTCACTTGTTCTCCGGGTGTGAATACTCTTTTCCCCCAATCACGAATAAGCACTAAGTGGGGAAATAGCATTTCTTCATTGCTTTTCAATTTTTTTTCTTCGTCGCAGCAACACAGATAGGTCTTACTGGTGACGATCGGATAGGTAAGGTTTAGGAATAAGAAGGAAGCGGCCGTGGCCATAATTAAGGTACAGCCCCAGCAGTTAACTGGTGTGAAAATGGTAAAACACAGAAAAACATCTTCCGGGATGCCGACAGTGCCGACCATCCCCCGAATACAAGCTGATAGCTACCTGACCCTGACCGCGTAGCCGCCCTCTCGGTTTTATTTATTGTAATCATAACTCATGCATGCAGTTAGTTTTGGTTATAAAAACAAAGTAGGCCTACTAAATGTATTGCAACTATCAAATTGTTACTATATATAATTGTTAAATTATATAAATAATATAAATAAAATAATAATATAAATAATTGTCAAATAATAATAATAATAATAATAATAATAATAATAATAATAATAATAATAATAATAAATATAATAATAATAATATTTGAATATTCGACAGGCCATGAAGACGCGTGTAGTCTTGGAAAGCAAAGGTTTCCACTACTGCTAACTTGGGCATGTAGTAGGGTAGAACTGTTAGCTCTTCGCATGGTCACTTTTGCCCCCAGAAATTAACCTAATGCTCATTTTTGGCATAGGCTGAGTAAACTTGAGGGTTATACGTACCTCCGAAAGTGGAAATCTCGTTTTTTGAATTTTTCTACTTCCTGATGGGAAATTGAACCCACGTCGTTCCGGGTGAACTGAGATCGCCTTTACCGTCTCGGTCAGGCATCCCCATAATTTTAATATAATTTGCTAATTATATGTATGTTTGGACCTCAGCCCGAAGGCTGGTTCGATCCTTAACAAATCCACCACTAATTGTAGTAGGTGGCCTAGACGTCAATGAAGAAGCAGAGTAGTGAAATGTGAAGTGAGTTTCCTATTGCTTTAGTTATTGAGCATACTTATTATGAATTTATTAATTGCGATTAATTTTGATTGTATTAAATCTTTATTATTATTATTATTATTATTATTATTATTATTATTATTATTATTATTATTATTATTATTATTATTATTATTATTATTATTATTATAATATTAAGTCTCCTAGGCTCTCTACGGACATGGTATAAAGCTCTCATTGTGACTTGGAAAATGTGAGTGCGAACGAGTCTGTACCCTCGTTTCCCTTATTCACTTTGCTTTCTGGTGGCTAAGTTTTATCCGAAAATGAAAAAAATCATGATTTCCGGAAATTGATACCTCATGAATTAAGACACTTCGAAAATACGCTCTTCAGTAGGAACCTTGCGTCTGTGGTGTAATGGTTAGTATGAATAGCTGTCACCCCCCGGAGACCCGGATTCAATTCCCGGCATTGCAACGAAATTTCAAAAGTGGTACGAGGGCTGAGACGCAGTTCACCCAACTTCTGGATATCAATTGAGTATAGGGGGCTTCGACTCCCACCTCGTCCATCCTGGAGAAGGTTGCCGGTTGTCTCCCACTTCTCCAGGCAAATGCCAGGGTGGTACCTAACTTAAGGCCACGGCCGCTTCCTTCCCTCTTCCTTTTCTATCTTTTCCAATCTTCCCATTCCCTCACAAGGCCTCTGTTCAGCACAGCAGGTGAGGCCACCTGGGCGAGGTACTGGTCCTCCTACCCTGTTGTATCCCCGACTCAATGTCTCACGCTTCAGGACGATTTTGAGGCGGTAGAGGTGGGATCCTTTGCTGAATCTGAGGAATACACCAAAAGTGAGGGAAACGGATTAAGAAGGAAAGAAAGTAGGAGCCTTTTAAAACAGAAGTAATATAATCAGTCCGCCTCAGTGGTGTAGTGGTTAACGTGATTAGCTGCCACCCCCGGAGGTCCGGGTTCGATTCCCGGCTCTGCCACGAAATTTGAAAAGTGGTACGAGGGCTGGAACGGGGTCCACTCAGCCTCGGGAGGTCAACTAGTAGAGGTGGGTTCGATTCCCACCTCAGCCATCCTAGAAGTGGTTTTCCGTGGTTTCCCACTTCTCCTCCAGGCAAATGCCGGGATGGTACCTAACTGAAGGCCACGGCCGCTTCCTTCCCTCTTCCTTGCCTGTCCCATCCAATCTTCCCATCCCACCGCAAGGCCCCTGTTCAGCATAGCAGGTGAGGCCACCTGGGCGAGGTACTGGTCATTATCCCCAGTTGTATCCCCCGACCCAATGTCTGAAGCTCCAGGACACTGCCCTTGAGACGGTAGAGGTGGGATCCCACGCTTAGTCCGTGGGAAAAACCGACCCTGGAGGATAAACAGATTAAGAAGAAGAAATAATATAATCATATTAATAATGAATGAAATAATACTAAATAATTACACAATATATCCAGAAACTTAGAGTATTACACAACAAATTATAATTGCAGTTTTTAACGTATATAAAAACAGTACATTTTACAATATACAAACAATTTATAATTATTCCGTTTTGTAATGTGAACATAATACAACACATTATTTTGGGTGATTGTAATCCCTAAAACAATTAAAATGCAATTCAAATGTATATTAGCCCAGAGTGATATATTCACCGTTAAATCAAACATTTGGTGGATTATGTTACTGCTTGTACTACACACTGAAGTCTTTCTCCAGTGGAGTTTGGAATGAATCCATGCGTTTTCACATTTCATGTTACGTCTTCCTTGAGAAATGTTATTATAAAGGCATCATTCAAGTTTCCCTTCTGTTTTATATCCCTCTCTACTGAAGAATCCCATCAACACTGCTGTCCAATAATAATTCCTTCTTTCAACAGATGGTTGCTCCCCAGATGCCACCATATCCCCCTTCCGTTCGCCTTGTCTGGAAATCCTCAGAATGAAACCAATACTATTGATAATCGTAAAAGATAACTTAGAGCTCTCTAAGTTCTTTTTAAAAGTGTGCGCGCCAGTCAGATCACAGTGGTGAAGGAAACAGCCTTTCTTCACCGGAGAAAACATCTGAGATGAAACACATTTCACTGGAAGTAAAAAGGGGGATTTAATGGCAGTGCTGGCTTTCTTTACACTGATTTATTTCGAAGTGGTGGCATGAATAATAATAATAATAATAATAATAATAATAATAATAATAATAATAATAATAATAATAATGATAATAATAATGCCGCCTATGTGGTGTAGTGGTTAGCGTTATTAGCTGCCACCCCCGGAGGTCCGGGTTCGATTCCCGGCTCTGCCACGAAATTTGAAAAGTGGTACGAGGGCTGGAACGGGGTCCACTCAGCCTCGGGAGGTCAACTGAGTAGAGGTGGGTTCGATTTCCACCTCAGCCATCCTCGAAGTGGTTTTCCGTGGTTTCCCACTTCACCTCCAGGCGAATGCCGGGATGGTACCTAACTTAAGGCCACGGCCGCTTCCTTCCCTCATCCTTGCCAATCCCTACCAATCTTCCCATCCCCCTACAAGGCCCCTGTTCACCATAGCAGGTGAGGCCGCCTGGGCGAGGTACTGGTCATACTCCCCAGTTGTATCCCCCGACCGAGAGTCTGAAGCTCCAGGACACTGCCCTTGAGGCGGTAGAGGTGGGATCCCTCGCTGAGTCCGAGGAAAAAACCGAACCTGGAGGGTAAACAGATGATGATGATGATGATAATAATAATAATAATAATAATAATAATAATAATAATAATAATAATAATAAAATAATACAATAAAACCAAACCAAACCAAACCCAGTGACACTACAGCCCTTGAAGAGTACTTGGCCTACCAAGCGACCGCTTACGGGGTGTCGTGTGGTCAGCACGGCGAATCCTCTCGGCCATTATTCTTGGCTTTCTAGACCGGGGCCGCCATCTCACCGTCAGATAGCTCCTCAATTCTAATCACGTAGGCTGAGTGGACCTCGAACCAGCCCTCAGGTTCAGGTAAAAATCCCTGACCTGGCCGGGAATCGAACCCGGGGCCGCCGGGTAAGTGTCAGGCACGCTACCCCTACACCACGGGGCCGGCTATTAATAAAACAATGCATGCATAAATTCATCTTACTTATAGACTGTTATGTCTTTCGGTGTTAAGTCTGCAAGCCTCTGAATTTACGGAAATCCGCCACAAACCTAGTTCTAGTTCAATCATCTAGTTCTATATCTCTTATATTTCAGTCATTGGAAGTTGTGCCTCAAAGTCGACGTCTTGATCTCCATCTACTCTACGAGTCCATTTTTAACTAAGGTAAACTATTCTCCTAAATTCGCCTCACATGATATTACCAGCAAAGCCGATTTATGCTTACAGCTTCATTAATCGTACAAACTGATCATTTCTCAAGAGAGAACCGGAAATGTATGGTTTGGGCGCTGTGGAGCGTCAAAGTTTGGCAACGCCTCGGATAAGCGTTCCACATTTTGTCAATAAACGTCCATCAAGTATCAACCCAACAGGAGCATAATATCATGCATTACATTACAGAAAGTGTTCGAAGACTGATTATTATTCTGTATCAGAATGAAAGCACAAAACATAAAGTTCAATGAGTTACGAATAAAAAGGCAAGAATCAGAAAAGGAGTTAGATAAGGATGCTCCCTCTCTCCGGATTTATTGAACGTGTTCATTGAGGAAGCTATTCAAATCATGAAGGAGAAAACAAAGGGGATAAAAGTCAATGGTGAAAGAGTTCGTTGCTAACTTATACATTATCTCCACATCCCGAGTACCCTAATACCATTGTTCTCATCTGTTTATACCAGCGATAATTCTCACTACTTTCACGTCTGTTACTTCTAACTTATGAGTAAGATATCCTAAGTCCACCCAGCGTTCACTCCCGTAAATCAAAGTTCGTCTGGAACCAGACCGGTTTAAGGATAGCTTCGTCCTAGAGCTGACTTCCTTCTTAGAGAATAGTGTTGTTCATAACTGCGAGCTTACTGCATTACTTTGGCTGCACTTTGATTCAATACTGAGAAAACACACATCCTAAATACTCGAATATCTACCTGTCTTAGTTTTGCATTCCCATCCTCACATTAAATTCTCTCACGTTTCTTACCTACTGACGTCAATTTAGCTTCGGAAAAGCTCGTGTTCATAATTTACTCATTGTAACTATTTTCGTATTCTAAGATATCAGACTGCAGGCTTTCAGCACAATCTGCTATTTAGACCAAGTGGTCGGCATGGGCCAAACTGCTTACTAAATGAACATATAACTGAACTGCTCCCCGCCAATTTATGTATTTCAGTAGATGATCCATGTAAACTATGAACAACAAGGGTGAAAAATATTACGGCCTTCTCTATCACCTGTAAGTACATTGATCCGAGAACTCATTTTACCATCAATTCTCACGTTACCAACTGGAGCCATTTAGAGGAAACGCTGGCAGAATGTCCAAAAATCAAATCCCGAATTTTTTTGTAAAACTTGCTTTTTCAATAATTTAAAGTCCACATGTAACATTTCCCGATAAGGAAGTGATGCAACAATTACTGTACTCCTAATTATGCTGGTCTCAAATAGCACGTCACACTCACATGACTCATTGAGTAGTTTATAAGCGAGAGTGTGCTGTGTTTTCAAGTTGTTAACATCCGTTATGTGTTCACCTAAGAAATAGAATTCACAATGGACTCGTCATCTGAAGTACGCAGTTTAATATTAAACTAAATACAAGATTTTTATTTAAGGGAAGGACGTCAAAATTATTAATAATATATAATGTGTACTTCGTTAGGATTAAAATAGTTTTTTAATTACATTCCTTTGAATTTAGTTAGCTTCCGGCCAGTTTCGGGATAGAATGTTAACATTTTATGCTACTCAAGTTATTCATGTAGTGGGATGAATAAAGACTAGCTAATATTTGCGTAATTCTGCTTTTTAATACTTTCTTTAAGGCCTGTTGCAGCCACTTACTTTTGAATATTTTGGTAACTATTATGTTCTTTATTTATTCTTCAGCATCTGGCTGTTCTGATATTTTCTTAACAAGGCGGACCCTGTACAATGTAATAAAACATTGAGGGAAGAAAAAAGTAGAACACAAATTGTGCTTTTCGAAGGAATTTGTTAAAAACGTATTAAATGCAAGCAAAATATAACTTCTAATTTAAATAAGAGATATAAAGTTTTATAGAAAACGATATCCAGTGGACACATCATATCAACTGGCTGATTTAGGTCATTTGTTTTGGATACGGCTACATTATTTATCGAGGAGTACCCTTGGTACCCAATGCCATCAACCGTTCACAAAACCTTGATTCACAGTCCTGAGGTAATTTTCAGTGCTTTGCTTCCTATTCAACAATTAAGTGAAGAAACACGCAAGAAAAATGTGCCGAGAGCAGACTAATCACGATGTGATTAATAGTCTCTTGAATGGATCTGACGCACAAATTTCAAGCATGGAAGATTATTTTATTTTTTTGCTAGTTGTTTTACGTCGCACCGACACAGATAGGTCTTACTGCGACGATGGGACAGGAAAGGGCTAAGAGTGGGAAGGAAGCGGCCGTGGCCTTAATTAAGGTACAGCCCCAGTATTTGCCTGGTGTGAAAATGGGAAAACACGGAAAAGCATTTTCAGGGCTGCCAACAGTGGGGCTCGAACCTACTATCTCCCGAATACTGGATACTGGCCGCACTTAAGCGACTGCAGCTATCGAGCTCGGTAAGCACGGAAGAGTTATACACTACAAAGAATTACCCTGGTTGTGAAAATAAGTCAAGTTGTAATAGTTCATATTCTGACTAAAAACATCTAATTAGGTATTTACAATAAAATAAGCTATTATATCGTTATAAACGTGTACTTCTGTAAATTAAGTTAGCACAGTACCATCCACGTACTTTTTATTAACTTTTCCCGCTTCCGGCCCCACTGTGCATCAGCCCAATTTGACAACATAAATGCCTTTGGTTGCTTTTAATAACCTATCCCTAACCCTATAGTCTCTCAGTACCGCGAACTTCTTTTCCCTCGGTACTCTGTCTTATTCCTTCTCTAGATCTACGAGACATAAACAAAACTATCTAATCTTCTTGTAGAATTTTTCAATTACCTGCCGCATACTGAAAATCTGATCTTCACAGCCCCTCTGGGGTCTGAAACCACACTGGTTTTCATCCTACTTACTCTCAACCCCTGACCGCACCTTCCCTTCCAAAATCCCAGTCGACTCTTTGCCTGGTGTACTGATGAATGAAATACCTCGACAGTTGTCAAAAATCTTCCTGTTCCCTTGCTTGTAGATGGATACAATTACTGCTTTCCTCCAATCAGAGGAACATTGCTAATATTCCATACTTAATCTTATTACTCTCTGAAGCCATTTCATCCCTGCCTTCCCACTAAATTTCACCTCATCAGGTCTTTTTTAACAATTTACTTTCCGTCGCACCGTCGCGACGATAGGATAGGAAAGGCCTAGGGGTGTGAAGAATTCGGCCGTGGCCTTAATTAAGGTACAGCAACAGACATTTCCTGGTGTGAAAATGGGAAACCACAGAAAACCATCTTCAAGGCTGTCGACAGTGGGGTTCGAACCCACTACCTTCCGGATGCCAGCTCAGAGCTGGGCGCCCCTAACCGCACGGCCAACTTGCCCAGTGGGATCTAATTTCATCTATTTGCCAGCTTTATGACAATGCAATTTATTTACTACCATTTCCAATTCCTCAAGCGTAATTTCACCAACATCAATGTCGTTCTTCCCATGAGCTTGGTTGTTCGTGACCTAAACAGGAAAAGTTCCTTTTACGTTGAGAAAATTTTCAAAATATTCCTTCCTCCTGTCCACTCATTCCCTGTGATCTGCTACGAGTTCACCTGATTTACCAAACACGCTATTCCTTCCCCTTCTCTCTCCATTTCCAACATTCTTTATTACCGTACAGAAAGGTTTCTCTGCCAAACGACCTAGCCTTTCTAGGTTATTACCGAAATTTTTCCACGATTTCTTCTTGGATTTAGCTTTAATGTGTTTCACTCTGTTTCTTTCTCCTGCGTACAATTCGCTATCTGCATCAATAGTTGTTTGGAGCAATTTCTGATACCACCTCCTTAACAAAAATTTACTAGACATTCCCTTGCAGTTTCTACGTCATGATCCCTGTATGCCACCGGTTCTCTTTCTATATCCTGAACCTGAAAATTCGGAAGTTTTCATTAATCAGATCCATCTAATTCAGTCTAATTTCCTGTCCTGGAGATTTCCTACCCTTTATTGTCTGCAAACATATTTCGATTTATCTATCCTAGGGTTAGAGGTACTTACTTCACTATTGGTAGGATAGTGGTCTGTATCATCAAAAAGTCCCCAGATTATCCGCAAATTCCTAACAGATTTTCTGAATTACAGCTTATAAAAACTCACTTTGGATTCCATATTGACGTTGATGTGACTCAATTATTTAAAATAATTTTACAGTTCCCTCTATTCAATACTTCATCATTATAGCCTATGGAATGTTCATTCTAAACTTGTGGGACATGTTTCGGACATTTGTTAGCCATTTTCAGCTAAAACTGGAAATGTATGGTCGCTTAGAAAATAGATACGTTATAAAAAATTCACATTAAAAAACGCCTGTTAAAAATGAACAGAATTACAAATTAAAATAAAGCGTCACTTTTAAGACGTTTCATGATATTTGTTAAATTAGAATGTTCATAAAATTTGATATGAAGACGCCACTGTTTATTTACGACTTTTGTTGTGGTGAATGTTGGTCAAGTGTTGCTGTAGGATGTGCACGTTTTTGGAAATGCTATCACTCTTTTGTATGACATTGTGTGTTATGTTGGTTGTCAATATTCAACCTGTGGACCACTTCATCTGACAATATCCACAACACGGGCTGGAAGACAGCACATCTTGACAACTTCCTTACGAAGGTTTTTTATGAGATAAAATATCATGACTTAAAGTTCACAGTGAAAAAGTGTTTCTCCTGATATACAACAATCCAGGTTGTTATTTTTCCTAGTGCAGATTTTATTTTAATTTGCTCTACGCCACACCGATACAGATAGGTGTAATGGCGGTGATAGGGTAGGAATTGGACAGAAGGGTAAAAGAAGCGACCGCGGCCTTAATTAATTTACATCCCCAGGATTTATAAGGTATGAAATTGGGAAACTTGGGAAAAACATCTTCAGAGTTGCCGACAGTGACTCTAACCGCGCAGCCACCAGACGGTGCAGATATTGTTCTCCAAACACCTTTAAAGATAAATCATCCTACAGCCCAGAAGTGTGACTGGGACGATGTAGAAATATCCTACCAAGCCCTACGTCACTTAGCAGTCTATTGTGTTTATAGTTGTTTTTTTTTTTGCTAGGGCCTTTACGTCGCACCGACACAGATAGGTCTTATGGCGACGATGGGATAGGAAAGTCCTAGGAGTTGGAAGGAAGCGGCCGTGGCCTTAATTAAGGTACAGCCCCAGCATTTGCCTGGTGTGAACATGGGAAACCACGGAAAACCATTTTCAGAGCTGCCGATAGTGGGATTCGAACCTACTATCTCCCGGATGCAAGCTCACAGCCGCGCGCCTCTACACGCACGGCCAACTCGCCCGGTGTGTTTATAGTTGGGCATCTACGCATTCATGTTGATTCTCAGTTTAGTATGTTTAGTTTTTACCATTTTACTTTACGCCACACAGACGCAGGTAGGTGTTATGGCGACGATGAACTAGGACAGGACTTGGAGAGGGAAGGAAGCGACCGTGGCATTGATTAATGTGTGAAAATGGGAAACCACGGAAAACCATCTTCAGGGCTGCTGACTGTGAGGTTCGAACCCACTATCTTCCGAATCCGAGCTGACAGGTACGTGAGCCACGCAGATACTTACTCCGTGTTTAGTTTATTATTATTATTATTATTATTATTATTATTATTATTATTATTATTATTATTATTATTCCTTGATTTCAGTGTGTGAGTTATGACCGTTATTCCAGATGCAATCTACACAGTAATAATAACGATAAAAAACTCTGGCAGTGATGTTGTGTTTCCTCATATAGACCTTTAAAGTACTTTCTCCCCGTATACAAACGTTATACCGGCCCCGTAGTGAAGGAATAGCGTGCTTGCCTCTCGCCTGGAGGCCCCGGGTTCGATATCCGGCCAGCCCAGGAATTTTTCTCTCGACCTGAGGGCTGGTGCGAGGTCCACTCAGTCTACGTGATTAGAACTGCGGATCTATCTGAAGGTGAGATGGCGGCCCCGGTCTCGAAAGCCCAGAATAACGACCGAGATGATGCATCATGCTGACCACACGCCCGTCGTAATCTGCAGGCCTTCGGACTGAGCAGCGGTCGCTGGGCAGGCCAAAGCCCTTACAAGGGCGTTAAGTGCAGTGGGGTTTGGTTTTGATTTTTTATAGTCGTTATGATACATAATTTAGTCACATGAAGACAAATATGCAAAAAATTAATGCAAAATGTAATTGTCAGAAGCATCATTCCTGGGATAGGTACAGAGATACTGAGCAGGATATGAAGAAAGTTTATCGGTTAATCCAATAGGAAACTGAACTAATTCACTATTTTTCCTGAGCAAGTAGCTTAAAGAACACCCAAGTGAGTGTACTCAATAACTGTTACTGGAAGTTTTTTTCACACACAACACTATCGCCACTACAAAAAGCACGCAGATCCATACACCACAGATGCCACCACCCTCGCTGGAGGGTCTGCCTTACAAGGGCTGCACCATGCAAGCCGACATGTCCTCGGACAATCCCGGCACTAAAAGACACACGATAAATAAGTCAATAATAAGTGGAAGTTTTAATAATATATTTCACGAACTACCTTGTAAATCCCTTTCGGGATTGTTAAATTTCTTGGAATTTGCCTTAAGCGCTTCAAACAAATGGCTGTCTGAAAGTTATGAGAGAACCACTTGACTGCCATGAAGTAGAAAAGAAAGGTACTGAAATTAAGAGGTACTATTATATGATTAATAACATATTTCTAAACAGTGACGATCTTAACGGCCGCCGCCATTTCTCCCAAAGGTCAGATCGTAGCGATAAAATGTAAGGGAAGAACGTTAGTAAAGAGGAACGAGGTATCAGGTAAAGAAGCAGATGTGTACTAAAATAAGATGAACGGAACTGTGTCAGGATCACGGCCGCAAATTTTTAAGTAAGGTACGTATCACGTTATAGGTTTCTTTGTAATAAAGTGTCTAAGTAAGTGTAGGTCTGGAATTTTATTGTTGACAGTTGTTAATTCTTAATTCTAAACAAATTAAAAGATCTTCAAAACCATGAGTTCGAAATCACTTACCACCAGAGGCGTAACCAAGTTGGGGGTTACAACACCACCATGGAAAAGAAAGAAAATATACAGAAACTGACAATAAACAATAAACTAAATAAACATTCAGAGATATAATTGTAGAACCAACAGATCTGTTATTCACATTTCAGCGCCCTCGTAATTACAAGTCATGCATGCACCTTCATTGTGTTCTACCATCATTTTGTTACTATAACCCCAACTCCCACCCTGCACCCGGGAGGTAGCGGGTTCGAACCCCACAGTCGGCAGCCCTGAAGATGGTTTCCTTAGTTTTCTCATTTTCATAGCAGGAAAATGCTGGGGCTATACCTTAATTAAGGCCACGGCCACTTCCTCCCAACTCCTAGGCCTATCCCATCGTCGCCATAAGACCTATCTGTGTCGGTGCGACGTAAAGCTTGTAGCAACTCCCACCCTCCGGCCACATCGGCTGATCGTGGCTACGCTGCTGATTTCTACCACTGAGACAGTAGACGTGTTTGGGTGGGGTTCCAGTAGCGTGAAAACATTATTTAATTTCTATATATTGTGAAAGTTTACAAAAGAAGATCGCATTTATTCGCAGCTTTTCCTTAACTATTCAATACTAGCAAATGTACCCGTGCTTCGCTACGGTATTCTGCATTGTATACGAATATTGAAGTAAATACTGTACATGCAGTAAATAAGATTGTTTTAAAATAGCATGTCTCTTAGCGTTATCCGAGAAACAATATGCAGAGGTCCCCATACGTTGTTTCCAGTGTAAAGTGCTTGTTACGGATTTGTGATGATAACGACAGGCTCACTTCCCTACTGCGATTCACAATCGAGTTGGGAAGTTTACATTATAATTGCAGGCCCCATTGCCTACTGCGCGGTCACAATCTATTTGGGGAGTTTCCGTTACAATTGCAGGCCCCCTTTCCTACCTCCAGACATATTACAAATTGAAGAGTTTTTATTATAATGGCAGGAAACTTCCCTACAACCAGTCAAAATTGAGTTGTGCAGTTATCATTATAATGATAGGCCCCTTTTCCAACTGCCAGCCAGCTTCCTGCCAGTCACACCAAGTTGATGAGTTTCCATCAAAATAGCAGGCCAGTATGCCTAATGCCAGTCACATTTTAGATGGGTACATCTGTTTATAACTGCGGGAACGCTTGCCTACAGCCAAAGACTGTATGCTGCATGCTCCCTTGCCTTCTGAAAGTCAAATCGAGAAGTGAATTATTCATTACAATGGTAGGCCTGCCTCATTAATGCCAGTTACACAGGAATTGGAGAAGGACTCCATTCCTACTGCCAGTCATAGTCGGTGTGCGGAGTACTGATTAGAATAGCAGACACACCCTTTCTCGATCGCTACAAAATCGACATCAGTGAATATATATAGTTCGACATACGAAAGTATGTGCTTGTTTACAATATTGCAGACCTTCATTTACAGATTAACTGCTTCTAAACGGTACATCATATCGAGAAAAGATTGTACCATAAGACGCCGGATTTAGCGGCCTAAATTGCTCGTCATATGATATCTCATCTATTCATGGGTCAGATTGAGTTAGAAACTTGGGTAAAATTTGTGTAAGATTATCTCACATTGCATTGCTTTTCGGATAATTAAGTGACAGCTACATACATAGCATTTGGCTCACATATGGCTACTGGGTGGACCAATTTTCGTGTAGAGTATGATGATTCTATCTTTCCTCTAAGTGATGGAAGGTATGAATTATGTATGTGAAAAGTACTACTTTACTTAAGATCGAGAAATAGAGAAAAGTCAAACGTAAAATGGATATAAATACGACAAAAAGTCGTACGACCAAGGTTGTAGATCACTCCAAATTGAACGGGGATTGTGCCATCCGTTATGTGATGATACTTCCCGAAGGTCTGCACCATCATGAAAATTGCCTCCATATTTCGATATTCTTCGGGATAGAAAGGGAAAAATTTAAAGCTCTTGGAAGTTTTCCGCCCGTTACAGGCTAAGTCGTAAAATTTTGCCAAATTTCAGTTTTCTTTCTCGACTGGCAGATTATGCCGCAATCTGGGTTTTCAGTGAGAAGTGTAAAAAGTAGAACTTTCAAGATACTAAACCAAAAAATATGCAGATGATCATTATTACCCCTTAAGCGTGTAGCTGTACGAAAATTTCGACAAAATAGTCTATGTACAGGCACACAGTAGTTACGATTTTATTTACATAGATAAATAAGGAACCTGCTCCACGTACAACACCTTTTGGGCTATATCCGCTGGACTTAACCGGAAAAACGGACCGTTTATGATATCTCCCTTATTAATCCTCCTGTCGAAAAAATGCACATGAAAAAAAGTTCTAGAGATGGAATTCCATCATGTTTGGTCGATTTCCAGTCAGGTTGGTCTTGTACTGTATATATTCTGGAAGAGTAAAATCACCATTTCGGTTCCCTATAAACCGCCAGTCCATTCCGGGAACATGAAATGTTATTGACGATTAACACCTACCGTTGGACAGGTGGATGTTAATATAAAGTTTGACTCAAATATCTTCAGTAGTTTTCAAGTTGTAAAACATACGCTTTACACGCACCCGCTCTTGAGTTAAGTCCGGTGGGACTTGTACCGGAAAACGGTCCGTTAATGATATCTCCCTTATTAATCCTCGTATTGAAATGATGCACATGAGGAAAAAGGCCTAGAAATGAATTTCCATTACGGCAGCTAAATTTACATTTTGGTTGCAAAATGACGGTTTCGGTTTCGTATAATCCCCCAGTCAATTCAGGGATTCAGAAACAATACTTGCCCTAAAACCTACCAAAGGACAGATGGATTCTAAATATCAAGTTTGGTGGAAATATATCCAGTAGTTTCCAAGTTTTAGACAAACAGACAAACAAACAAACAGACAGACACCAAAACAGAATATATGCAGATGGTCATTATTACACCTGAAACGGATAACTGTACGGAAATTTCGCCAAAATTGTCAATGTACAGACATACTCTAGAAGTGTAGACCTTTATTTCGATAGTTACTGCTTTGCAACTGTACGACGTATCTATAAACGGACTTCACCATCAGACGCCCCTTTCAGTGCTCTACATGGTTGGTCCTATGACATCTTCTCGTATCTCCTTTATTTATGGGTTAGATTGAGTTAGAGTCATTGAATGGGGTGAAATCTTGTACAGTTTTTGAATGCTACTTTATATTTTTGATTCTCATGTGACAGCTAGAATCATAAAATTTGGCTATAACATTGCCAATGGTCATGTCAATGTGCGTGCCGAATGTCATGATTCTACCTTTCCTATAAGTGTGCCAAATGATAACATATACGTGTAAAAGTACAAAATCAACTTGTGTTTAATGCATTAGGGATTGAAATACGACGAAAAGTCACAGGACAAAAGTTGTAGATCTCTCCAAAATGAAACGCAATTTGCTTTGTGACTTTTGATACGACTTACTGATTAGCCACCAATTACCCCGAAACGAAGGTCTGCACCGCCGTTAAAATTGCATCCATATTTCGGAATTTTCCTGGGCCAGAAGTTATACATTTGCATAGCTTAGAATATTTCCTCAAAGGAAAGAGTGTACAGCATTCGGGATTAGCATTCGCATACATACGTGGTAATTAAGGAAGAAAGTAATACAGTTTAGTAAGTTGAAATTAATCGAAAATAGATTATAACAGAGGACATCCGGATGACGACAAATATATAAATACCAAGTGAATGTATTGGAAAATCAAATGCTCCTCAATAAATTATGCCGGAGTGAGTTATGGATATAAGAAAGCGGTAATCGGAGAGAAATTTAGGCGCAGGGATTCTTAGGTAATCAGATAAGAAGATGAATATTTGTGTTATTACTTATGCTATTCGAGGACGGTTATAACCTCCAATGATATTCCGCCAATATCCCGCAGAATGGCCGATTGACGACTCTCTTGCTTTCTACCCAAGGAACAACCACGAATTTAAAGGAATGGTGAGGAAAATGACAATACGTTACTTCCCTGCTGGCAAGCAGTCAGAGACGTTGCCATGGTAACCCATATATTCGTTATCGCTCTGTCGGTCCCTCAATGCCGAGCATGGTATCGGCAGAAAATAGTAAATTTCTCCGTCATTTGAAGAGTAAGGTAAATTATGAACACAACGAAAGTTGTTTGTGATGAAGAGACCTTTCACATACGGTCCACAGAGTTTGCAGAAAATCAATAGTATAAGAGAAAATGGAGGAAGACCGTTGTGGTTTTCCTATAGACCCCCGTCTTTTCAAAGATTTTAAAATGATATGCATATCGAAACCTTCCCCGGGGTGAGTATACTCTAAATATGAAGTTTGGTTGAGATCTATCCAGCCCTTTCGACGTGATGGTGGAACAAACAAACATTTTTATTCTTTTTATTTTGCTAGTTGCTTTACGTCGCACCGACACAGATAGGTCTTATGGCGACGATGGGACAGGGAAGGGATAGGAGTTGGAAGGAATCGTCCGTGGCCTTAATTAAGGTACAGCCCCAGCATTTGCCTGGTGTGAAAATGGGAAACCACGGAAAACCATTTTCAGAGCTGCCGACAGTGGGGTTCGAACCTACTATCTCCCGAATACTGGATATTGGCCGCACTTAAGCCAAACAAACAAACAAACAAACAAACAAACAAACAAACAAACAAACAAACAAACAAACAAACAAACAAACAAACAAACAAACAAACAAACAAACAAACAGAAACGAACAACTTTATTTATAAGATTATTTTTATACCACTCCCCTCGCCCCCTGCCAAAAGGGTCCTAGGGGTGTCTTACCCTCACGCGGTTTGTCTCCTGATACTAATTGATAAGTGTACCACGTTTGGTGAAATTGCTCCAGTGGTTTAGGAGGAGATGTGTCATATACACACCCACACCCACACACCCACGCACACACATACATCAATTTTTATATATAGTAAGAAGAAGAAGATAATATTTTTATATGTAGTTTTTCGATTAATTTTATATCTCACCCCCTTCGCTCCCCACTTGGATTTGCAAAAAATCCGGAGTAATACTATTCATCTCAGAGACCCTGAAATCTATGGATTCGAAACTGTTTTTAATTATTTCTATATCTCACCCCACCCCCCCACCCTTTGCTCCCAACCTAAAAGGGGGCTGGATTTTAAAAAAATTCTAGAGTATCACTTTTCAACTCAGCGACCCCGAAAACTATGAATTCGACACTATTCTCGATTATTATTGTAACTACCACCCCCCTCACCCTCTCCCTTAAGGGCGCTAGGGATGGCTTACCCCCCACAGTGATCGTCTCCCGATAGTAAGTGATTCGTGTACCAAGTTTGGTTGAAATTGCTCCAGTGGTTTAGTTGGAGATGTGTCATTTACACACACACTTCCATTTCTATATATAGTAAGATTTTTACACTCGTTCTTCACCCCCTTTCCATCCCCGCCCAAAGGAGTCCTATGAGTGCCTTACACAACAGTATATTTTTTTCCCAGATATTAAGTCTTATTTGTACCTATTTTGGTTGACAGCTATGCCCAAACGTACATGCATAATCTCACTGCTCTAGAATCCTGGAGCTGACGTTGCCATGGTTACGGCAGTTCATTTCTTTATCCGATTCCTAGAGCAGGGGTAGTGTGGTGCCAATATCTCCGTAACGGTTGGTTTTAGGGCCTTAAAACATGGTTTTCGGGCCCGTAGGGCTTACCGAGTTTTGTTCTTTGCGTCAAGAGGATTAAATTGAGCTTTGTCTCGTCCTTATACGACAAATTCGATATTTTGCCTATAATAGTATAAGAGAAAATGGAGGAAAACCGTTTTTCCTATAAAACCCCCGTCTTTTCAAAGATTTTAAAATGATATGCATATCGAAACCTTCCCCGGGGTCAGTATACTCTAAATATGAAGTTTGGTTGAGATCCATCCAGCCGTTTCGACGTGATGGTGGAACAGACAAACAGACAGACAAACAGACAAACAGAAACAATTTTATTTATATAGATATGTTCTTGTTTTTGCCGTCTAAGTGTAGAACCTACTCAGATAAATCATCATGTGACACCCCGCACTATGTGCTATTATGCTGCAGTCCACAGCTGCACTAATCTTTAGCCATGCTGTACGATGATTTCGGTACTTCAAGATGGCAGCAATATTGCATCAACCAATTACGTCATACTGAGGTCGGATTCTTGTCGTTGGATACAATGACCCTTATTCTTTAGGAAGAAATACTAAACACTGTCGTCGCAATTGTTAGAGCAAACGCCTGAAGAGCCTTACATGTTTTTGACATGCCCTATTGGTGAAAAATATCTAATTTTCTCCATGGGAATTTAGAATTTTCCATTCGGAATTGCTAGGCGGGCAATAATTTCATTGTTGAGATTTATCTCCCGTACGTAGTTATCAGACTGTGCCTCTTATATAGGCTTCTGATAAGCTCACCAGCATACACCCAGCGTCAGTGGGTATGGTCTGACACATCCCACTCTGACGAGTCTAGTGTCAGACCTAACGCTGGTTAATAGAGCAAACGCCTGAAAAGCCTTACATCTGATAAAATTCTAATCATCATATTTTAGTAACCATTATATTATTTTAATTGATATATATCGATATATCGGGAGAAGTGCGAACTACCTGACGAAAGCTCTGGAGCACATGAGCAAGGGATCACAACATCTGTGCTTACAGATCAACAAGGACAAAACCAAGTACATGGTGAACACCCGAAACAAAACAAGATTTAACTGCGTGAGAGTACTGGAATTTGCAGGAAACACCTACGAGAGAGTAACGCAGTTTAAGTACCTGGGAGCTCTCATGACTGAGGACAATAAGGTCAGTGAGGAGATAAAGGCTAGGGTGGCAGCTGGGAACAGGTGTTACTTCGCCTTCTAGAAGTTACTGAAGACTGCAACGCAGTCCAGAAGATTAAAACTCACCGTGTACCGGGTCATAATCCGTCCAGTTGTACTGCATGCGTGCGAGACGTGGACACTAAATGAGTATGACAAGAACTTTCTACGAGTGTGGGAGGGAAAGGTCTTGAGGAAGATTTTCGGCGCGGTTCACGATCAAGGAGAGTGGCGGATCAGGACCATTGAAGAAGTCTATGCCCTGTATGGTGACCTCGAGATAGTCGGACACATCGTAAGGATGGACCAAGATGATCCTTGACCAACATCCTGGCGGCCAACGAAGACGGGAGAGACCAAGGACAAGATGGCCGGACAACGTCTCGAGAGATTTGGAGTTGATAGGGATCCAGGCCTGGAGAAGGAGAGCTCTGAACCGAAAGGAGTGGGCGAAAGCTATTGAAGAGGCCAGGGTCCTTCATAAGCTGTAGCGCCAGGAGAGTGAGAATGAGTGAGTGATATCGATATATGAACCTTACCGTATCACACTCTAGGAATGTGTTTGTATGACTAATTTACGCACTCCTACAGTACAATGTACTTAGCGTTCATTTTCCTAAAACACGTTAGCATGTGAAAATGAACACAACGAAAATTGTTCTGATGGACTGCATATCCATATGTGGCTGGGAGGCGTGGCCAGTCTTGAGGAAAACTACGGTTTGGAAGAACATAGTCAGATATGATCCTTTTCCCGAACAGCGATAAATTATCATAAAACATGTGTTCTAGATATAAACTTTCCATGTATATTTAATGTTTCCCTGTCCAACAATTATTTTTCCTTTATTATCCACCAACCTGTTCCTTTTCTGGTTCTGTACATCCCGCCTTAACTTTCCTGTGAACATTAAAACCGCCATATTTCAATTGTGAAGAGTCTATTTTATTACACTTTTCCTGTATTTCTCTTTCGTTTGCTGCTCGTTTCTCTTTATTGATATCCTTGTTGATTTTCCTATATTATTTAGGATTGTGTTTTGCTTTCCTACTCTTATTCGTCATTTAAAGTATCTCTTCAGTCATCCATGACTCCTCTTTGGCGGCGTCTGATTTCAAGTGTTCGTCTTTAATTCCACTGCAGAGAATAGTTTTTCGATATTTTTCTTCTGTGTATTTGGCATCAGGCAGGGATCTGAGTTCACTGTCGAGATGTACTTGTTATCTCATCATTCATTTAACTTATGTACACTATACTGCATGGCTCTTGTGTTTTCAATTTTTTCGTCTAATTTTAAGAACACCAACTAGGGGAACATGATCTGAGTGGATGTGAGCACCTGGGTATGTTTTCATTGAAACACAGTTGTTTCTATAATTTTGATTTATCAAAATGGAATCAGTCTGGTTCCGGATAATATTTTAAGATGAATCGCCCGGGGACTTCCAGGTGTATAAACTTCTAGGTTGTAGTGTACATACATAAGTAATGTGCTGTTTATTACAAATGTCCATTCTCCTGCAAATGCACTAACTCTAAGTATATTTACACTAATCAAAAGTAAAAGAAAAGTGGTCTGACACTTTGAAGTATGGAAGTATCGGCAAAAGAAAGGAAAGGCCACGATGTGCGTGAAAATGAAAAATGCCCTTCGCCTCTTAAACCTACAGTAATACCACAGGGTTTGGAAAAGTACAAGGGAGGTCAGTAGGAAAAGTGAAGACAAGGAGATTGACAAAAGTAAGTATTAGGATGTCAGACTGAGCTAGGGGACCGGTGATCGCCAACCCACGCTCCCAAGATAAAAGCCTCTTGGCCTCTCTTTAGACGCCTCTTAAAGTAAACAGGCGATTCCGCGGATGTATTCTACCCTACAACCCCCCACTGCCGCCCACAGACATTGTCTACTCTTAAGACCACAGTGACTCTATATGTAGAGTGTGGCCAAGTCCAGTCCAGACGCCATGTTTTAGCCAAGAACTCAATCAACTGACAAAGAAGAATGATATAGTTATTGTTTCAATAACAGACTTGTTCAATGTTTTAAGATGTTTTAGGACAAGACTTCAAAATTTAGATTTAGGCCTATACGTGGTATACAAACTGTCACAATTATTTAAGAGGTTGCCGGGCTGAGTGGCTCAGGCGGTTGAGGCGCTGGCCTTCTGACCCCAACTTGGCAGGTTCGATCCTCGCTCAGTCCGGTGGTACTTGAAGGGGCTCAAATACGTCAGCCTCGTGTCGGTAGATTTACTGGCACGTAAAAGAACTCCTGCGGGACTAAATTTAGGCACCTCGGCGTCTCCGAAAACCGTAAAAGTAGTTAGTGGGACGTAAAGCAAATAACATTATTATTATTATTATTATTATTATTATTATTATTATTATTATTATTATTATTATTATTATTATTATTTAAGAGGTTAGAAATTCTGTGTTGTAGGTATACCTCTAATTACATTTATACTATAATGCATGTGGTATAAATAAGTATATTATTTCTCTTGAATAATGCATGTGATGACTGCTAAGTTAGTAACGGAGTAGTTCTGTATAGTGCCTTGTTAATGACTTCTACCGTTTGATGCCTTTAATTCAATATTGGTATCAAAATACACTATCGTTTAAAAAAATACTACAAGTTGCTCGGTGAAAACAAGCAATTATTCTGGTCCAGGAGTACTCCTAATCAGGACTCGGTTGCCGATTACCCGCGGTTCGATCCCCGTGATGTGTGACTAATCCGGTTCCCTGTTCGGTTAATATTGGTAGATATCCCCTGTATTAACATTTTTCTAATACCCGTTTTGTTAAAGCATTATTATTACTGTTATCATGAACTTATTTTTCTACAGATTTTCCCACAACTGTGGGATTGTGGGTGCCAATTCCATCGGACATGTGCATTTGACGCTGTTTAACGGCCGGATGCCTTTCCTGCCCCCAGTGTTATATGGAGGAATGTAATCACTATTACGTATTTCTGTGGTAGTTTGTAGTGTGTTGTCTCAATATGACGAGGAGATTGTTGTGTCAAGCACAAACACCCTGCCCCGAGCCAGAAAAGTTAATTAGAAGCTATTGAAATCACCGGCCCGGCCGGGAATCGAACCCGGGACCCTCTGAACTGATGGGCGGTACGCTGACCATTCAGCTAAGGAGTCGGACTATTGTTTACGTCATTATAATACACTGTAAAACTAAACTTGATGCTAGGCGGCACTTTTAACCTTGTTCTTTATGAGATGAGAAACCATGAAAGCTTGAATTTGAGAATATATTTATTATTGAAGCTCATTTGTTGAAAACGAATCAGACGTAAATGATCGGAAGTGATAATTCCTGTAAATTTTGTAAAGTAAAGGTCTTACATAAAACATACGGTATATTTTCGGGGATATTTGGACATTCGTGAAAAATACTATAATCGTGAAAGTCTCCGTTATTTTTCCTCACACTGTAAAATCGTCCGAAACGTAAAATAGCTGAAATCTACATCAGAAATTTGACATTTACTGCTTTTTCCTCCTTAAAATTACAAGCTCATTTTATTATTATCGTTACCTTCATAATCTTGTGAAACTACTCTTTGCTAGGTACGTCTTCTAACGTGCTACTTTCAGAGCTGAAAACAAGCTAATGTCTAATTTCATTTTAAAACTATTTCCGGACCTGTTTCTGCATCCAGAAGCACAACATGCTGGCGTTATTTTCTTCAGACCACCTCAGAAATACGTAAATTTAAACACATTTCAAAATGAATAATAGACTACAAATATAAGCACATTTGCGGTAGTATTAACGGTAAGTGGTGATGGTGATTATTGCTTTAAGAGGAAGTACAACTAAGCAACCATCTTCTATTTAACGCTAATCAGAGAGAAAAAATGGAAGGGTTTCGACCCTTGGAAAAATACAGGTGTCGGCCGACGGAAGACAAAGGCCACGAAGGGCCTGAAAATGAAAGACACCCTAGGATTCATAAACCTAATACCTTCTGGGTCGAAAAGAACAAGATTTGACCAAGAGAGGTTGGATAGGATAGATGAAAGTGAGGAGCCTGGCACAAGTAAGTGAAGCAATGCCAGGACTGAGCTAAGGGCCCCGTGGACATCAACCCACACTCCCATGTTGATATCCACTGGGGCCCCTTTTAGTCGCCTCTTACGACAGGCTGGGGATACTGTGGGCTTTATTCTACACCGCCGCAGGGGTTTATTAGAGGTAAAACAGGTCACTTAAATTGAATGAAGAGTTATTTTACCCTGTGCGGAATACATACGTTTAAATCAGCTGACGGGACATTTGGCTAAAGGATGGCGGAGCCTTTCAGAAGAAAGCACTCGTTGGCCACACTGTGTGCTTGTTGTTTAAACGGGCCTAACATCGAAAGTCATCGGCCCTGGCCACACTGTACATATAGAGTCACAGTACTTAAGACCATTGAGCCATTCGCTACCAGTGTGTCATTGTTGGTTTCGAGTCCACTTGTTGGCTTCTGTATATTCTTCAAGAAGAAAAAAAGAAAAAAAATTCATAAAAGGCAGTTGTTAGGAATGAATTGTGACGAACTCTAATAAGCATGCTGTGAGTTACATAAATTTACATAGGAAATAAATCTAGTACATATGAATGTTGGTGCAAGTACCGGTACGTATATTTACTGTACGTTATATGTACAACGGGGTAACTGATTGCTATATAGAAAATCTATACACAATTATTTTAGTTGCTAAAAGTCTCCAGAGTGTCTATACGTTGCCCTGAAATTAACAGAGTGATAGAGGGTTTCTTATAAAATAGCGACAATTTAATTCCAAATGGCTGTACTGGGATTTAGCTCTCCAACCTGAAGGAAACTTAGTCTCGTATCCGGTCGAGAAATTAGCACGTATAATTTTTGGGAAGAATTTTTATTCACTAGATATATAATATGCCTTTGCTGGCAAGATGTAGTGTTTACAGTGCACTATGTCTTCTGGTATTGGCTAGAATAAAATTGTTACTTTCATTGACTGTCTCAGTCTTATACTTGGCTTTGACAATATGAAAGTGGCTGAGGTATGAGTGACGCTAGTAATGCCATTCCTTATGCAGCCAGTCCCTGCTATGAATGGTGTGAAAATGTCGCTCATAGGGTCGGTTGGTGCACGCATTTCAGTGGGCTTGGCAGACTGATGTGCAATAGCAACTTCTGGCTCAGTGAGGAAAGCAACGGGAAACTACCTCACTCCTCATTTCCCTAGTACGCCTCTTCAGTGACACCTTGGCCATCCATGACAGCTAATGGTGAAACCGTTGAGGATCCAACCAGCCTTCGGACTGTACACCAAACAACATACAGGTATATAATATTTTTATTATCATCATAATTAGTATGGAATGAATCTTAAATAGCTCTATTAAGAATACAAAATTTTAGCTTCCTCAGAGGATTTAGTGGAAAAGTTAACAGACAAAAGTATCCCTTTTCTGTCATGTACGGTGCATTATTCTTTATTACTTTTCTCTTCACTCACATTTGTGACGCTTGAATCCCGACGTCATCGACCATGTTTAAGCCATTCTGTTAAAATTGCGCCTGTAATGAGATTTATCTTCCAATTCGCCCAGCCAGCAGACTGGCCGGCTCGCGAATCACTCTTCTGGTTGTCCTACAGTAGCGACTAGCAGTAAACTCTCTCCCAGGGGAGAAGAGGATGGCCTGAGGGGGGATCGGAAGTTGATGTGAGGAAGAGAGGAAAGGAAAATAGGCTCATTTCATGGGCGGAACATTGCTGGATTTGTGGTCTGTAGTTTGTTTGGACGAGGAAAAAGGAGGGGGAAACGAATTGAGTCTACCATCGAACAAGAACAAACAGCCGGAAAGGAAAGAAGAAAACAAATCACAATTTTTATCATCTTACCTTCTTCAATCGTATTTTTCCACCTTGCATTGTCATTTTTCTGGTTGCATTTCTTTCATACTTACTCTTTTTCTTTTCAGATATTGGCTGACGTAATGGACAAATCTGTAACTTGTGTTCGCGTCTTGACAGCTACAAAGATTTTTCAAATGAGACAGTGACAAGTAAGCCTTGCGATGTGCTTGCCAGGGTTTGCAGAATTGTCAATTCTGCGTGCGTTCACGGGAAATCTCTTGCATGGCGAGTTGTACGTGCTGCAGACGTCTAATTCGTCTCCGTGCGCGCTTCTGGCGAGCGTACTGTTGAGCAGGTGGCTAGCTCTACAATCTTTGGTAATACAATAAATCGACAGCGTACAAAATAGCTGTAGGGTGGGAGCAAAGAAACAATTTCACTATTCAAGTTTATTTCATAAATTATTGAACAGATGACGTCATCATCATTATTAACCTTCATCCATTCGTAATCAATTACAAAAAAAGCATGATTCGCCCTATTCCCTCTTCCCATTTCATCTCTTCACTATTTTAATTAGATTATTATATTCCCAATCAGATGGTACTTTTTTATGCTTTTCGTAACTGGGCCTTCCACAGTCCTCCTAAACTTGCCTTTCTTCCTATTTTTATGACAACGATATCACACAAAACTACAAACTTGCTTGATTTTTTCATTGTCGGTTTCTTATTTTGTTTTGCACTCTTTTTTGATTCATTTGTGTCTTAGATCGATACTTTTAATATTCATAACTTATAATCTGTGGAGAATTTTTGTGCATGCTACGTTCACCACACCCTCGAGATATCCACAAGGCAAGACATTTAAAAAAAATTGGGACGTACGGCGACGAGAAGTAATTCTCCATACAGTCAGAACAGCATGGAAACATAAGGGGTGTACAAATATCTGCAGTCTTAGCAAGAGTGTTAGTGACTACCAGACGAATTAATGCTCTGACAAGGGAAGTGGAATATTACTCGAGTTCTCCTTGTTGGGAAAGAGATGCAGATTGCGTGCGCACTGCCAGTGGTTCATATCTGACTTGCATGCTGCTCATTGCGTTCCACGGTCCTGAAATGTAAATGAAAAACACAAAAAAGCACTGTCAGCTGTTGAGAGGATGTATCATTCAAGAATTCCTTATATCTACCGCAACAATACCGAAGATGGAAAAATTGCTCTACGGGAAGGAAAGGGGAGAAATAATACTATGAATGTGCTAATGAATTTACGTAACTGGAGCAAGTGCTGATACTGCTTATTAGCTCGAAGACAATCGTCTGAAATCCTTCCGCGTGTGGATGGGGCCAGTAGAATACATTCGTGGTATCCCCTATATTTCATAAATGGTGATTAAATTGTGGACCAGTGGCTGTCAACTTAGGAGTGTGAATTGGTGACCATGGTTCCCCTGCTAAATATAGCATTGCTTCTGTTTGCTTAATCATCCCTATCTGGCCTGCCTTAGTCAACTCTTGTTCTCTTCCTAATCCGACGGAATTAGGCTTGCGAAACCTAGGGGGAATTTCGTTTTCATGGCCGTCATGGCCCTTCCTTTTTATTGACGATGCCTTCTTTCTTTCGCAGGGTCAGACCTCTTCCTTTGTCCGTCGCATTAGTGTTAAAATTGGATGGTTGTCAAGTTGTACTGCCTATTAAAACAAAAATCAACATGACCACCACTCTGCAATTCAGTATCCGTTATCTTACAATGTTCACTGAGACTGCATATTTCTTTTTTTTTCTACTAAGTGCGCTTTACTTGTATATAAGCTTTCGAAGTGAATCGAAGAAATCAGCCACAGTAATTATTCTATGTTCAAAAATATACTGTAGGTTATCTCGACGAATATTTCCTCTGTAGTTTGTAGTCAAAACCACAATTTACGAATGAGTTTCACACATCGGTTGTGATTAATAGGTTTCATAATACACTCCTTTAATTCTTGCTACCGTATTAGCGCAATAAGTACTAAATTGAAGGCCGTGGAATTGAGTTTCTTGACTTAATCCGTGGCTTCAGGTAGTAAATACGGATCGTTTATTTAGCGACTATTCACATCCATGTAAAAACGAACAACGTATGATCAGTAAACAGCACTAACTCAGAGTTAAATTCAATTCACTACTCCGTACTGACTAAATAAATCAATTGCAGTAACGTGCTGTTGTGACAAGATCCCTCGAATTTGAATTTTGTACTGTAATGATTGAGAAGGGACTAAATAAAACTGAGTACTAATCAGGAGTTTGATTTGAATTAATAAAATTTGGTATAATCAAGTAAGGTCATAACCATTTCTAGTACTATGCAGTGTTTCGAGTCTCCTACATCTCCAGGCATGGGGTAGAATATGTTCGATAATTTCATCAACCAGTCTCTGACACTGTAGTACGGAAGTGGCAAGATGTGAGCAATGCTCGCAACATTTGTTATACAGGCACTTCCTGTGATCAGTGGTGTCAAACTATAAATATAGGGGATTTTTTTGTATTCGTTTCAATATACTTTGTAGGATGGTGAGTAATAATAATATCTGGCTCCGTAGGCAAGGTAACGGTAAATGAATCGTAATTGACATCTAGAATTCGTAAGGCAGCGGGTGGTGAAACATTTTGGAGATCCAAACTGAATTCGGGCTGACGGCTCATCATGTACCCACACACATGTAACGAAGGTAAGTTCTAAGAAATGTGAAAATTTACTTTGATTTGCTGAGAGTTTCGGGACACCTCCTAAGTGGGAGGTGCACTTAATGGGGTCAGGCGGATAATGCAAGTCGAAATGTCACTATGTTGAGCCCGTTTCCTCAATATCTGTTCAATCCGTACCAAGTGAGCTGCTAGTACCGTCTAAATCAATATATCGATGGCTTTCTTTAAAAACCTCGTAAGTCCGGATACTCTTCCTATCCATTATATTCCTTAAGACTGGTCACGCCTCCCAGTCCCATATTTATATGCAGTCCAAAAGAATAATTTTCGTTATGGTAATTTTCCTCCGCCAATTTGTAAAGGAAAATTAACCTTAAATACATTATGCTGTAGGAGTGTGTGAATTTGCCATGTAATCAACATCCCTACAATACGGTACGGTAAGGTCAATTTTCTTTTAGACGTTAGCAAAGGAAAATGAACACAGCGAAAATTATTCTGATGAACTGCATACAAATATATGACCGGGAGGCGTGACCAGTCTTAAGGAATATAATGGGTAGGAAGAACATTTGGACATACGAGGTTTTAAATGAAAGCCATCGATGTGTACTTATATTAGTTGGTCTACGTCGAAGTAATATGTGAGTGATAATTGAGTATCAGTGGACGGTGATGTAAATACAAGTGATAATGGTTGTCGGGTTGATATTGAATTATTTTATGAAATGCACTAGGGGCGTATGGTGTGTGACTACTATATGTTAATCATGAGATACGCTGTGCAAGTGAAGTCATTCGAGTTGGTATCAGATTTGATGAGTTTTAATAAGGTAGGCTGTCATAAAACCCATACATTTCTTTCATATTGTGCGTGCTCGAGGCGATACGCGTGTTCACTACATATTCCTATGCATGTTTATAAGAACATCGATTTCTTTAGGGTCGTGAGTACTACTCATGAACTATCGTTAGTTATAATGTAGGGTTATTTACTGCTGAGGTTTTGATTTTCATATGAATGATCCGCATCGTTTTATTTTACATATAGTGATAGATATTAAGACGGGATACGTGCGGCGTCGTCACTAATGATTAATTATCGCACACATAGCTACGAGGATAGCCAACATGGTATTTAAATATAATTTAGTATTAGTAGTAGTTTATGGATTGAATAATAGTTTGAACTGTAGATTGGATATTACTTTATTTATTGATTTTATTTCTTAAATATGATCTTGTTATATTTTCATTGTATCATACCATCCCATCCTTCATGTCATACATTATTTTATCTATATGGTAGATCCTCGAAATTATGTGTGAAGATTATTATGCGTTTAATCTTGTATCAATGCAAGCACTTTCAGGACAGTTTATTTTAGAATAGGTTGATTCAGATTTTATTTCATTTTGATTTTCAATCGTGAAGGAACATTATTGATAGGATCATGTACCGAAAGCAAATGTCAACTACCAGAAATTTTATACATATACATCAATAATTTAGATATATGCAATGGAATGACATTGAATTTGAGTAATCATTATTAAGAACCAGGTTATCATATTTAGGTATATTCATATCTGACGAAATAATACGTCGCATCAATGGTAATTGAAAATAATTTTATTAATGGTTATTGTGAACAAGTGTTCGTAATAATGAATATTATAAATGAAATTCAGTAGGCGCCATATATCATTGTTCACTGCATTACATTGAGATAGGTTTAAATTGACAATCGATTACAATCTTAACGTTTTAATTCTTATATATTTAGATTTCATGTCGATCCTTAGTTTCGTCTAAACATATTTAGGGACTTTTATTTGGATAAATATATTCCTATCCAGAATATCTTATTTGTTATTAATGTAATGTAGGCATTCTCACCAATCTCTGATAATTCAATTTTGATATAGTGTTCATTATTGTTTATAAGGCAACGCCAATATTATGGGCTTGAACAATCTTGAAACGAACACCAAATTATATGCGATTATGTGGGGTATTAATAGAACAACAGTGAACTTGAAATTAGATGCTATACGAAATAAATTTGACTGGTTTGATGAATCAAATTCTCAATTTGACATTTCGATAGTCCAATATGATTCTCAACGTAATCCATTGTCATCGTTATTTTCGTCGTCAGTCAATTCGGGAATGTAAATAAATATGTTTAATCACCATTCGGGCACCATTGAGTCGTTTAACTTACCTGGTGTCATCTTATAGTAAGAAGAACCTGTTAAGACCCTGAGTTTAGAGTGCTCGTGACTGCGACGTGGTAGAAGGGTGCAGTATATGGTAGCCAACAGGAGGGCTATAAATTAGAAAGCTTGTTACAACATCGGCACTCCTAAACTCTTACTTACCTTACCGTACAGTACTGTAGGAATGTGCATTTACGTGACGCACTTACGCACTCCTACAGACTACTGTATTTAAGGTTCACTTTTCTTTACATTTTCATATAGGAAAATGAACATAACGAACATTGTTCTGATGGAAAGCATATCTATATGTGGTTGGGAGTCTTAAGGAAAATAACGGAGAAAAAGAGCGTTGTGACATACGGGGTATTGTTTCTTCAACGACAAAATATACCCAAATTTTGAACTAATACTTTTCTTTTAACTTCTTCTGTAAACTTTCCACAGAAACCAAAAATAAGATTTAGTAATTGAAAACATACAATCGTGTGTTAGAGAGTTCACTTTAAGGGTCGTAGCGAATTAAAAAATAAATTGATTAAATTCAATGTTTTTTCTTCGTGAACTTCAACGCAACCTATGTTCTAGTTATACTCCGTCACACAACGCACTACTTCCAGGCTGCCACGAGTAGATATTAAACAAAAATTCTACAATTTACAATCAGAACTGCGGACTTAACAGGATGACACAGATATTTGAAGTGAGGCAGGTTTGTTGAGACACCAAGGATATACGACATAATGAAAATTGCCACATATGAAATTATAACGTTCATAACGTCGCTCCTGTGCGAAAACCACGAATGTGATAATGTTCTTCCATTGCATTATTTCTCTTAAGAATGCTGACCCCTCCCAGACACATATCGATATGCAGTCCATCAGAAAATATTTTGTTGATTTTATTTCCTTATGCGCATGTGTAAAGGAAAATGAATCTTAAATACATCACACTATAGGAGTGGGTAAATATGTCAAGCACACGTACATTCCTACACTACGGTACAGCGAGTTTCATACCAGGCGAGTTGGCCGTACGGTTTGGGGCGCACTGCTGTGAGCTTGCATCCGGAAATAGTGGGTTCTATCCCCACTGTCGGCAGCCCAGAAAATGGTTTTCTGTGGTTTCCAATTTTCACAGCAGGCAAATGGCAGGGCTGTACCATTTTTTTCCTATTTGTTTTACGTCGCACCGACACAGATAGGTCTTATGGCGACGATCGGATAGGAAAGGCCCAGCATTTGCCTGGTGTGAAAATGGGAAACCATGGAAAACCATCTTCAGGGCTGTCGACAGTGGGGTTCGAACCCACTATCTCCCGAATACTGGATACTGGCCGCACTTAAGCGACTGCAGCTATCGAGCTCGGTGTGTACCTTAATTAAGTCCACGGCCACTTCCTTCCCACTCCTAGGCCTGTCCTATCCCATGGCCGCCATAAGACATATCTGTGTCGGTGTAAGAGATTCATTGTCCTTTTCACATGCGAATCGGAAAATGAACTCAACGAAAATTGTTCAGATGAACTGTAGACTATATCAATATGTGGCTGGGAGGCGTGACAAGTCTTAAGGGAAATAATGGATAGGAAGAGCATTGTCATATTCATGTTTTGGGCATAGGAGTGACGATATACAAAAGGATGAGCAAGTGAAGGTTTACTTGCGATAATGCTATTATAGTTATGCCTTTTATGAATAGCACTGAAACCTACAGTATATCATTTCGCATCATTGAGGATTACAGCATGTTATACATGAAAAATAACTTCTGGAATTTTCCTCCGGAAAAGTGAAAATATTCTCAATATTCTGAAAATGTCTTAAAGAGGAATGCATTATATTAAATGTTGACTCAGTTAATGTCCGCCTCTGTGGTATAGTGGTTAGTGTGATTAGCGGCTCTGCCACGAAATTTGAGAAGTGGTACGAGGGCTGGAACGGGATCCACTCAGCCTCGGGTGGTCAACTGAGTAGAAGTGGGTTCGATTCCCACCTCAGCCATCTTGGAAGTAGTTTTCCGTGGTTTCCCACTTCTCCTCCAGGAAAATGCCGGGATGGTACCTAACTTAAGGCCACGGCCGCTTCCTTCCCTCTTCCTTGTTTATCGCTTCCCATCTTCCCATTCCCCACCAAGGACCCTGTTCAGCATAGCAGGTGAGGCCACCTGGGCGAGGCACTGGTCATCCTCCCCAGTTGTACCCCCGACCCAATGTCTCACGCTCCAGGACACTGCCCTTGAGGGGGTAGAGGGGGGATCCCTCGCTGAGTCCGAGGGAAAATCCAACCCTGGAGGGTAAATAGATTGAGAAGCAGAAGAAGAAGAAGAAGAAGAAGACTCAGTTAATATAACCTTTAACGTCTTTAGCCTGTTGAAGCAGCAAGTAGAAAATGTATAATACTATAACATTTCTGTAAAACACGTTAATAATGGTTTGACGTTTTTTACATAGGAACATCATTCGGATTATTTCAAATTACTTCACGTATATATATACAGGGTGAGCAAAAAGTGCCGCACGTGGAGGTCGGCATGCGGTTCCTCGTCGAAATTCAAGACAGAATTTCATCTTTAAAAACCTAGTCCCACCAATATGTTTAATAGAAATGCGAGTTAAGTAAGGAGGCTCTGGCAACGCTGTAACGGCGTACAGCGTGGCCAAGCACTGAGCGCATGAACCCAGCGCTCTGTTGGAGCTGCCTCATTACCTCAGTGAGACGAGGTAATACTATTGCATGCTATGCCGGTTGTGCGGATGCGCCGATCTTCAAATCGCGTTCGCGCCAATTGTTTTTCAGTTAATGTATCAGATTGTATTCAATGTACACCCCCACTATGCAGTACACAATGTTCTGTCTTACCGTTAGAGTTACTTTTATTTTAACATTCAAACATAACATAAACTTCTTACAGACGTTAAAGACCACGTCCAGTCTTATCTTCACTGAGCCGGTACGTATGCTTAGGAGCAAAGTTCACTTCACAGCAGATGTTCAAAGTGACCACTTTGCGTTTGCAAACACTTCGCCACTTGCTGGAGCATACGTTGCCGGACCCTACGCAACACACCTGCATCCAACATTGCCGATGCAGCATGCACGCGAGCTATTAGGTCTTGTAAATCCATAGGTGCAGTACTATAGATATGTTCCTTTAAGTGTCCCCATAAATCAAAATCTAGTGGATTAAGTTCCGGGGAACGTGGAGGCCAGACATTGGACCTCCACGACCATTTCATTCCCTCGGAAACGCTTCATTTAACCAGTTACGCACAGTGATTACAAAGTGTGTCGGTCCACCAATATGCTGAAACCATAGTTGTCGCCAAACACAAAGTGGAACGTTTTCTAAAGGGCCAGGCAAAGTATTGCCAAGAAACGTACGAGACCGGGGAGCATTCAACTTGTCCGGCAATAGGTAAGGGCCTAAAAGCACTCCTCCTATGATTCCAGCCCACAGGTTTTTGCCAAAGAGTGCCTGAAAGCCACGGGCACGGGTGACATGTGGGTTGTGGTCAGACCAATAATGGCTGTTGTAATGGTTGAAAATACCTTCCCGAGTGAAGCTACATTCGTCACCCCATATCACATATTTTATAAAATTTTCGTTATCTTCTACTTGTTGCAAAAGCCATTCACAGTACCATTCTCCTTGAATGCGGTCTTCTGGCCGCTGGTGTTGAGTTAACGTGTAATGATATGGATGCAGTATTTTGTCGGCAACACGTCAACAACCAGTGTTTGAGATACTTGGAACTGCCTTGCAATATCAAGGATACTTCGCCGAGGTGTTTGGTGAATGGCTTCAAGAATATCATCCTCTGTTTGTGGAGTACGTCTAGTCCTTGGACGACCTCTGTCCATTACTTGTAGACGAAGATTACCGGTTTCCCGCAGGCGTTGCTCAAGGCGACGAAAAACATTGTTATCGGCATGGCGCCTTTGAGGGTACCGTGCTGCATACTCATGAGAAGCAGCAGAAGCTTGGTTTTCGGATGCACCCAACACTAAATGCATATCGGCTTATTCGCCGTTTGTGCACTCCATCAGAAAGCCGCCCTATATGCACTTGACAGGACCAGTTATAGTTGTGCACTGCGTGGTTAATTGACTCATGCATTCAGTTGAATGGATCACACTGTCATGTGTTCGACTATTGTCATGTGACAACAGGATGCCATGCTTACAAACGCAGTTACAAGACGGGAACTAGGGACCTGACGTCACACACACAAAAGAAAAAGAACCTGGCGTAGATTCGAGCCGTAGCTTCATGGTGTATGTGGGTTTAATAACTGAGCAGTCTACTCAGTGAGCTGCGACGGCGGGTACGGTAGAGCGGGGTGATTCACGTTTCTCTATTACATTCCGACGCGCTACAGGATGTGACAGTGTTGCCAGCTTCTCGTTTTTAACTTGTTTTCCAATAGCATCAGATCGGATTTCGCTATAGAAACTTTTTCCTTGCAATGCGATGAGGAATCGCATGTCGAACTCCAATTGCGGCATTTTTTTTTGCTAGTTGCTTTACGTCGCACCGACACAGATAGGTCTTATGGCGACGATGGGACAGGAAAGAGCTAGGAGTGGGAAGGAAGCGGCCGTGGCCTTAATTAAGGTACAGCCCCAGCATTTGCCTGGTGTGAAAATGGGAAACCACGGAAAACCATTTTCAGGGCTGCCGACAGTGGGATTCGAACCTACTATCTCCCGAATACTGGATACTGGCCGCAATTAAGCGACTGCAGCTATCGAGCTCGGTGCGGCATTTTTTGTTCAATCTGTATATTTATATATATATAACTTATCAATGGCAATGATTGGGTCACGCTATGGACAAACGTAACAAAGTATATGAATGTTAAAATTCCGTTATTGATACTTTAATAGATTTCAAAGATGTTACTGTAATGAACTTATTACAATGTTAAGGAATCAGAGCTGTAATAAGTTAAGGACAAACGCATTTACAAGTGTATTAAATTATCGATAAGGGAATATTAATATTTATAAAGGTTGTACTGCCTGTTAATAATACCACCCACTTGTAATTATTAACAAGTTTACGCAACTTAACCTGTATTATACATTCTAATGACAGATGTTCTTTATTTGAACAAATATGAGGATGTTCCTATAGAACGAAACATGTCATTCTATTGTGAATGTACTCTTCCTCAAGCATGGTATAGTGTTATAAGGTTCGTATTTCGTGCTCCGACAGACTGAACAACTTAAAAGTTAAATTATCCTAGTTATTTGGTATAGCATAAGAGCATTCTATTGTACATGAGATATGTGAACTATTATGAATTATCACGATCCGATAGCCTAGATTTTAGATCCCTTCAAACAACAAGCATCATCATCATAATCATTATCGTCGTCAAATCTTACCGCAGTCTTCCTGTTGTGCTTCTCTCAGAAAAGAGAAATTAAACCGTCAAAATCGAATAATGTGTAAAGGTGGAAAAGAAAAACATGCTTATTGTTACACTACTATAAATAGAATCTAACTAGCAAATGTACCCATGCTTCGCTACGGTATTCTACGTTGTATTCGAATATCGAAGTAAATACTGCACATGCAGTAAATAAGATTGTTTTAAAATTGCATATCTCTTAGCGTTATCCGACAAACATACGCTGTTTACACTGTAAACTGTTTGTTACGGATTTGTGATATAACGGCAGGCTTACTTGCCTCCTGCCATTCACAATCGAGTTGGGAAGTTTATATTTATAATTGCAGGCCCCATTGCCTACTGCGCGGTCACAATCGATTTGGGGAGTTTTACTTACATTGGCAGCCCCCCTTTCCTACTTCCAGATAACAGTTCATGAGTTTCAATTATAATGGCAGGCAACTACCCTACCATCAGTCGAAATTGAGTTGTGTAGTTATCATTATAATGTCACGCCCCTTTTCCTACTGCCAGGTAGCTTACTGCCAGTCACACTAAGTTGGTGAGTTTCCATCAAAATAGCAGGCACTATGCCTAATGCCAGTAACATTTTAAATGAGGACATTTCTTTATAATGGCGGGCACACTTGCCTACTGCCAAACACAGTCGGGTAGAGGAGTTTTAAACAAAATTGCATAATTCCTTGCCTTCTGCAAGTCAAATCGAGAAGTGAACTATTCATTACAATGGTAGGCCTTCCTTACTACTGCCAGTTACACAGGAGTTGGAGAAGGACCCCATTCCTACTGCCAGTCAAAGTCGGTGTGGGTAGTACCGATTGCAATAGCAGACACATCCTTTCTCGATCGCTACAAATCGACATCAGTTAATACATATAGATCGACATACGAAAGTATATGCGTGTTTACAATATTGCAGACCCTCATTTACAGATCAACTGCAGCTAAACGTACGTCATATCGACAAAGGATTGTAAGTTACCATAAGGCGCCGGATTTAGTGGCCTAAATGGCTGGTCCTATGATATCTCATCTATTCTTGGGTCAGATTGAGTTACAAACGTTGAACAGGGTAAAGTTTTTGTAAGATTATCTCACATTGCATTACATTTCGGATAATTATGTGACAGCTACATACATAGCATTTGGCTCACATATGGCTACTGGGTGGGCCAATTTTCGTGAAGAGTTTGATGATTGAACGTATGAATTATGCATGTGAAAAGTCCAAATTTACTTAACATCGATTAATAATAGAGAAAAATCAAACGTAAAAGGAATACGTTGCATAATAAAAGGATGGTTGTAGATCATTCCATATTGAACGGAGATTGTGCAATCCGTTTTATGATAGGACGTCCCGAAGATCTGCACCATCATTAAAATTGCCTCCATACATCGATATTCTTTGGGGATAAAAAGTGAAAAATTTAAATATCTTGGAAATTTTCGTCCGTCACAGGCTAAAACTTATAATTTCGTCAAATTTCAATTTTCTTTTTCGTCTGGCAGATTATGCCTCAATCTGGATTTTGGGCGAGGAGGGTAAAAAAAGGACTTTCACGAAACTAAACCAAAAATATGCAGATGGTCATTATTACCCCTTAAACGGGTAGCTGTGCGAAAATTTCACCAAAATATTCAATGTACAGGCACACAGTCGTTACGATTTTACTTATATAGCTAGATAAGGAATCTGCTCCACGTACGAGACCTTTTGGGCTATATCCGCTGGACTTAACCTGCAAAACTGGCCATTCATGATATCTCCCTTATTAATCCTCCTGACGAAAAAATGCACATGAAAAAAAAAAGGTTTAGAGATGGAATTCCATCACGTTTGGTCGATTTCCTGTCAGGTTGATCTTGTACTGTATATATTGTGAAAGAGTAAAATCACCATATCGGTTACCTATAAACCACCAATCCATTCCGGGAACATGAAATGTTATTGACCTTTAAAACCTATCTTTGGACAGGTGGATGCTAAATATAAAGTTCGGTTGGAATATCTTCAGTAGTTTTCAGGTTGTACGAAATACGCTTTACACTCACCCGCTCTTGATTTAAGTCCGATGGGAACGGTCCGTTAATGATATCTCCCTTATTAATCCTCGTATCGAAATGATGCACATGAGAAAAAAGTTTTAGAAATTAATTTCCATTAAGGCAGGTTCCATTATGGCAGATTTAAATTTGGTTGTGTATATTTTGTGGGAGTGCAAAATCACGGTTTGGGTTTCTTATAAACCCCCAGTCAGTTCAGGGATTTAGAAACAATATTTGCCCTAAAACCTACCCAAGGACAGGTGGATTATAAATATGAAGTTTGGTGGAAATATATCCAGTAGATTCTAGCACTCGCGTACATACGGAGTAATTAAGTAAGAAAATAATACAGTTAAGAAATTAATAGAAAATGGATTATAACTTAGGACAGCCGGATAACGACAAATATGTAAATGCCAAGTGAATGTTTTGGAAAATCAAATGCCCCTCAATACATTACGCTAGTGTGAGTTATGGATACAATAAAGCGGTAACAGAGGAGAAACTTAGGCGCAGTGATTCTTAGGTAATCAGATAATGGTGTTATTACTTACTCTATTCGAGGGTGGTTATAACCTCCAACGATATTCCGCCAATATCCCGCAATTAGGCCGATTGACTCCTCTCTTGCCTTCTACCCGTGGAACAACCACGAATTTAAACGCATAATGAGGAAATTGCAACACGGCACTTCCCTGCTGGCAAGCAGTCAGAGACGTTGCCATGGTAACCTATTGGTTTCTTTGTCGTTCTGTCGGTCACTCAGTGCAGAGCATGATACCCGCAGAAAATAGTAAATTTCTCCGTCATGTGAAGAGTAAGGTAAATTATGAGCATAATGAAAGTTGTTTATACTGAAGAGTCGTTTCACGTACGGTCCACGGAGTTTAGAGAAAATCAATAGTATAAGAGAAAACGGATAAAAGCCGTTCTGGTTTTCCTATAAACCCCTTGTCTATTCAAAGATTTTAAAATGATATGCATATATATAAACCTTCCCCGGGATGAGTATACTCTAAATATGAAGTTTGGTTGAGATCTATCCGGCCGTTTCGACGTGATGGTGGAACAGACAAACAGACAAACAAACAGACACGTAACGTAAAAACCACCGATTGATCTTGAGTTGACCTAAAACGAATAAATATCTGAAAAATTGGCAAAACAAAAGAAATTACAGACTAAATAGATGCAGCCACATTTTATCCGAGTTAGATTTTCTTTTTTAATTGGCTTTATGTCGCACCGACACAGAGAGCTCTTATGGCGACGAAGGAAAAGGTTAGGAGTTGGACGTAAGCGACCGTGTCCATTATTAAGGTACAGCCCTAGCGTTTGCTTGACGTGAAAATGGGAACCCATTAAAAACCATCCTCAGGGCAGCCAACAGTGGGTTTTGAAGCCACTATCTCCTAAATGCAAGCTCATAGCTCGCTCCCCTAACCACACGGCGATCTCGTTCGTTATTCGAGTTAATACAAACATTTTAGTGCATTCATAAACAAATAGACCGATTATACGTACACTGAATTGTATTGTACCTTGACGATTTGTTGTTAGTTTGAATCCATTGTCTATAACTCGCAGGCGAGTATGATAGCTTTCCGACTGATATGTCTTCAGATGGATGATCAACACAATTCGCATTCTGTACACTCTACTCCAGACTAAAATTACTACTGAGGCCAGAATTTTCTCGAAATAATATTGAGTCGAACCTTCCTTTCCGTATTATGAGATTATTCCACTGCATTTGTCGTACAAAGAAGGAAATCAACCTACAGCCTACAATCAAGGAAGAAGTTATCTCCCTACTTGGCAACCGAAGAATATGACATGATGTATCCAACGTGGGGACTTTTAAATATGTAATTCCAAACAATTCTTCTCCTTAATCTAGGAAAGAAGTTAAACTCAACATTTTAATTAATTGTATCACATCTTTCATTTTATTAAGCCTCTTCATTAGTGGAGAAATTTCCTTGTTAATATTTACAGTACCTTCGTCTTCCTGTTATCTCCTTGTGTCGCCAACCGCGATCAAGTTGTTTCAGTGGCTAACTGCATAGGCCTATCGCAGGTACAAGTACAGCTTTACCGGGGACCTTTTACACCACAGTGCGTTTAATGAAGCCGTTTCCTACCAGAGATAAGAGTTTCAGAGTAAGGTATTACCCTCCCAGTGTACACTGGACAAAGATGAGAAGCGACTGGCTCCAGTACGGATCATAAAAAATTCAAGGACTTGCGCTATACGGCTCTGCTGTCCCTCGGGATTCCTGCTACCCTAGTTCCTCTTAATCCGGGGAAACAGGCCAATATGTAGGTTTAGCTACACAACTGAGGGGAAAGCAGGAGAGGTCCCTTTAACGCATACAAATATAGGTTAGTTTACCGAGGGAGGGTGATTCCTTTAATAAGAAGCCTTACTTTATGATTTGCTTCCGTCCCTACTCTTTGTTCAAACAAATAAATGTAATAAAATTATACATCACCTTAATGGAATTAGGGCCTAGAAGAATGATTAAGGGATAATTTCAAAACGAGAATATTTTTTCTGCAGGCGATATGAGCAATAACTCTTGTCCTTCTCTAACAACAATTTTGTTCATAAGCATGTCTAATAATATTTCGGTGTATTCCTGCAAATGCAGGGTACTCTATTGTCTGTTCTAATCTTGGAATGACACATTTCCCAATTGACCCATCTGAAAGCCGTCTGCCTTGGCCTATGCATGGGTAGACATCGGTTGTCAGGTGGTAAGTCGCTCTGGCGACGATGGATCCTATGTTCTGAAGACATGTTCATGTCAATAAAGCCAGGCTACACCTATCCTCTAATATATTTCAAGTAAGCCAACGTTCAGAGCATGGGATAAATAAAGATTGTCAACATTTTCGCCTCCGTTCTGTAGATTTCAAGATCGGACTTTAGGAAATGAACGTTTAGATAGTACAATCCTTTTAAATGTATTCTGAGTTCATGTTAACTTCAGGCGTTTCATTTTAATCGACTATTCCGTACTTTGTACTATTAGCAGTGCTAAAATGTACGTCTTACTACAGGTAGATCATAAGTGACGAAGACTCCTTAAATAAATCGTCCGACATCTAGGAAATCCGACTAACTCATAAGTAAGCTTTAACGAACAAAGAGAAAATAGGTGCTCGTTAACGCAGAGATACTACTTGAAGAGATATTACTTATTCGCCGGTGTTTATAATTGACTATAGAATAGCATTCATAGAAATATACTGATTCGTTGGTTGCTGTGAAATACTAACATAGTACTAAATAATACGAATTTTAAGCATTATTCTTCACATATTCACGATCAAATCCCCTTCCAATAACGAAATTACTCCTAGAATATCCCTTCACTGATCACAGAGCACTACATTACCTTGTATTAAAATCAAGATGATCAACTATGTACACTTTGAGACTAACATCACTTCCACCATTACAACGAAGAATGAAAAAATATCGATTTTAAAGGCCAATTTTTTTATGACCTACAGGTCAGCACTTTCTTTTGTTACTGTTTAACTATTTTCCGTTTTTGAGGAAAAATCTTATAATTCATTTGCTTTTTATTCCATTTAAAGTGTATCATATTAATCCCTTCGTTTATTGTGCTTCATTTTCGTAAAAAGCCTTCCACTTGATATTTTCTGCTTATTATAACATACGGTATCTATTCGAATGATTAAGTACATCAAGAAGATGAACGATAATGGCTAGGAACCCTAGTTATAAGTTTCCTATGAAGATTACCTGAAACGATTCGTAACTCTGGGATGGTAATCCAGTTGCCTTATGCTCTGATACAATGATAGTATTATTATTATTAATAATAATAATAATAATAATAATAATAATAATAATAATAATAATAATAATAATAATAATAATAATAATAATGCTTGTGGAACATCAGGTCCCTTCGAAATAAAGGGGACTGGATATCATTAATCGGACAAAAATGGGCTAATAATAACAATAATAATAATAATAATAATAATAATAATAATAATAATAATAATAATATCGATCGTAATTCTTGATTCGACTAACGATTTTAATGATCAAATTCGACATGGAGGTATACTGTGGTCAATACTATTGTCAAGTAAACAACTAAGTAAATAAACAGTGACGTAACTGGCTAAATATTTACAAATATATTTCGTATTTTACAAGAACTGGGTACAATTATGCTAAAAGAAAACAACCCTTTTACAACGCCCTTAATTACATTGTTTTATAAAATATAATGGCCTTATGCATGGGGTAGGTGAAATAAGCAGCTCCACGAATACCATGCTTATTCCATCGATCCTATTTCTGGTAATTAGGTTCAAAAGCACTGTTGTGAAATCTGTTCATCTGACAGGCTGAAATGCCTGTACCGGTATCGAGGTTTATATTAATAATTGATATCGGATGACGTTGTGAGGAACATACTTGTTAATTTGCATTTTACATGTTACATCGAGTGAAGTGAGCGATCAACCAATTCAAGGATATCAGAGAGCGGAATATAAGCGCTCTCCATCCCTCAGTTGCTTTTACAATGCGCCTAATTCCATCCCTTATAATAGACCAATGTTTAAATTATGTTGCTGAGTTAGAAAATGTCGGCAAATAACACAGTTTTCTTAAATGACGATCTCTGAGAACTACAAAGGAATATACGAGGTTGATTCGGAATATGGTTCAGTTAATTTACTAACAACATCTCTTACTGTGTAAATATAGGCAACAGCTACACAAGTAATTCGAAGTTGAAGATATGTTAAAAGTTATATTTCTTCATAGTACTCATATTTATCTAATGATAAACCGTATGCTAGGGTATAAATGTAGTTATGAGAGACTGTTGACATGACTGAGGTTAATTCATAGTTGTTCACTGAAACTCTTAATCATTCCTAAACCTATTTCTGCTAAATACTTCTTCAGTGTTAAAAATACTAATATTAGTCTGTCTGGGGTCAGAAAAGGATGGTCGAGTGCTTCTATCGGCCGTAGCAACATAAATTTGCACTTATCTGTATGTGATCTGACGTTATTGAGCAGAATCTCTTCATAGCAATTCGGGTCATCTCTAATGTGATTATTTCAGGTATTATTATGGAAAAATAGCACCTCATTACGAATGTATATTATTGACCACATGTCCTCCATTGCCTCCACCTCGCAGTAATAATAATAATAATTTGGAGTGGCTATTTCTAGCCGAGTGCATCCCTTGTAAGACAGACCCTCCGATGAAGGTGGGCGGCATCTGCAATGTGTGGGTAACTGCGTGTTATTGTGGTGGAGGATAGTGTCATGTGTGGTGTGTGAGTTGCAGGGATGTTGGAGGCAGCACAAAGACCCAGCCCCGAACCATTGGAATTCACCAATAAAGGTTAAAATCCCCGATCCGGCAGCGAATCGAACCCGGGACCCTCTGAACAGAAGGCTAGTATGCTGACCATTCAGCCAACGAGTCGGACACCTTGCAGTGATATAGGGAACAATTCCCATGCAGGACGTTTTCTTACTTAATTATTGTAGTACATTGTAACGCAATTACTGTAATTACGAAATGATTTTGCTGCTGTTAATTCAGCATGGGCTTTAGAAGATGATACGATCCGGTGTAGTAAGGACTGAGAGAATGTGAAAATTTTTGAGAAATGAAACAGAGTGGAGGCCTGTAATCGGTGCGGGTCTGTGTGCCACTCTATGTTTGCGGAGCTCTCCACAGGACTGCCGCCCGCACCCGATAGCGTGGCCGCCAAGCGAGATGTCCCGGACTAGTTAATTGCATTAGCAACCGTGTGACTTGCCTCACAAGCTACCAAGTTTCAACTTGAAAACTCTTTGAACTTCAAAGTTTCAAGTACTTGTAAAGAACTGCAGTTTATTTAGGTCGGCGTTCGAAAACTAAAGACCGCATGATGGAGATACGCGATTTTCTCCTAAACTATATAGTAGCTTCTTCTACTATGTACTTTACATTTCATGCCGTATCCGACTAGTGGTTTCATAAGCTCGCCTACTTCTTCGCAACATCTGACATTTGCCTTAGCTCAAGGAATTTGAATTTGTCTAAATGCGACCTTGGTATATACTGTATATTCAGATCGGTTCACAATATTGCCCTTATCATCGGTGGTGTTTCCTGTGGAATATGAACAGCCAATTACGTAACTCTCACATATTAAAATACGATCATCCCAGTGGAATGGTTCCCCCTGTGGGTGGGGGCGGTAGAATAACATCCACGGTATCCCCTGCCTGTCGTAAGAGGCGACTAAAAGGGGCCTCAAGGCCTTTAAACTTTGGAGATTGGGTTGACGACCACGGGGCCCTTAGCTGAGTCCTGGCATAACTTCCGCTTACTTGTGCCAGGCTCCTCACTTTCATATATCCTATCCGACCTCTCTTGGTCAACTGTTGTTCTTTTCCAGCCCCGACGGTATTACGTATGGAGGCCTAGGGAGTTTTTCATTTTCACGCCCTTCGTGGCCCTTGTCTTTCTTTGTCCGATATCTTCATTTTTCGAAGTGTCGGGTCCCTTCCATATTTTCTCTCTGATTAGTGTTATATAGAGGATGGTTGCCCAGTTGTACTTCCTCTTAAAACGATAATCACCGCCACCACCACCACCATGGATATATTTACATATATAGAAATGGTACCTTGTTTGGGACTGCCCTAAGTTTAAACCTCCAAAAGAACAATAATTGGCAACACTATCACATGCATAGGACACATAAAAGCAATGGACACAAATAAACAATAACTGAAAAGGAAAGGCATAAATGATACACGTTCAACATCAGATCGAGCGGGAATCGCTCTGAAGATCGGCGTAGTTCTCGTGACTTTTCTGGTCACATTATCGGGCTATATTTGGCAAAAAGGATACAGTCATTGTCTGTGTGGCTCAGGCACCTCTCTCTCAAATAACTAACGGGACTATGCGTATAATTTCACTCAGGCCTTCCATGAATCATACAATAAGCTCGCTGTCTACATGGAACATACTCTCGCCTAGCGGAGAAAACTCTAGGCTAAATAAGCCCTTAAAGGTATCATTCATTATAACATCTGGTATGGGGCACACACTCTCATCAACCAGCCTCTAAGGCAATCTCCAATTCTAGGTCACAAGACAATAATCACGGCTCATCATAGCCTCATATTCCATAGACCCCGGTTCAATTCTGGAGTACTGTTATTTTCTGTAAATGACCCTCACTAAATACAATGAAGAGGATAGCCCTCTCTACACGTCATCAGCTGAAAAAACATGCAATAAATCTACATCATGCATAGCCTGTCTATGGATTAGTTCTACATATCTCTAAGTTCCCCTTCGAATTTCGAAAGGTTCAGTTCCCCCCAATCTGTATAGATGAACATGACATCGCTTATACCTTAGTGTCTGCATGACACGCGTGATAATATCCAAACACACGCCAAAACCTTACTCTACCTCCTAACATAGCCATCGTATCACAACACTAAATAACACTAAAATAAAACTGGAGTATAGAATGCATCCAGTCCCAAACATTATTTATAACAAAAATGAAAACAAACCAATGCCACTCTGGCTTACATTACTGTTACTACTTATATTTAAGGAAAGGGCCACATATGAATCTGATCACTACATATCATGCTTAAAAAGCAGTTCAACATATCTTTATCTCCATCACTGCCATCCGCAGTGTCGTTGGGACCGCTCCATTTGTATGAGTTAGCACATGGCAGCGGTGCCGTCTAGAGGTCTAGAAGTCTGCTGGTTCTGTCCTCTTCGGTCCATGATTTGATGTCTTCGTTCTCGTACTGCTGTTCAGTGCCTGCAACCTGGTAACTGTGGTCGCTCCCAATCCTATTCACCGCTTCGTTTGTGATCGAATACACTGACGTAACCTTGGTAAGGAGACAGTTGACAATATCCTCTATCGAGACATTAGTCCGGTCAACGATATTAACCAAATTAAGGGGTATTTCCCGGTTGCGATCTAGTCTTAACAGCGGTAAGTCGTAATTAGCCACACTCAATTATTTACATAGCGCAAACTCGTACTGAACATTTATAAATTAACCTCCTCAGTCCATATGTAGCATATGCTCTACATGTGGTTTTGTCTACTTACAATAAAACATAGTAATTTAAGGAGAAAAATAATAATGGTAGGAAAGCCAACTCTGAGTCCTGACGTAGCATATATGCTACACGAATATAACAACTTAGTGAAACACGCTAATTTTCTATGGTGAATTTTTAAAAATTATTTGAGCAAAATATAACACATCGAATGCATCAACAGGCTCGGGACTGAAGAGGCTAATCAAATGCTGCTCGTGTGAGCTTAAACAAGTCTTCTCTATCATTGATACAATACTGTACGCTTTGTTAATCACGTCGATTATAACTTATCTAACGGAATGAGTATAAGAAAGTAAATGAGTAAGAGCTTGCCCTGACGCAATCGAAATTTTATAGTTCGAAGGTAGGGCCACTCCCTCAAGTACATCCCCGAGATACACCAGCCTTCTTTTTGTGATCGGTCAGCTACTTGACAACAGGTCTCCCAAAGAAGTCGAAAATAAACAAAACAGGCACAGTTACATAATTTTAATGGGTCACGGTACTTAGAAAATACCTGTATAACAAGGAATAGTCCTTATCATGTATCTCTGAGATATGGCTCTGTGACTAAGACACGGGACCGAATTCAAATGATTCCAAGCCTGGATATTTCGTGTTAGATGGCAAGCTGACGTTGTTCAGTAGTTCCCAGCTTTCAAATCACTCGCTCTGTCCCTTGCATGCTGTGTGCTGACTCTCCCTTCTCTTCGCGTACCAAAGCTATCGACGAGGTTCACACCAGTAAAATTACGGCATCCTGCCTTAGTTCGTCTAAGGGAAAAACGCAGCACCTTGCTTGCTACGGGTTCGATATGTATAATCACACGGTCACACCGCGTTCCTAAACTCGTTCCTCAGCGGTAAAATTAAAATGCTCCACAGAGTTAAATTAATTCAATTGGACCCTGATCTGATAGGGTTCACTACCATATTAAATTTGAGTTTGTCCGTAATTGGTTACCACCTGGTTATATGCGTTTTACATTCAGAGAATGAGGAAATGTTCGTGAATTAGCTTTCACACTTCATCTTCATAGTCTGTGATTTCCAGAGCAATATTAGTGGAAATGGTCTAACACAAATTGTGTTGCCGTTTACGAGACCTGACGTTTTCCTTTCCTTTCTAAATATATAACCAGTCCGATGAGCGTGCATGAGGAGAATGAGAACAACATGCCCAACCACAATGTTTATGACTATTATTAACTTCTGTATTACAATCGCAATAATATCAACATTGTTTCCCTAATTATTTTATAGCAGTTATTTTCACGTGCCATATTACCTATTACAGGAAACAATGTTCAATCAGTAATGAACTATGGAGAATACATAACCGTCAACTTACATTCGGGAGATAGTGAGCTCTAGCCTCACTGTAGGTTTCTCATTTTCACACCAGGCAAACGCTGAGGCTGTATCTTAATTAAGTCCACGGTCGCTTTCTTACCGCTTCTAGCCCTTTTCTATCCCATTGCCGCCATAAGAGCTGGCTACTCAGATTTTAGTCTGCAAACAAGTACTACTATATGACAGTGCAGGCTGATTTTTGTTTCATCCGATCATTACCAACTTACTACTAGCGACCAGCATTGAATAAAAATAACACAAAACATGCCTTGAGTCGGCCTATTCTTGAGTGAAACAATGAAATTGCTTGGTATATTAACTCGTGAACCCATTAGTGAAAACGTATTTATTAATTTTACTTCCTTCTTCTGCAATGAATTGCATTTTATTTGTTGGACGATTTTTGAATTTATGCATTTTGTGTGAGCTCTTTTTCAATTGAATTACGCAGAAGATTAAGCGTAACGTTTGCAGTTTTTCATCCAGGATGACACATCAGCTAACACTAATTTTAAAATAGAGTATTAATAATCCCTTTCAACTTTTGTTTCCATTTCTTATATTTAGGTCTAAGTACTAACGATAGCACATTTTTTTGCAATAGAGTTTGTGTATCTTTTATTAATACTCATGGTTCAATGTGTGGGTTACTGTAGTCACGTCTTAGTTCGTGAACCATGGACAACGGCTGAGTGGCCTAGCAAGTGGTCCTGAGAGTCGGGATACCAGTTGCTATGGAAGGGGAGTGGGCGTCTCGGACATATTCTGAATCACGGACCTCCTTGTGTTCGGGCGGCTAGGACTATTCAATCCACTGCTGATCCCTAACCCGTTAGAGGAGAGATCCTCACTCGGACTATGTGTAAGTAGGGTAGCTTCCTGCTTCATGAATTTACCGAGATCAAAATATTTTAAGCAAGCTTCGGACCTACGGAAGTAACAGAGTCCCACTCCCATTTGACAGGCGAGGGACTCTTTGGAAACAACTTAGCGTACGAAATGGAATTCGATGGGGATTACGGAAGAAATAAAGTAGAGCTAGATGAGTCGGCAAATAAGATGCATCTGAATGTGCTAGGAGTAAATGCTATTCGAGTAAGGGGAGATGTTGAGAAAGAGGAGATTATAAAGTGTACTTCATGGGTGTTAAAAATAGAAGGGAAGAGTGCGGGGATGGGCTGTTTATCAGGAATAACATTGAAAGCAACATAGTTTCTATTAGCCACGTAAATGAGCGAATGATGCGGGTAGATTTCGCAGATGCAGGAATTAGGACGAGAATTATCTCAGTATATTCACCATGTAAGGGTGCAGATGAGGATGAAGTTGGCAAGTTTTATGAAGCATTGAGTGACATCATAGTCAGGGTCAACAGCAAGGATAGGATAGTGCCAATGGGCGGTTTCACTTCGAGAGTTGGAAATAGAACTGAAGGATAAGAAAGGGTGATTGGTAAATGTGGGGATGATATGGAAGCTAATGGGAATGGTAAGCGGTTGCTGGACGTCTGTGCTAGTTTGTGTATAACAGTTACGAATACATTCATCAAGCATAAGGCTATTCACCGCTACTCATGGGAGGCTGGGGGTACCAGATCCATAACAGACTATATCTTAACCGACTTCAAATTCAGGAAGTCCGTTAAGAATGTTCAGGTTTTCCAGCGATTTCTCGATGATACATACCAGTATCTGTTATGTATTGAACTAAGTATCTCTAGGCCTAGTGTAGATGAAATGAAATCTATCTGAAAACGAATAAGGGTAGACGATCTCCAGCAGGAGGGAATAAGACAGAAGTACATGGATATAATTAGTGAGACGTTTCGAATAGTGGACAGTAAGCACATTCAGGTTATAGGAAGGGAATGGGTGGCATACAGAAGTGCTGACATGGAAACAGCAAGGGAATACTTTGGAACAACTGTGTGTAAAGATGGGAAAAGCGAACATCTTGGTGGATTGATGAAGTGAGAGAAGCTTGTAAACCTAAATTGAAGGCTTATCAGAAATGTCTCCAAACAAGGTCCTCGCAGACAGTTTATTTTACGTAGTTGAAAGAAACAAACAAATAGTTGTTGTATCCAGAAAGAAATCGAGGGAAGATTTTGGTAATAATCTGGAAATGCTAGGTCAAGCAGCATGGAAACCTTTCTGGACAGTAATAAAGAATCATAGAAAGGGGTGGAAAATGAACAGTGCTTTATGTAATTCACGTGAACTCAAAATAGATCCCAGGGAATCACTGAACAGGTGGAGGAATTTTCAAAATCTTCCCAACGTAAAAGGAAATCTTCCTGGCGGTGTCGCGAACAACCAAGCTCATGGGGAGAAGGGAAATTATGGTGGTGAAATTAAGCTTGAGGAAGTGGAAGGATGGTAAATAAACTCCATTGTCATAAAGCAACAGGGATAGATGAAATTAGACCTGAAATGGTGAAGTATAGTGGGAAGACAGGTATGAAATAGAGTAGTAATATTAGCATGGAGTGTTGTTAAGGTACCTTCAGATTGGACAAAAGCAGTAATTGCACCTATCTATAAGCAAGGGAACAGGAAGGATTGAAACAACTATCGAGGTCTCTCATTGATTTGTATACCAGGCAAAGTATTCACTGGTATTTTGGAAGGGAGGGTGCGATCAGTGGTTGAGAGGTAGTTGGATGAAAACCAGTGCGGTTTCAGACCACAAAGGGGGTGTTAGGATCAGATTTTCAGCATGCGCCAGGTAATTGGAAAACCTTACGAGAAGAATAAACGGTTGTGTTTATGTCTCATAGATCTAGAGAAAGCTGATAACAGGGTACCTAGGGAGAGGCGGTTCCCATTACTGGGGGACTGTGGAATTAAGTGTAGATCATTAAAATCCATCAAAGGCATTTATTTTATCGATTCGGCTGCATTGAGATTTGATGGTAGAATGAGTTCTTGGTTCAGAATGTCTACAGAGGCTAGACAAAGCTGTAAACTTTCACCTTTGCTGTTCGTAGTTGACACGGATCATCTGCTGACAGGTATAAAGTGGCAGGGAGGGATTCAGTTAGGTGGAAGTGTAGTAAGCAGTCTGGCCAATGTTGACGACTAATATCTTCGAACTTGAAAAGAAGTGGTTCGGTGGTTTTTTCATATGGGGCGAATGGAAAAGGAAAAGTTACCTATGAGTATAATGGACTCTGTTATGGAGGGTAAGACAAATAGAGGGAGATCAAGACGACGATGGTTAGACTTAGTTTCTAACGATTTATATATAAGAGGTACAGAACTAAATGTGGCCACAGCACTAGTTTCAAATAGAGGATTGTGGCGAAGTTTAGTAAATCCACAGAAGCTTGCAGACTGAACGCTGAAAGTCATAACGGTCGATAATAGTAATATATCTTTTATTATTCTCAATTATCCCTTCATTATTCAGAGATTTCATTTTTAAAGGAACTGCTTCCGATCTTGGAACTATATTTCAGGGTTCATGAGGATCACGATCTGCAGTACTATTTGAAGTGGATAACGAAATAGAGTATATTTTTCTAGCACCCCATCCCCTGACTCAACTCTATTGGATATTCTGCGGAAAACAAAGTCTGTGGAAGTCCTAATCTTCTATAATAATAAAAGGAAGTGTTTGTCTGTCTGTGTGTCTGTGCGCGAAGTCCAGCAAAATCTACAGCACGCAGTGATCTGACATTTTTAATATTGGTAGACGGAAGGGGGTCCGAATGCATCTCGAAGCCGGAATTTTTATTTTCGTTTTCGTTGGTGAGTTATGAACGAAAACCCATCGTAAAACGTGTATTGGGATAAGACAATCCAACGTGCTGTCACCAAGATTAAATGCACAGAGTCGCTGTCGCTAGGCAACGTACATAAGAGAGGTAGAGAACACAATTGAAGGAGCCATTTTACGTCCATGCGTAGGAAGCCGTTTTAGATCTTAAATTGTGTGAGGGCATATGACGCTGTTGATGGTAATTCGTCCGTCCGATGGGGACGTAAAGTTTGAGCTATTCGAGAGGAGTGGGCTATGTGCCGGCCCCGGGTTTCATACTCTTCATTCTTACTATCAAATATCATGTCATTCATTTCATCTTATTAATTCATCTGATTAGGTTGACGTCATGAAAGATATCCGGTCGTAAAAACTCGCTACGAAGATTCATCCCACTTCATACCCAAACCGCGTAGAGAAAGGGGACAAGGGCTGGACATGTATACATTTAGAGGAAACTAGCATATGTACCCGTGCTTCGCTACGGTATTCTACATTGTATTCAAATATCGAAGTAAATACTGTACATGGAGTAAATAACATTGTTTTAAAATTGCGTGTCTCTTAGCGTTATCCGACAAACAGCATGGGAGGTCCCTAAACATTGTTTTCAATGTAAAGTGTTTGTTACGGATTTGTGATATAACGGCAGGCTCACTTGCCTACTGCCATTCACAATCGAGTTGGGAAGTTTGCATTATAATTGCAGGCTCCATTGTCTACTGCGCGGTCACAATCGATTTGGGGAGTTTTCATTACAATGGCAGGCCCCCTTTCCTACTTCCAGATAGATAACAGTTGAGGAGTTTCCATTATAATGGCCGGCAACCACCCTACTGTCAGTCGAAATTGAGTTGTGCAGTTATCATTATAACGTCAGGCCCAATTTCCTACTGCCATCCACCTTACTGCCAGTCACACCAAGTTGGTGAGTTTCCATCAAAATAGCAGGTCACTATTCCTAATGCCAGTCACATTTTAGATGAGTACATTTGTTTATAATGGCGGGCACACTTGCCTTCTGCCAAACACAATCGGTTAGGGGAGTTTTAAACAAAACTGCATGCTCCCTCTCTTTCTGCAAGCCAAATCGAGAAGTGAACTATTCATTACAGTGGTAGGCCTTCCTTACTAATGCCAGTTACACAGGAGTTGGAGAAGGACGCCAGTCAAAGTCGGTGTGGGGAGTACTGATTACAATAGCAGATATACACTTTCTCGATGGCTACATATCGACATCAGTGAATATAATCTATAGATCGAAATATGAATGTATATGCGTGTTAACAATATTGCAGACTTTTATTTACAGATTAACTGCTGCTAAACGGTACGTCATATCGACAAAGTATTGCACAGTAAAATGTCGGAATTAGTGGCCTAAATGGCTGGTCCTATGACATCTCATCTATTCTACGGTCAGATTGAGTTAGAAACGTTGAACAGGGTAAAGTGTATGTAAGATTATCTCACATTGCATTACTTTTCGGATAATTATGTGACAGCTACGTACATAGCATTTGGCTCACATATGGCTACTTGGTGGGTCAATTTTCCTAAAGAGTTTGATGATTCTATATATCCTATAAGTGATTGAAACTATGAATTATGCATGTGAAAGTTCCAAATTTACTTAACATCGATTAATAGAGAGAACAAACCTTAAAAATATACAGATACGACAAAAAATCATAAGACCAACGTTGTAGATCATTCCAAATTCAATGGAGATTGTGCAGTCCGTTATGTGATAGGACTTCCCGAAGGACTGCACCATCATTAAAATTGCCTCCATATTTCGACATTCTTCGGGGATAAAAAGGGAAAAATTTAAAGATCTTGGAAGTTTTCCGTCCGTTGCAGGCTAAACGTATAATTGTGCCAAATTTCAATTTTCTTTTTCGTCTGGCAGATTATGCCGCTATCTGGATATTGAGCGAGGAGGGTAAAAATTATGACTTTCAGGAAACCAAGCGAAAATATGCAGATGGTCATTATTACCCCTTAAACGGGCAGTAGTGCGAAAATTTCGCCCAATAATCAATCTACAGCCACACAGTGGTTACGATTTTATTTATATAGATAAGGAATCTTCTACACGTACAGCACCTTTTGGGCTATGTCCGCTGGACTTAACCTGCAAAACTGACCATTCATGATATCTCCCTTATTAATCCTGACGAAAAAATGCACATGAATATAAACTTTTAGAGACTGAATTCCATCATATTTTGTCGTTTTCCAGTCAGGTTGGTCTTGTACTGTATATATTGTGGAAAAGTAAAATCACCACTTCGGTTCCCTATAAACCGTCACTACATTCCGGGAACAGGAAATGTTATTGACCTTTAAAACCTACCTTTGGACGGGTGGATACTAAATAGATAGAGAGATAGATAAATGTGGTTCGAATATCTTCAGTAGTTTTCAAGTTGTAAGAAATAAGCTTTACAGGCACCCGCTCTTAAGTCCGATGGGACGGTCCGTTAATGACATCTCCCTTATTAATTCTCGTATCGAAATGATGTACAAGAGAAGAAAAGGTTTAGAAATTAATTTCTATTAAGGCAGGTAGATTTCCATTAAGTTTGGTTGTGTATATTTTGTGGGAGTGCGAAATCACGATTTCCGTTTCGTACAAACCCCCAGTCAGTTCAGAGATTTAGAAACAATATTTGCCCTAAAACCTACCCAAGGACAGGTGGATTCTAAATATGAAGTTTGGTCGATTCTAGTACTCGCGTGTATACGTTGTAATTAAGGAAGGAAATAATACAGTTAAGAATGTTGAAATTAATAGAAAATGGATTATAACTGAAGACAGCCGGATAACGACAAATACGTAAATGGAAAATCAAATGCCCCTCAATGAATTATGATGGTGTGAGTTATGGATATAAGAAAGCGGTAACACAGGAGAAATTTAGGCGCAGTGATTCTTAGGTAAACAGATAAGAAGATGACTAATGGTGGTATTAATCTATTCGATGACGGTTATAACCTCCAACGATATTCCGCCAATATCCCGCGGATAGGCCGATTGACGCCTCTCTTGCCCTCTACACAAGGAACAACGACGAATTTAAAAGCATGATGAGGAAAATAGCACTACGCTGCTTCCCTGCTGGCAAGCAGACACCTTGCCATGGTAACCTGTAGGTTCGTTGTCGGTCTGTCGGTCACTAAATGCAGAGCATGATACCCGCAGAAAATTGTAAATTTCTCCGTCATGTGAAGAATAAGGTAAATTATGAACATAACGAAAGTTGTTTATAATGAATAGACGTTTCACGTACGGTCCACGGGGTTTACAGAAAATCAATAGGATAAGAGAAAATGGAGGAAAACCCCCGTCTGTTCAAAGATTTTAAAAGGATATGCATATCGAAACCTTCCCCGGGATGAGTATACTCTAAATATGAAATTCGGTTGAAATCTATCCAGACGTTTCGACGCGATGGTGGAACAGACAAACAGACAGACACGAAAGGTAAAAACCACCGATTCGGTCTTGAGTTGACCTAAAAACAAGCGTCTAGCTCCTGAAGGAGCAATAGCTTCGTGTTTTGCCGCATAGCGCTGTAAGAAAGTAATCGGAAGACTTGGGTAACTTTCGGGAGGGAGCTTTAGTTTCAACATATGGCACGTTACATCGGTAGCGCGCTGGTGCAATGGATCGTGCGAACCAGCCGTGAAACGGGTCGTTGTCTACGAGATAAGTAAAGGCTTCTGCATGCGCTGTCTTTTCAAGTAAGCCTACTAAATTGACAGAGGAGCGACAGTTAAAAGTGTGCCGCTAGATATACGACTATCGCTCCATTCCTCAGCGCGATTCCAATTGGCATTACGAGAATGACTTGCTCACAAAAGCATATTATTTTTCATCACCTTTTTATTATCATTATTGCCATCACTTCAATGGATTCTTCGAAGATGCAGGTGACTCTGAGAGCCTGTGTTGCTGTAGAGACGAAGTCTTGGTTCGCTCGAAGGTCCTGGACTCCCCATAAAAGCACATTAGTAAGATTTTTAAAAATTCGTTTTGAATAGAAAAGTGATATTCCTATGACGATTAATGAAGAAGAGTAAATGTATCATACATCAGAGTCCATATGACTGTTTGCAGTGGGGGTGGGTGTTGCAGACCTTGGGTTACGTAGTATTTGTAATATTTTGGAAGATAAATGGCGACTGGTATTCTGTGGTAGAATAACCCACGGTGTTCCCTGCCTGTTGGTGGTGGACGGTACTACCGCTTCTACGTAATACTGACTTTTAAATCGTTTTCTTGAAAGGAAAACACCTGACTAGACTAGAGTTTTGCCCTTCCCTGACAGCTGGTGGGGGGGGGGTCACGGCCCCACCTTGTCCTCGAGGATGGGCGCCCTTGGTATCACACAATATTCAAGAGGAGCCCATACGAGTCAGGCCGTTGCGACTGCAAAATTTACGTCCTAGTAGAAATTAAAATACTCCATAGTGTATATATATTTACAATTGGCTTTACGTCGCACCAACACAGACCTTATGGAGACAATGTGATAGGAAAGGGCTAGGAGTGAGGAGGCGGCCGTGGCCTTAATTAAGGAAGAGCCCCAAGTTGCGGTGGTGATAATTGTTTTAAGAGGAAAAACAACTAGGCAACCATCCTCGATGTAACACTTATCAGAAAGAAAAAATGGAAGGGATCTGACAGTTCGAAAAATGAAGGTATCGGCCAAAGGAAGATAAGGGCCATGAAGGGCGTGAAAATGAAAGACTACCTAGGCCTCGAGTGCTCTAATACCGTCGAGGTCGGGAAAGGACACGTGTTGACAAAGGGAGATGAGATAGGATAGATAAATGCGAGGAGCTTGGCACAAGTAAGAGGAAGCAATGCTAGTACTCAGCTCAGGGCACCGTGGTCGCCAATCCACGCTCCAAAGTTATGAGCCCCTGGGGCCCTTTTAAGTCGCCTCGTACGGCAGGCAGGGGATACGTGATTGTTATTCTAAAGCCCCCATAGCATTTTCCTGGTGTGTAAATGGGAACCACGCAAAAGCATCCTCAGGGCTGCCGACAGTTGAATTCAAACTCCCGAATGCAAGCTCACAGTTGTGCGCCCCTAACCGCATTGTTCCCACAACGAATTTCTTTTTCTTCTTCGTCGTTATTGGAATCCGCATATATGGCATATAGAGACCGTCCAGCCACTGAAACTATGTTATAGTGTTAGTTTGTTTTCCTGAAGGAAATGAACGATCGAATTTGCTAGTTGAAAGCAAGTCATTTAATTCTTTTGAAGAGTTTAAGGAATGGAAAAGAAATTATGAAGCAAAAACCTTGTGAAATGTGTTTCAATGTTTAGTTCTGAGGACATTGCAAAAAGTGGGACAGTAAGGGTTGGGTGCCCGTCATTTAAAGAATCAAGGCACCAAAAAGACTGATGGTTTCTGCCCTTCGACAATAAAAGTTTCTTTAGTTGACGAGGGAAGGTGTGAGGCTGTGTCTTCATCTACTCATGTGGGGCATCAAAATGATTTAGAGCATTTATTTGTAACTCAGGATGAAAAGAGTTCTTTGGCAGCTAAAACAGCATTAAAAATTCCTTTCGATGTCATATTAGATGATATTCGAAGCAGTCTGAAAACCCCAGAACTGCAAAGAATTCATCTCTTCACAAGAAAAGCCTTGCATAACATTGATAAATCTTATAACTTAATTTGAGCTCAGAAGCTGTGAAGCATTCTAATAATGCAGTGAGTGTTGATGCCTGGGTGAATGAGGTGAGAGCAGAAAGTGGGGACTGTGTGTTATTTTATAAGCCTCAGGGGAAGGTTTCTGAGGAGTATCATTTCTAGGCTAAAAATTACTTTGTATTATTAATGAATGATGCACAAGCTTCTATGCTGGAGAAATATGGAGGGGATGCTGTATGCATTGATGGTACCCATGCACTCAATGCGTATGATTTTGAATTGATAACTCTTATAATTATTAATGATATGCGTCAGGGTTTCCCATGTTCATTTTTATTTACAAACAGAACTGATAAAGATGTCTTAAAGATTCTACTTTCAAAAATCAAAGACCAGCTTGGCAATTTGTGTCCAAAGATTTTTATGTCAGATATGGCAGATTCAAATTTTAATGCTTGAATTGAAGTTATGGGGGAACCAAATCAAAGGCTGTATTGCTCCTGGCAAATTGACAGGGCATAGCGTAATAACCTTGGCAAAATCAAATCTAGAGACAAACAAGCAGAAGCGGACAAAATTATAAGATCACTTATGCAGGAGCAAGTTGTGAATACATTCAGCTGTTCAGAAAATGGTAAATATTTTTTTAGAAAATTATGTTCCCACAACCAGACAGTGGGCATATAGCTATCGGATGCGCTGTGGTTTGAACAAAAATATGCACATTGAGAATCTGCATAATTCATAAAACATATATACTTGCAAGGAAGGAAAAGAAAAGGAAGCGCCTGAACATATCCATTTGTGCAATAATGAGATTCCTCAAAGATAAGATATCATATTGATAAGATCAACTGAGAAACTACAGCCGAGGATAGGCCCAAATGGCGTAGCATTGTATACAATGGAGTTGAACATGTAGAAAAAGATAGGAGAAGATTAGAAGCTGAGAGGAGGAACCGCAGGAAAGAACGAGCGAATGCGAGGGATGGCATTCTTGCACAACCACCTGCTGCAACCACTAGTGTGTGCTCCCACTGCAATAAAATCTGTGCATCCAGAATCGGACTGTTCAGCCATCTGAGACGACACAATTAATATGTCCAAATGACATTGTATTTATATACTACATATTCGTTGACGATGATGATGATGATGATGATGATGCATAAAGGTAAAGTGACAAGTAAACTGAGGGACCTCAGGCAAACACACAAAACTAGTCTGACATTAAGAAAAGATTTAGTTATACAGGAAGGCAACATATGGACTACTCCATCAATAAACATCCAGTTCTGATATATACAACGTTGTTCCCCTGAAACAAAACTGTGAGTGCCAGTTAGTATGTAATGACTGCAAGTCATGCATTCATAGCTACTCTTTCACATGCATTGATTCTGCCATACGATTCAACATGTGCAAACACATTCATCTTGTATGAATGCCAAGAACACCTTCAAATATGTTCTGATAAAGAGTTAGAAGTTATTGAAAAAGAAGTATTATTGAAACAAATCTCTACCGATGTCTTTCAAAGCACCAGTACTACAGAACCCAATAATCAACACAGGTGGTTAGATATCAAGAAAAAAATAATATTACCTCAGTTAGGGACACTGGGACTGAAATTTCTAATTCCTCTAATAATTAAGATATCACCTCAATGTTTGGTTGAATCAAGGTGTGTACTATTATGAATATCTGTACAAAATTTGATCAGTGTAGCTTTACTAGTTTCATAGATATTAATTATTTTCCAATGTTTATATGCAAATTATTCAAATATTCTAAATGTTAAGCGTATCAAAGCGATCAAGATAGCACATTTTTTAAGTAATGATCTAGTACCTTATTCTTATATAAACGAAACGGTGCATCATTTTTTAGATTGTATTATTTACTATAGAGGTAGGATATTTACCCCTGTTGAAGTTTATTTTTTGTAAAATTATTGAAATTTTAAGTTTTGAAATTCTTTTTACTGGCAAACCAGAATTTCAATTATAATAGTAATGCACATGTTTATGGATAATGTACTAAGGAACATTCATGTTAATTTTCAAGGTAATAGCATCATATCTGTAATGTGTATGACATTTTGTACATCTGAAAATGTGAAACAGAGAAAATAGCATTTTTCTAAAGTCATGCATATTTTTTAATATTGCCAGTTGACTTACTCATTAGAACTGTCCTGCAACATACGTCACACTCTCCATCTTCCGTTTTCAAGCCTCATTCTTCATTTTTGTAACCTTCACCTTCCGTCGAGTTGATTTGTTTCTTCTCAGAGGACGATCGCTGTATTTCATACTTTCTGCGAGCATCAGCCTAAGGACTGATTTTTCTGTCACATGAGAGACTGAAGTTCTTTCGATATCTGACTTCAAGTATATTGTTACACTGCACCCCTTATTTAACTCTGCCACAGCACTGCATACACCAATTTCGAGTCTCTTTCTTGATACAAAATTTCCTTTGGGCACTTTCTCCAGATGCTAGAATGTAGACTTTCGTTCTGATTCTGCGTGGCACCACGGACACATAGGTATAGTACTTCATCAGAGGCCAGCCTTTGATACACAGGCATAATCTTACACGCTAATGGCTCACAAAGTTCGACCGACATTTTATCATGACTCTGAGGTACCATACATTCTGCTATACTTTTGTTATAGAAGCACCAATCATCTAAGCCTTGGGGGCATTTCTAATGTTGGGGCTAACTGTTGGTGAATATGTAATAGTAGTGTGTGGCCGAGAGAGCATTTTTCATGTTTTCTACATTAAGTGTGATTTGTACAATATAACTCCTATAAGAGCTGGTAAGCTTGGTAATTGTAGCATTAGTAAGACCACCTGAACGGCCACCTAACTGCACACCCATCACTTTCCAAATTTGTAGCATTGTAACGGTTCAAATTCCGTTACAAGGTGATATCTGTATTTTTATTATTATTATTGTTTCATCTGTGATATTATTATTATTATTATTATTATTATTATTATTATTATTATTATTATTATTATTGTGTATATACTATTATTATTTTATCTGTGACATTGCTAATTTTTGTTATCATTCTTGTTCAATTCTATTCTGCAATGCTTGTCGATTGCGTGATTGTAGTTAAATGTATGCATATATACGTGTGTGTAGATTAACACTAAATACATGTACAGTAAAGAGTTTCTGTATGTCAGATGTGGATATAACATTGCTCATTGTGTAATACTGCTGGAGTAAATGCAGAGTCATCACTACGTCATGGCTACGTCAACGTGAGCATTTAGCGATGCGCTCACTGTCTTGGGGTTTCCTAGGGAGCCCCGGGCTATTTCACCATTGTATGTAACATTTGTCGCGAGGTGGGAGTAGATAATAGTTATTTCTGGAGATTACGTAGGTGCGTCAACCTAACGTCTATATAAGGTGGCTGCATATTGTAGCTTCAGTCATTATTCTGCTGGAAGGAGAGGCCACAGTTGGACATTAAGTGAACGAGATGGAGTGGCCTCAGTCAGTCAACGGGAGTCATTAGTTAAACGGAAGATGATGAGAGAAGAAGTGGATGGTGAACAGTGATGGAGTCATAGAAGGATACACTTGCAAGGAAGTCATACCATACAGACTTACACAGAAGTCATATGATATGGAGAAGCAGTCACATGGGTAATCACCAAATTAGGCGTGACACATCTACAGTAAACACCAGATCTAGGGAATACGTCGTAATTACACTCAAAGTGTTGAAGGTACAGTCAAATGAACCAGTGAGGGATATATTTCGTATAAATTGTTAAATGTCCGGTCAAGAAGAATTCAAATTCATGCCTAGTTTCTTTCAGTTGCAATGTCATAAGTTCATATTTCATCTGTTTTATCGCAACAATACTTACTATTTTTATATAAGTTACAATTTCAAGAATATATTTTGTTCTTTCAAATTAATCTTTCGTTTCATTTATACAGTAAAATTTCTTAACCTCAAATTTAATGGGGAAACCGAACGCCAATCTCCTTTTCCCGGAACTTATATGGTATGTTGTCAAAAGTAAGCATATTACCCCACACCCTGTTAGTAAATAATAACAATGTGTCGACGCAACGTGGGACTCGAATAAAATCAGAATTTTTCTGAATGACAGCATATCATAGGTTCATTTTGGGAGGAGTATGCACAACTAAAGCCAGCGGAAGTATTAGCGGTAAATGTCAGGGGTGTAATTTTTTTAATATATATTTGTATCTTGGGGATATGTCAAGGGATTTGAAGAGGGAAATTAATTTTAGATCGCGTACTACAACAAGTGAACCAAAGATGGACAAGGAAGGCAATAACAAGTAATGTGACGACGAGTTTGTTACTTCTAAGGATATCCAAAGTGAGGCTGAGGATAGGGAGCAGGTGGATACGATGGAAGCCTCTGAGGTAATTCTTGAAAGTGCAGAAATTTAGAAGCACACTGAAACTCAGAAGGAAGTCGCGGGGGGATGAACCAAGATTTTTAAAATTTGTGGATGGCCAAAATGATTGAGCTCCATAATGAAAACTATAAGAAAAATGATTAGTAGTAGTGAAAATAGTCATAAACGGATGGAGGAAAAGATTGATACTAATAACGAAAATGAAAGAATTAATTGACAATAGTAATGAAAATTGTAATAAACAGATTAACTCTCTAAGTAGTAAAATAGAAAAAATAATTCGTAGTAACGAAAATAGTTCGAAAGAGATATGTAGAAAAATGGATCAAATAATTAGTAGGAATAACGAAAATAGTAGTAAAATAGAATTAATTGGCAGTAATAACGAAAATTGTAATGCGATCATTAATAATATAGATACTAAGTTATTAGAGGTAACGAAAACATCTAAGTTACAATTTAAGTTAGAAAGTAAGTCAAATGACGAGTGTGTTGATTTTGAAGGTGAAATTGAGTTGGATCGGAACAATTTTCATATTCAGACCGAGCAAGTCAAGGAGACGGGTACAGAGGACAGTAATAAAATCGTACTGTTATGTAGTAAAATTTCTAGTTATCGGGAAGAAATTCATGAGGTAGTCGAGAAAGGACTGGACAAGATTTACAATGCAGTTGGGGAAGAGCTGGGGGAACAGATTAGTAGAAATGAACAAATTGGAAGCGAGCTTGTGGAGGTCACTAAACTACGGAACGAACAGGAAACGTTATCACAACAGGTGAGAGAGAGAGAGAGGAAGAATTGCAGGAAGAAGTGAGGATAATGGAAGAGAATGCTGAGAGAGCAGCGGAAGAACTGCCAGGGAGTGATTCGGCAGGAATTTAGAGGTGAGACAGCGGTAGAGGTGATAGTAGCGAGTGGTTTGTTCAGTAGGGATCGTGATTTAACTAGGTTTTCTGGAAAACAGTTCAGTACTATTGAATTTGTAAAAGTAGTTGAGAAATGATTTGAAAGTAAGTTGAGGAATAATGTTATTGAATGGGAATACGTGCTGGAAATCTCGTCGAATATTTTTATTGGTGAGAGTAAAATGTGGTTTCGAGTGTACTGGGATAATATGTCTAATTTAGGAGAGTTTAAAGAGAAGTTCATTGATACACTTTGGGAGGAATGTTTACAGGGGCGCGAGAGAGAGCGCATGATGTCTGGGGAAAGTAGTATAGTAGAGAGCGGGGGAAGAATGTTAGCCGTGTATCAGAGAAGTAGTAATCCTGATGAGCAGAGGATTAAGAGTTATGTCGATATTGATCGGGGTCAGATGAGTAACCAGAGAGAATCGGAAGATGGGTGGCGTACGGATTTGAGTTAACAGAGAGACTGTGATAGTCTTGATATGAATGTTATCAAGGTGTCCTTATCGAGACAGAATATTTCAAACGCACAGGGAATCGGATAAAGTAAGTGAACAGGCTGAAGGTAGTAGTTGAACAGGTATGTAGTATAAGTAGTTATGTAGTGAAAGTAGTAAGAGCACAGTGTGATTGTGACCTAAGTAATGTTAAGTGAGATATTTAAGTAATGACGTAGTCGTAGATAATGAAGTAATTAATGTTAGTAGTAAGGTAGACGTAAGAAGTGATCTGTTAAGTGATGTAAGTACTTATAATACTGAAAATAAGTAGTGACGTAGTAACTCCGATGATGGAAACTGTGATATGAAGAAGGTAAGTGAAGGTACTATTAGATATTATAACAGCCGTTGTGTAAGTCACAGAGAGTAAATAAAATGATAGCGGTACCAATCACGATAGAAGATAGCTGTAAGTTTCAGCCATGCCTTGTTGTACCAAAACTTATGTATTCAGTTATTTTAGGAGCTGGCTTGGTTGAAAATCATAGAAGTAGAGTAGACTTTAATTTAGGTAGTGTGTTTTTGTTCTGGGAGAACAACTAGCAAAGAAGTACGTGTTAATTATGATGGTCTGAGGTAAGTCTTTGGTAACGTGTGTTCTTTAAAGATATATCAGAGGTAAGTGAAGGTGTTCCTAGTGAGAGGAAATGTTTTGATGTGTGTTACGTGTCTATACGACCAGTATCCGAGGGATAGTCGGTATGAGGCAGTGACGTGAGGTAATTTGAGTGAATTACAGGAGGAGCAATTGTCTTCCATGTTAGGTAAGCATCGAGATGTATTTGGTGTTAAGGCAGTGGGGAGGAACACATACCGTATATGAACATAAATTTGAGTACATGACCATTCATCATTGTGGAAAGTAAGTACCCCATTCAACTTAAAAATGCTAGTGACGTCTAAGAAAAAATGGACATTATGCTGGATTACGGAATAATTGAACCATCTTGTAGCCATAGTATTGATCCTTTTACTATTGTTGTCAAGAAAGATGAGATTTATTGAGATATGTAAGTTAATAAGAGCAAAATTGGACGAATTCAGTTTGGGTGACAGAGTGCTACTCAGAGTTCCATTTTCATCATCTGCAGAGGTGGGAAATATGTCTAAATTCTTTCTTTTGTATCAGGGGTATTTCACTATTGTGAACTGTATTGGGAAGTGTGTATATTCTTTAAAAGATCAGGAAGGGAAGATTGTCGGTATTTATAGTATTACATACGTAAAGAAGTACTTCACGTGAGATTTGTTGAGATAATAATAAGATAATTCATTTTTGTGAGAAACTGGCAAAATAAAACTAACATATGTGAATTTGCGTATGAACCAAGTCCCGTATTGGTGTATTGGAAGAATAAGTGCTACGTTGTAATGTATTGTATGGCAAAGCGGAGAACGAGACATTGGACAGTTATCTATGATAACAATATGCGCGAAAAGTTCTCATATAAGTGATATTTCACAAAACGTTTTGATATATTAAAAATAAGAATGTTGTATAATGATTTAAAATTATGTGTATGTGTTCAATTAAATGTTATACTATTGTGAATTGTATGAGAAAGAGAGAATGGGACACTGGACAGTTATCTACGATGACAATGTGCGAGAAAAATTCTCATGTTTGCGATGTTTTATAAAATGTATGGATGCTGAAAAAGAAAATTATTGTTGTATACTCATTTAAAGTGTTTATATGTGTCAAGGATTAAGGTCAGTGTTATATATATTATGTTGTTCATAAATCAATCGATTCTTTGTTCTTCGATTTATTTATGAGGGAGGTGAATTGTAACGGTTCAAATCCCGTTGCAAGGTGATATCTGTATTATTATTATTATTATTATTATTATTATTATTATTATTATTATTATTATTATTATTATTATTATTACGTCCATGGTATTATTATTTTATCTGTGAGATTACTATTTTTGTATTATTATTCTTGTTCACTTCTATTCTGCAATGCATGTCGCTTGCGTGATTGTAATTAAATGTATGCATATATACGTGTGTGTAGATTAACAGTAAATACATATACAGCAAAGAGTTGCTGTATGTCAGATGTGAATATGACATTGCTACATTGTGTAATACTGCTGGAGTAAATGCAGAGTCATCGCTACGTCATGGCTACGTCATCGTGAGCATTTAGCGTTGCGCTCACGGTGTTCGGGATTCCTAGGGAGCCCCGGGCTATTTCACCATTGAATGTAACATTTGTCGCGATGTGGGAGTAGATAATAGTTATTTCTGGAGATTACGTAGGTGCGTCAACCTAACGTCTATATGAGGTAGCTTCATATTGTAGCTTCAGTCATTATTCTGCTGGAATTGGACATTAAGTGAACGAGATGGAGTGGCCTCAGTCAGTAAACGGGAGTCATTAGTTATACGGAAGATGAAGAGAGAAGTGGATGGCAAACAGTGATGGAGTCAAGGAAGGATACACTTGCAAAGAAGTCATACCATACAGACTTACAAAGAAGTCATATGATATGGAGGAGAAGCAGTCACACGGGTACATCACCAAATTAGGCTTGACACATCTACAGTAAACACCAGATCTAAGGAATACGTCGTAATTACACTCAAAGTGTTGAAGGTACAGTCAAATGAACCAGTGAGGGATATATTTCGTATAAATTGTTAAATGTCCGGTCAAGAAGAATTCAAAATCATGCCTAGTTTCTTTCAGTTGCAATGTCGCGAGTTCATATTCTCATCTGTTTTATCGCAACAAGACTTACTATTTTTATATACAGTAAGTTACAATTTCAAGAATATATTTTGTTCTATCAAGTTAATCTTTCGTTTCATTTATACAGTAAAATTACATAACCTCAAATTTAATGGGGAAACTGAACGCCAATCTCCTTTTCCCAGAACTTATAGATAGGTAGATAGATAGATAGATAGACAGATAGACAGATAGATAGATATGATTTATTTTAACTGGCGAAGTTAGGGACACGTGTCCCTGTCTCACACTTAACCAGTGAAATACATAATTAACATAAAAATATATAACATACTGAATAAATGAAAAAAAGAGACTGAAACAAATTACTACGGTACTATGCTATCCTGCTGTACATAAAAATTACTATTATAATACACAATATAAATTAACATTTTGCTTCGTACGAAGAAATTAACATACAACAAATAACGAATTAAAATTTCAATAATAATAATAATAATAATAATAATAATAATAATAATAATAATAATAATAATAATAATAATAATAATAATAATAATAATAATAATAATAATAATAATAGTCTAATAATGATAATAAGAAGAGGAAGAAGAAGGAACAGGGGGAGAATAACAATAATAATAATAATAAGAAGAAGAAGACGAAGAATGACCATGAGGAGAAGAAGAATACTGTCGCACTACGAGCTCGTTTCATAGAGATATTTTGAACACATACTTTTAAATCTTCCGTGGTTTGATATCCCTCTGACCTCCTGCGGAAGGAAGTTCCATTCACGGCTGGCCACAACAGTGATGGAATTGTAGGTTGAGGATTTATGCTGAGGAATAGCGAGCAATGTCGAGCTCAGCGCTCTGGTGTTTTTATCACGGTGATCAGAAAGGCTATGAAATCGTTCATACAGGTAAGATGGGGATTGTAAGGTAAGGATTCGGTGCAATGAAGTCAGGGTATGCAGCTTTCGTCTGTCTTCAAGGCGTAGCCATCCTAGGTGGACGTAAGACTGGGTAACATGATATGAAAATTTCAGATTACATATAAATCTTACACAGGCATTCTGTGCACGTTGTCGTTTGTCTCGAAGCTCGGTTTTCACATCTTTGTAAACTACGTCACAATAATCGAATATTGGAAGAACGAGGGTTTCAACTAGTTTCTTCTTTAAACTGAACGGAAAAGTAAATTTGAAATTGTTTAATGTGTGCAACTTAGCAAAAACTCGTCTACTCACAGATATTATCTGATCCGTCCACGAGAGGTGCTGGTCAATGGTTACTCCGAGATTTTTTACGCTCTTGCAAAAGGGCAACACTAGATTTTGAAGTTGTACGTCGGGGATGGACATGCGGAAATTGTCGGAAATAAGTCTTGGGTGGGCAATTACTATAGTTTTGGACTTTTTCGGGTTCAAAATAAGTCCATGCTGGTAAGACCATTTACTTATGGCCTCTAGATCCATGTTAATTTTCTCGATTGCTGTCAAAACGTCTGTTGGTTTTGCATGGATGTAAAATTGTACGTCGTCAGCATAGATGTGACGTTTACTATGTGTCAGCTGTTTACCTAGGTCGTTGATATAGACAGAAAATAGCAAAGGAGCAAGAGTCGTTCCTTGTGGGACACGCCTTTTTACATATTGCCACGAAGAAAATGCACCTTGATTGATGACACGTTGTTGACGTTCGTGTAAATAAGCTCCCAACCATCTCAGAATACTGTAGGAGAACCCTAGGTGATAAAGTTTGGATAGGAGCAACTCATGGTCTACAGAGTCAAATGCTTTGCTGAAGTCCAATATTACTAGGATAGTCCGTTTTTGCTCATCAATAGCCTGTCCTATATCGACAGTCACGCTTAGTAAGGCAGTACATGTACTGTGATTGCGTCGGAAACCTGACTGGTGTGGGTCTAATATGTCGTGGTCGTTGAGATAGTTAGTGATTTGATTATGCACAATGTGTTCGAGTCCCTTGGCTACTATTGACAGTATATTTATAGGTCTGTAGTCACTGTTTAGTCTAGGAGATTTTATCTTTAGTAAAGGCTGCACAAGGTCCATTTTCCAGACAGTTGGAAATACACTATTTTGAAAAGAGAAATTGTATATGAATGTCAATACTGGAATAATAGCGTCGATAATCTTCTTTAGCATTATAATACATATGTTGTCCACCCCTGTGGTTTTAGTTTCGATTCGCATGATAACCGCTTTCACTTGAAAGGGTGAGACATAACTAAAATAAAATTTGTCTCTGCCTACGGGTGGTGTGTTGTAATTTGCACACAAAAGGTTTTATTTTGCTTCTTCGTTTAATTGTACATGGGAGGATACGAAGTGATTACTCAATTCATCAAGAGAAACTTCCAAATCGTCTACCTTGTCCGGGTTATTTAGTCCAAAATGGCGGATTGACTTCCATAAAGTAGCGGGTCTTACGTCAGGTTTTATAAGGTCATGGGCATACCGTAGTCGAGCGAGTAGTTTTATTACGTAGTCGTTTGTAATAGATACAGTTTTCATCTGTCGGGTAATGTTTATATTTCCTATGAGCTTAGCCATTATTGCTCTAATATCATCATTTAGCCACGGGGAGGGTCTTTTACAGACGCGTGCTGTTCTTGTAGGGGCATGTTTGTCAAAAATATGTAGTATCATGTTATTGAATGTGGTGACCATATCGTCAATATTAGTTTTATGAGTTATCTCCTGCCACGGCATCGAAAAAGCGTCTTCCAATAATTTTTCGTTGTTAATACGGCTATAGTTTCGGTATGTCACGTAGGGCATTGCAGTGCGTAAGACATAAGGATGACGTCATGGGCTGACATTCCGGAGCAGATGTCTGGCCGTGATGTAATACTCTGTTAGGGTTGTTCGTTACTATTAGGTCCAGTAATGTGTGTGAAGTTTTAGTGTGGTGAGTGGGAGAAAGTGGGAGGACCGCCAAGCTGCATGCCTGAAACGTATTTAATAGATGGGTGGCTTCGGAAGAATCTGGATTTAGAAGGTTTGTATTAAAATCTCCCATCATTATAAAATGTTCGTACATAGGTAACAGTCTGTTAATATCAGTCTCTAAGTCATTCAGACGGCGAGCTTTAGGCGGTTTGTATACTACACCTACCAAGCATTTAACAGTAGCGACCTGTATCTCTATGAACATGTACTCAGGTTTACGCTCGTACTGTTGAGGCGACTGACAGATAATTTGAGGTTTCAAGCGCGAAGAGACAAAAGCACAGACCCCACTTCCCCCTTTGCCAAGTCTGTCATTCCTCAGGAGGCAGTAGCCAGGTAATTCAAGATTCCTAGCTTGATGTTTGACTTTCAACCAACTTTCACTGCATAAGATGATATCAAAGGACAGGGGAATGAAAATCGCTTTGAGTTCATCTATACGAGTTTGAGAAACTAAACTCTGGTCATTAAGGTGACATATGTGAAGTGCGCTTTTATGTCTATTTAGGGCTGACTGGAGAATGTGTGTTGTAGCTTCAAGGGGTGGGGTTCGGGTCAATGGACTAGCAGGTAGACAGGTTGATGGGATGGGTGGGGAAGGGGAAGTGTGACAAGGAAAAGTATTGCTATGGTCAGAGGGATTACTGCTGTTAGTGGTATGCATTGCCAATTGCTAAAATGAAAACTCACTAGAAGTAGAACACAACATGCGAATACATCCAATGAATAATCAGCAATTTACGTATTTTAGATAGCTAAATTGTCTAAAATAATAATAATAATAATAATAATAATAATAATAATAATAATAATAATAATGATAATAATAAAGTGCAACAGCAGATTACGCGTACAGAATAACTCAAGTAGCAGCTTATTCTACGTAGTGTAGATGTTAGATCTATGTAGACGTAAATACGGGGGCCTGATTTAAATTAGAACCAGTTAGGAAAGTGATTAAAGAGTAAGTCAATCGACAGATGCTAGGATAAGAAGACAGATAAGTTAATCGATATTTAGATCAATTAACACGGTAAATAAATGGATAGATAGATAGATAGATAGATAGATAGATAGATAGATTGATAGATAGATAGATAGATTTTCTTAAACTAAATAGAAAGATAGCTTCTCGGCTGTGACTTACGGTAAAGGATGGGAAGTAGACTCACATTGTCAAGTGATAAAGCAGCACTGCAACAGAACGTTATGCCATAGGAAGTTCCTTTAACTGGAAATCTCTTAATTTCATCCCGTCCGCCTTCTTGATTATGATGTCTCCTGAATCAGTCCAAGTGTTTGTAAGTCCAAAACGCTGGATTGCTGTCTTCAAGACGGACATTCTGACAGCCGTAAGATCTTCACGGATTGTTGTAGATGATCATTTCAGTTTCCTTTCCTTCTTGAAGACGTCCTGCCGTGAGCGATAAGACACAAATTTCACTAGGATAGGTCGTGTTTTTCCTGGAGATCGAGGTCCTACTCTGTGACACCTATCGATGTCATTAAGTCTCACATCTGCACCTACTGCTTTGCACACGTTGAGCACTAGATCATCGCAGTTTTCGTTCGAACTTTCAGGAATGCCGAAAATTCTTACATTATTTCTCCGGCTATATTGCTCCAATGAATCACACTTAGCGTCCATATCCTCCTTCAGTTTTCGGATTTCCGCCTCCTTCTTATCAAGTTTTTCAGTTAACTCTGACAACGCTTCGATATTAAATTAAACTTTTTTCAAGTTCTTTTATGACCACTTCTGTTATGCGGGTCGAAATGGCCTGCACAATTTTTTCAAGGATGCTGTCCGAGTTAATAAAGTCGTCCAACGCGCACTTCACGAGGCGGTCTACGTTGGCAGCACTGGTAATGGCTGGGCTTCCAACTCCGTTGTTTTGGCGACCCATTTTCTTTACAGTGCGAATTTGGAATAAAACGTAGATCAATACCAACAAAACGTGTGTGTATATTGATTGGTAAATACAAATGTAACACTTCCGCAAATTTTTGTCACTTTCACTGCTGTATAACACCTTCAAATCACTTGATTACTGTGGAGCCTCACTCACTCACGTCCGTCACCAAGCATGTCAAGCAAGGATGGTATGTTGTCAAAAGTAAGCTTATTACCCCACACCTTAGAGACAGTCAATATTCTCATTCTATTATTGCTGCACTGAGTGGTAGCTGGCACCCATCAAATAACGTATGTGCAAGTAAGCCGGTAAGAAGTAAGTGTGAGTACAAGGTCCGACGATTGAGTATTTTATTTAATGAATATTAATTTTCATATTTTCCATTTTAAATGCAGATCTTTCATATTTTTCAATTTAAATTTAGATTAGTGTGTTTTGAAATAAGTAAACCAGTTAGGAACATTTTTAGCATCTGTCTCAAACCTTTTCCCATTCTCTTAGCAATGTGGTTTACACACTCCTCCTTCAGTACTGTGTTGGTGCCATACACCACATATCAAAATTATGTGATGAAAAACGCATAAATGCGTGTGCAGGATAATGTTCGGTGAGAGTCGAAGAGGAAGGGGTGTTTAAATGGCTGTGCAGCAGGCATTTAAATGTCCCGCCGTGCCTTTAGAAATGGCGGAACATGGAAAATTATATCGCTCATTTATGCGCAATTGTCAGGGGTAGAGCATTATGTGAAAATCGAAAAATCGAAATATTTGATAAAATATGCCTAAAACTCAGTCCCAGTGAAATCAATGAATTGGTGCAAAATTTTACAACCATTCAAGAAGCAGATGCTTTAGAGTTGTTATTGTTACCAATTAAGCCTACATTAGCAGCAGTTCAAAATTTTTAACATGCCATATAATCAAACAGACACACCTCAGAAAAGAAAAATTGAACCTCAACGGAGGGTCGTCTCAACCAATAAGTAAAGATTGACAAAAATTAGTACAGTGACCAAACCATCTCCAGCGGAACAACAAGCTATTACCTTGGATTTAATCAGTTCTGTTGACAATGAGGGACATTCCGCATGGAACCAATAAATGCCCTATGAACAATACCTACTCTTTCTGAATGCTCATGTTTAGATCAATGCATTATTTAGATCAATGCATTATTAACCATCCTACATCTAAATTAAGACTGACTGAGACACACACCGCAGTAAAAAAGTATTTTATAGGTTAAGAAACTGGCTTATAGTACCACACTGAACTTATATTTTGTAGTACAGTAGCATTAGGGCATATAGTAAGCTTAGTAATGCATATTTGACAGTTATCCGAACTTAGTTTTCGGGCAGCTGACAAGTGCTTGATTGCCTATAGCGTGTGCGAGTTTGTAATGTGCTTCGACAAGTGACAAGTTGCCGTTCCTCCACACGCTAGTCGTAAATGGTGAGTAATATATTTTATTATAATTTCTTCTTGTTTTGTTGACAAAAGTGCTTACTGGTGACTTCACTCTAGTTTCATTCGGTACATGCGTTTACGTAGTTATTTTATAGGCCTAGTATTATACGTAGTAACGAAGACCGAGACGCACTCCGTATCAGTATCAGCTGCTTGTGTTTACATTGTACAAGCATGTCTCTCAGCTCAACACCAACTTGGTCTTGCTTGGTCTTGCTCAGCTGCTCCCGGTTCACCAGCGCGCTCGCAACATTATGTGCCATAGCTTGAAACTAAAGCGCACTCACCGAACTTTCCCGAAGTTCTCCGATTATTTTCTTACATCACTATGTGGCGAAACATTAAACTATTGCTCCCTCAGGAGCTAGACTCTTGTGACCTAAAACGGATAAATATCGGAAAAATTGGCAAATTACAGACAGCGGAGCCCCTACAACTTTATTTATATAGATATATAGGACACAAGATAAACGATAAGGTTAAACAAGGAATAATACATATATCAGACAAGATGCCATTTTAAGTCCGTGTAATAGGAAGCCATTCGGTCCATGATGTCTGTCTGTCTGTCTGTCTGTCTGTCTGTCTGTCTGTCTGTCTGTCTGTCTGTCTGTCTGTCTGTCTGTCTGTCTGTCTGTCTGTCTGTCTGTCTGTCTGTCTGTCTGTCTGTGTTCATGTATGCTATGCCCAGCCAAATCCACAGCAAACAAAGATCTAAAATGTTTGCCATAGCTGGGCATAGGTTTTCATCTAAGACGAATGGCTGTGTCTGAGAGCAATTCTTGCACCAAGACATGAAGCTGTCAACGTCATCAACATGCAACACTCACAAGAATTATCCGGCTTCCTATAAATTGAAAAGTCTATCGACACGACATGTCATACAGATGAGGGTGTCAACTACACGATAGAGATTTTGAACAATTTGGAGTCACCTGGAGCACCTTTGAACATCTTGGGGTGGACGATTGTGGCACCAATTTTCCTTCTCAGGAATATGAATCCTTTCCTCTGCAATGAAAAAGGCTCTGAAACTGATGACGAATATTATTGAAGCCACCATCATGACTGAGCATGCCGCGGTGGAAGTTGAATTGCTCGGAATGTAAGTCCCTTGAATAGGAAGCCATTTTCGGCCCGCGACACGAGGAGCCATCAGCCCGTAATATTCGGAAGTGTTTGTGTGTATGTTTGCGAAGCCCAGTCAAATCTACGACACACAGAGATCTGGAATTTTGACACAGGACAATCGCTCAAAGTTGTATGACTCCATCTTCGAAAACGGTGCTTTTGCCATTGTCAGCTGTACGTGGATTGTTCAAGAGTTCGAAAGGCAAACACAATACAGTATACATCTTACCTTCAAATGGAAGGATATTAATATAGTTTATTCCGAAGCTCTAAGGAATAATATATTTTGTATTATATAACATGGTCTTTTACATGCTTTTAATATTATTTGTACCATTCATCAACCCGGTATCTTAAGCATTGAAAGTAACAATATAATAAGAATAAAATAATGTATTTCATGCAATTTACGTTAAAAAGATGTGAGTTAATAAACATAATGCATTAATTCGCTTTCAATAAAGAGTTTAGAAACATCTAACGGTTGAATTACTAAACGCTGGCAAAGCCGCGGGAACATGCTAGTATAGCTATAAATGGAAGTGTTTGTCTGTCTGTGTGTCTGCTTGTCTGTGCGCGATGCCCAGCCAAATCCACGGCAAACAAAGATCTAAAATGTTTGTCATTGTTGGGCACAGGTTTGCACATAAAATGCATGGTTGTGTCTAAGAGAAATTCTTGCACCAAGGCATGAAGCTGCCAACGTTATCAACAAGCAGCACTCTCAAGAATTGTCCGGTTTTCTATAGATTGAAAAGTCTATTGACACGACATGTCATACAGATGAGGGTGTCAACTACACGACAGAGATTTTGAACAATTTGGAGTCACCTGGAGCACCCTCGAACATCTTGGCGTGGACGATTGTGGCATCAATTATCCTTCTCAGGAATATTAATCCCTCCCCCTGCAATGAACACGGCTCTGAAACTGATGACGAATATTACTGAAGCCACCATCATGACTGAGCATGCCGCGGTGGAAGTAGTATTCCTCGGACTGAAGTCTATTGAGTAGGAAGCCATTTTTGGTCCACGAAACGAGGAGCCATCAGCCCGTAATATTCGGAAGTGTTGGTGTGTACGTGTGCGAAGCCCAGTTAAATGTACGACATACAGAGATCTAAAATTTTGACATAGGACAATCGCTTAATGTTGTAGGACTCCATCTTCGAAAACGGTGCTTTTGCCATCGTCAGCTGTACGTGGATTGTTCAAGAGTTCGAAAAGGCAAACACAATACAGTATACATCTCACTGCAAATGGAAGGACATTAGCATAGTTTATTCCGAAGCTCTAAGGAAAAATATATTTTGTATTGCACTGATTGACAGAACAAATGCAACACCAAGAAGGAGTGGTCAGAACTTTATGCCAATTGCAGGGTAGACTGACGTCACTGAGGTATGCTCATGATGTGAAATGCGCCGCTGTGCTGCGCACGTAGCGAACGATATATGGGACACGGCGTTGGCGAATGGCCCACTTCGTACCGTGATTTCTCAGCCGACAGTCATTGTAGAACGTGTTGTCGTGTGCCACAGGACACGTGTATAGCTAAGAATGCCAGGTCGCCGTCAACGGAGGCATTTCCAGCAGACAGACGACTTTACGAGGGGTATGGTGATCGGGCTGAGAAGGGCAGGTTGGTCGCTTCGTCAAATCGCAGCCCATACCCATAGGGATGTGTCCACGGTGCAGCGCCTGTGGCGAAGATGGTTGGCGCAGGGACATGTGGCACGTGCGAGGGGTCCAGGCGCAGCCCGAGTGACGTCAGCACGCGAGGATCGGCGCATCCGCCGCCAAGCGATGGCAGCCCCGCACGCCACGTCAACCGCCATTCTTCAGCATGTGCAAGACACCCTGGCTGTTCCAATATCGACCAGAACAATTTCCCGTCGATTGGTTGAAGGAGGCCTGCACTCCTGGCGTCCGCTCAGAAGACTACCATTGACTCCACAGCATAGACGTGCACGCCTGGCATGGTGCCGGGCTAGAGCGACGTGGATGAGGGAATGACGGAACGTCGTGTTCTCCGATGAGTCACGCTTCTGTTCTGTCAGTGATAGTCACCGCAGACGAGTGTGGCGTCGGCGTGGAGAAAGGTCAAATCCGGCAGTAACTGTGGAGCGCCCTACCGCTAGACAACGCGGCATCATGGTTTGGGGCGCTATTGCGTATGATTCCACGTCACCTCTAGTGCGTATTCAAGGCACGTTAAATGCCCACCGCTACGTGCAGCATGTGCTGCGGCCGGTGGCACTCCCGTACCTTCAGGGGCTGCCCAATGCTCTGTTTCAGCAGGATAATGCCCGCCCACACACTGCTCGCATCTCCCAACAGGCTCTACGAGGTGTACAGATGCTTCCGTGGCCAGCGTACTCTCCGGATCTCTCACCAATCGAACACGTGTGGGATCTCATTGGACGCCGTTTGCAAACTCTGCCCCAGCCTCGTACGGACGACCAACTGTGGCAAATGGTTGACAGAGAATGGAGAACCATCCCTCAGGACACCATCCGCACTCTTATTGACTCTGTACCTCGACGTGTTTCTGCGTGCATCGCCGCTCGCGGTGGTCCTACATCCTACTGAGTCGATGCTGTGCGCATTGTGTAACCTGCATATCGGTTTGAAATAAACATCAATTATTCATCCGTGCCGTCTCTGTTTTTTTTTCCCCAACTTTCATCCCTTTCGAACCACTCCTCCTTGGTGTTGCATTGTCACTGTCAGTCAGTGTATATAACATGGTCTTTTACATGGTTTTAATATTATTTGTACCATCCAACAACCTGGTACCTTAAGCATTAAAGTAACAATATAATAAAAATGAAAAAATTTATTTCATGCAATTTACGTAAGAAAGATGTGAGTTAATAAGTATAATGTTTTAATTTGCTTTGAAATAAAGAGTTTAGAACATCTAACGGTTGAATTAATAAACGCGTGCAAAGCTGCGGGCACATGATAGTAACTTTTCTAAAAGATAATATATGGCTAAGAATAAAGGAAGGTGTGCTAATAAAAGAGAGTAACTGCCTGACCAATCGAACACACAATCCTCCCTCTTGCGTAACGAACATACAATCTCTAGTACGTTGCGTTCACAAGCAACACACAGTCCAGGCCTAGCACTCCGCCTGGACGGAGCCACTCCATCTTGGCTCTGTTTTTCCTCTGCCCCTGCGGGGGCTGGGGGTGCGTGGGAGGGAAGCATTGTAGCAACCGGGCTAGCAGCCAAGGAGCTAGCCCACCCAGCAAATCCAACATGGCCGCCAAGTGCGGGAGCTCGTGGCTCCCGCGGCCACCTCCAGCCGGGTCCTCACCCCGTGCTGGCCCGTCAAGCGCCACCGACCAATCACAGCGCGGCTATCAATCCAGCGACCAATCAAGCCTCATAGTCTGCTCACTTCAAGTAAACCGCCGTTTTTAGACTTGTTACAGCCCTTGTACTGCTTCCAAGTCAAGTACAGCATGTACAGGTCTCCAAGTTCGAGTCTACGCGGCAGCCCTGCAACAGACTACGTAACTGACGTTGCCCTGCTGTCCTGAGTTCGTGACTTGTCTGTGGCGTTAACCACGTATAAAAAACTAGCCCTGTCACGACTCGGGCAACAGAGGGTAACTGATAGCCACAAATTGGTCCGCCTAGTGCGTTTGACCGTTAAATCAAACGTACCCCTCCCTGCCCCATGATCTCCCCCATCCAAGTCCTTCTTTACGGTTCGCACTGTAACCTAGGACCCCCCCCCGGTCAAAGGCACCCTCCTCGCCTGCGACCGGTTTCCCTCACTCGTAAAACATAGGGACTTCACTCTCCTTATGCCTAGGACTCCTACCCGGGACGAGTGCCCAGCCAACCTTCCTCTCTCGTTAAAACTAGGGACTTCACTCTCCCTGGCCAGGGACATCACTCTCCCTGGACGAGAACCTGGACTGTTGGTTCCCTCCCTGTCCCCGCCCCCTATCCCCCCCCCCTTCAACTAACTGTTACAATTCAGGGTCAACTCAGTGGATCGAGTAGCTGAGCCCCTGAATCCAAGACCAAGTATCCACGTCCCGCCAAGAATCTTTCTTCCCAAATCCCAAATTAAACCCTCACTTCCCAAACCACAGAACAAGGGTACAGCCGATGCGGGTGCCAACAAACTGCCAATTACAGATGCTCAATATTTTTCCTCAGAAATAACACCTAACCGATGCTTTTCCAAATTTAACACCGCACACTCACACAAATATGGTGGCGCCAGTCACCTATGTATGAGTCACTGCTTAACGACGTCGGTAATTCCCATTGCAAACCTCCGAACGCAAGAGGGAGTGGTCTGCTCCTGGTTACCCCAGAACACCCACAACCGACAAACACGTACTGCTGTGTCATCGTGACACTGAATGTAGCGAGTCTTGGTTACACACATACACACACGGTCACACACACATAACACATACGATCAACACTCACACACTCAACAATAAAAATAAAATACACACACAAACTGCCAAAGCAACATCGGGCGTGGTCACCCACTGGATGGGTGACCGCGAGCACACATACTGTCAAAGCAACATTGAGCGTGGTCACCCACTGGATGGGTGACCATGAGCATACATAAACTGTCAAATAAAACACAATAATTCACACAACTGACACCAACACACACAACAGTCCGACAGAGGAGCGCGGAATAGCGCACCGGTATCGGCACGTTACAAACCACCTATCTCCTCGGAGATAGGTGGAACATACGGATGACCAGGGAGCGTTCACAAGTGAGAAGTAGTACAGCAAATGTTGAAAGCAAACCTAGCTAGATCTTATGTGATTTAGAAATATATTGACACTTAAAACGGAGGGACTATTGGGACACATGAGATATTCTTTGTTAATTAAGCTAATACATTGCTCTCGGATGAAGGAAACGGATAAGCCTCGCATAAGAATATCAACGACGGAGAGAATATACTGTAGCAAGAGAAAGAGAACTCCTTAATTTATTCAGAGAGAATCTAAAGCTCGAGTAGTGTTTATTTTAAATATTAGGGAATAACTACACAATTTAAAAAATGTTAATAAAATGAATATTTCAAGTAAGGCAATTGTACTGTAATGCATATATATTCATATACTATAGAGAGGACAATATTTTAAGAATGGAAATATAGGTCTACTGCGCTTAAGTATTTGCCTATTGCATTTAAATATTTTGGGCTTCAGTCCTCGAATACATATATGACTATAACTATTACTTTTACTAACTATATGAAGTCTATAACACCTTACTTTTGCATTCTGTGGCTCATAATTCTACACTTTAAATTTTTGAAGTTACCTACACCGTCCAAAATCAGGGATTAAACTTTAATGAAACATTTAATGAAGCTGTGAACTTGTGACTCGAGCAATACCAGCTTCATCGCTGTGTTATTGAGATGTTTCTGAGCGCTATCCTCATGAATTTATATTTAAATCCACATCGATGTGAGAAAATGGAAATGTTATTACGAAAGCGATAATATTGTGGAAATAGACGGCTGCTGATTGATACAAATTCCTGATATTCTTTTACTGGATTGGTCATCTGAGTCATGAACTAAACTGGTATCCAGTCTAACAAAGGGAAGACTGGATATGAGAGCCGGATGCAGACCACGTACTTTTGAACCGAAGTTACTTAGACATAAACATGTACGATAAGCAGTTATTATAGGAGAAATGAGTCGCAATGCTAGGATGTATTTGCATTATTACTTGTAAAACTCAAGCTCTGAGTACTATTTCATTATTAGTCGTCTGTTCCTTGGCCCCGTGCCCAACTCATTTGGACCCTTTTCAACGAGATATCTCAACGCGCATAGCATTCCACAATATTTCGCGAGAGAGACGAAGTAAAAACAACTTGCTTCTCCTGTTCTAAAGTTTTTGAGACAAATCCCGCTGAACCTTAAAAGGGAACGCCAGTAGCAGAAGAAGACACGTAGCTGAATCTTAGCAGATAATTTAAAAAAGGAGGGAAACAAAACGAAAGCTCAAGAAGCATTAACGAAACAAGAAAATGCATATTCCAATATAGATCAAAGATATCACTGTAATACGGTTAGTTTCTGTACTCGTGGAAGGTTTATAAATATAAAAAAGTAGCTTATTTGTATCAATTTACAGGAGATTTGTATTGAATTTTGCCATATTTGTAGTTTATGATATGTTTTTACGACACAAGTACCTATTTTATAACGGAACTGAACCGACGATACTGGCTATGTTTTTAAATGGTATAGCCAGAAAAGTTTTCTGGAAGTAGTTATATATTCTAAGGTCTAACTTCCCTGATAGATATGACAGCTTTTCTTGTGCTGAACTACAATGAATTAATCGTTTCCTATTAAAATGAATCAAAGGAGCAAACGGAAGGGTTATTTTTCGAGAATAATTATATCGGCAAATGAAAGAAGGGTGTGAAAATGAAGGAAAATCTATCTCTCGCAGACGTAACAACAGAGGGATTATAACATAACAGTAGTTTACAAATATGTGTGAATCGGACAGAACAAACTGAATAGCCTAACATAAGTAAGTTGAAAAAATACCACAATCAGTGGGGCACCCGTGGTCACCACCTCAGTTTCCCACTTTGCTTTGCCCTACAATTAGGTACGTATAGGTAAAGTGAGGTACAGACTTAATATATAAAGGAATTTGTTTATTTGCATATGAGAAGTATATGTTGTTGCACTATTGGGTAAATCAGGTGAACTCATCGTACAGGCCAGAAAATTGCTGGAAATGTGAAGGGGAAAAGTTGAAATTCTTCTCAACTTACCAGGAAATATTTCCGTTGGCGTGGCGAACGATACTTCAAGTTACGTTCTTTAGTAGGCTAATATCAGTTTAATATTGTATCCTGTCGCATGTATATCCTGAAGTTCGTAGGTTCCCTTCCCAGGCTAGTCCAGACAGGAAGGTACAACAGATTTACTTCAGAGTTATGGTAACTCAGTCCGGTTGTGGATATGCCTCATAACTGCGAACGGGTTTATAATTATTTAAATTTTGGAATTAACTAACTTCAAACATTATGGTTAACTAAATAGAAATAAATTAAGACAAATGTTAATTTAACGATCATCAAAATAATCCGAAATCCGCATGTATAACAAATAAAAGCCAATCTCAATCATAATATGCGAGCATGGCTGTCGTTGATGAAATTTTCCAGATTCAGATATTATCGTAATGTCAAAAGTCTCCTTATTTAGTATCATGAATGTATCACGTTAATCACAAATAATGTTGTGCAGAAATAAACAATCGGCTATCACTAATCATGAACATTTAATTCAATGAGCAATATATATAATCAAGTCCGCAATAACAATTTAGATCACTACCGTCGATTTATTTCAGATGACTGAAACCCCTTGTTTGTATTATGAAATAATATACTACTTAAATATATGAAAGAAAGAAATCGGCAATATTGGAATAATGCCCATTGACTTAAATAATTAAATTATTCTGTCACTTGAGGAAAGATATTAGGAATATTCACATCGGATACTGATGACGACAATGTATGAAATCAATTAGAACAATAAATGTCGCTCTTATCATAAATTCAGTATTGATTAAACAACAACTACTTGCAAATATATCTAATATATTCTACCTGGAATATTAACTACTAAATCAGCAAAACGAACTGGGTTTAATTCAACTGGGGCCAATTACTTATTCACTCACGTTTAAAAATAATGACCACCTAAATATTTGGTATTTAATATTCTTGAGTCGTATCGTCAGTTGGAATTTACTATAATTACCTTATATCTTTGCCCATTCACAATTAACGTCGTTGTTTTAAACTCTTTTGGATGTAAATATTATAAATGAGAATATCATGTTATGTAGACGTGCACGAGAGCTGGAGACACTGGAAGGTTTCCAATAGACTTCATTATGATTAGGCAGGGATTCAGAAACCAAGTTTTAAGTTGCAGAACTTTCTCAGGACCACACATGGACTCTGACCACAATTTGTGGGTCATGAAATGCCATATGAAGTTGAAGAAATTGAAGAAAGGAATGCAATGCAAGTAGATGTGATCTAGGTAGCTTGAAAGAGAAGATTGTGAAGGATTGTTTCGAGGAAAATGTTTTACAAGGACTAAACAAAAAGTCGGAAGGAAACACAATAAATGCAGAATAGACAGTCGTGAAGAATGAAGTCAGTAGGGCATCTGAAGAAATGTCAGGAAGGAAGGAAGGAAAAATGAACTGAGAATCAATGGTTAACTCAGGAGATACTAGACCTGATTGATTATCATCATCATCATCATCATCATCATCATCATCATCCTTTCATGAATTAGTCGTATACAAAATCTGTTACTGTCTATACAAATGATTTGCTTTTTCCCGTCATCTCTTCGTAGGGCGTCCGAGAGATCTCTTCCCACCGGGGCAGTAGTTAATGACGGCTTTGGGTATCTCGCTTCTGTCCATCCGGTTTAGGTGTTCCAGCCAATTTCTCTGGTATTGGTAGATGTATTCCAAAATAGGTCTGCTTTTAAGATCATGCAGCACTTCTGTACTTCTTTCGTGTTCCCACTTTGTGACTCCTTCTGTTCACCGCATGTATTTAATTTCAGCTGTAGTTATTCCTCTCTCATCACATTTCTTCAGGGTCCGCACTTCACTTCCATAGCAAAGTACTGGTCTTACCAACGTTTTATATATTCTTGGACGGGTTTGTTTTCGAACTAATGATGGTTTCAAATCTTTATTGATGATTCCCAAACATCTGTTGAATTTGGAGATTTTCTCGGGTATGTCCAGTCCTTCAAAGGAAGACAGTCTGTAGCCGAGGTATTTAAAATCATTTACTATTTCCAAAATGTTGTTATTTAAGCAGATGTATGAGAGCATTCATATAGATTATGAACAGGAGAGGGGTAAGACCGCAACCCTTTCTTAATCCGGGGTTTATTGTTTTCCACTCTGACAATTTATCGTTGACCTTTACGGAAATCAGGTTAAATTTGTAAAGGTTACTTATGTTCTGTACCATCTGTGTTGGGGTGTGATTCAGATATTAAAATATTAAGTAAGGCATTACGGTTCACTTTGTCAAAATATTGTTTGAAGTCCACTAAGGCAATATGTGTTCCTACATTAAAATTCCTGTGTTTTTATAGAACGATTTTCATTGTGAAATAGCCGTCGCAGCAAGATCTTCCCTTTCTGAAGCCGAATTGCTCCTCTCCCAGAATGTACTCATAGTGTTTGTATTGTTCATTTTTTAATGACGTTGGCATATATTTTATAACCAGAATTTAATAAACATACGACTGTGTAGTTTTCACAATAATTTTTGTCGCCTTTCTAGAAAATAGATATAACTGTTGCTTTATTCCAGTCTTTTCCTTTCCAAAGTGTATTTAGGAACTGGGTGAATGTTTCTTGGAAAGATTCACATGAATATTTGAATAACTTCTAAGTTAAGCCACCTTTCCCACGTGTCTTATTGCACATTAGTGTTTTCAGGACTGAAACTTGTTCTGCCATTTTAATGCGTTCGATGTGTGGATTGTCTGAATGAAGTGTCTGAATATGTGAGACATTATGCGACCATAAATTTTGAAAGTGATTTGACCAAGTGTTGCAGGAGATTATGTTGATTCTGAGTGTGTCTTTAGTTTCCCTATTTAAATGTTTAAAACTTTTTAAAGTCTGTGGTTGAGATCTGGTTATGTATTTTTCTAAATGGGATACAAATTCTTCCCAGTTCCTCCTATGGTATTTGCGCATTTCCTAATTGCAATTGCTCGTTTTCTGTGGTAGTCTATTTTATCCTCATCTTTCTCGGTACATAAGTACTTCCTGCTGGCCTCCTGTTTGTATTTTATAATTTATTTGATGTTTTCATCCCACATTCTGAGTTCTCAGTTCCTCTACCATTTCGTTTTGCTGCCAGTACACTCTTGGGCTGCTTGTTTTAAGATGTTTGTTAGGTGTCACCATTCTTCTTCAATATTTTCTACCATTGGAGTTGATTGGGCAATTCAGCCAGTCGTTGTGGGTAGAGCCATCTCATACTAGTATCGTGAATAAGTTGTACTTTGTAGGGTGATGCTTTATTTGATTTTGTTGGTTTCTTCATCTTGCTGTGCCATCGAGGTTTTATTCTGATGGGAAAACTTAATAAGTAGTGTTCTGTTTCTAATTTAGGACATCGAAAAACTCATCCAAAACCATCTCTGCTAGTTTGATATTGCAAATAGCATAAAATAGATCTCGTGTCTCTTGCCTCCCATGTGTATTTATAGCTGTCTCTGTGATTGAAAAATATATCAATTACCTTTAACTGATTATAAGTGGAGAAGTCTATTAATCTAATCCCGTTGTTGTTACAGACTTGTTCGCCAAATGTGCCAATTTATTGCCCTACTTTCGCATTACTTCCTTTTGCATTGAAGTTACCCATCAATAAGATAGTCATTCATATTAACATTATTCAAAACGACGTTACGACGTTTTCCCCGGACACATTTTATAATGTCCTTACCTCTAGCATAACTATCAAACATAAGTATTTTACTATCTTACAGCGACCGTGTCAAATCCTGAACATATATTAATTCTTATACGGGTATGGAAGCCTAATAGTCTTTAGGACAGATTAGCGACATAACCATTGTCATATATCACTCCCTGAGCCGATATTCGGAATTAAATGACATAAAACGTTTCTTAGGGGAAGAACAAGTTCCTAATGACTACAAAAATAAACAATGACTGACCTGGTTTAGTCAAAATTCAGCATCTAACGGACTTAGTAATGATTTTAAAAATGATGGTTTATACCGACCTAAACATTGTAAATACCTTTCTCAAGTTACTCTATATCATCTTATAACATTTAAAATGACAAAGGAACTATATTCTAATAAATAAATTTGCAAGCAAAGCAAAGATATGGAGATTCCACTCATCCCTTTCATGACATCAGATGAATATTCATATTATTCCTGGCATCCTCATACTCCTTCTATTTAGTCACTTATGATTCCCTCTGTGTAATCTGGTTTACATTTAACATCCAAAGCAGACATAATTGAATCTTTTCCCTGAAACTTAAAATAACACAGTTACTAAGTTATGCAACACAATGATGTATTCACTATCGTAAAACTTAAGATTTCTCCGACCATTTAGATTAAATTTCATAGATTATACTCTGTTTCTTTAGTAACTTGTAAATCCTCCTCTCTTGCTCAACTACCTTCTAGATATGATCTCAGTTTCTCTTAACCCTCAATCGGGCGCGCTCTTCCGACGAACACTCTCGGGCGCGCGCGGTCTTTTAGACCGCAGCGATTATTTTCATAATTTACTGTACGGCCTTGGAATCTAATAAAAGTGTTGAAGTTTAATACTGCTGCAAGTAAGTTTACTATTATTTAGATAATATTTAAAACATTTTACGTACTCGATGACCGCATTAGAAAAATAAAAACTTGTTGAAAACTGAGTTGATTTACAAATAAATTTTGAAAGCTTTGAAAAATAACTTTCCGTTCTATTTATTTTTTCTGGTTTGTAAAATGGAAGCTGTTTGAACTAGATATATATTTATCTTCCCCTTCATCCATTGTCACTGAAATATTTCTGGCATAAGTAATCATAAATTAAAACACCGTTTTTTCAGAAATATTTGTATTTCAAATGATAAAAACTTCTAATCTTACAGCATAACTACCACCTTTGTGATAAACATGTACATGAGAGAATTATACAATATTTTAGGTATATTTGAGTTCATATTCAAGTTCAATTTCACACTATTTTCTTCATGTGAACACACCGAAGAATTATTGTCATTTTTTTAACCAAATATTGGTATAGTCGACAATCTTTTGTACAATATCGTCTGGAAAAAATAGCTCCCAGGTTCCAATTGGAGTTTTAACATTCCTGGCTAAAACTTTCGGCCCTATAAGGCATGTTACAATATTATGACCTGGTCCACGACCAGTCCTTGCGAATGTTGGGTGCGCATGCCGTTATCTCTTACCGTCCTTGCCTGTCAAATTCACTTCAGGAACACCAGCACCGCATCCATCATCACCAGATAGCTCACTATTTGTATCATGGTCAATAACCTGAAGATTGTCAGTTTCACCTTCATCATCACTTTGTGTCTGCTGTCTGGAAGTATCTTCTGCTGCCTCATCAACTTCTTCCAATAGGCATCTTACTGCTTTGTCTCTGTCTTTCACAAATGCAGTTATTCTTTCACTTTCTTCCTTTTCAACACTCTCTATCAATAATCGGATCCTTTCCTCTTCAGCAGGATCCATATTGAGATGTATATGCACACGAAACCAAACAAATCTAGTAAAACACAGACGGGCGCGTACTGGTCACAATGACCGAGACACAAGTTACACTAACGCGCGCATCGGTGTAAAAGACCGCAGACTGACTCGAACATCTACCTTTATGTCTACAGGGTGTCTGACGAGGGGCCACCCTATCAGGTGGCTAGATGATCCCTTGGGGGAGATAGTCTGGAGTAGGGGGAGGATTGCTGACCTTCAGACGGATTCCCTGACCAAAACTTTCAGAGGTCGGTCGTTTAGACCGCTACGCGCCCGATTAAGGGTTAATGTGATTTTCTGCAGTTCAACCTTTCTCATATATTGCCTTCAAGAATCTAATTATTTTCAATAGAAAGAACAAACGTCAAAATAATGAGAGTAGCAAATCCATACTTTTACAGGTTAATATTTTTCTTGGAATCATCTGGTCTGTGTCATCGCGGAATGGAAAACTAATTCACATATTAATTTTCTCTAAAACCACAGCCGCCCCGCCGGACCTATTTTATAACAAAATTAAAGGTTTCAACACGTCGTATTGAACGTGTTAATAGAGCCATGTTACTTCGCATATGTTCATGAAGGAAACATGTCGTAATCTAGTCATGTGAAGGTCACGAGCGGACTGACAACTCTGAATCCACGAGAAACAGCTGTTACGAGCGTTAGACCAGGACGTTATCAGACAGCGCAAGCCTGGAGGTGTGTATATTATATTTTCATTATTACGGTACTCCGTACAAACTTACTATATGTACAAATGTATGTATGTGCGTGGCTGTGTAAAAGACACAACTCGTCCTAAGCCACTGGAGCAATTTCAATCAAACTTGGTACACTTATTAATTAGTATCTGGAGACGAGCACTGTAGTGGTAAGCCACACCTAGCACCTTTCGGGGTTAGGGTCAGGGGGGTTAGGTATAAAAGTAATCGAAAATTGTGTCGAATCCATAGTTTTGGGGATCGCTGAGATAAATAGTGACACTCCGGACTTTTAAAAGTCCCCCTTTTGGGTGGGGCGAGGGACATTCAGAGATAAAAATATTCGAAAATAATGTCGAATCATTACGTTTCGGAGTAGCAAAGACGAATAGTGACACTCCGGATTTTATAAAGGCCAAGTTCAGAGCCCATTTTGATGGGAGCAATGGGGATTGAGACATAAAAATAATCAAAATATTATCGAATCCATAGTTCTCTGGGTGGCTGAGATGAATAGAATCACTCCAGATTTTTAAAGTCCAAGTTCAGACCCCTTCTTGGTGGGGCTATTGGGGGGGGGGGAGTCATAAAAATAATCGAAAATAGTGTCGAATGGAAACGCTCCGGAATTTTTAAAGTCCACGTTCAGCCCCCTCTTAAGTGGGGGCGAGAGGGGCAGTGAGACATAAAAGTAATCCAAAAAAGTGTGGAATCCATAGTTTTCGCACTTGTTTGGGGTGGACGGAGTACAAATATTACCTACTACCTGGAAAATATACTGTGTGGGCAAGCCGACCCTAGAACCCCTAGGGGGGGTGGGGCGAAATGTAATCTATATTAATAAATGGAACTTTGAATGGAGGGATCAATGTATTGTACTGTATATATATAAATTAAGGTACAAAAATGAAAATAGGCGTGAATCAATGAGGCAATTCCAGGCAGCATAGGACTTGGTACCAGAGAAGCTGATGAATTAAGGATCCCTACAAAAATAGAAAATTCTCCAAATTCCGTGAGGAAGGCAAGCTGTGGGTTACGAATTTAGAGATCAGCTTAAGAACGCAGTCGGATATATTTATACAAAACGATAACCTATAGGTTTCATGGACATAAACGTTACCTGAATGTCCTTATGATAAACACCCTCTCCCAAATAAAAATGAGGCACAATCTGCCAGACGAGCTAGATAATTGAAATTAGCCTGTAACCGACGTAAAAATTACTTTTTTTCATTGTTTATCCTCGAAAAGTTCCGAAATATATAGGCAATTTTTAATGACGGTGCGGCCCTTCCTTTCGCAGTATTTGGTAGCAAAACGGATGGCACAATCTCCGTCAAATTTGGAGTGATCTACAACTTTGATCCTATGACTTTTTGTCCTGGAGCTTAAGACTTTGGGTCGGAGACATAACGGGGGAGGAGGGCCAGTATCACGCCCAGGCGGCCTCACTTGCTATGCTGAACAGGGGTCTTGCGAGGGGATGGGAAGACTGGAAGGGATAGACAAGGAAGAGAGAAGGAAGCGGTCGTGGGCTTAAGTTAGGTACCATCCCGGCATTTGCCTGGAGGAGAAGTGGGAATCCACGGAAAACCACTTCGAGGATGGCTGAGGAGGGAATCGAACACCCTCTACACATTTGACCTCCCGAGGCTGAGTGGATCCCGTTCCAGCCCTCGTGCCACTTTCCAAATTTCGTGGCGGAGCTCTGAATCGAACCTGGGCCGGGTGGCAGTTAATTACGTACACTAACCACTACACTACAGAGGCGGACGCTGAAGACCTCACACAAACCCAGCCCCCGAACCATTGGAATTATCCAATCATATATCTTACAAATTATGTTTTCCGTTTCTTTTGTGCTTAATTGACAAACTCAACTATAAATTGGAGTATATAGCTATAGTATTGAACTTATAAATAAATAATGGCGTGTGGCCTCCGGAGAGACCTGCTGCAGGGCTTTCGAGTTGACACCTTATAGGCAACCTCTACGTCTATGAAGGTGAGGCTCTTTCTATGATGAATTCTAATGCTGAAGACGGCACACACACCCAGCCCCCGAGCGGTTAGAATTAACCAATGAAGGTTATAATCCCGACCCGACCGTGAATCGAACTCGGCACTCTCTGGACCAAAGCCCGGCACGTTAACCATTTAGCCATGGACCCGGATGTACTTAGAAATGAAACATGTAAATCAATGCGAAGTAAAATACTAGAGATTCAGTCGAATATTTATAACTGTATAAGAAGTCACAGAAGTCTTCTCACAATATTCTACACGTTTTCAGTCTCCTAAATTCTGGCGAGAACATTTGTACAGAAGTTATATGATTTATGCAAGGTTTATTCTCGCTACACGTGGCCGCCTCCTGAAAGTCGTACTAATAAACCATTCTCTTGCACTGCTATTTTCTTTTCTGGTTAGACGAAGACCTTGATTTACGTTCACAAGGGAGCACTATTTTGGTTCATGAGTTTCTTCCTTTCTCTCAAGCCTAACACGATAAAAGGGAGGCAGTGCGAATCTTATATTATTTCACAAAACCTTCAATTCGATCAAGCTCACATTATCTCCCGAGTGCTGTAAAGGCTCATGAATTGGTACCGTCATCCAAGTTTGACAGTGAATTTATGACTATCGAAATTAACTGAATTATACTGGTTAGAGGAAGATATTAACTTTAGGTGGGTTTTATACGACACAATACAATGAGATTTACCTTGTGAGACATGTACACGTAAGGGGAGGAAGGAGATAAAATCTGAGCTACATTTCACACAATTCGTTAACCCAATGGATTGTAGGTGTACGAAATTATATGTAATTTGTTCCTTTGCCTGCAATAACTGCTAAAAATATTTTAAAAGTTTCAGATTATTAAGACACATTTTCTCCAAAGAAGTTGTGGTATTTTAGTTCAGAATTCATCCATTATATGTGCTAAATGTTTGAACAAATTAACGTTCAGTAATTCGTAGTTGCTTCGACAGGGTCATTTTTGGAGCCATCATTATATATTTTGACTTTAGCGAGCTGCTGCTGAGTAGTTGTCAATTCAAGTGACGAGACTGATTTTGATGACAGCTGTCTTGGAAGGAGTGACTGGTGAAATGAACAGGGCCAACACACCCAAATGCAGTAACTAATTTTGTTTCCTTACCTGTGTATCTTCAATAAAATATTTATAACGCATATTAATAAAATTTTATAAATTCACCTAATAGTTTTATTGAAGTGTACAATGCTTTGGCCATCAAATTAAAGTGTGTTAAATACATCTTCACTACAAGGTTTAAAACAGCAAATCTATTAGCCATGTTGCTTAACTACGTTTTCATTAATAATGTGGAAAGTATGACGATGAGCACTTCAAAATTAGCATAGATGCTACATAAATTATTTTTTTTACAACAGTTTGTATTCAAAAGCTTCCAGAGGATATGTTATTCAATGTTATTTTGATGTTGAAAGAAATCTCATTTTATAAGAAATTTCGAACTTCTAAATGAACCAACTGTAAATCTGGGTGGGTGGGTGGGTGGGTGGGTGGGTGGGTGTCATATAACGCTAATGAAAGGGGTACTTACCGCGGCCTTCATCTTGGAAGAGTGGGCTGATGAGCACTCAGGTCTTTTTCCGAGTCTGGACTTCTGTCTACTACCTTGTGCAAGACTCCTCACATTCGTATTTCCCATTCCGACCACGACAGTATTCGGTTTGCCTCTCTTTTCATGCCCTACATAGTCTTTCCCTACTTCCCCATTTCTTCAAATGATCAGGTCTCTTCCTTTTATACTTTGCTTAATGTTTGCATATGTTGGTTGCCTAGTTTTACATTCTCTTCTGACAATAATCGCAACCACTACCACCACTACCAGAGCCCATCAAAAGCTTGCCAAAGTAAAGCTGTCTACTTTTGCACTTTTCACAACGAATAGAGTCAGATGAGAGTTTAATACAGATGAACAGGATTTTCTTTGATAACCCGTTTTTCTACTCGCAATTCCCTTTTCGTGTACGGGGTGTCGAATAAACCCATGGTAGTAAAAACCGACTGAATTAGGAATCAGCGCCTCTGAACTCGAGAGCATGGGCTGGAAACTATGGCTCACCTAACCGAGCCTGACATAGTCACCACTTACTTACGCCAGGCTCCTCGCCTTCATCCTTGCTATTTAACCTCCCTTGGTTAACTCTTGTTCTTTTCCTACCAAGACAGTACTAGGTTTGTGAAGTGTAGTGAGCCTTCGTGGCCAATCCCTTTCTTTTCATGGTGATATAAACAGATATTTTTACCTCATGCATGGATTTTTACGGAGCTTTTTGTTTGAAATTCTTGAAAATTTAGTTCCACTTTTTCATGAAATTTAATTAAATTGTTATTGAAAATTTGCAATTTGGTAGATAATACTTATCCATAAAGCACTACATATCGATTTTCCTGTACATAATTTATATAAGGACATATATCGCTTTATTAATGGAACGTACCCTGCAATTCTCACAAGGGCACTCCATGAAGTTATAAATAGGTTCTTCCTGTAGCGACTGCGTTTAGTCTACTGCGGTCGATCAACTAGGTGTTTCTTCTCAGATACATTCTCTCCTCTGTTAATTCAACTGTCTCGACTGATACAAAATATGTTTAGCTGAAATGATATTTATTAACCAGGCTTTAATGACACTGATTACATTTATAACCGAATAAATATTGTCACAGCACCGAAGAAAATTTTCAAGTTCAGTACTAGATTGTTCGATATACCAAGTGCCTTGATGACTTCCATATAAAATATCTGAATTCATTCCTGACGCCCTGGTTGGGTAACTTTTGAAGTGTGAATATATCACATCGAGAATTCATATCAGCATACACAACACTTCCTTAAATTATGCCATACTCTAGGTTAGTTCTGTAGAGATTCAAAGTTCAAACCAACCCTTTGAATATGACAAAGACCATACTCAGCGTCACAGATCCAGTTTGCGAAACCAGAACAGAATGAACGAATGACTCCACGTGCTCCTTTCTTAAATAGGCCTTACGCGTGCCGCCAAGGTTTCACGCGTAACCCTGTGCTTACGTGGCATTTTGCTGTCTTGCAGAGTTTCGTCATTCAAAATAAGTTGACCTTGTTCCTAAAATCCACGCCATTGCACCGGTACAAATTTTATAATTTTATCTTCACGGATACTAGGTAAAATTCTGGGAGCGTCTGCGGGGTTAAATTTATTATACTAAATGAGTAGAAACGACATGTCCTTGGCGTTGCGACCACCTGTTGTCTGACGGTGTTGCATAGGTCTTGCTTTGAAACAATCTTTTGGCCCAAGAAAATTACGTAATAATCTCAACATTCTGTAATTAAAATTATGGTTCTAAACAACAATATGAAACATCACGAAATATTTCGACCCTGGTGCTTGCACCAAATTGGAGATAGACATTGTGGAGTGAGTATTTACCCCTAAGAGATTCGTACATTCTGTCGTACGGCAACCGACACGTTTCATTCGACAGAAGTATTGATCGGTTTCGGAATTGTCATTTGAGAAACTATACGGAAGGAATAAATCATCCTCAGAGACTAAAGTAGGGGTGCTCTGCACACGCATGTTTTAGGTAACGGTTTCAATACATACAACAACATGTCTCCATATGAGTCACTATAGTGGAAAACCTGCCAACGTATAATTTATAGTTTGAGTAAAACGACAAAAATGTTACCGGAATAGCCGTTATTGTTCTCCTTTTTTGCGGTTTGTATTACCTTCGTTCTGTATTCATGGTTTGTTTCATGAGATTAGATGTAATGAATAGAAATTTATATTTTGATTTTACATTAGGCAGATTTTGCTACGGAGTATTTACTAAACATTTTTAAATAATCTTCAAATACCGATTTGATTTTTACATTATTTCATATTTACTACTACATAGATAGACGATTATGATAGTTGTAATTGCACAATGAAGAGTACTTCACAACTTTTTGATACTGTTTACAAAATTTTTCAGTACAACTATGCGTTATGCATTGTGGATCACATTAAACAAACTGTGTACTCAAATTAGAACCCGCCCATGAAACACGTGATTCGCAAGCTGCATCTCGGAGTTCATCTTGCAAATACCCTACCTCTCCAGAAACCACACACTTTTAATTTGACAAATCAGGGACATTCCTCCATGAATCCCCAAAGATGTTTTTCACTAGCATCTTCACGTCCTCAATTTTTGCTATTGAAACAGAAATTCCTGGCAAAAAGAAGAAATATGTTATCCATACCTCTGTCTGACGGCTAGGGCTCGTTTCCATTATTCTGCATTTGAGACTCTGCTCCTGGAGTCGTTGGGAGTTGTAGACAGTGGTCTTTAAGTTCCCTCAATAATTTAACAACTTCCCGATAATGTGCTCCGCAATACTCTCCGTAATGTCCGTAATAATATAGATAATCGTTTGATTGTAGACCTTCAACAAATCCTGACAGATGGCTCCTAATTTTTAGGTGTATTAGGCAGACTTTGGTGTGGATTTTTGATGCTTGCCTTGTGCATTAAGCAGGTTTTGCAGCGCAGCCTCATATTCAACAGCCTTTTAACATGGCTAAATAAACGTGTGTGATACGGACGTTAGAGTACATCAGTAGCATATGTTGTGGAATTCCAGACACCACTAACAACCCAAAATTGGCCAAAACTGCATTAATCAGGGCCCCTCATACATTCCTACTAGTACCTTATATTTGTATGGCGAATGCCAATGTAGCCTCAAACTGTTATACTTGAATGCAGCTTGGATGTCCAGGCATAGTTGTGAAGAAAAGTGGGCAGAAAGAACGGATTCTAAAGAACCGTTAAGAATTTCCCTTCCCTTTTCATTTTAAAAATATCTACAGAACTTCGCATTGCATATAAAGAACCCTAAGAGAACATTTGCTTTAATATTAACGAAATTTATATTCAAAATATTCTAACACAATGTCTCTTTGTGAAGTCCCCGAAGGTTTGTATTTCTGGAGATAATTGAGGAATTTACAGATTTTTCCAGTTGGAGGACATCATTGAAATGCAGAGATAATTACAAGAACTACATCGTTAGCAAAAACTTCTAAATGAAATTCAGTCCTCCTCAGCTAAAGACAATTAACATATTTCTTGCAGACACACTTCCCGACAGAGTTATTTCAACTTTTGTCATAATACTGGCGAAGAATGTTAACTGCTCTGTAAAGTCACCGCAAGTAAGGGAAGGAAAGCAGTAATGATTGAAATTTTGCATTTGTTATTGAGAGAAAACATTATTTAATGGGACTTGTGCAGATTGAAATGTGTATTAATGGTAATAGAAGATTTTCTTTGTCGTACAGTTATCTCACTAATTAGTTAACTTAAACTGGAGTTAGAGCTGTGTTACGAACCTATACAAAAGGAAGATGTAGCCGGGCTGAATGGCTCAGACGGTTGAGGCGCTGGCCTTCTGAACCCAAGTTGAGAGGTTCGATCCTGACTCAGTCCGGTGGTATTTGAAGATGCTGAAATACGTCACTCTCGTGTCGACAGATTTGCTGGCACACAAAAGCTCTCCCGCAGGACTAAATTCCGGCACCTCGGCGCCTCCGAAAGCCGTAAAAGTAGTTAGTGGGACGTAAAGCAAATAACATTATTATTATTATTATTATTATTATTATTATTATTATTATTATTATTATTATTGACGATGATGCTTGTTGTTTAAAGGGGCCTACAATCTAAGGTCATCGGCTTTATTATTATTATTATTATTATTATTATTATTATTATTATTATTATTATTATTATTATTATTATTATTATTATTGACGATGATGCTTGTTGTTTAAAGGGGCCTACAATCTAAAGTCATCGGCTTTATTATTATTATTATTATTATTATTATTATTATTATTATTCGAAGGAACAGGGAAAAGATCACTCCACACTTGGCCGTATCCTGTTTATGCTGAACACAGAACAGTGAATACTTACGGAATTAATTCACAGAAGTTGGTACCGTAATCGAATGACCTTAAAATATTATAATAATAATAATAATAATAATAATAATAATAATAATAATAATAATAATAATAATAATAATAATAATAATAATAATATAAAATTAGATGCCATTTAGGCAGGCTGTGTGTCAGTATTTATATTTCATTTAACTTTACTAGATGGGAGGGATATATTTTGAGCGGCCTATGTTTGAGTTTTTATGTATTTTTTCGGTAAAAACTAAATGTGTGACCATAGAATAACTACATGCTGACATCTTATGACATGGAGTGTCGAATGGACTTACTCCGGCCATCAGAAGTACAACATCTGCCTGGTTTGAATTCAGATCTCGTGATTCGAAGGTCAACACTCTACCACCGATTTATAGGAGGGAGCTAGCTTAAAATGTGACAACCATGGGTAATAAAATCTTACTCATAACATCCGTACTAGAATATTAATAGTATTTTGCTAATGTGGTCGCTGCAACCGGGTAACAATTTCCCAACTGCTTAAAGATAAAAATCTGTGTAAAGATGGACCACAGCCTGATAATTACTAAATATTATGACAATGACTTCCATGAATTAGGATCACATAGTTACTGCGAAATAGATCCTATGTCAACAGCGAATTTTCAATAACATTAAACTGAGATATTTCAGGAAATTTACAGAGACTTGGATAAAAATATATGTCGCATTATTATTGAAAATATCCGCGTGAGGATGTTAAGCATATTTATAGTTACAAGAGACATTATGTTGTGCAAAGAACACCTCCTCCATCTCCAATTATATGTCGAGAAAATGAGGTATACGTAGCTACGACTTGAATATAAATTACGAGAACTGAAGACTAGAATTTAAATATTTTAAGCCCTGATGGGTTTTTCGTTTTGATCTTATTAATGAACGCAAAGCCACTAAGTTTCACTTCATATTCAAAATCGTGGGTGTTTCACTGTCTGTATAAAGAGCGCTTTTCATTGGATTAATCTTTATCGGTACTGTACAGTACATTTACACTTCGCATAGTTCTGGCTACTTGGCTCGTTGAGTGAAGATCTTTTGCCACTACTTGCAACATATGAAATGGACCTGCGTGTAATTGTAATTGCGGAGGTGTAGAGTGTTGAATGTGTGGAAAGGAACGTTAATAACGACACAAACACCCAGTCCCCAGGCATGTTAATCATTTACAATTAAAACCCTTGACCGACTGGGGATCGAACCGGGGCCGCCGGGTGATAGGCGGACGCGTTGCCCCCTACACCGCGGGGCCGGACATACTCAGTAGATAATATATCGGCTCTTAAGAAACAATACCATGTATCTAACAATGCTGTTACTGTCCTAAATTTCCTTAAGTCTGGTCACGCCTCCGGGCCACAATGATTATGCAGTCCATCAGAACAATTTTCGTTGAGTTCATTTTCCTATGCGCTGGTGTAAAGAAAAATGAACCTTAAATACACCATACTCTCGGAGGGGGTCCCGTCATGCAGTCATACATTCCTACAGTACGGTATAGTAGGGTTACATGCGCATAACAAAATTAACTCAACGAAAATTGTTCTGATGGAATACATATCAATATGTGGCTGGGAGGCTTGGCCAGTATTAAGGAATATAATGGATAGGAACATCATTGTCAGATACGCGGTGTTGTTTCTTTAAGGGACGATGTATACTTATCTTCATTTCTACCTAGCTTATTCCTTCAGGTGGTGACTAGTGGTGTTCATTTTCCAATGCTAAAGTTGTCCTCGAACTCTCCCAGCACTAAAAGCGATACGCCATTTCATTTCAGTGCTGAAGTGTAAAGGAAAATGAACCTTAAATAGTGTAGAACTGCGTGAATATGTCATGAAAACATGCATTCCCACATTACGGTAGAGTAAGGTTCATTTTCCTTTAAACATTCACGGAAGAAAATTAACTCAATGAAAATTGTTCTGATAGACCACACATCAATATGTGGCTGGGAGGCTTGACCATCCTTAACCCGCGAGTGGTCGCTAGCCGAAATGTAACGTGAGTGGTCGCGCGTGGGACTTTCTCTCACATTAAAATAAATATGACATTTTTCACAGTTTTGTCGGGCGTAAGGCTTAAATTTACTACTTAAATGAAACGCAAATTCTACATTACATATGTTAGATAAAAATGAAATGATTAGCTGAGAGAGAGAGAGAGAGAGAGAGAGAGAGAGAGATGGCGTATGGCTTTCAGCGCCGGGAGTGTCCGAGGAAAATTTCAGCTCGCCAGATGCAGGTCTTTTGATTTGACACCCGTAGGCGACCTGCGCGTCATGATGAGGATGACATGATGAAGACGACACACATACCCAGCCCCGTGTCAGCGAAATTAACCAATTAAGGTTAAAATTCCCGACCCCGTCGGGAATCGAACCCTGGACTTCTGTGACAAAAGGCCAGCACGCTAACCATTTAGCCATGGAGCCGGACTTGATTAGCTGTTTATTAAAGACATAAATTACTACTTAAAATAACATATCGTCGCTTCACCGGTAAAAGGTTGTAATCCACAAAGCTCTTCCTATCGATTATTCTCCTTAAGACTGGTCACGCCTCCCAGCCACATATGGATATGCAGCCCATCAGAACAACGTCCGTTGTGTTCGTTTTCCTACGCCGACGAGTAACCGAAAATGAACCTAACATGCATTATACAATAGGAGTGCGTAAATACGTAATGCAAGCATACATTCGTATAGTACGGCACAGTAAGGTTAATTTTCCTTTACGCATGGGCATAGGAAAATGAACACAACAAAATTTGTTCTGATGGACTGCATAACCATATGTGGCTGGGAGGCGTGACCAGTCTTAAGGAGAATAATCGATAGGAAGAGCTTTGTGGATTACAACCTTTTACCGGTGAAGCGACGATATGGAATTTTCATTAAAATAACTTCCGTCCTGCAGTTGTAAAAAATAAAATCTCACACATGCAGTGTATCTAGTAATATTTACTTACAAAGCAAGGTTTCTGAACATAATAACATTTTCAAAAACAAAAAGTGCTCATAAAAGAAATACTAACGCGTACAACAGGAGTAAGTTTCCCGTTCTACTTCAAAATAACACCAACGTCATTGGTCGCGCGATGAGAGAAACTCTCACGCAGCGCGCACGGACACATAAGAACCTTTGTTCTGACTAGGCGGGGGTGGGGGTGGGGGTGGGGGTGCTTACCCTTCAAACGTAAATCGCTCTACTCACGACCGTTATAAATTCAGCTAGAAGAGGGAAGTCACCTCCCTTTCATCACTGTGAAGTAATATCACAATAAAAAGTAATGTGAGAGAAAATCTCATATAGTGACCACTCGCGGGTTAAGGGAAGTAATGGATAGGAAAAGCATTGTCACATTCATAGTTTTGGTACCACAGCGACGATATGCATCAGTGCTTTCTATTATTAGGATATTCGTACTGTTATTCTAAAAGAGAATAAATCATATTATTATTTCGAAAATAATCTGTTTATTCCTACAGGTAAGAGTCCATAGGAAAGTAAATTTACTAGAATTTCTAAACCATTATCACGTAGTGCATTCATTGTGGAATAAATTCCATGATACATTGTCAATTTTATATTCAGATAATAATTGCTATGTCACATTATTTTTTTGAATAGAGTACCGGTACTTATTAACGTATCCTGTTTTTGTACTATTCATTCCCATCAACTGAACTAAACGTAATTTGTCAAAACGTATCATGAAACGGGAAGTTTTGTTTGAATAAACTCTAACAACGACAGTATTTCGAATTCAGTTACCCAAGGTTAAATAATAATAATATCGTCCCTGTTTTGCCAAAACGGCGAATATGACAATGATATTCCTATCCATTATTTCCCTTAAGACTGGTCACGCTTTCCACCCAGTCCATCAGAACAATTTCCGTTGAGTTCATTTTCCTATGCGCGTGTGTAAAGGAAAATGAACCTTTACCATTCTGAAGGAATGTATGTTTGCATGACATTTACCCACTCCTAGAGTGTGATGTATTTAAGGTTCATTTTCCTTTACACACGCGCGTAGGAAAATGAACTCAACGGAAATTGTTCTGATGGACAGCATACCATATATGGCTGGAAGGCGTGACCAGTCTTAAGGGAAATAATGGATAGGAAGAGCATTGTCACATTCGCCGTTTTGGCAGAACAGGGACGATATAATAATTCTCTATAGCTAACCATCGCCATTATTACGTTTATTTGGATGGGGTACAATCTCTGTGGACTTGATGTTAAGTTCATTAGAAGAGAATCCATGTTGGTATTATTATCAAAGTGGTTATGAATGACACATGTGTGCTCTTTATTTTCTTTCGTAACATTTTCTCCTGCTTCCCGCAAATATGCAGTTAAGTTTTCATTTATTGACATTTTGGTGACAGTGACAGGATTTTCAAATGAAAATGGATGATGACGTCAGTGTGGACACGACATTATTATAAGCCGAATTGTTATTACGTAACTGAAATAAAGGCAGACCATCTTCTTCACTTGGGCATTTTCAAAGAGCATATATCAAGTATGATTTCATAATGTAAAAGTAGAATCTTGATTCAATGTTTGTATGCCCTATATCAGTACCGATATTTAAATTACAGAAACTATAACTAAAGACATTCGTCGGCGATCTTCTGGAATGGCTAGCTTTCTGGAATTGGGTTTCAAACATAGTCTATCATTGCCCCAGAAGATTAGTTCCAATATTTTATTGTTTACCACTGATGACTCTAGAGCTAAACTCCAATCGCAGAAATCTGCACAAAGGCGATTGAGTGTCTCTAAGACAGATTCAGGCTGGAATATATCGTCGCTCGACCGGTAACAGGTTGTATTCCACAAAGCTCTTCCTATCAATTATTCTCATTAAGACTGGTCACGCCTCCCAGCAACGTATGGATATGCAGTCCATCAGAACAAATTTTGTTGAGTTCATTCTCCTATGCCCATGTGTAAAGGAAAATGAACCTTACAGTACCGTACTGTAAGAATGTACGTTTGCATTACGTATTTACGCACTCCTAGTGTACAATGCATGCAAGGTTCATTTTCGTTTAATCGACGACATAGGAAAACGAACATAACGGACATTGTTCTGATGGACTGCGTATCCATATGTGGCTGGGAGGCGTGACCAGTCTTAAGTAGAATAATGGATAGGAAGAGTACTGTGGGATATAACATTTTACCGGTCGAGCGACGATATGTTAGGGGAAGTCTATGGTCGTGAACTATTGGAGTTATTATTTCAGAATGCATTTGAACCAGCTCTGGAGACATCTATTAAGGCTTTGGAATAGTTCGGTATCACTAACGGTAAGTATAGCTCGTTTCCATGGCTAAATGATTTCCGTGCTGGCCTTTGGTCACAGGGGTTCCGTGTTTGATACCCGCCAGGGTCGGGAATTCTGGGCATAATAGGTTAATTTCGCTGGCACGAGGGCTGGGTGTATGTGTCGTCTTCATCATCATTTCATCCTCATCACGACGCGCAGGTCGCCTACGGGAGTTAGATCGGAAGACCTGCATCTGGCAAGTCGAACTTGTCCTCGGACACTCCCGGAGCTAAAAGCCATCCGCCATTTCAGTATGTTCAGGGTAAGTATACTTCTCTCCCCTATCTAATTTTAGAAAGTTGCTTGCCAGAAGAAATGTTAAGAGTACATAGGTACAGAGTATGGACAGGCTAGGAATGTTAATGGCGTTAATCAGCGGATTTCAATGGCGGTGTTTAGTCTTGCAGATTAAAAGACAATAATAATTTTGTCCTGACTGCAACAGGTTTATTTCTACTGCTACGAGCACCAGTATTTGTAAATATTGTGTGTTTTTTGTGATAGAACACATGTTAGTGCGGATTGTTTCATCACTCAGAACATGACATTGGAGGAGAGAGTGAAGGTATTGGCTGACAAAAGGCCTATTTTGTTTGTCTGAAAGAGCCCACAGAGCAAAAACTGTAGAGCGAACATAAGATCTGTGTTGTTCAAGGAAGCATCTTGCATTAATATAATATACATTGCATTCTTTTTCAAAAAGTAAACAGATCAATTACTACTATGAAAGTAATCTTACAACTTCAAAGGTGATAACGGGTACCATATCGTGAGACTGGTGATCGATGCCGGTGCGCAGCTCCACATCTTTTCAAACATGTGCGGAAAGTGTTGGCTGCGCTGTCGTGTGAGAGAAATTCCTGAAGCACTCTTTATTTGGGGCCCTTATTAACAACGAATGCTGTCTCAAATGTAACCGTGTTGCAAAATATGATATTAATAATTCCTACAAATGTGTATTGGAAGCCCTAGGTCAAGAGAGAATTACTGTCAATGTCACCTGTGAAGACGGCCTTTAACTTCAAGAATTGGATAAAGTGAAAGTAGAATAATATGCTCATGGAAGTGGTGCGATTGAGGTTCGCACTGAGGCACCAGGTAGGTTATCTTTTGACCGGACGGAGGGACAGCCTGTCCAATGAACTAGTCACCACAGAGAGACTTCCAGGATGTATTTTGGGAATGAACCGTATGAAGCCCCCATTTTACGCCATTCTAGCAACTGCCGTTACCACGCTGAATCGTCAGGAGACAAGCAGGGATCATGTTTGGAAACATGAAGTTTTACGAATCAGAAACTCAGTGGAGAAAAAGACGAAGAACGAGATTTAAGAAGAGACACCGGAGCACTTACTTAATACTGCATCGGTAAATGACGAAAATCGATACGAAGAATACCTGACAAGGCAACGCAAATCGAAAGCAGTTGCCTTTTATTCACTGGCTGGATGAGAAGCGCTTACAAAGCGTAACCAAAAAGCTAGAAGCGCATAAATGTCGTCGCTAAATGACAGAATGAGGGAATCGTCGAAGAGACGCAGTATTCTGAAAACCTTCCTTAGAAACCAGTTTAGAAAGAAAACTCTGCTACATATATTCGGCCGGCATTTGATGAATCAGCAAGGGCGCCGGGCTTGCCGTCTCTGAATAATTCTCGCAACGAATGAGCTAATTTGAGAGAACTGGTTCCATCAGTTTGACACCAGATCCAAGAGAAGAAAATTTGGGCGACGGCTGCCATCCGTAAAGCATTTTTACAAATCAGTGTCCGAGCGAAAGGTAAGGACTATCTCCGTTTCATTTAGCAATTAAGAGCTTCGAAACAATCGAAGTCAGTCGGAACGCTTGACAATACCGAACGCAGTCTTCGGTGAACCGTTCAGGCAATCACTAGCTCCTGGACCTCGGACTACAAGCCCGGAAAGTACTGACATGATTAATCTCCGATTTCTCCGGTGGGATGTCAAATTCGCCAACTTTTATGTGGATAAAATTGTTACGAGTGTTCATTGAGAGAAGGAGATGGCAGTTCCAATATTAACGCTGTTTAAATTGTCATTACTTGTGGCGGTTTTAATTTACGTGGCTGATAATACACAGGCAATGCGCCGTAAAAATGAAAAAAAATGTATCTAGCGGATTTGTATGGGACTGTGAAGAAGACACACTGAACAATGACATGGATTGTTTGGAAGAATTGTACTCGTATACTAACGTTGTTACCAAGAGATTAGTTTTGTCCACTACACAGGATATATCTGATCGTACGGGATTTACATCATCCGCGGCATTGATTCCTAAAAATTATTTTGTAGACTTCTTGGGAGAAAGTGATAGTTTGGGACTGCAAGTTGCGCGATGAATTAAAGACAAAATTCCTGAATTGGCCGCATAACTCGTCCATGCACATCATTTTGAATATCCTCAGATGGATATGAATTGACAGGAACTGCAATATGCACACATTTACTGATACAAGCAAGAATGCTGTTGAAGGGGTTTATGTCCAATTAGTGCAGGCCTACTCTCTGGTGGCTCCATTAATGATAGCAACCGTCACTCACTTGTAACTATTATTTGCCTCTATTTGCACTGGCCTGACAAATGCTGAAGTGGGTGCCTTGTCATGGGAATGAAAACCTGTATACATTTGGACGGACTCAATCACGTTAAAGGAGACGATAAGTGGTTGTTTCTAATAGAAATCGTGTAAACGAGATTAATAATTTGACGTAAATTGGCATTTAAAGACATGTCGTCGCTGCGGTTCCAGAATTGTGAATATTACAATGTTCTTCCTTTCCATTATTTCGCACAATATTGGTTACGTCTCTCAGGCTCATATAGATATGCAGTCTATGAGAAAAAATTCGTTCAGTTCAATTTCCTATGCGCATGTGTGAACGATAATGAACCTTACTGTACTGTACGAATATATCGTCGTTGCCGGGACAAAACCTCCTATGTGAAATATTTTAGCTTAGAACTTTGGCCGGTAAGTCACCAAATCAACTCACAATGTGGAAATTGTGGTAGGACATTGATTGGATAGGACAACCACCCAAAGGTAGGCAAAGAGACAGCGACTGGACTTGCAATTGAGAAGCAGTTGTGACCGAAAGGAGGAAGATACAAGCGGAGTTATTATTTCAGAATGCATTTGAACCAGCTCTGGAGAAAGGCTGCCCTTACTGAAGTCAACCGTATGTAGAGGGATGCATTCAGTACTGCGTGTTCCTGTAGTGGCTCGTAGCGTCGTGTGTTGTATGTAGAAAAGAGAAGTGTATTACGACTAACAAAAAAAATAATGAACAGTCCACCGGGAGAGTTGGCCCTTCGGTTAGGGCCGCGCAGCTGTGATAGTGGGTTCGAACCCCACTGTCGACAGCCCTGAAGATGACTTTCCGTGGTTTCCCATTTTCACCAGGAAAATGCTGGGACTGTGCCTTAATTAAGGCCACGACCACTTCCTTCTTACCCCTAGGTCTTTGCTATCCCATTGTCACCCATATGGCGGTGCGACGTAAAGCAAGTTGTAAGAAAATAAGAAAATATAGTCCCTGTGTCAAAGAAAGCAATCACCGTTAGTTGAAATCCCCGACTCAGCCGTGAATGGAAGGTGAGGCGCACTCAACCGAAGGGCAATACGCTGATCATTCAGCTAATAACTGACAGGTAAAGCATAGACGTGTAAGGGGATATCTCACAGATAATATGGTGGATGATCGCCACAGGGAAATCTTGTCTATATAGTTGGCGTACGTATGCTATACAACGTGAAATGTAATATTTTGTGTGTTAGGGGGCTTTGTGCATTATCAATGTATGTAATGATGGACCTGAATAACGATAACAATGAAAATCATATATTCCTTTTAAATAAGAATTTCTTGAAATAGTCCATACATATCTAGTGCATTAGTCACCATTAAGAGTTTAAAGGGACGACTTCCCTCCTAATTACAGTTCACGCAAATGTCTGAGTTATGAGCCTTAACTGTGAAATGCGATTCATTTTCCTAAGCAATCAGAGAGGATAGCTTTACACGTTTATTCTGCACTATCCATTTATGAACACCGTTCTTGAACTTCATCTAGAACTTCTTTACAATTGAAAGGCTCTTTGCAATACAACGTAAGTAAAATACATGTAAGTAAAGTACATGATTTACGCAAAAAGCACTTGCTATATTTACAGTACAAATATAAAATTGTATTTTTTCCAGGTTTCTCAAGCAAAATTACCTCTTAAACGTCCAAAAGATGTAATGTATATGTGTACGTAATTATGTTCCAAATTATAATATGTTTACAGTTTCCTTGTTATTGAAGGTTACGGAAGTTCACCAATTCAGCGATACCACAAAAATTTCTTTGCTTAATGAAGGATCGATACATATATATGCAGCGAAATCTAAATGTCGAATAATTATAATTTTATTAAATTATTATTCAATAGTTTTATTAAACGATTACATTATTAAACATTAATTTCATTAAACTATTTCAAGCGGTGTAGACGTGCACGGAATATCGACATTGCAACTGTCAGAGACACTAGGACTAGTACTGCGTATTGAAGTTTACTAAGGGCGTCTACAGGCATGCAATAAATAGCATTATTCGACTGATTGTACTAGGTATGATATTTTCTATTGTGCGACACCAGAGCAGATGTATTTACCATGAATATTTTGAGGTACGCTCTAATCGTAGATAGTTGACTTTCCTTGTTATTGCAGAGGCACCATTAATTACTGTACCAGGTGTTCAGACTTCTCAAGCCGATCTACTGAGAGATATTGTAAAATAGTTTCAAGTATTCTGTATTTTAACACAGAACTATCATCTGGAATGCATTGGTTCAGTTTAGGAGGTCTCATAATAGTAATAATAATAATAATAATAATAATAATAATAATAATAATAATAATAATAATAATAATAATAACGGTGTGTGGCCTCCGGAGAGACCTGGCGCAGGTCTTTTTATTTGACCCCCTTGGGTGACCTGAGTGTCCTGATGAGGATGAAATGATGATGAAGACGGAACATACACCCAGTCCATGCCAGGGGAATTGACCAATTATGGTTAAAATTCCCGACCCTGCCGGGAATCGAACCCGGGACTCCTGTGACTGAAGGCCAGCACGCTAACCATTTAGCCATGGAGCCGGTCAAGAGGACTCATTATGTAGAGATACGGCCGTATATTTTTTAAATATTAGTCGTACCTCGAGAGAAACTCTTCATAGTCCCTTGTGTTGGAATGGAATTTATCATGAATGGTAATAATCGCCCCAGTTCCTGAAGTGTTGAAATATTTCTCTTTCAAAATATGTTCTCAAGATTAGGACAAGAAAACGACTCTCCTTACCTGACGTAATAACATATTAATAAATTGTATGACAGGAAGATCCTATTTTCTTTGGCCTTGGTTACACACAGGAATGTAAATGAGGTAAGAAATGAATTCAGCATCGACTCAGTAGTATAGGACGTGCACAGAAATAAAAAATGTGGTAGTTCATCACGTTGGCGGCTGGTTGGTTCCTTACAATGCTCAATAGAAAGTGAAGAGCTTACAGATAACCGCCAAAAACATAATTATAAAGAGCCGAACTAGGTCATATGGGGAAATAGGTAGTTCGTAAACGTTTTTCTTCCGAGACAGATAACGGTTCTGCAGTCCGACTGTGTAACTGAAGGTGAGCAACTTTAAGTTCGGTACAAGGGATTCCGGATTCGGTTCCCGTTCGGATCAAGGGTTTTAAATATAGATAGTTAAATTTCTCGGCTCGGGTGGTGAGTGTTTTTTACTGTCTCGATATTCCCGCAACTTGCACTCTGCACAAACGTACAGTTTCCTACAAACATGAGACTTCACCGATCTTCGTCAGAGGGCCTGCCTCACAAGCGATCTATGCGATGACACCCCATAAGGTATACTATGTGATGTTCCTTCAAAGGAACCAATTATTTTACAAGATAGCAGAAAAAAATGTTGCCGCATGCGAAAAATTAACAAGATGTTTGGAAAGAGTAATTAATGTCTGCGGGAGAATAAGAGATTTCATTCCATAAGGAACGGATCCTAACCACTCACTCTTTCCGATACCTCCTCTTCAGTTTGATAAAACTCTTAATATTAAACGTTCGAAGTGGGAAAATATTTTTATATTGAACATGGCCGCTTCTATAATCCAAATTTGAACACGAAAATGTAATTTTTGTTGACAAACTGGGGTGAGGATGGAATCGATGTATATAGCATATAAACCGATATTTTTTTTAAAAAAACTTTCAAGGAAGTTCTAGATCAGATAACAAAATACTGTACTCCTTACTTGGCAATGGAATCTTACAAATTCAATAAAACTGAGCTCTCCTATGGGCGGATATTTGTGAGTTAAGGACACAGGCTATCAGTTTAAATTTTTTCTGTTCTAATGAAGACGGTGAAATCTCTTACCCAGTTCGTATGATTTTGGATCATGTTATTAGAACCAGAAGTCCAGCAAAACATTCTTGCTTCTATACCTTGATGGAGTGTGTCAGCTTTGCAGATCAGGCGGAGACAGCCAGTGCTTATGGTCAGGCGATTGCAGATACCAGTAGTAACACCAATGAGAAGCATGTTACTGAGGTTAATCTTACTAAAGTAACAAGTAAGAAAGTAAGCCTCCACACTCCAAACAATATTTATTCTAGTAATAATGAAGACTACAGAAGAAAAAACTAATGTGGAACTGTGAATGAAGTGGTTCTTCCCCAGATTAGGGTAAAAAAAAATGCGTACAGCTTGGTTAAATGAATAATTGCGAGGTTAGATATTTCGTAGAAAAAGAGTAGTGTTAATGGATTAGCAAATGAGTCAGCCTATTGTGAGCTATCTAGAAGCAGATGTGAACGGTGTGAAATTAGATGTCAGGAAGGAAATTGCATTTGCAAATGTTGTAACGCTAGTGATTTGACTATGATACGTTCTAACTTCTGCTAAACTTCGCATATGTCCCATTTGACCGGGCGAGTTGGCCGTGCGGTTAGGGGCGCGCGGCTGTGAGCTTGCATGTGGGAGATAGTGGGTTCGAATCCCACTGTCAGCAGCCCTGAAAATGGCTTTTCGTGTTTTCCCATTTTCACACCAGGCAAATGCTGGGGCTGTACCTTAATTAAGGACACGGCCGTTTACTTCCAGCTCCTAGGCCTTTTCGTATCCCATTGTCACCATTAGACCTATCTGTGTCGGTGCGACGTAAATCCACTAGCAAAAAAAAATTCCCATGTTAATTAAAAATATACTTAAGCTTTATAATGAAGGTAAGGAAAGGAATAGAATTAATTAACTTAATATATCAGGCAGCCCACGAGCGCCGGATCACTTTTTTTTCGAAGGAGCGCAAAAACGCGCTGTATTTCGGACGTTGTAAAACAAACAGCAGTCATTTTAATGTTCACGCTCCATATCAGGGTGCATTTGTAAATACACCAAAGACGGAGATGAAAAAATTGAATAACTTATTCATTTATACACGTATAGACATTCCGTTCTATAATAGAGTCGTTTGTATGAAACAAAAACTAGTACTGTTCGGCGAAATACGAGTGTAGAAGGGAGACTTCTGTTTGGAAACTCTCGTGCATACTGTCTGCGAGTTTCGTCTTTATTCCGATCAGATTTTACATAGATTAAAATGATGTCTGTGTATTCGTCATTGCTGAACACACTATCCATTGACGATATTCAGGCAGTAAATGAAGTGCTGCTGTCCCACACACCAGCCTAGTACTATGCGGTCAACAGCGAGGTTTAATAATGCAAGGGGTTGCATTAGATGGGTAGCGCTGAGGAACATGCTGCGAGTGACTGTCCGGTTGCTATATCTTTATATTCCGATGAACCTGCCAACTGGTATTAGTGACCCTGTGAAATTCAGTTAGTTGATATCCCATTCATCACTTTTGCATGCAGGACATTTATAGGTAAAAGTACGGCGCTCGCGGGCTGGCTGAAATATTTATCAGATATTGTAATAGGAGTAGAATCAGGGCTGAGATGCTATGTTAGAGGTAAGGATTTATTCCAGTAAGTAGAGTATTTATCGTAGATACAGCATAGTTAAGATAGGAGGAGGAGTATTCATACTGGTGAAAGAAGCTTTTCTAAGCAAAATCAGAGACATGAATCTTAGTTGAAAGACTAGGAAGTAGCACAGAAAAAAGTGAATGAATAACAGCTACTATATTAAGAAAATGGAGGTTGGAAAGTGATAGTGTTAGGAATGATTGAGGAAGTAAGCACAAGTGGTAATAGTTTACCAGGGAATTGAATTCAGCGAAGAGGTCAGGTAAGGATAAAATGATGGAAGGCAAAATAGGCAGTAAGTTATACGAATTTTGGTGAAAAGTAGAATTGTGTGTATAGGTACCATGAAAGGCATTCCAGTAACATTGGAAGTATCATTTCTTGGGATATAGGCTACAGCTGAAGTAGGGATTTGGTTGGGTTAGGATGTAACACGATAACTGAAGAAATTATTTGATAATTGTCTGCAGGAAGACGCTCTACCAAATCAATGGGGAGTTGCTAAAGTAGCTCCACTGTACATTTGATGGGTGACAGGCATAAAGGGGATAATTACAGGCCAGTCAGCTTGACATATGTCGCATGTAAGCTCTTGAAACATTCTTTCTGATTTTATTAGACACGTTTGTGAAATTATTAATTAGTTTAATAAACGAGATTTCAAATATTACAATAAAGCTCAACTTGTAGGATTCCAGTAAGGTACAGCATATATTTTAGATTCTTGAGGACAAATGGACTATTTCACTGTTTATATATCCAAGGCTTTTGGTAGGTTAGATTAAGGAACGTTACTGTCGAAAATTGTGGTTGCTAGACTAGACAGTGGGCCGATGACCTCGATGTTTGGCCCCTTTAAACAACAAGAAACAAGACTAGACGAAAGCGAGAATGAACAGCTGGCTAAAATCCCAGGAAATAGAACTTAGAGTAGGTGAAGCATTATCTGATCTTGTAATGATTATGAGGGAGTTTCCGCAAGGCAGGGTTACTGGGTCTTTATATGAGGACGAACCAATCAAAACATGTATGTCAACCTCTGGACTAAATTGAGTTTAATGGAGTTTCATGGAGTATTTTTGGTACTTTTCATGTTATCGCATTCATATATTGTCTATCTGTATTTTGTAACATTGAAAAACATATATTGAAATTGATCGGTTAAAACAAACCGTATATTGTGGCGGCGATTAGAAAATACACAGAGGTTTGCAGACTGAACGCTAAAAGATGTAACAGTCTACAATAAAGACGTATGTACTCCTTTAGATCGGGCAAAATCACGAGTATTTCCGCGTGTAAATGTTCTCAATACATGCTACTGTATGCGTCACTCGGAGAACGGCCACTGGCTTTTAATTCTCGCTCCGGGGCATGGAAGTTTGCCTCCACTACAACCGTAAAAGCTAGGGTGTCCTTGATATAAATAATGTGCACTGTGTTCTCCAAAGTTATCCTTCCCCGGTATTTGCATCGAAGCCTCACTGACTTGACAGGATAACTATCTTCTCTTTTTTTTCCCCGTCCTAAACATCGCAAAATGTAGAAAAATATTTCTAGCTTTCACTTTTGATTGTGACCAACTGTACTGTGAATTCTGTCTCTGAGCACATAAATGAACTCACGGCTTGCGACATGATGTGACGTGGGTTGCCACTCTCGAACACTTCGTTCGAGCCGAGTTACCGAGCTGATTAATTGACCGTAGTGCGGTATAACATGGATTATGCCCTGGAATACATCAGAGATCTGAGTATAACTGTTTAACTGCTGCACGAAGTGACCGGAGCAACCATGCTTTTTTCTATTACTTTACGTCGCACGGCCACAGATAGGTCTTATGGTGACGATAGGAGAGGAAAAAACTAAGAATGGGAAGGAAGTGGCCGTGGCATTAATTAAGATACATCCCCAACTTTTGCCTGGTGTGAAAATGGTAAACCACGGAAAACCATCTTCAGAGCTGCCAACAGTGGGGTTCAAACCCCCTACCCCCTGGATGCAAAGCTAATAGCTGCGCGGCCTTAACCGCTCAGCCAACTTGCCCGGTCAAGCAGCCATGTAGAACTGATATTGGAGTATTTCACCACGGCGCAATGTGGCGGCGTTTATTTTTCGTTCAGTTCATTTTCTTATGCGCATGTCTAAAGAAAAATTAACCTTACTGTAACGCACTGGAGGAATGTATGTTTGCATTACAAATTTACGCACTCCTGGAGTATAATGTATTTATAGTTCATTTTGTTTTATGCCGTAGCATAGGAATATGATCACAACGAAAATGGTTCTGATGGATGGCATATCAATATGTGACTGGCAGGCGTGACCTGTCATGGGATAGGAAGAGCATTGTCTCATTCGAGGTTTTGGAACTGCAGCGACGATACGAGGTGTTTTACCGCGGCACAACCATGTAGAACTTACTGTATATGGGGTCAGGGGATGCCCTCCTTATAAACACTTTATAGTCGGTGTCGTGCGTAAAATACACAAAATTCAGGGATTCGGCCGTGAACACTATAAAAATGATTCACCTGGGCAGATATGATTAGCAAATCGTCGCTGCCGGGACAAAACCTCCTATGTGAAATATTTTAGCCTGGAACTTTGGCCGGTAAGGTTCTGTCATCTAAGGTGCAATATTGTGTGAATACAGTCAAGGCATTCTCGCTCTTCATAATGTATGTGTTGCGGGTCAGTATATCTCAAAAATATTATCACGTAGGAGGTTTTGTCCCGGCAACGGCGAAATGCTGTATTTTCTGTAAAATTGCTCCAAATATTGTTAAAAATCTGTGCCTGTTTTCTCTTACAACAGCTTCATTTTTAAACAATATTGTAATATAGTTTATAATTATAGCGTCATTAGAACTAATTTTCTTCCGCAAGTCGTTTGGTAGCCCCTCCCAACTCTTTATTAACCACGACCACTTGATAATTCCACGGAACCGTGTGCAAATCAAAGTACGCACAGTGCCGATAACTCTATAACTGGATATCACATATTACAAGAAATATACAGGTAATTGATAACAAAGGACCTCGTGTTCAATTAAGAGTCATCTTTCTTAATTAGGAATTGAAAATCAATTTTTCTCAAATGAGGGGGTTCTGGGATGTGAAACGGTGAAGGACGCTGATGTGGAGTAGGCTTTGCAGTCCAATGAGGAACGAATAGCGCTTTCTTTGTCTTTTAGTACGTTGTAACTTGATCGGTACATCCTATCTTCTTTAGCGTATTACACTGCCAGTTTATTCGATGTCTACTGCGTCTTAAATGACTACTTTCTTCACCAGTTACCTCTGGCATCATAAACAAAGGGCGCACTATTAAACAAACTCTCACATGTTTTTCCACATATGATTTTGTTCCTGGAGGACGTAGGGCAACCATTTTGGAACCACAATGTTGCGCTTCAACAATAACCCGTATGGGGGAACGGAATTGATATTTTAAGTGTCAAATCTCTGATTTTCCTTTTAAACTGCTAATACACTATTCATTGGGATTGTATAGTCACTATGCGTGTGTTTGAGCCTTGTTGATGATTTTATTAGTTAGTCTGTTTTTACGCATAAACTGACACCAGGACTGCCCCGATGAAGTGAGTCATTAGCTCCATGCAGCGGTTCGAAATGTACAGTACCATTCGTAATCAGAGGCCCGTGGTGCATCTTCCCGACGCGGGTTGATGATGTCAGCGTGATACGATAATCTATGATGCATGTATGTAGTCGAAAGATCGGTCTGTGCATCAGTACATTTGTATTAAACATACTGCTTATCCTTGAAGAGCAATTGCTGCAGACCGGCTTAACTTTTAATTACTCGCGCGGGGTCTTTGAGGCCCCACTCGCTTCTCAAATTGTTATATTTTCCCGAAGTGTCTACGTGTGACCTTGACACATGTAATAGCTTCATGTAGTGGGGAGGGGAGTTCAGTTCAGTAGTTGGCTCACTGTTGCCGAGTAAGCTACTCAGTGGAGAGCAGTGACCAGGCCTGGAAGACCCCATGAGAGTAATTACGTATGAAAATAAAATAAGGAAACTCTTTTCATATACTTGTGCATATTGCTTATAACTATTTATTTAGTTTTGATGATGTGAACGTATAATACACATATTTTGGCCACGATCTGAACTTCTTGTGATGTCTGGCAATTTTTAATATACAAAAGTAAGCCTATAACCTATAGTATAAGGCGCTTCTACTTTGACATGAGATACAGTGCAGCAAATAGAGCGATGTGTTTTTGATTTTCTCTCATATTTCCGGGTTACTTCTATTTGTATTTCGAAATCTTTACCAACTGCTGAAAATACTTCTGCATCTTGAAAATACTCACATACACACTCCCCTTGTCCTTTAACAATTCATGGAATGTCCTTCTTGGAACCTTTTTTCTGCCTTAAAGTACTTATAGTTACCCTTCCACTTTTCACTAAAATTTGAATGATTGTCAATTATGATTGCCATCACAATCAATTAGCTGACGACTTTGCTAGTTGCAATTACCTTGTAATTTCCTTCACTTTATCCTTACCTCCACGGCCTTTTCTAACTAAATTCCTTTCCAACCTGAACCTCGTTGTTAGTCTATTTACTTCTCTGTAAAATATATGGGGTCTTCACCATTCATTACCACATTTAAATGCACAAACCTGTTTTCACATACCTAAGAAACTACTTTAAACCCATCCCAGAGTCTGTTTACCATTTTATTTACCGTTTTCCACTGATCACAGTTACTCTTTTAAAACTCCCTTGTGCTTGACTTATCAGCCATTTGGTACTGCCCAATACTCCTTATTTTAAGACCTTCCTTCCTATCACATTTAACTGTGACGAAAACAACTTCGTAATCAATAACACTATTACTTCGGTTTTGCTATAGATCTCGACTGGTTTCACCTCCGGAATGTTATTCCCTCTAGTTGGTTCCATCACTTTCTAAATCAGCTGTCCTCCGCTTATTAACTTTTCTGCAATTTGTTGGTCATTCTTCCTATCGTTCGTATTACCTTCTCAATTGGCATTTGGTAAATTGAGATCACCCGCTACAATCACATTCCTTTCCATATTGTTTCCCAAAAAAGCTGATGATCTTATCAAGTAATTCCTAATCAGCATCAGCGCTACATTTTCCCTGTCTGTACACTCCAAAAACATCAAGTTGCCTAATAGATTTAGAGATGAGCCTTACATTTGGAATTTCATGTTTGTCACTTTTAACTTTTCCGTAGCTTACAGATTCTTCTTTCACCAGAATGAATACTCCCCCTCATGCCATTCCTATCCTATATCAACGATACATACCCCACTACCGTGAGAAGATTTTTGCATCCATTAAATCATTTCTCAGCCATGATTGAACTCCTATTACAATATCTGGTAAGTATATATCTATTAAATTACTTAAATCTATTTCTTTCTTTACATTACTTCTACAGTTCAACACTAACATGTTTATGTCATTCCTACTTGACTTTCAGATCTTATCACCGCTCCTTAGACCACCCCGTTTCCCACAGTGTACCTCCCTATAGCCTTTCTAAACAAATTTGGCAACTTCTACGTACTACTGCGATTTAAATGAAAGCCATCTGAGCTCAGATCCCTATCTCTTACCCACCCATTAGGATCAAGAAGTCTCAGTTTCCCGCATACCCACTCCATAGCCTCATTTATACCCCAATCACCTTCCAGTCAGTATCTCTCCTACACAGTATTCCACTGATCTGATAACAATCTCCGGTTCCTTCAACTTTATACGTACTGCATTTACCAGTTTGTTCTTATATCTGCTTGTCTTACGCTGTTGGTACCAACGTGAAACACTACCTACTTCTCCCTTCCCTTCTCCTTCTCTCCTACTTTCGTCAATATCTGCCTTAATCTAATTCGTTGATAACACTCTGTCCTGGTTCCCTTTCCTACGCACACTTTCTCCACATGTCTAACAATGGAATCCCCCATGACCAGGGCCTCAACCCTACCCAACTCATTTGATCCCCTCACCTCCTGGTCAGTTCTATCTTTCCTGACGTCTACAGAAGCTACTTTCTCATCCCTTTTCTCCATCCCATGGCCCTGTTCCACCTGTCTTTTCCTGCTCTGCACTCTACATTTTCCATTCCTACCGGTTCCTTTCCTCCTACTTCCACATTTCTCAGCAACAATTGCCTGTTCTTGGTCTTACGTCTGTTGTTCTACCTGCAGTGACTCGTACCGATTTCTCGCAGACACCTATCATTCCTGTATTCTAATCCTGAATAGAGCACTTAGCCTGCAATCTTCTTCTCCTTAATGTATTAAACCACACGTCTTCTACAATTCCCCTCTTTCCTTCCGATTACTCTTTTACACCTTATACGTCCTGTACATTGTTTGAGGAAGGCCTTTTTTCCTTCCTGTCCTGTGAGAGAATTCTAATTATCACCCTCATACTCTCCACCTTCATACTCCGTTATGCCTGGCCACACCCGCAGTTCCTACACTTCTTATCCATTCCTTACGGAATAATGAAAAGAAAAGAAGAAAGGAAATAACTAATTTTGTGCACGAAGAATGAAAGAAAAGCTATATTGTCTAGGTTAGTACATAAAGAGCACACGACAATAAGGTAATGAATATACTACGTACTAAACAACAATACTACTTAGTCGTACTATATTTTCATCCTAAAATAGTCTAACAGGACGAAAACTGCCGTTAATTACAGAATATCGAAAGGAGTACACAACAATTACAAAGTTCTAAACTGCAGTTAAGCGTATAATAATTACAAAAACAGAATTCTTGTATGAGTGTTTCTACAGACACTTCTACTACACACATATTTTACAATAATAGAATAAGCACACTAATTTCTACTACGATATTACAATGCACTACAGTAATTTTAAACTACTTTCAGACGTATCCTGAATACAATAGGTTATTACCAAGCGCAAACAGATATGAAAACAACAATTAAAGTTTGAAATTCGTAAGAACTACTCAAGGATTACCAACAAAGTTCAATGCATAGACAGAATATTATTAGTAGGCCTACTATTTTATCGTGCTGCCACAAAGGTACACAGGAGTATAACAGGCAACACACGATCTATTATACCGTATCTACACTAGAATTATCAACTGAAATGTGGTTATGTGACCATTAGAGCATGTGGATTACTATTACTTTCCCTACTCCGCAGGACGGAGAATATAAGTGTCCTTAAATGCTGAAAAAATTGAGATTGTCTACAATAATTACTCAAGAAAATCTCCGCCGGGGACTTGAATTACAATTATTGTGATACAGGAATTTCATTATTATTATTAGCCTACCCCTCTTAAATACCGAAAGATCTAGGAGGCGAAGTATAAATTACTGACACTTGAACTACCTACTCAGAACTACAAATGATCAGAGTAAAGGAATCAGCGGATTTTATTTATATTTTCTTCAATACAATTACAATCGTTTATTACTAAGCACAAACAGGTATTAAAATTGCAATTAAAGTTTGAAATTCGTAAGAACTGCTCAAGGATTACCAACAAAGTTCACTGCGTAGACAGAATATTAATAGCAGGCCTACTATTTTATTCTACTGCCACAAAGGTTTGTTTCTTCACGACTGTAGCCAACAATGCAATATTTGAATACGAAGAGCGACAATAACCTATAACTATACAACGACTATTAACTATTTCGACAGTGAAATACCGTATATTCCGTTTAGATCCTTTCTTTTTTTAAATGCAACAGTATCGCGTTATTTAAGGAAATGATTACCTTCGTGATAGTTGGAACAGTTGAACTGCTATTTGAAATACCCTGTTTATTGCCTACACTAATATAACCGCTGCGGAAGTTGTAACTCTTTTTAATACTCCGTATTTTTAAGTATTCTCATCTATCAGGAAACCTACTAATATTTAACAAATATTCCTTCTTTCACTCAATCCTAACTTACAACTTGTAATCTATCGAACGCCTACGAAACTACCCAGTGTAAAATAAATTAGATAAATACTACTAATCTCAATTATTACAAACAAATTCTAAACACCGACATTTGTTGAAGTAAGTGTATAACGCAAAAGCAAAATTTGCTAATTTTCTACAGCTATTAACTGCTTTACCACTAAGATAATGCAGAGCTCTTGTAACATCGAACCACTCGCTAGCGCATTCAACAGTGGTTATTGCGGGATCAAGTATTTTGATCGTGTCATTCATGGAAGGCGACTGGATAAATATGCGGTGAAGTGCCTGAATTTAACAATTAATGAGTAATCATCACTTCTCTGTGAGCATGAATATGTTTCTGAAATTTCTAAGTGTACATGATTATATCCAAATACACTTTTGTATTTGTATTTGGTGGATATATAATATGTGCTATTTGAATCATTTTGAACTCTGACATAATAATCAACACAACTCTGCCTTAATCCAGAAGTTCTCTAGTGTTGTAGGTGGTGAGTATTGCATTGAGAGGAAGACGAACTGGGCAACCATCGCCTCTTAATCGGAAAATGAAGGTCAATCAATCAATCAATCAATCAATCAATCAATCAATCAATCAATCAATCAATCAATCAATCAATCAATCAATCAATCAATCAATCAATCAATCAATCAATCAATCAATCAATCAATCAATCAATCAATCAATCAATCAATCAATCAATCAATCAATACTGATCTGCATTTAGGACAGTCGCCCAGATGGCAGATTTCCTACCTGTTGTTTACCTAGTCTTTTCTTAAATGATTTCAAAGAAATTGGAAATTTATTGAACATCTCCCTTGGTTATTCCAATTCCTAATCCCCTTCCTATTAATGAATATTTGCCCAAATTTGTCCACTTGAATTCCAACTTCATATTTTGATCTTTCCTACTTTTAGAGACACCACTCGAACTTATTCGTCTACTAATGTCATTCCACGCCATATCTCCGCTGACAGCTCGGAACATACCACTTAGTCTAGCAGCTCGTCTCCTTTCTCTAAAGGCGTGAATGTGATAGACTCCTTAGGTGTCGAAAAGCTAAAAGCGTCAGGGTTGGAAAAGAACAATAATAAGCCAAGAGAAGTCAGGTAGGAAAGATGACAGCGAAGAGAGCAAAATAAGTAAGTGAAAGCAATGCCTGACTCAGCTCCTAAAGCCGTTGTTACGAACCCACGCTCTCAATTTGAAAAGTCAAAAACAGTTTTCAAAAGAGGTGCTGCGAAACCAAGCTTAGAGATCACATCATGTTTTATGTTAGTTAGGGGCGAGCACTTGATTCCTCGGTACTTCGCTACGACCCTACATCTGCTCCATCAATTTTGAAAATTCCCTATTAAAAGTCAAAGTTATGAGAGTATGTTAATGTTTGGATAATAATCTTTCTTCGGTATAAATTCCAGCACTTCCATTAAGCCATGGAAATCGAGGATGGTGGAAGGTAGAGATGTCAGTAGCCGAGAGGCCACACAAAACTTACAGTATCTCAAATGTCCCCTCCCCCCATTTTCTACTCAAGTACATAAGTAAATGGGAGACTTTACAGAAGCAGGTGGTTGCATGGTCTATTAAAGTCTCCACCTTTTCGTGAAGTCAAAATGAAATCCTTTATACCCTTCCTTTCTTATCCCTATCATCATTGCCCTCTCTGTCTCTTCTCATGTTTCGCTCCCTCTGACTCCCTTTGTTCCACATCTCCCCCTTCGTCCTTCTTATACACACTTCTCCTTTTCCTTAATTGCTTTCTGCGAGATGAGGAGCATGAATAAGTAATTACAGTCGAGCAAAGCCCGGCCACTGAGTGTATTCCCCGAGGAAATATTTTAATAAGCTCAAAACTGAGATGTTGAGGTCGCTTACGGAATCAGACATGACCTACGAAGCGAAGAAAGAACAAATAAAGAATACCGGAAGGACGATAACACAGAAGTAAAATCCGAGAACTTACTATCTTCACGCTGTTGAAAGCACTAGCACAATAAATCTCTGTTTTTAATTAAGTTGCTTTAAATTATATTCTAAACCCGTGGTGTTGAGGAGTTGGGTCTACCGCTTATGTAGATGACTGGGATTTGATTTTACTTTCGTTGAAGAAATTTAGTCCTGTACTGAGGGATGAAATTACAGGTTTTTCATAAATTTATGTAAACAAATGAGGAGATCTGAAGTGTGATAGTAAATCACACGAGTAGAAATTACAATTACGACAATAACTGGACCTGTAATAAAAGTACTCATGAAATACAGTGAAAGAAGGCTTGAAGCCCCTAAGGCGGGTGCGATTTGAACTTGAAATGTAAAGTAATAATCAGAATAATAATTTGAAAATTATGCGATTTGGGAGGTACAGTTTACCAAAATGTGTGGCTGGTATTTAGATAGAGCATGGTGCATTTTTCCATCACTTCCAGGACGTGTTCATGAGTCTGTGTACTGGTACATCCACAACGGGTCATACCTAGCCCTGTCAAATATATTAGTGGGTGGGAACTACACCTAGGTTCTGTAAAAAGTCCCCCACAGTCGTATAAGTTAAACCATTTATAATCCGATGTTAACATAATCTGCGCAAGAGAGCTCCGTGATATTCACACAACAACACTATGATCACTTTCACAGACATTTACGAAAGCCTGGAAATTTATCCCCATATAGAACAAAAACTGAATCTGAAATAAAAATATTTGGGAAATGCAACGAATGAAGACCTACCGTTCTTAGCGACAACAACTTGTTTGGTGTTTAAAACACATATATCAAAATGTAATCATCAACTCATCGTATCATGGTTTGAAATAGCACCGTTGCGCCTGCAAAAACCACTACGTGGAATATTTTAACTCAGAACTTTGCCCGGTAATGTTCTGTCATCTCTCATAATATTCATTATCAACGAATTGTCGCTCTTCGTAATACAATGTATGCGCTACTGCCCAGTATTTCTCCAAAGAATATTATCACATAGCGGTTCTCGCAAGCAAAACGTTGATACGTATTCCACTGAATACTATACCTTATTATTCTCAGTGAGTTTATCACTCTGTTTAAATAGACTTTCACTTTAATAAACACGCGATTCTTATCAACGCCTCGCAAACGTGACATCAATTTCTGAACACACATTGTCTTTAACAATCAGCACATTTCACCCATAAGTAATATGCTGTTTACCCATGTAAGTACGCTGTAGGAAGATGTGAAATAAACCGAGCTCGATAGATTCAGTCGCATAAGTGCGGCCAGTATCCAGTAATCGGGAGATAGTGGGTTCGAGCCCCACTGTCGGCAGCCCTGAAGATGGTTTTCCGTGGTTTCCCATTTTCACACCAGGCAAATGCCGGGGCTGTACCTTAATTAAGGCCACGGCCGCTTCCTTCCAGTTCCCAGGCCTTTCCTATCCCATCGACACCATAAGACCTATATGTGCCGATGCGAGGTAAAGCTAATAGCAAAAAAGAAAAAAATGGATGTGAAATAAATCATATTATTTTAGGAAATTATATATATCAGAAATAAAGAATATCAAGTACCACGTCGCAGTCAAATACGGTTTAGATAGCATACTGACTGCCATCGCCAGACGGATTGAAACGCAGATAGACCAGGCACTGGACACTTGACATCAAACGACAGATACTTGTCAATAGGTACATTAAAGTGTCAAACACTCACTTGTTTAACCTCGTACTAAAACGTCGAAGGTTTACTGCGACAGACGGATGGAAGAGGGCGAGGATTTTGAAGGAAGAGATCGAATACTTAATTAAGGTGCAGTCCCAGCATTTTCCTAACGTGAAAATGGGAAACCACGGAAAACCCTCTTCACAACTCCCGACGGTGAGATCCGAACTCGTGATCTCCCGAATGCAAGCTCACAGCTATGCGACCCTAACCACATGACCAACTCGTTTGGTTTCCTTTTTGACAGCTCCGATTTTCTCAGACATTGTGCACATTATATTACAGAGAATACCTGCAAATAGACCTACTAGATTATACACTTTACTCTCCTTCTCACCATTTTTCCCACACCTGTGGGATCTCACATGTGGATTTGGCCCTGTTTTACGTCCGGATGCCTTTGCTGACATCAATCCTATGTGGAGGAATGTAATTCACTATTGCCGGTTTCTGTGGTAGTTGGTAGTGTAGTTTGTTGCCTGAATACGAAGAGAAGAGTACTCGGACAAACACAAGCACCTAGTCCCCAAGCTGGAAGAAATAATAAAACGCGATCCGGCCGGGAATCCAATCCTTTTCGCTCTGAACCAAAGTCCTCAACGCTGACCATTTAATCAAAGAGTGAGAGACTATACACTTTACTGCATTTAATAATTCATAATTAAACGTACTGTAATAGTGAATATAATGAGGAGGTACGATTTGTACCATCACAGCAGACTGTGGAAACTATCAAGAAATCCAAGCAATAACCACTATGACCAAGGGACATGTCAGAATTTGGAACTGAAGGTGTCCCAGCGTTCTCATTCAATGTATATCAATAAAATTTAATTGGCATCCGAGAATGGAGATTAAATCACACAGTCGATGAAATCTAACCCCTTGCGAATGTTGTACCAATCAGTACACATTATAGGCATTAGAGGCTGCGCCTGAACATACTGTACGCAACCTGCTAGGAATTAATGTCTCACTCGTATCTTTCACAGCACTAAACAGCAATATTTTGTTTACATAGCCCGATATAAACCTCCCGATGCAATTTAACAAATCGTACAAGAGGCTTTTCATGTAAAATGTACAAATTATTACTATTTCCTATTAAGCTAATTTTCAGAACACAACATAGTATCATAAACATTTCAAATAACTTACAACTTCACTTTCCATTTGTATGCAAGGTAAATCTTGAACCACAACTACAATACAATGAAAAATTTATACTTGCAATCTAGTAGTCTTCATATTGATAGTAAACAAATTCATCTTACGGCTATGTAGACAGTCTGCATCCAGCTAAATCTCCAGAACACAACGCTACACGTCACTCTCCCAACCTGCACTAATTAAAAGCCAGCAAGGTGTACAGGCGGAGAAATTGCATTCGAAACATCCCAAAAGTTCCATTAAAGGTTTTAAACTTACTGCATATGGTGCTGCAGACAAAGCATTTCAGTTAACACGGGAAAGAATATCATCATGAAACTCAGCGCTCTCAGATTTATGTGATAATTCGGGTTTCACTTTGCCGACATTTCAGATCCGAAAGCATCCCTCATGAGGATGGCTGAGTCAAATCTATCTCCAAATATCTCATCACTGTCGCGTCAAGCAGAGACCCAGGCACCTCACTGATTGGTACGTTTATCCAATGCAGAAGCATTATCTTAAGCAGGGTATTTAGACCACGAAGGCATATTCCCAACTTTCCCCTTATCAGTTTGTTTAGTTGTGAGTGTCAGGCTACTCATCGTAATGTCGAATATCCGTCTTTGGGATTGGTTGGTGGCTGAAGATGGGATAAGTGGGGAATATGACTTCGGGGTCAAGATATGCTGGATTGAAAAGTATCCATACATATTCGCCTGGAAATCTGAGAGGTTCGCTGTGGAAGGATGGAAGTGTCAATATAGGTGAATACTTACCCTGTGGGGGTAGGTACGCATATATAACACGCTGGTTCGACTCAGGAAAGTATTCTCAACAGTAGTAGGGCAATGAGAGTTCAAAAACCGTAGCGTCAGCACATTTCTGTTGCGTCAGCACCCGAGGTCATTGACCCCGTGTGACCATGTGCTCTTCTTTGTAAACAAAGCCACGTACTTTATTAATAAATGTGAGCTGCCATCTTTAAACAAGAGAGCATCGCTAACTTCAGTGCTGGCATCTTGACGGGGCTAAAACCTCATAGCTACCACCTTCTGCACATGGTGGCGGGAAATTTGAAATTCCACGTGCTTTTTTGACAGATGTCATCTTTTAACCACATGGGCATGGACTTTAAACATGGCTAACTTCAGTGCTGCTATGTTAACAAACCTAAACCTTTACTGCTGCCACATTATGCATGTGGTGTGGCGGTCAATTAAAAAAACTGCATGCATTTTTTGACATTTATCAAGATAACATCCGCCATCCTTAACCACATGTACTTCTTTTGAACATAAAATACTTGAGTGCTGCTATCTTGACAGAGCTAAATTTTATTGCTACTACCTTATGGCGCGGAATTTAAATTGATCTTAGCCACGCTGCAGAACATAGCTAGGGAGTCTAACGACAAGCAAGCTGCCCTTCTCAACCTACTACCATCTTAGAGGTAACATTTATAAAGCAAGCTGCTCGTGTTAACATACCACCATCTTATAGCAAGGTGCTGGTTTGACATACTTACCATCTTATAGCGGGCTGCCCTTCTCAACATACTATTATCTTAGGGAACATAGTTTTTTAAAAGCAAGCTACTTTTTTAAACATACTATCTGAAACCAAGCTGCTGTTTTTGACATACCTACATATTACAAAACATAGATTTAAAGTAAGTTGCTTTTCTGAACATTCTGAGACTTCCTTTCTCAGCATAATTACTATCTTAAACTAAGCTGCTGTTTTTGCCATACGTACATGTTAGAGAACATAGATTATATAATGCTGTACTTTCTAAACACTTTCAGAACTTAACCTGTCTGCTGTTACCTTTACTACGTTGTCTATCGAATTTTAAAATATGTAAGAGCCTCCTCTTCTTCTTCTACTTATTATTATTCTTCCTCCTCCTCCTCCTTTGATGCGCAGACGTAGAATTTAAGCAAACGATCCTAACCTTATCTTGCTAGATGATAGCAAAGAAGAGGAGGGAGCGGCAAGAGAAGATAATACTGTTTTCGTTTGATAAACATGTAGGAGGAGGATGTGGTAAGGAGAAAGTAATACTTATATTAATAAACATGTGGACAAAGGAATAGATAATCTAAAAGAGAATATGCCAATTCTATTATTATTATTATTATTATTATTATGAATAATGTATACAACATTACTGTTTCTATGCAACGATAATATATGTACAAGTTAATTATAGCACTAGTAATTTTTTCTGCACCTAGAATGATAATATATATTGTGTACCCCCTTCTTACAGCATTAGTGATTTTTGTGCCTTAAATGATAATGTAATTTCCCTTCATATATGTACAAAATTATAGCATCAGTAATTTTCTACATCTTGAATGATAATGTAATTTTAACACATGTTGGTGTACCTCCTTCTTGCAGTTAATTATAGCATTTGTGCGTGTCTTAAATGATAGTGTAATTTCCCCTCCTTACAGAGAATTTATGTACAAGTTAATTACAGCATTAGTGATGTTTTCGCATCTTAAATGATAATATTATATTTACACAACTATATGTTGCTGCACCCCTTTCTTACAAGTTACTAATTTTATGCACCTTGTAATTTTACACATACAACTACATGTGGCTGTACCCCCATGGGACACTTGTAAGGGAATTACTATCCCATACACGTTTATCATCAAAAGGAAGCAATGAGAATTTATTTTGTTAGATATAATATACATGATTTTTGCGTGTATTGATTCCTTTCTGCGTACAGGAATCTGCATTTCTAGATGCCAGTACATCGCGATCGTGTTGAGCGTGTAAACGGCTAACGACGCTTGAACGTACGCCATTTGCTGTGTTAACAGATTGTGAATTTTGAATGTCATAGGCATGCACTTTTTGTGCTAAACCAATTAACTCAGTCATTATATTCATGCCACATTCATCTTTCATAAGCCCAATGACTTTCTTGTTCTGTGGCTTAATGTTAAATGGATTACTAGCTAAAAAGGAAGAAGTGTCAAAGTATTGAGAATGGTTTCGCATCACATCATAGACGTCTGTCTTCTGAATATGATAAATAAAACTATCTGAATCCATTTACAAAAGTGTAAGACGAGAAAAATGTTGCTTTGCAAATCCATAATGAAAATTATACGTTTCTAATTTTGAAAAATCAAGTATAGCAATTCCTAAATAAATTGGTTTCGCATAGGCGAACTCAGTTTCTTTCATTTCAACAGAAATAAGGTCACGATCAGTAACATTATATGCTTTTAAGCTTGGTTCTGAGATATACTTGCGTGCCACATACCCGCCATGCTATTGTTAATGAAGTGAATGTCGCGATGTTTGCATACATTTTCCATGCTCTTTTCCATGGATAGAGTTATTCATTAGTTTGAAAAACGTACTCTCAATTGTTGTTGTAGCACGTTGACGATGTTCAGTATTCAAATCCATGTACGGTTTAAGCCATGCTTCCTGCTTAAATGCAACAATACGATGAATACACTCTAACTGTAAGCCGTATTCGAGACATTGAAGAAGACATTGTATGTGGATAACATAGCGCTTTTTTTGGAAAAAGAGTTGCAAGCAGTTTACTATGCTTTGATGTATGATTAGGTGGCATCATTTTTTCAACGCTAAAAGGAAGGTCGGAATGTGAATCATACAGGTGAGAAGGGTATGCAAGAGAAGCCTCTAACACGTAGCAGCGATTTGGATCTTTAGTAGCTTCAAAACATCAAAATGTTGAATTTCAGTATCTGTTAGCCATACAAATATTTACATAGTAATGGCTGTGAAATGGCCCACCTATACATATGATTCACATCGAAATACATCATATAAGAATCTTATTTCCCTGAATTATAATTCTGGAGGTAGGGATTTTTTGAGATGGCATGGCTCTTAACAAGCGAAACTAGTCCGCCGCGAATGCCGCGTTCAAAAAACAAAAGTATGTCGACATCCGTAAGAAGATCAAGTTGAACACCGGTATACTTTAGCATAGCATCCCACGAAAGACCGGGTGTTGTGCAGTAATAGCAAGGGTCTAATCCATAAATAGTTAAAGACATTTCACGAGACTTTTGAAACACATCTCAGAGTAAAAGTGTATCTACCTTTAAATACAAGTTTGCATATTCACCTAATGCGTGTAGATGAAAAGTTGACGAGACCTGACAGGCATGAAAATAGCCTTCATCTGATATCGATACCGTATACTTATCGTATGAAGATGAGCTTTGTGACGGTGTACTATATTCACTTAACACACTTGCAAATGCGGACTGACGAGGTAATTTTGTTTCTCCTAATGTTTGAAAGCTCTGAATATAGACATAGGGCAGAATACCTTTCCTCATACTAAATTTAAATTGCTCAGGATCTGGAAAATACTCTCGAATGTATTTCGAGTTGTCGCTTGAAAGTCCATTTGCATGTGTATCAAGTGAGAAGTTCATAAATTTATAGGAATCTAGCAATCGAATGCTAATATCGACTACACAATAACTTAATGAAATAAAGCGCATGATTTTAAGCAATGAAAGTGATCTTTGTACAATTTAATTCTGCAAACTCACGAACAACAAAGTGATTGCCGTAGCCTGAAAAGTTATGGAAAAATCATGGAATAAATTTAGGAACACGATATAAAAGATTGCAAGAATTATGTGCAGGTCCGCGATATTTTCCAGTAAATTGGTAGTAATCTCTAACCTTAATATCTGTGAATGTAACTGGCTGTTTACAGATGTGACATTGATCATTTTCATCACGCAAAATCATCTCATCTTATGTCATATGAATTGGTACTGGTTGCGAAATAAGAGTATGAACGCGTTGTGCTAACTCTTGTAATTCTTTTAACAGCCATGTAGTACAGTTTTCTCCTAGATACATCTTAAAAATTATAGAAATGCATCGTATGAACAAACAACTTTGTATGCTACTGATAAAGGAGTGTGCTTTTGCACATAATCAGTGTAGGGTTCGCTCAATTCTGGTTGGCAGCGATGAAAAGGTACAATAAAACATTCGAAATCTGCATAAACAGTAAAGGGAACAGGTTCCTGACGATAATAATTCTGAAACTTCATTTTTGCATTTTCTCTGTTTAGCAGAACAAGTTTTACGGCTGGGTGTGTTCCAAAATCATTTACGTGTGTAGCTAAGATTACTTCTGCAGAAAAGTACTGCAGGCATCTGTCACATATAAACGCCTTTCCATTGTGCGATGAAAGTTGAGAACTTAACAAACGGGAAAGATTGGGTATAAGACAGTAGTGGGTTGTGTTTTCATTGCAAACATACAAAAGATGAATATGGTGTTGTTTCGGAGAAGAATCTGGGTAAAGTGGCCCTAATACACTCTCTCCGCTGACACCGTACACAGAAAAGGAAAAATTGGGGTTGTTTCTCTCAAACGTAGAAATGTTCGTTAAATCCATAGGAAAAGAAACACCGTCGTAATTTGGTGTCTCATGCAAGTCAATAACCATATCTTTATTTTGAAAAGTTCTTGAATGATGACATTTTTCTGGTTTTAACGCCATTGCAATACACCATAAAAAAGCAAAGTCATCGATGACTCTGAATTTTTCATAGGTTGACACACTAAAAGCTCAAGTTGTTATGTTAATTTTTTTATCTTCAAATTTAATGCAAATCTCACAAAACCCTCGTGGAGGTTCCGAGTACTAGCTTGTTAGTGCAGGTGAGGACACCATGTTTCCCAGTTGCGCATGAGATATTCGCTCTTCTATCTTCGCGATTACCTGGCCTAAATGATGGATAGCTACCCATGCGTGTTCCCTGTGGTGCAGCTGCAGAAGCCATTGATTATAGCCTACGCTGTGCTATGCAAGCAAGTGACTACATACACATGTTTGCTGCGCAGTAAAAAAAAAGCATTATATTGTTACTTAGGTAGTAGAAAACTAAGGATGGCAGAAGTAAGGTAGACAAAATGCAGACTAGCACAAGCATGGAAGGCATTTCTTAAGAAAGGAAATTTGCTCAATTCGAATATTGATATAGGAATTAGAAAACTGTTCTTGAAGAATTTCTTCTGGATTGTGGCACTGAATGAAAGTGAAAAATGGACGATAACTAGGTCAGGAAGGAAGAGAATAAGAGCTTTGGAAATGCGGTGTTACAGAAGGATGCTGATAAAAACATTTGAAATGTGGTGTTAGAGAAGACTGCTGAAGGTGAGATGGGCAGACCGAATCACAAATTAAGAGATTCTGATTCGAATTGCTGAATGAGAATGATTTGGTGAAATTTGATCAGAACAAGATACGGAATGACAGGGCACATTTTAAGACACCCAGGACTTGTTCAGTTAGTATTTGAGGGAAGTGTAGGCGGTGAAAAAGGCAGCTGTAAGCCAAGGTATCAATACGTCAAACGCATTAGATTAGATGTAGAGTGGAGTAGTTACGTAGAAATGAAAAGTTTAGCACAGTTTAGTTTAGCATCAAAGCAGTCTATGAACTGATGGGCCACAGAAAAACATTTATCAGTAAACATCATGACTTTTCATAAAATACCAAATAGGACGAAAAGGGTGTACCTCAGATACAAGAAAAGTATTTTACAGACGGTGTTTTTCATACGACGATATATAGTTAAAGGTCTATTAGGTAAGTATACTGTAAGTTGTTGCGGTACATTGGTATAATTAAATACAAGTATGTATTTCCAAGTACTTGCAGCAATCGCTTGGCAAATATCAACGAAAGTTCGATATGAAGGAAGCAAAAGACTCCCATAAATATGTGCTGGTATGCCGCACAGAGAACTTAGCAAGCAGAACGCAGGGAAACGTGAAGTACGGAATAATGGCACTATTCAAATGTCATGCTTCAAGTAACCACAATCAGTGCAGATAACATCCCAAGCCGTGTGCTGATTTTACAATTATGGGCCTTTTCCCAAGAGGAATTTCCGCTGTAGGTACATACTAAGCAAAACGAAAGGGAACATAGAAATGAGAACTCCCAAAAGCACAGGTTTACAAAATGAACAGATATATTAAAACAACTTCAAAAGAGATAACAAATGTTTTCACAACAGAGAGTAAAATGGACCATTTGATACACCATAGAAAAAGGGAATCATACAAGTTATTGATAGGTCTTATTTTGGTTCATACAGGCATTAAAAAAGGGTAACCACACAAATTACAATAAATCTTTGGTATACTCAGGTACGAGATAAAGGCTATAGGAATAAATTAATATTCTCATTACATTCAAGTTCCAACATGACAATGTTTACATGAATGCCGTGCGAAAACAGCAAGAAATTTTGAAAAAGAACAAGTATAAATTATACGAGTTTAAGGGAACTTTCCAGTACCTAAAAGGGTACGCAATAAAAACGACATCATATCCCCACAATCTAACACACACTTGTTTAAGACAGGAAGATACTAGAACATTCAAAATGTAAACAGCAGACGCAGTGTGAAATTGGCAGACCACAATATTACCAAATTTCATTAGTAAATTACGAGAAATTACGAATGGGAGACGAAAATGAGAGTGGAAAGAGGAGCAGGAATAGAAAACCAAGAAACAAACAGCAGGGAAAGGGAAATTGAGTAATGATCAGGGTGTCACGTCCCACTTCAAAACTAGGGAAGGCAAAGTTCATGCGCAACACTTTAGTTAAGGTCACCAGAATATCGCTAGTCCAGAACACTTCTTCCTTCACATTTCTATCACAAGTCCAAAGTCAATAGTTTGGCACAGCGTAATTTCGTAGAGTCCTGAAGGGACTAGAGTTCGAAATCCAAGCAATAGCAAAGCCCATGTAGAGAGAGAGAGAGGGCAAAATTGAATGGATAATAATAATAAAAGTCTGCTCACCCAGTACGTAAAGAAGAATGAAGTAAAATTGAAATGCACACGGTCCAGCCGTGTACACTGCTCAAGCTCCCACTGCCGATTACAACATATGAATCACACCTGACCGCTGGACAAGCAAAAGCGGCGAGTATATATACGGAAGCGAAGCGAGCTCGAGAAAATACTGGAACCGGGTGACGTCATGGAGATTGCGCGTGGAGGGGCAACAGTCGAAGCAGTGGTGAGACAGACTTGTAAGCTGACAGTTCGTAAAGCAGCGCAATATAATGTGCACAGAATCGGAGCGAAGAAGTATGCGTAAGGTAAGCGAAGTTGAGCTCGTAACGAAGTTCACTTTTAAAACTGCTTTACAAATACTGTTCAACGTAAACACTAGGAACTCAAATTAATTGAATTCATGATCCCGAAAAATACATGTTCTCTCACTTACGTCTCTCATCTGAACTTACATGGTGCTGCAGGCAAAACTTTTGAATTGACACGTGATGAACTATCACAATGAGACTCAGAGCTCCGGTGTTTGCTGGCCAAGTTACATCTTACCAGGTTGTGGTGGTAATTGTTGTTTTAAGCGGAAGTACAACTAGGTAACCATCCTCTATTGACATTAATTAGCCGGAAAAATTTAAAGGGTTCGGCCAAAAATGTCAATGGTCATCAAGTGTGTGATAATGAATGACTCCCTAGGCATTGTAACCTAATACCGTCCGGGTTGAAAATGAACAAGAGTTGAGAAAGCAAGGACAGATACGATAGATGAAAGTGAGGATCCAGGCACAAGTAAATGGAAGTAATGCGAGATCTCAGCTAAGATCCCCGTGGACGTCAACGCACGCTGCCAAGCTGAAAGCTCTTCGAGCCCCTTTTAGTCGCCTTTCGTGACAGGCAGAGGTTATCATAGGTGTTATTCTACCACCCGCACCCACAAGTAGATTATATCTTAAGAGAAAATTTCCGACAAATCATAGTAAATTAAGTACTACAGCTGTTTAAAACCAAGACTCCGTTTAAGATAGACTATACCAGAACTTGAAATGGTCGAAATTCGCCTTCGTCTGAACGTTTAATTTGAAACATATTCCGCCCATTTTGTGTCTTACAGAAAAAATCCTTTGAATATTTTAACTATGTAACCTTCCGGTATTGTAAATATAAAATATACGTCATATAAGCGAACCATACATTTCATGATACCAGGAATTTAAATGCATAGTAGACTAATATCCACAAACATTACTCATAATATTATTTCAATCACCAAGATCAATATTATATTGGGATTACCAGATCATTTAAAACAATCATAGGAGTGCATCATTCAGTGTTGATATCACCTAGAGAGATTATGCCGTCGCAAGTCCTCCCTTTGAGGATTTAATTGATCTCATCGAGTAGTGGGATACTAATCCGTCGCGAATAAGAAAGGCGCAATTTTCGTCTTACTTTTCCCAGTAATCCAACCAATGCCGTAAAACAAATTAGGAAACTCGTTTTTATGTTTTCAGTAATATGTGTCGTTTTCACAACTACGATAATCCGTTTGCCTCGCCCAAGTTCTAAAGCCCCGTCTCCATCACAGTGAAGCAAGAAGGTGAAAACACTCGGAGCAGCGACGTTTCTTAGTGACTACGAAGGTCTCCTAGTACCATTCAACGAAATGTTGATTGGAATACATTTAAAAAAATATATAATCGCAAGAACAACCGACCTTATAACTATATTCGGGTTTGATTTTTACTTCACTCGATAGTAAAAAGGCAAGGATTTATTTTCCTATATTCTATATTCAAAGTAAACTGACACACGCCTGTTACAAGTTTCGAGATACACTGCACAAATATACGAGGTTGAAGCGTACACGCACCAACTTACAATTTCTTGTACGGTATTGTCAGAATTTCCGCTGAAACATACCATTCAAACCTATTCCTTATGTTGCCATTAACTCATAATAAAACTCTCCAATCGACAACCTGGAAGGTACCAACGTCCTTCATTTTCAGATGAACTTAGCATCTCACAAATTACCCTGATTCACTCTCAGACAAGCTTATCACTGGACAACGTAATATTAAACATACCTAATTGAATATTTTACCCTTGTAATCACATAAATTCACACAAAGCTAATAACACTGTGAAGCATATCGTAATATGCTTCAATTATAATAACACCGTGGCATAATTTTATTTAGAGCGCCATAGGGTCGCGGGGAGTGAAGGAAGGAAACTTGGATGGCCGTGTCACAGGCCCAGAGAACATAAATTCACACAAAGCTAATAACACTGTGAACCATATCGTAATATGCTTCAATTTAGTTATAATAACACTGTTGCATAATTTTTTTAGCGCGGCATAGAGTCGCGGGGAGTGAAGGAAGAAACACTGGATGGCTGTGCCAAAAGCCGCGAGAACCCTATATTGCTCAGGAAGGATCGAATTCCTCGAGTTGGAATTGAGCCGCAAGCCGTGATTTCATTCTTGTACACCCCTACTATACCGCCAAGCCCAAGCGCAGCAACCTGGATTGAGTGAGATTTAAACGAGGTGATCCACAGAACAATCGTCACAGGTTGAAAAACTTATCTTTCTCAGGGCTGGAATCATCCGAATTTAAATAAATAAATCCGCCAATATGCTAAATTCCACAGATCTGACAGTACACATAATTAAGATCAGAATTATCGAGGGACAGGTTTCGATAATATTGTTGACTTGTGCAGAATGGAAAGAGGTGCGTATTTACAGCAGCGGCCGTTGACATCTGGAAGGCTGTTAAAAAGGAGAACGGTTTTTCCGCGGGGTGTACCCTCGAGGGTAGCGTCCCCTTCATACTATATAATCTGCCGCTAGAAAGGAAGTACTCTCACTTGTGCGTCGCCCTCAGTTGATTCTCATTCGCAGACTCAATTGATATTTGCTCATCGAGTCTGCCGCGCACTCAATATCTTATTGTCTCATTGTATTATTGACCCGCTGTTTTGAAACGCCAAGTGCGGCGTGGCGTAATTCGCAAGCATATTAGACACATTTATTTGTGAAGCTGTTGTCAGACCTATGTAAAATCACCGTGAGTTAGCTCACAAGAGCTAGTGATGATATTAAGTATTATAAATATTTATAACACGTACGCGGATCATGGTAATAACGCGTACGAGCCGTGCAAGATACAACCGCTGTCAAGGACTGATTATAACCGGGCTGGTTCCCGTAATTAGTGCCGCAGAGACGGGACTCATTCCTGCGCGAAGGCTGTAGTCAATAATAGCCTAACACTAAGGTTGTAGTTATGTGTACGATTACGCTAAATGATGAAGTAGATGTTCTGAAATACCGTACTCCACAATTTCAGACACGACCAGGATCAAGCAGACGACAACCATGATGTATTCAGAAGTTGAGCACAGGACCTACATCCCTGTGCTGTGTGCCGTCATGGTGGACTAGGCACGCGTGACATAGCGGTCATGTGTTTCGTCGCTGATGGAGAGATGGCTGCTAAGTTAAATCATTTTGTTCTGTAAGCATGTGAAGTAATATTTAATGCACTGGTTTAGGCTGCTCCTAAACAAGTTAATTAACTGTTAAATGTAAGCCAGTGTGGCATTTGCTTTGTTAAGTAAACTTAATACGTTCAGGGCTCTATGCACCCACCATTAAGGCTCCGAGCTAAGCGTTGTATATAAATTAGATGGGAACATGGGATGTAATAGGTCAGATATAGGTGTGTGCATTAGTTGTTAGTATTTTATTCCTGTATTTGATTTTGATAGAGCTGTTGGGCAGATTCTCCATAATACCTAACGGTTTGCGCGCAATCAGCGTCGCGACATTAAACGGACTAGACCAAAGACAGCAAAAGGTCAGGATGTTTCTATGCATGGCGCATGAATTTTCAGATAGAAGGAGATGTAACGGGAGAGCATTCAACGTCGAAAGTAGAACAGGGTCTTCAAATTTGGTGGAAGGCAAATTCATTAATGTAACGGTCATCGAACCAAGGGTCTTTTATATGTGAGGCTAGAACTGCCGTAAGATGTTTACGGGGCTGAAATAATAAGAGAAAGGCTATGAAAGTCATGGTGTTTTATTTAGAGCCATGATATACCTCGTATATGTGTTGATAAGCCAGCCTGTTTTATGCGAGAAAATGTGTGTACTGTTGTCGTATTCTATGAACAGGACAGGCTGAGGACTTGAGTTCGAATATCAGATTGACCTTGATATAACACACTTTCTGACACCATTAAATTCTTAGTCAAATTTATTTAAACAAACTATCAAATATACCCTACCAATAATATTACATCACACTTGTAATTATTGTCTTTTCAATATTACTTTTAAATAACCAGTTTATTAGTCTCTGACTTCCTTGGAAAATACACACACTTCTATGATTCACTTTACAACATTTATAAATTCCCTTCAGTCTATAAAGTTTCTTAACTAGTTGATACTTATCTCTGGTTATAAAGCTTCTTTCTTCTTGCTTCTCTCTTGAATCATCGTCGTGGTGTTCCTATGAATCTTTCCTGGCGGTTTCAGGACTCGAACACAGAACTCTAAGGTGAATGCTAACTGAAGCTACAGTCTCCTTCGAACACTCAGTGAGTTCTCTACGTACTGTCTCTGTACTTTACCATGTGGGACACTGCTAAACCAGTTCTACTGCTTGACAGTTACTGCCTAATTTGAATAACTTCTTATACTGCTGTCTTTACTAACTGATGGCAGGCTCAACTACTGCCTAATCTGACTAACTTCATATACTGCTATCTTCACTGACTTTGTTCTACAGAACCGGGCGAGTTGGCCGTGCGTGTATAGGCGCGTGGCTGTGAGCTTGCATCCGGGAGATAGTAGGTTCGAATCCCACTATCGGCAGCCCTGAAGATGGTTTTCCGTGGTTTCCCATTTTCACACCAGGCAAATGCTGGGGCTGTACTTTAATTAAGGCCACGGCCGCTTCCTTCCAACTCCTAGGCCTTTCCTATCCCATCGTCGCCATAAGACCTCTCTGTGTCGGTGCGACGTAAAGCCCCTAGCAAAAATTTGTTCTACAGAGTCTCTTCTCTGCCAAGTGATCTAGTGTCCGTCCCTTCCCAAGAGTACGTTCCTTTCCAATGTTAATAGAATAACTGCCTGAGTGACACCAGAATTTCTACCGACAGAATGACACAGAATCACAGAATTATGCCGAATGCCCGAATGACCGAATGACCAAGAGGCTCCCTTCTCACTCCCCTTTATCATTTCTCTGAGCTTCTAGAACAAGTCATCCCCTACTACTATGTTCCCTCACTTCACTGATCTGTTAGTTTCCTATTGGTTACTTCAAGTGTGGTCCCATCCATCTCATGGATGTACATGTGACTGGTGACCTTCCAGAGATTCTTTCTAGAAAGAATTATTGCACCACAGCGTGAGTTCTTATTTTTACAGGGCACCTTGCTACGTGACCAACAACAAGTTTGCTTTTCCTGGTCCACCCTCTAAAAGCTTCTAACTATGACCTTGTAGTCTGTTTACTTCTTTCTCTGACCAATATTCTGATTGCACAAGTTTGCCTCATTCTCAGCTCACTGAAATGTTCCAAGTTGAGACTAGCTTTAAGAAATGCTTTTATTATAATTGTAATTCTGCACTTATTCACTGCACTGATATTCTATTACACTTAATCATTCACTTCCACTGTTTCCTGCTCTATCTTCCCTTTATATATTACACTTAAACTATTCGTGATTATTAGGGATTTCTGACTGGGAGGTCACGGATCGAATCTCGTTCGATGCGCTCGCCCCATAACTTCCCACGGAAGGACGTGTTGCGAATCGGTGCTCGTGACACTGTGAGGTAAATTGGTCAGTGAGAATTTCGTGCCATTATGAGCACCAACAAGGTTGGCCAACCTCCGACCATGAAATTGCATTCTAGGTAGGGAGAAACCCCCGAGTCAGCTGTAGGCTGAGAGCCGAGTTTAGTGAGTTAAAATCTTTGAAATGAATACCGTTATTTCCGTGAAATGCCAACCACAGATTCCAATTACACTGACTGACAGAGCAAATGCAACACCAAGAAGGAGTGGTCAGAACTTTATGCCAATTGCAGGGTAGACTGACGTCACTGAGGTATGCTCATGATGTGAAATGCGCCGCTGTGCTGCGCACGTAGCGAACGATAAATGGGACACGGCGTTGGCGAATGGCCCACTTCGTACCGTGATTTCTCAGCCGACAGTCATTGTAGAACGTGTTGTCGTGTGCCACAGGACACGTGTATAGCTAAGAATGCCAGGCCGCCGTCAACGGAGGCATTTCCAGCGGACAGACGACTTTACGAGGGGTATGGTGATCGGGATGAGAAGGGCAGGTTGGTCGCTTCGTCAAATCGCAGCCGATACCCATAGGGATGTGTCCACGGTGCAGCGCCTGTGGCGAAGATGGTTGGCGCAGGGACATGTGGCACGTGCGAGGGGTCCAGGCGCAGCCCGAGTGACATCAGCACGCGAGGATCGGCGCATCCGCCGCCAAGCGGTGGCAGCCCCGCACGCCACGTCAACCGCCATTCTTCAGCATGTGCAAGACACCCTGGCTGTTCCAATATCAACCAGAATAATTTCCCGTCGATTGGTTGAAGGATGCCTGCACTCCCGGCGTCCGCTCAGAAGACTACCATTGACTCCACAGCATAGACGTGCACGCCTGGCATGGTGCCGGGCTAGAGCGACTTGGATGAGGGAATGGCGGAACGTCGTGTTCTCCGATGAGTCACGCTTCTGTTCTGTCAGTGATAGTCACCGCAGACGAGTGTGGCGTCGGCGTGGAGAAAGGTCAAATCCGGCAGTAACTGTGGAGCGCCCTACCGCTAGACAACGCGGCATCATGGTTTGGGGCGCTATTGCGTATGTTTCCACGTCACCTCTAGTGCGTATTCAAGGCACGTTAAATGCCCACCGCTACGTGCAGCATGTGCTGCGGCCGGTGGCACTCCCGTACCTTCAGGGGCTGCCCAATGCTCTGTTTCAGCTGGATAATGCCCGCCCACACACTGCTCGCATCTCCCAACAGGCTCTACGAGGTGTACAGATGCTTCCGTGGCCAGCGTACTCTCCGGATCTCTCACCAATCGAACACGTGTGGGATCTCATTGGACGCCGTTTGCAAACTCTGCCTCAGCCTCGTACGGACGACCAACTGTGGCAAATGGTTGACAGAGAATGGAGAACCATCCCTCAGGACACCATCCGCACTCTTATTGACTCTGTACCTCGACGTGTTTCTGCGTGCATCGCCGCTCGCGGTGGTCCTACATCCTAGTGAGTCGATGCCGTGCGCATTGTGTAACCTGCATATCGGTTTGAAATAAACATCAATTATTCGTCCGTGCCGTCTCTGTTTTTCCCCAACTTTCATCCCTTTCGAACCACTCCTTCTTGGTGTTGCATTTGCTCTGTCAGTCAGTGTATTTAAATGTCCGTTGCTGACTAGCTGATCTCCCCTGTCGTGTCGAGTCATGCTGAAACGCTGTGTCTATGTAAGACATGCAATCTTTTGAGCCTGGAGGAGTGGGGCTCGAACCCCAGTGCCTGTATCAACTTTATTGCATATTCTGTGTGTTTCATTTTGCAGGTGAGAGTTATATATTTATCTTGTGTTGTTTATTATTGTGCCCGGTGTATTTATTTCTGTGTTTTAATGTTGTTCTTTGTTTAGTAAGGAGAAGACTTCGGCCCGATGGCTATTTTGCTCATGGGTACGGACCCATATGATTAGAATCTGTGTTGTTTTGGATGGATAATTTTGACGCAGTACTGAACAAGTGTTTTATGTATTTGTGTCCGAGTGATTGGAATGTACATATGTAAATTAGTCCAGTCACTAGCGTATCGGATATTGTTTTCGCATCTCATGAACGGTTTTAGATTGAGCCTTCGGGCAAAGATTTAGGGACTTAACGAGGCAGTCAAAACAATGAAATTACGTAACCCGTACATATTCCATGTACCATATTTCTCGGGTTCGTTACCCGTCTTTTAATTTGTAAACGTTTGTTAAAAAATGTCAATTCATGTAAATGTGTGTATCACTTTCTTTGCCCAATTTCATGATCGGTTCTTTGCTTTGTTTGATGTTTGTTATATAGTGGGATTTTGGTTCATGTATTTAGCTTAATAAATCTATCCTGCCTGATAATCTGCGCTGTCGTTCACTAGTTTTCTATGTACGAATTTCCTCTCCATATATTTTCGTACATTTAGTAAGTAGAGACTTTATTGTCCACATCCGGTTGTACCACGCGCTTCTACCATGAGCGAGACCGCATTCAAGACGGGATACGGTACAATAATATAACACACGTATTGGTCCTATACTACCGCCCTTTATGCATGTCAAACATTTATATATAAGAAACAAAAACGAAGTTGCCCATTCCTACTTCATGCTAAGGAGAACATATATTCAGACTTATCTTTGACTTTGCGTCCTCATGGCTATTCCATCCTGAACTGGTCACCCATGATTTCGCAAATGTCATCTTGGGATGTTGGTACTCGGTTCAGTTCCTTGGTGTGGTCCATCGTGTTGCCGTCTGTTTGAGAGCCTGGTTTGTGTGAAGGCATCGTGCTTAATCATCTCCTGTCGTAGATTCCCGTACCGCCAATAACTGAAATTTTACGCACATAATTAATATGCCTGTTTGCGCACTTCCGTCACTCCTAGTACAGCATATCGTGAGTTAGGACTAAAGAAACTACAGAGCATCTCTCCTATCCAGACTTATAGATCGTCTTGTAGAGCTCCTAATCACGGGAAATTTACCCTCATAAATAGAAAGTATTTACTATAAATTGCGGCTCAAATCTGCGCACTAACTTCCTGATGAAAGTTTATTAAAATTTTACTTCCCAGTTCCGTGCAATTGATATTGCTCCAGGCTACGGATGATAAAAACTGACCAACACTATCTATTATAACACTGGCTTTGTGTGACTCCCACAAGCTCACGGCACATTCTATGATAACGTCAATATTATATCGACGCTTCTGTACCATAACCGCGAATGTGACAATGGTCTTCCAATCCATTATTTCCCTTAAGACTGATCACGCCTCCCAGCCAAATGTTGAAATGCTATCCATCAGAACACTTTTCGTTGGTCACATTTTCCTGTGCGTACATGTATTGTTCATGCGTTTCTAATATTTTCCATCTGATAGTTGATTAGGCCTAGTAAGCCTGAAAAGAGGTACTCGGGACGAGGACACGAGTTGACGAGTTTATCGCTTTCACCATATTGCATAAATTAATGTCAAGGGCTAGAGAAATTAATACTTTAATTTCAGTGGTCTATTTGACGCTTGAAATAAAACCAAAAAAAGTTATATTTTCCGAGGAAGTTCGAACCAGGATTTTGACGTTGCCTAGCACCCAGCCGACACAAGCAAGGCATATAATAGTAGGCCTACTTAATATTTAATGATGAAAGTCTCCTGCTAAATCTCTTAGCAACGTACCAAGTGATTTTTATTTTCATGAATGTATTCCCAGTCTAACATATCTTCTTTGAAAAAACAAACCCTCATATCTCGAAATGCTCTTCCTATCCATTATTTTCCTTAAGACTGGTCATGCCTCCCAGCCAAATAAGGATATGCAACCCCTCAGAATTATTTTCGTTGTGTTCATATTCCTATACAGGTGTGTAAAGGAAAATGAATCTTATTGAAGGAATGTACGTTTGCATGACGAATTGACGAACTCCTACAGTGTAATGTATCTTAGGTACTGTTTCTTCACCGACAGCAATAATATTCCCAACGCTTTCAGTACTACAAATGTGATGAATGGTCTAAATGTTGAACTTGTGGGAAATATACAAATATGTCCGTGGGGAGTTACGAACACATCTGAGAAATTAAACCTGAAGAAGTAGGAACACGTTGTCGTATGACGCTGTCTCTGGGAACCGACCCAATGGAGAAAACTGGTATCACTCCCACCGGAACGCTTGAACTGAACGATCCACCTCGTTCCGCTCTGATGCTAGTACCTCAGTTTCAGAATGTCCTCTGTGGGCACATTGTCATCCCTGAGGACCACAGGCATGTATAATTAAGTTAACCAGACAGAGGTGATTGTTTTAAATAACACCAAGTAATGGCACCCGAATTTCAAACAAATGCCACCTTTAAGCAAGATTGTAGTAATCATTATAACGATTATGTAGTATCCTCGGGTAGTCCTTGATATTCATATATAACATATGTTCTAGATGTCGGGATTTGGTTTCCCAGAGTTATTTTACACAACAGTACATCACGCGTTGACAGTAATTCAGTATCCTCATACAACAACGGAACGAGCCTGGTTCGAACCCCCAATCTGAGCGCAGAGCCATCCAATAATAATAATAATAATAATAATAATAATAATAATAATAATAATAATAAATGAGTGGTCGTACTGCATAAATTAAGTTATACGTAGTATTTTCTATTTAGATGCAGGAATAAATTGTTGGTGAGAAGAATACTTTTTAAATCTTTTTTTCCTATTTGTTTTATGCCACACAGACAAATAAGTCTTATGATGACGATGCTGTATGAAAGATCTAAGGCAGGAAAGTAAGCGACCGTCGTCTAAATTAAGGCACCTCCCAAGCATTTATCGGATGTTAAAATGGAAAACCACAGAAAAACACCTTCAGGGCTGCCCGCAATCTGGCTCGTACCCACTATCTCCCTCATGCAAGTGGCAATTACGGTACGCAAACCAAGTAACCAATTATTCTGGCTAAATATTGTTTGGTAATACTGAAGTACACATGAAGAAATATACTGGGTGTCTCACCTAAGGGCCATCATTGTCGATTTGTAAAGTATTAATTACAAAGGCACACACACCCTTTCTACATTGCTAAAAGTTGACTGCAATTAACAAATATAGATCGCCATACGAAAGTGTTTGCATTTTTATCTTCATTTGAAAATCAACTGCTGCTAAACGGTACATCATACCGACAAAAGGATCGTACTATAAGACACCACATATAACGGTCTAAATAGCTCGTCCTGTGATATGTTCTCGTATCTCATCTATTTATGGGTAAGATTGAGTTAATAACGTCGAATAGGGTGAAATTAGGGTAAGATTTTCTCACAGTGCATTAATTTTCAGATACATTAGTGACAGTTAAAACATAGAATTTGGCTCAAATATACCTACTGGGTGGGCCAATCTTCGCGTAGAATTAGATTATCCTATAATCCGGATAAGTGACTCAAACTACCAATTATACGTCCACAAAGTGCAAAATTTAGTTACAATCTAGAAATAGAGCCAAATTTAACGTATAAGGGTTAAAGATACGACAGAAAGTAATAGAACCAAAGTTGTAGATCACTCCAAATTGAACCGAGATTGTGCCATCCATTTTGTGATACGACTTACCATTTACCCACCAAGTACCTCAAAAGGAAGGTCTGAACCCTCATTAAAATTGCCTCCATATTTCGATATTTTTCGGGGATACAAAATGAAAAAATATCATCTCGAAATTGTACAGTCGGTTACAGGCTAAAAGCTACACTGTTGCCAAATTCCAATTTTCTAGCTCGTATGGCAGATTGTGCTACCAACTTGATTTAGGGGAGGCGGTTGAAAATGAGGATTTTCAGGAAACCTTTAAGCCCATGAAACGTATTAAGCTTCCGGACGAACTATATTAACTGTCCTTCCATTTGAAACTGTGTAGTGTGATTACCTTTCCAATGCCTGAATAATCCACATGCAGTTAAATATGGGAGAAGCACCATCCGAATATCATGTCCCACATCTTTAAGCGATTATCCTTATGCCTTGTTGATGAACATAGCGAAACTCAAACGAACAGGGAATTGCAGACGTATAAATTGAAACTGTATATCCGAAGGGATGATTTTAATCCGAGGAATAAATACTTCTTCGCCCGTGGCAGGTCCAGTCATAATGGTGGCTTCAGTAATATTCGGCATCAGTTTCATGACTGAGAGTCACGTTCCATTGCGAGGGAAGGAGGATTTATACTTCCTGAGAAGGATAATCGGTCCCACAATTGTCCGCTCCAAGGTGTTCGAGGGTATTCCAGGTGACTGCACGTTGTTCAAAAGCTGTGTCGTGTAGATGACAGCCTCATATGAATTACATGTCGTGTAGATAGACTGGTAAATTTGTAAAATACGTGGTCTTTCTGGTAAAAATTGTTCGTTGATGACGTTGACAGTTTCGTTTTTTGGAGCAACAATTGTCATTTGACACTGCCATTCGTGATCCGTGAAATACTGTGCCCAATTATGAAAAAAATTTCAGATCACTAAGTGCCGTAGACTTGGTTGCGCATAGCATACATTCGCACAGACAAACACTTCCGGATATCACGGTCTGAAAGAAAATCCCTTCCTACGCCAAGGACTTAAAATGGCACCTTGACAGATATATGTATTGCACCCATAAGCGAATGCGCGTAATGAATGCATATATTAAATATTTAATAATTCACATATTAGAATACAGCAGTAGGCTGGAAAAGCTTGCAGTCTCACAAAGCAACATTCAGGCGCCGTTCAGACGGCAAGAATATACACCGGATACAACTTTAGGCACGAACGGCATATAGCTGGCCTAAGTGGTACGTCCAATAATGTTTATGATGCCGACAAGAAGTGGAAACTTTCTAGCCAGTTCCCACGGGAAATCCGCACATTGGAATTTGACCTACTTAGAGGTGCGAGTGAGAAACAAATAGTACCCGACACCCCTCGCCAGAACGTGGTTCAGCCCAAGCTACGAGGAGCGGCAAAATTTCAACCAATCACGATTTGCGAAATTTAAGTGTCATGTCCTAGCGGGAATCCGTATCCAGTTTTCCGTGATTCGGTGTCGAATGTAATAGTGGAATACGATGTCCTAGATTGCAAATAATATTTAACGAATATTTCACGCAAATACGTGGTTAAATATTTCTCAAAAACGAGTATTCAACATTGTTTGAAAGAGTGGTTGCGCGGAGTGTCATGGCGGCAAAGCGCCATGTTCCCAGTGTAAATAGGCCCTATGACGCTTTTCAATTTAAAAATTAAGCTACGATCATTCCTGATAACGCAGTGCAACACTCAAAGCAAACCAAATTTTGGAGTATTTAGAGTGCATTTCCGAACATTTTAACCTACGGACAAGTAGAAAATCGATCCAAGGTACCGTATCACTACGCAGCATCCCCTCCAATCGGACTATTTTGAAGTGGGGGTGTGAGAATTTACAAAAGCAGTAGCAGCAGTGTGGTGATACCTCAGTCCTACTTGAAATTTTAGTACAGACAGGTGATTCTACAGTGAGTGGAGCACAAAGAGACAACTTAACATTTGTGTGAGTAGAGACTTAGCCAAGCAAAGAACACTTGGGGAGAACTCTAAAATAACATCAGATTTTTGGAAGCAGTCAAACAATTATCCTAGCAAAATGACAGTGGTAGTCGTAATACAAACTTTTCATAAATGAACATTTAATGTAGTGAGGCTGGCTGAACGGAGACGGACAATAGGAGTTTGCTAAATCTGTATTTATACAACTTTTCTTAGCTCACAATTAGCTTGCACGTCACGATTCTAGTGGAGAAGTATTATATTGGAGGACGGTATTTTAATAAACATTTCTCCATATCTTAGATGGGAACATTACAATTAAACGTGAACAGTCTATAAAATGGTTATTTCATCTGAGACATTTGGGAGCAAACATTAGGTGAGCAAATTGCAGGGGAGACTTTGTTTACTAGTGGAGCTTAACGGTACAAGTGCTGGTGTCCACTTTCGTTTGTCAGAGAGAGGTCGATGGCTGCTATAATCCCTTGTGTAAACAGGCGGTAGAAGAAGAGCGCTGAACGGAGACGACCAGGAGGAGAATCGCCAGGTAGATCTTTTCTTCCAGCGCACGTCAACTCTTCGAGAGCTATTGCAGTGTAATTTATGTTTTTCTTCATATAATGGTTAAAAGGCGTGTGAAATAATCTTACGTGTGCAACGCGAGCATGAGAATGGATCCAATTCGTGTGTATGAAGTGTCGAATAGCCTCTGCAAGATGAAGAAGATGGAGTAAAATCATGTAGCGGGGACTGTGAGGATTTAACCCGCCTTCTAGCACAAGGGTAATGTGAGCATACTATAATCATGTAACAATCTACTTGAGGGCTATGAACAATCAGTGGTCAAATTTAGGGTAGCGATTTATGTAGGCTTAATAATTATAAATTTTACGTACCGGATGGAATAATTACATTCTTCGATATTATTTGTAGTTAGAGTGAGATGTGAGACCGGGACGTGAATCTAGGATTTCTGTAGATATTTTATGTCCAGATCAAGTTCTGATTTTTTAAAATATGATACTGTGTTTTAGTGATATTTTTTGATTTTGTGGACGTTGCCGAGTTGTTTTTGGATTTTTTAATAACTGTAATTATAGCGCAGCCATCTTTTATCCACTTGGCACTATCATTTATTTAATGATCGTTTCATTGGACATCTTACATGTTATTTGCGATATTGTGTTCATTTCATAATAATATTTTTTTAATTCTTTCTGTACGTGGTTTCACATTTCGGATAACTGGGCATTTGACAGGCAAATCTTGTGGTAACACTCAATAAAGAAGGATAGGGAAACCATTGCAGGTCAAATCTGATAATCCATGGCATGTGCATGTGAAAATAAGGTGGAATTAATGAGCAATGAAATGGTAATAACCCTGATGATAACAATTGAAAGATGAAGAATATGAAGCTTGAGGACCATGTTGTATAATGGTGTCGTAATATGGGTATGCGTACGACACAATGTATTATTTATGATTGGCCCGTATTCAAAGGAGCGAGGCTGCATTGGCAAAGAAATGCCACTTTGAGAATAATGAAATGAATGTGAATTGAGAGGAAAACAATTTAGCTAGGATAGTTAAATCTTCGAGGATATATGTGACATTTGAAGGTGGCAGGCATACATATTTATAATTTTTCGAGGGATGAATATATCACTCGGAAATACGCAAATCAAAGACCGAGTTGAAACATGGAACGGACTGACCAAGCAATGTGTGAAATTTTTGAAAAGCAATGATAATCATAATTGACATGTAATATTCCTAGTTAGAATCCTTGAAAGCTGTGAGAGGTCATGCCCAGACATTTACGCCTGATATCACGAGATTGTTACTTTAAATATGTTTGATTAAAATTTTCTGCATCTGGATCTGTGCGTATTTTTTAATTTAAATTCTGTTAGGCAGTGATCACGTCCATTTTATTGTGATTTTCCTTATAAGGTTTTTTTTTGCTATGCGCGGATATTTTATTTTTGAGCACGGTGTTTTAATATTTCTTCTGTAGTAACTGAAGGTACGTGAAAGATTGTTCATGATTTGATTGATGTAAATAAGATAAGAGTAGTTAGGGTATTTTGAATTTATTTGTTTTCTGTTTGAGCATTGTGGTTACTCCATTGCCATGTACATTTTGTAAATAATTTCACTGTGTTAGGTTAGCAAGACCACAGATCGTTCATAGCCAATATCAAAGTAAACATTTATGCTCTAGGACATCGTAAATCACAAAACCTTTGAACCCCACTACAAAAGTTAAATTAGGTAAATGGTTCGACCCTTGATAAATAGCTGTGTCATAAGTGCCGTAAAATACGTAGACAAGATGGAATCTGCCTCCATCGATGGTGATGCCATATAATTTCAATAATTCTCTCTGCAAATACTGACAACGGCAAAGTAAAATAAATTAATTTGTAAAAGGTTCGAATTCATTTAATAAGGTAAAACTGAGGCACATGGCCAAATTTGTTCTATTTCATTTGTAAAAGGATCCAGGCTATCACAGCTAGTAGTGTGTAAATTATTTAAATGTGTATCTATTCGTCATTAAGGAATGATTTGATAACTTTTCTTGGTTCAGCCAATGTTTGTTTAGTTTGTGGTTAAGAAATAGAATGGTGGTGAAATACCATGTTCATGGATTTTCTTTTATTTAACCAGGGCTTTTGTACACAATTAAATATTTTTACAGTTGTGTCATCAAGTCTAGGACATCCACTTTATGGAATCATTTAATAAATTAATTAATTATTTTAATGTCACTCAAGTCCAGTCACTTGAGATATGTTTTAAATGCAGATCATAGTGCTTTATTCAAAATGCAGTATATTTATGGATCTGTAGTCTGCTGTGGTTGTGTCACGTACATAAGAGACACCAGTTCGATGGTGATGTGTGTTATTGCAATTTGTTGACCTTCAGTCGAGTTCATTTAGGCAGATGTTTTAATGTTTTGTTGAGGAGATTTTGAATTGTTATATTTTTCCAGTAACCTTCTTTATTTAATCCAATTTAACTTCATTTTTTACACACTTTCCGACTTTGTTCAATAAACTATTTTATTTATTTAAATTTAATTCAGTCTTTGGGTACCGCCATTTATAGTTTAGTTTACCCCATCTTTCACTTCCTCACCCCCCATCGACGTGTGGCCCATCAAACCGTGGGATACTAAGGACGCACCACCCTTGAGGAAGAAGGGTCTACATGAAGCGGTAGGTATTTTAAAATGTCATTATTTACAGGAGCAGCCGGCGCATATTTCAAGAGAGAAGACCACCGCATTTGGGTGCCTTTACAAGGGCACAGTATTCTTGCTCCTTGTTTATTATTATTATTATCTATATTCGTCGACATAAACTATAAAACTGAGTTAGTTAATCGAAAATACGGTTCACGTTTTCATTGCTGGTATTGCGAAATCCTCGCATTCCTCAAAGTTTTACGTGTATGAAATGGATATCTGGTAAATATGAAATAAAAATTAAAACTTATCATCAATCTTACGTTTATACTATGTACGTTTGCAACTCCATCACGGATGCTCATCTAGTCTCTTCACACCATGAGAACAACATTCTTAACATTGTGACTCGGGTTAACAGCTTGACAGTTGTGAACACGTATAACCCTCCAGGCATCCCATGGCCTGAAAAGGAAAAACATAAAACATCATAGAAGACCGGACAGAAACTGTCTAAAGTGGTCCAATGCGGCCGTAAAAGCACAATATTAATAATAATAATAATAATAATAATAATAATAATAATAATAATAATAATAATAATAATAATAATAATAATAATAATAATAAATGGATGCAGGATTTTGTCTGCATAAAGAGCCATCTAAGAATACGCTTATGTTAAAAATTTCAGACTCATGCGTGCCGTAGATTTGGCTGGGCATAACACGCATACACACAGACAAACACTCTCGGATATCACGGGCTGAAAATATCGATGGCCTACTTCGTACCTCAAAAATCACCGTCAGTGTGTAATAGTCAATAACAACTGATCTGAGTGGCTTAACAAATTCCTCGGCGTGTATACTTGGAGCACTGCTGTTTAGCAATTTACGTACGCGATGTTGTCAAATCGGCTATACCGAGTAGTACAGCTGCCCCTATTCACTCAGTTTGATGCAACTCACAGATCATTGCTTAACTTGGCGGTCAGACTGTCTCTCGATATTTCCTGACAAATGGTACACAAACAAATGACAGCTCACAGAAACTCTTTCCAGAGCCAATCAACCAAACCCATGGGTCCTCTATTAAGAGTCCTTCAAATTAACATAGAAGACATGAGTAAATCTGAGGCAGACTATTTGTCCATACTGTCATTAGAAAATAACATTGATTTAATCTGTGTTCAAGAAACTCTTATCTCTGACGAGTCAAAAATGCACTCAAGAGGAATGATCCATGGTTATAGATTACTGGGAGTTACTTATCATTAATCGTACGGTTATGCCATATACGTTTTCGCCTCCATCACGGGTACTCATCTAGTCTCTTCACACCATGAGACCAACATTTTTAACATTATGACTCAGGTTAACAGCTTGACAGTCGTGAACACTTATAAAACTCCAGGCATCCCATGGCCTGATAATGTTCTTCCAAACATTGTACTGTACATCCTCGTGTTTATGTGGGTGACTTTAACAGCCACCACACCCAATGGGGATACAAATCAAATGACCTTTGTGGAGAAAATCTTACTGAATGAGAAGACTTGTCCAATATTAAGCTCATCTTCAACCCAAAGGGAAAAGGCTCCTTTAAATCAACGAGGTGGAACACAGAAACCAAACCTGACTTATGTTTTATGTCCACTGACCACCAGAGATACGGTTTACCTGCTATTCCTAGAGTGATCACAAACTTCTCACATGGTCAGCACCGTCTCATTCTTTTGGAAATAATCTCTTAGATCCCCATTATTAGATCTTCTCCTCTTCCACGGTGGATTTTTTCAAAGCCAACTGGGACAATTTCTCTGCTGATCTTGACTTCTCCTGTTGTCAACAAGTTGTCAACCTGATCAAGTTGCCATATGGATTGCTGGATTGCCTAATGTGTAACCCAAGAAAGAACTCAATCGCTTGTCTACAACAACTGGAGATTACCTGCCGATGCAAAAAGACACATTCCTAGAGGAGTCAGAAATGAGTACATACCCGGATGGAATGAAACACGTGAAGAACTCTACAATGATTTTCAAAAGAATGGTGAAACTGATGTTTCTGATGAATTCATGAACAACATAGATGAAGACAGACGGAGCAAGTAGAGAGGAACCATGGAGAATATGGATTTCAAACAATCAAGCAGGAAGGCTTGGAGCCTCTTAATGAACTACGGGAGATCACCTCACATTACCTGTCCAAATCTACTGCATCACCTGATCAAGTTGCCATATGGATTGCGGGATTGCCTAATGTGAAACACAAGAAAGAACTCAATCGCTTATTAATAAAAGAAGTAACCTTCATGAAAAGACATAGTAATGGTTCATCAAATATTTCAGCCCCTTTCACCGAAGAAAATCTCCTGTCTGCACTGAAGATAACAAAGAAACTTCAAGAACCTGGTGTTGATGGCATTCACCCTGGATTTTTTCAAGCATTGTGGGAAGAACAGAAGGAAATATTTATCACGGTTTTTTTCAAATATTCTGATTACAGACAATCTTCCTCCAGACTTCAAATGAACCATGATTCTTGCTATTCTGAAACCGGGTAAACCTTCAGATTGTCCTGAAATTTACCGTTCAATTGCTATAATAAATATTTGTACAACCTTCTGGAACGGCTCATCTACAATAGAATAAACCCTCTAATTTTACGATCACTCCCAGCAGAACAAGCCGGTTTTAGACCTCGTCGTAGTTGTGCAGACCAAGTTCTTGCGTTCACAGCCCATATTGAAGCAGGTTTTGAAAAACGACTGAAGAGTGGAGCAGTGTTCATAGACCTTACAGCCGCTTATGATACAGTCTGGAGACAGGGAGTTGTGTTGGATGCAAAGTAATGTCACACTCATAAACAACATGGTGTCAGATAGAATGATCCAGGTACCTATTGATAACAAACATAGGAAAGTTAGAAAGCTCAATATTGGTCTTCTACAAGGATCTGTGCTCTCTCCATTGTTGTTTAACATGTACATTGCCGATATACCTGGTATTAAATCACTCCAATTTGATTATGCGGATGACCTAGCAATAGTTACTCAGAAATCCAATATGAATGAGATAGAAGCAATTATAAAGAGAGACCTTGACATTTTGAGCAAGTATTTTGATAAGTGGTGTTTGATACCTAGCAACAGTAAAACATAAACCTGTCTCTTTCACCGTAATAATAGGCAGGTAAGCATTACTTTGGAAGTTTCCCTCGACAAATCTGCTATACAACACAGTACTAACGCCAAGTACCTTGGAGTAACTCATGATCGAACACTATCTTTTAGGAAACATTTAATGAATACTGCTGCTTATCTGAAGGCCAGGAACAATATCATTCAGAAACTTAGTGATTCTTCATGGGGAGCATCAGCATCCATTCTTAGGTCGTCAACATTGTGACTGGTATACTCTACAGCCGGGTGTTGTTCTTATGTTTGGCTGAATAGCACTCATGTTAGGAATATTTATGTTGTTCTGAATTATTTGATACGCATTGTCAGCAGCGCAGTCGATCTTTTTCGGTTGCCAGTCTTCAGCCACAAAACACCTCCAACAATACGCAGACAAAACAACCTAATATGCAAGTTCAGGAAAACAATGAACCCAACTCTTCCCCTTCATGAAGACATGGTTGTTAGGTGTGGACGTCTGAAATCAAGATCTCTGCTCATTTCAGACTGTAAGGGATCTCATCAATAGGATCTTTAACTGTTTTGATGAATGGTAATTAGAGTGGACCAGCACAGCTCCAGAGGAATCGCAGACCCTCTTTATTCTTCAATATCCACCACCTAGTTTTAACCTCCCCCGAGGAACTACGGTTCTTCTGAACACAGTCCGTACCAGTCATGGACGACATGGATCATTGTTGCATAAGTGGGGTTAGCGCTCCTCCTCTGAGTGCGACTGTGGGGAGAAGAAACAAACCATCCGTCATATTATCATTGAATGTCCAAGGAGGTTATACTTCGGTCAGCTGAATAAGTTTGTGTGCGCTTCTCACGATGTTGTACAATGGTTGGACAGATTGGATTTGAGTTTGTGAACTGTTTTTGAGATTGCTTGATTGTTTGAAGTGTTATATTGTTTTGTATATTTCTGAAGGTTTGTATGTAGAGATATATACTAGCCATAAGCTAAATAATATTAGCTTAACCTAAAAATTTTCACCTTCGTTACTCACAGCGATATATGGTCTTAATACGCTTTCTTTAATTCTTTTACTCGTGTAAACTGAATTAGCATTAACGATAAATACCGAATGATTGTAAAGAATCGTGAAATATCTGTTTCTCAGAAACTTTATGTACAGGGAGTACGATGGCCGAATGACTAGAAGTTGTGTTGATATAACGCTGGCAGATGACAGCTCTTGATAGCCGAGCGTGCTTGGTGTTAGAGGAGGAAAGCGGTGCTCGTAAGTTGGAGATTCGAGTGTTATATAGGACGGATTTTATTTCGTTGTTAAATGTTCGTGCCTGTCGCATTGTTGAAAACAAATGTAAATCATGATCAGTTGTCATCTTGCAGGTGCCCTGTTATGTTCATTTGTAAATAGCTATGAAAAGAGCAATATGCAGTAAAACTATTACCGACAGAGGGGCAATGGGCTTATGCACGGCCATTCGATTAATGATGGAAATGTTCAAAATGACCACCTCCTTTGTTAACGCATATTTCAATACGGTAGAAGTGAGTCATTTTTGCTTTCTGCAGCGTAAGTGGTGGAACCTGCCTGCATTTGGCTGCAAAGATTTCTATGTGCTGTTTCATGTGCCCTATGTATGAATTCCATCTGTGCTGTAATATGTTGCGCAAAATGGGACTAAATGACTTTGAATTCCTAGCTGGTTGCATATGTTTGGATAAAATAGGCGCTTTTGTACCACTCGGTGTACTGCAAGTATCATATTTATGCTGATGACCTGCAGATTTACTACCACGCATGAACTGATAAAATTCAGCATTGAGTAACATTCTCAAAATTAATCCAGTTAAAACGCAAGCAGAATTCATCGGCACTTCGAAAAACATACACGTCTTAAAACAATACAATATTCCTCTTGTAGCATTAAATAATACCATTAGTCCATATTGTGGAACAGTTATAAATCCCAGTGTGAATATAAGCGCAACGTGTGATGAATGTGTGCAAAAGGTTATACCAAGACTTGCACCCCTTTAAGCAGTTTAAAAATCTACTACCTTGACGCAGGAAAATATAGCTTATTCAGACACTTTTGTTTCCAAACCAGTTTTTATTGATGTCAATAATGTGCAAAGAATGAGACTGCAACGTACCAAAATGCTTGTATCAGGTATGCTTTAGGCATACGTCCATACGCTCACCTATCCCCATACTATAGATAGTTATGTCCGACTCGTTGGCTGAACGGTCATCGTACTGGCCTTCGGTTCAGAGGGTCCCGGGTTCGATTCCCAGCTGGTCGGGGATTTTTAACCTTAATTGGTTAATTCCAATGGCACGGGGGCTGGGTGTATGCGTTGTCTTCATCATCATTTCATCCTCATCAAGGCGCGCAGGTCGCCTATGGGAGTCAAATAGAAAGACCTGCACCTGGCGAGCCGAACCCGTCCTGGGATCTTCCGGCACTAAAAGCCATACGACATTGCATAGATAGTTATCTTGGTTACGACTGAATGACAGACGTAGACGTCCTTCTACTGCTTTGGTTTACCAAGTGCTTTCCGGAAACACTCCCCATTACCTATCCATCAGATTTCGCTACCCTAGTTCGTTACACCTGTTCACTACCCCAGTCAGGCTGTACGCTAGAAATTACTGTACATCGAAACGCAACCTACAAAAGATCGTTCAGGATCATCACCACGATTTGGTGGAATTAACTCCTCAATGACATCAAGAAAGCTAAATTTAAGACACTTAAAATCCTCTGTCAGCGTCTTCTTATAAGCACATCCCGTCTTTATTGTGTGCGAATGGGATGCATGAATCGGAGGGAATATGTTTGTTTATTGTAACGTCTTGCAGTTTATACTTTATACCTTAGTTATTACATTAGTTTAGTGATACTTTAGTTAGTTTAGTTTATACTTTTGGTTGTAATGAATTAGTATGTTTAAATTAGGCCATCTCAGTTTTTTACTGTTAGTATTACACCCAAATTGCCTTAGGCGATGAGGTGGAATATTTCATTCATTAATTTTTTAGTAGAAACCAAGCAGCATTGGAGAATTCTAACGAGGACTGCAGAACTTAACACAGCCCACTGGTGTAGAATACTTAATCCACCATAGCCGAGTTAGAGCACGCTCGGTTGGGGGGTTGTTTAGCAATAATATCATAAATGCACTTAGCAAGAAGCTACACTCATGCACTATTTATTACCTATGCACTAACTGCCACACCCTGGGAACCGAAACTTTCTAAATTTTCCACGAGACTTTATTAAACAGATAAACATGAGATGTGCTACGAGGAAAGAGGATAGACGAAATCCTTTGAATTAGAGGGATAGACCCTGTAATAATATGGCTCAGCCAATCAATGTGCTCCATTTTCAAGCCCCAAAATTTACCGCTGAGTATGTTTAGTCTATCGGGAGATTGTGTAATGTTTCATACCGACTGGGCTTCTAATGCCTGTATCAGGGTGTATATAAGTTTTGGTGGACTCATTTAAATTAATTACAACTTAATTGAAATACAGTTAGTGTGAGTGGCTGATAACGTGTTGATGGCGCGAGTGGAAACGGAAGTGAGAAAGTGCCGCCATCAAACAAATGCCTGACGTATAGTGCCAACGCCGAGTGAATTACACAAAACGGTACGATCTTATACCTACTTTCAGCTCCCTACCGTGATACCAGCAAACTTAGGGAAAATCGGACACCTGCTAAAGGCTTGTCGAAGCCCCTGGATTAATTTGTGGGATTCCGTAATACACCGGAAGTTTGGGTTAGAATCACGTTGTCTGTCCGAAGTTTTATAATGGAGAGGTGAAACGAACCAGTCAGTTAGTCAGTCAGTCAGTCAGTCAGTCAGTCAGCCAGTCAGTCAGTCCATGTACGAGATGCCGTGTGCGTGTAAAGATCTCCTTTGTGTCCAACCGACTTAGAGTGAATGACAGGCGACCGACTATTCAGGGCTTACATCAATATAATTTGGAAATGTAAGTAAATACTCACAAAATATATTTATTCACTTTCAGAGGGGAGGATAGGCACTAAGCAGATGACTTTCTTAGCTTAATAATGCGCCAGTGCCTGGGACAATCTACGGTCTATTAAGGTAAGGTGCAAAATAACAATTCCAGTCGAAAATAGCAAGTTTGTTCTGAAGACAGTTGAGCTCGAGAGGCTAAATTATGCAGGGAAAAGGAGAATATTCTTATCAAGTAGCAGAGGAAAAGTTGTCGGTAAGTAACAATCTGTCTGAGTATTCACCAATCTTTAAGTTCGCTAGCTCATTAAGAACATTCCGTTAACCTGACCGGCAGGGGGCAATGGACGAGAGGAGAAGTTTATAAACAATTGCTAGCCAGCCTTGTAGGAGGGTATTCCGATGACCGAGATTTTAAAGGGCCATGCATTTGCCTGCAGAGTTGATCAGCTGATAGGAAATTATATAACTGCAGGACAACGTCTCACCACCGTAATGAATGAGATTACCACCTGGAGTGTGTTAGGTTAACAATTGGTATTAGTGCATAGAATTACTTTGAAAAAGAGTGTCACGCGTGTGCAAAAATAAGGCTTGTGTTAACAGTGTATAAGTAGTATGTGCCAACATGGATACACACCAATATTTGCCATGACAACGCTCATGTATAATGTGGCTTAAAATTCTTGGAGGTGCGGATAAGTCACCATAGGATAGCCATGACAACGCAGCTTGGATGATGTGAGTACCAGATGACTGAAATGTTGTTTTATGTAATCTGTAAATAATTATCTATATCCGTGACAACGCTGTCATGCGATAGATATAATTGTGCCAATTTTTAATCTTAAATTTAGGAAGGACAGCTAAAGTCGCCTTAAATATAAATATTATATCATGTACCATACATTACGGGCATGTCGTGAATTAATGTTGGGGTCGTTATCTTGATAAAACTTAAAATGTTCACCAACCCCCATATTTTAGGCACAATTTTTCATATTGTCCCTCAGTATTCTAAGGTATTTAAAGTAGTCTATTTTACCCTTAATAAAAACCTATTCACCAACTCCATTCGTCGACATGCACCCCCACACTATTACTTGTGCACCGCCATCCTTCACAGTTGCTTTCAGATTTTTCTCTCGAAGCTCAGTATTAGGACGCCGCCAAACTGTTATCCTCTCATCAGACTGGAATATGTTAAATTTACCCTCATCAGCAAATATAACGTTATTCCATCACTCATTGCCTTCTCTAATATGCTCTTTCGCAAACAGCATTCTCTTTCTTCGATTTATTTGATTTATGAAGGGCATCCTTCTTGCAATATGGCCGTGAAAGTTACCTCTTCTTAGCACTTTCCGTATTGTTTCGATATGCACTTTCTTTTCGGTGTCTGCGGCAATCTCCGTAACTAATTTTGGAGCACTAAACTTGAAATCCTTTTGTTTTTTTGTTTTTCACTCCTCTCTCACAAAAAAAAAGTTCTTGGACGTCCCGTACGCGGTAGATGTTCAATTCATTCTTCCTCCCGGAATCTTGTGATAATATCAGAGATTGTACTTTTCTTCATTTGCAACATTTCAGTAATTTTACGACATCTTTTATCTTTAACACGGTGAAAAATTACTAGCTGCCGCTGTTCGATTGCACTCTCTCTTCCTCTCCGGCCCATTTTCTCTTAAGTTGTGCACAGTACTCTAACTAACTGAATGTTTACGTTCATACTATCCATGACTCTTCTACACACGACTTCTGCATGGCAACTGACTTGTGCCCGAATAATTTTGTTGAAGCACGTGAACTGCGTTCTGATGTTCCAGGGTCACTGGTTCTCTCCTGTTTTCTAAAAGTACACATTTCAACGCCGTGTTGAATCTGTCAAACTGGATTCTGTCAGAAACTAGTTTGCGTGTACAGTATTTTCTCTGAAACAAAGGGCCTGTGTGTAGCAAAGGTTATAATTAACGTGTCCAAATAATTATGTGAGTCTCTGTATATCCATTCGTCTACGCACTGTGCGACGGTGGGATTCGAAGTTACTCTTTAATACGCACAGCCATTCCACTCCGTCTTCGCAAAACTGCTGTAATAATTTATCATGTAAATGACTAATTAGTGAATTAAATTTATTATTTAAGGATTGATTCCATGCCAAGCACGGTGATTTTTTGACTTCGATCAGTAGTGGTATACCGTATTTGATAACTTTGTTTACGAAGAAGGTTCCCAAGTGTATGATGGAACAAAACTGTGCTAATTAGACAAATGAAGAAAAATAAGTCATTTCAGAATCTATACAAAAATATAAAATCTAGTTGATGGCTGCAATGCAATCTAAGTATAAATGAAGGAAATTTTGCAAGAAAATTACACAATATTTGCACACCATTTCAAAATAGACAATGTGAATTCAAATTTCATGATAACTATTAAAGTACGGTTTTAAGAATAACTCTAAAAGTCCTTCATGATGGCCAAGAGCAAAACGAAATGCTATTTTTTTTTGCTATTTGCTTTACGTCGCACCGACACAGATAGGTCTTATGGCGACGATGGGATAGGATAGGCCTAGGAACTGGAAGGAGGCGGCCGTGGCCTTAATTAAGGTACAGCCCCGGCATTTTCCTGGTCTGAAAATGGGAAACCACGGAAAACCATCTTCAGGGCTGCCGACAGTGGGGCTCGAACCCACTATCTCCCGATTACTGGATACTGGCCGCACTTAAGCGACTGCAGCTATCGAGCTCGGTAAACGATATGCTATAGTAAGGACATACCTTTCAACGGGTGCCTAAGATATTAGATGACCGCAGTTTTCGAGAAAACTTCAGTAAGTGCAAATACTACAGTTTTCAAGCGAATTTACAATACGTTCTTTTAATTAGTGTAAAAGAAATATAACATTTAATACAACGATATGTAAAATGTAGGGGAAGTTTTTTGAGAATAAGTGTGAAAGTCAAACTGAAATACATTTGTAGGTGAGATTTATTCTACATAATGTGAACAAACTCGTTAAATTTAAAGCTTGATTGCATTGTTTATAAGCATTCAGTTGCTCTCTCATTTTCAACATAATGAATTAACCCTGGATATTATTGAAGTGAAAGAAAGAAAATGAGAACAAATATATAGTGAGTCGTTAATGAAATTGTTGTAGAAAATGATCCAAGCATCTATATACTATAGCTTCCCAAGTCTTTTGATGGTAAATGAACCAGCGTGCATGCCTTTAAAGGCTAGAACATGCCAGTTGGACTGATTTATTTTCTCCATGAATGTAGGGAATCCATTATACACCAGGCTATGTACTTGTGAAGGGATGTAGTATATATACTAGAACGAAGGAGAACAATGGAAAATGGAGGCATTTAATTCCGTGAGCCCGACTTGCATACCAGACATTTCAGGAATGACAGTTTTATTTGCTGATATATATATATATATGATGAAGAAATTAGCCTCAGTAACTGAAGCGTACTGTAAAATTTTCATATAAAACCTGTGGAATATTGCTTTTGTTAATGGTATGATTGCGCCTGCTTCATTTGTATGTGACGGCACGTGACTCACCGCGTGAGTGTGGTAGTTTGTCTCACTGTGTTGAAGACAGAAATACAGAGCATACTCTTGCCCCAGTAGCCCGTATGCAATATTTACTTTCGAGCGGAGAGAGCTGGTTGTTTTCATTGAGCTTGACAGCCACATTCGCTGAACAATTACATGGACTATGCGCCCCAATATTGCCAGGCTGTGTTCTACTCTACTCTTGCGCCTCGTATTCATCTGTTTACAAAGTGACGTTCTAGGACAAGTGTCTTCTTAAAGCAAGAGGAATATTGAATTATAATATACAGAAATAATATTCAAACACACCAATCATTTATTGTAATCGTTCAGGAGTGCAGTGGAAAATCCGCGTTGTATGTCATGTGCTACTGAAAATGAAAGAAAATATGTCAACTAATGTATTTTCTTAGAGCTGAAGTTTTCACGGTCTGTTATGATGTTACATTTTCATCTGCGTTGAAACATGTCTGCTCCGTCTGCCTTATGTACAGGTTGTAGCCAAGACACCTGCAGCCTAGTCGAATGGCCTATAGACAACGGAGTACCACGGATCCAAATTCCAGAGTGTTTTTCCGTGTGTCATGTCGCATGTCTTTGATCCATCCCATTACACTATGTTTTTTATTAGGGTTGTTTATAGTCGCTTTAACTCCAAGGTCTTATCGCGACTCTTACATATGATTACAGAATAATAGTAATAATAATAATATTGTAATTATAAAATGTAAAGAAAAAACTAAGTACAATGTAATTACATTTTGGAGTGCAAGTCAGTGTCTTTGAGGAAGTTGATGACTTGATGACTCAGTGCTGGAGAAGACAGTGTCAGTTCAATTTACTTAGGTATGTTGTGGTGTTGGCGCCAATGGTCACACAGTTGACATTCTGAGATGATATGCTTGACAGTGAGAGATCAGTTACATTTGCTGCAGGTGGGAGGTTGTTTCTTTTCTAGGAGATAGTTGTGGGTGATCTTCGTATGTCCTATCCTTAGTCGGGAGATTAAGACTTGTTCATGTCTGGTGAGGTTTTGGAGAGGATATGTTCTCGTAGATATCATTTAAATTTTTTGGAGGTTGCTAGTGGAAGTTTTAAGCCAGTTCATTTTCCATTGTTCGTGTAGTTTGATTTTGATATAAGTGATGATATCAGAATGTGACGTGGCAATTTGACGGTCGTTGATTGGAAGACTAGTAGCTTCGTTTGCTGCTTGATCAGCTGATTCGTTGCCTGGTATTCCTCTGTGAGATGGTATCCACATACAAATAACATTTTTTCCTGCAATCTTGATCTTGTGGTACGGCATTTGAATTTCTTTAACAAGGAGGTGTGTTGTTGATGAATTTTGTATTGAAGTTAATGCACTTTTGAAATCAGAGAATTTTATGAATGAGTTATTGTAGCTTGCTTTTGAAATCTGAATCATGGCCTGTTTAAGAGCATATAGTTCACTTGTAAAAAATTGTGAAAAGATCTGGTAATCTGTATAGCTTACTATAGTCTTTATATTTTACTGCACAACCATTTCTCTAATTGAATTTTGATCCATCAGTATAAATTGCACTATATGATGAGTATCTATTACAAAATTCATTAAATGACTGTTGGAATTTTGCTGTGTCAGTTTGAGCTTAAAGATTGTTGTTCAATTCCCAGTTGACTGGAGGCAAATGAGTTTTCCATGGAGGGGTATCTAGTGAGTTGTGTGGAAATAAAATGGGTGGAAGGCTGAGGTTTATTTCTTTGAGAAGATGGGATATTCTGATGTTAAAGGGTTGGGGTTGAGATCCAGTTAGTTTTCCTATGGGGCTGGTGCGGTGGGCTCCTAGGGCGATTCGAAGAGCTGAAGATTGGATGGTATCAAGGATCTTAAGAGTAGATGGTCTGGCAGAACAATATACAGTACTATACTGCCATAATCCAGTTTGGCTCTGATTGTGGCTCTGTATGTTTTCGTTAGGTCATGTTAGTCTGCTCCCCAGTTTTTTGCTGAAAGAATTTTTCATCTTCATCATCTTCCTTCCAAGTATTGGGCCATGTGACCCGTTACGGTCTTGCATTTTACTTTTTGCAAGACTTGAAAGCAGTCAAATGTCCTTCCGACGGGTTGCTAGCCTGAAGGAAGTAAGACCATTGGTGGGGCTGCCACCTCTCAGCTAATGGACTAGCTGAAATCACAGCATTTCCTCCATAATGGATGTAACGGTTATAGTGCCGTGACTCTGTCAACAGGGCTGGGAACAGGTTTTCATCTCGGGAAGGTGAGGTTGGCCTTTGGGCAGGAGAGGTTATGTCATAATCATCATCATCATCCTTCCAAGTACTGGGCCATGTGGCCCGTTACGGTCTTGCATTTTCTTTCCATCGCTTCATTGGACGTCCTATAGATCTCTGTCCTCTTGGCTGATAGCGTAGGATCTCCTTTGGTAGTCTTCCAGATTCCATCCTTTGAACATGACGTTTCCAGTTTTCTTGGTAATCATAGATGTAATTGATTACTGATTTCACATTCAGTCCCTTAAGCACATCTTCATTTCTTATACGATCCCATTTCGTATAGCCTGCTGTTCTGCGCATGAATGTCATTTCACGTGCTGTAATTCTGGAAATGTCTTGAGTTCTTATTGTCCATGCCTCACTGCCGTAGCAAAGGGTTGGTCTGGCTAAAGTGTTATAAAGACGTAAGCGAGTGTGTTTCTGGACAAGAGATGGCTTCATGATATGATTTATGATTCCTGTTGTTCTGGTAAATTTGGTTATTTTTGCAGAGATATCAATTTCTCCTTGGTAAGATAAATTGTATCCCAGATAATTGAATTCGTTGACTCTTTCCAAAATTTTATTATCTAAACAAATTTTACTCGGGATAGGGTCCTTCCCCTTAAAGGCCATTATTTTGCTCTTTTGTGGTGAAATGATCATGTCGAATTTTGAAGAGACTTTCTGTAGATTAAATACTGACCACTGAAGATCATCTTCTGATGATGCTACCATTGCAACATCATCAGCAAAGAGTATGGCATCTAGATGTGTGAGATATCTGCTGACTGGGATTGATCCATGCCTTTCATTCCTCCATTCCTGTATTATGTTGTTCATATAGATTATGAACAGCAAAGGAGAAAGTCCACAACCTTGTCTCACACCTCTGCTGATCGGTTTCCATTCAGTCTGATGATTACCTAACTTTATTGCAATAAGGTTGTCACTGTACATGTTGTATATGTTATCTATTAACTGTTGTGGGACATTATCTTCTGCTAAGATATTAAGAAGTCTGTTCCTGTTAACTAGGTCAAAGGCTTTCTTAAAATCAACAAATGCTATGTGAGTTTCCAAGTTAAATTCCCTGCGTTTTTCGACTAAGATTTTCAAGGTAAAGTAAGCATCAGCACATGAGCGCCCCTTTCGAAATCCATGTTGTTCATTTCCAATCACATTTTCATAATATCTGAATAATTTTTCTCTGACAATATTTGAGTAAATTTTGTAACCTGAATTGAGTATACTTATCCCTCTGTAATTTCCACAATCTTTCACACTGCCCTTCTTATGAAGAGGAATAACTATAGCTTTTTGCCAATTCTCTGGTGGTCTGTTGCCATTCCAAATTAAATTGATGAATTTGAGAAATCTTTGCTTGAAGATGTCAGTGGAATACTTGAATAATTCTGCATTTATTGAATCTTCTCCAGATGCTTTTCCATTTCTAAGTTTTCTGAGTATTAGCTCCAGTTCTTTGAGTGTAATGGTTTCCGAAGACTTGTTAAGAGATGTTGGCAGAAGAAATGGCTCAATATTTATGATATTCATTCTTCTTTGACACTCGTCTTTAAGATTTTTAAGTTATGGTATCCAGGTGAGCTTGTTATCAAATAGAAGTCCTAGAATTTTAATAGTTTGAACTGACTAAATTTTATGGTCTTCCATATATAATTCAGGGTTAGCGATGGTATGTTTATTTTTGGAGAAGAGAATACATTTGGTTTTAGTCTTAGAAAATTTGAATCCTGTGGTTTTAGTCCAGTTTTGAATATTTACAATTGATTCTTGTAATAGGAGTTGAGTCGTGGTAATGTTTTTCCCTGGGCAGAAGATTTTCAAATCGTCAGCAAAAAGGCAACACTTAACTAGTGAGACTATACCATTAATTGCCACAAGAAACAGTGTTACATTGATAACTGATCCTTGTGGGACTCCATTGTTGATTACTACTTCCTTTGACAGCATTCCATTTACTCTAACTTGAATTCGGCGCATTTGGAGAAAATTATAAATGAAATATAGGATATTTCCAGATATATTATGTGTCATTAGTACTTTTATTACATAGTCTTTCCATGCCATGTCATATGCCTTATTAATATCTAAACTGACTGCTATTAGGTGTTGGTTATTGAGGAACGCTTCCTGTATTTCAGATTCCAGACTTATCAAAGTATCTGTTGTGGAGTGTGCTTTTCGGAACCCGTTTTGCACATTACTGAAGAAATTTTTGTGCTCGAGATATCAGCGTAATCTTTTGTTGACTATTTTCTCCATGAGTTTACACATCGCATTAGTTAAAGCAATAGGGCGATAATATTCTGCAATTGAGTTGTCTTTCCCTGGTTTGGGTATTAGAACTACAATGGCATTTCGCCATTGGTCAGGAAATGTCTTAGAGCTCCATATGTGGTTGAAAATGGCCAGAAGATAATTTATTGCACTTAGTGGAAGCTGTTTTAGAAATTCATAAGGGACCGTATCTGGGCCAGGACTAGATTTGCCACATTTGTCAAGTTCAGTAATTATTTCCTGTAGTTGAAAAGCATCGTTTAGATTATAGTTGGGTTCAGAGATGGCTTTCCTTAGATCAAAGGGTTCACTGGATTTCTTTGTATGGAGAAATTCGGGATCATAATTTTTGTCACTGGAGATCTCGGCAAATGTGTCAGCTAATTTATCAGCGATGTTTTGAGGTTTGTTTATGAAGGTTCCGTCAACAGAGTTTCTGAGGGAAGTAATGTAGAAATGATTATATTTGCCATTTATTCTTTGAAGTTTATTCCACATTTCCTTTTGTGGGGTTTGGGAACTTAGCGAGGAGACAAATGATAGCCATGAATTCTTTTTGCTGAGTTTAATTTCTTTTCGAGCGATTGCTCTATATTTCTGAATTTGGGCTTTATTTTCAGGTGTGGGTTTTCTTTTGTAGAGGTAGAAAGCATGATTCTTATTCTTAATAGCCTCATTACAAGTGTCATTCCACCAAGGTACTGTTTTCTTAAAGGAATTTGAGATTACTTTTGGATCACTCATGTCCGCAGATTTAACAAGAACTTCTGTGAAATCTTGAACAATGGTATTTATGTGCTTAGAAGGGAAATCAGTTGGAGGGGTTAAGTCTTTAAAGTGATTATTGACTGTCTGCCTAAAATTCGTCCAATCTTCCTTATTTAAGTTCCATTTAGAGTTGTTAATAAATGAGGAGTTGACAGAAGAATTTTCATTATTGATTAGTATCGGGAAATGGTCACTATTTCCTTGGAGTGTTGAATAAACAGACCAGTTGAAAAGGGTTGCTACGTCCAGTGTGCAGATGGTTTTGTCTATACTACTATATGTGCCGGGGCTATGTCAAAGCGAGTTGGAGTAGTAGAGTTCATTAGAATTAAATCAAATTCATCAAGTATCTTTTCTATCTCTTTTCCTCTTGCATCAGAGCTATGGCTACCCCATAACGTGTTGTGGCTGTTGAAGTCGCCTACTAGGATGAATGGTTTAGGTAGTTGGTGGATAAGGTTTCGTAGATCGTCACCTTGAAAGAAATAACTGTTTGGAATATAAACATTGCAGATACATAGAGAAGGTGGTAGATGGACTGAAATTGCTACAACTTCCAAATTAGTGCTAACAGTAATTTCTTAAGTAGCTACTCCTCCACTCGAATGATTCACATGAGTTCTATTTTTGTGGTAGACACTGTAGAGTCTTAGATTGGCAGCAAAGTCGTTCAGAAAGTTTGTTTCTTGGAGACAGATAACAGATGGTTGGTGTTTGTTTATTAGGAGTTGTAGATATTCTAAATTTGATCGATAACTCTTAAGATTCCATTGGAGTAATGTTGCCATAATAATGATCAAAAGCAGAACGAGGTTTATCTCCATTGTTATACCGGGAAGGAATTGTCGTCACTGGAATAGTCTGGCGTTACATTGATATGCGTTGGGTCTTCACTTTGACTGGCGGATTTCAGTAGTTTTTTTACTATTCGAGTGCTTTTGTTTTTTACGTTTTTATCGGTATAGTAAGGATAGATTTTTTGAAGGGCTTTAGCAAGACCTTCTATGTCTTGTGTGTAGTTTGAAGCAATTTCTGATATGTCCTTGGCGCCAACTGTATTTTCAAAGAAGGACTGGAGCTGTAGGTAGCTGAGGGGGAATATTGATGGGTCGGTTTCCAGAACTTGTTTTACTGGCAGGAGCATATCACTTATTGATTTTTGCGTGTCTGTCTTGGGTTTCTTGGAAGTGTGATTAGTCTTACGGTTTTCGATTTGTTCAGGAGAGGCCAGTATGGATTTGTTGCTATCAGGAGGATTTGGATTAGTTGTTTCACTGCTAGCTAGTGAAATTGGCCTTTTACATCTAGGAAAATTCAATGTTGTTGGGGTGGCGTGTGTTTCCATAGGTGATGCAATTTCTCTCTCAGTTTGAATTCTGGAAGAGGGAGGATCATTACAGACTTGGCTAAGTGCTAAGTCAGGGTTGGTCATTGAAGTGGCTTCTTGAGTAAGCCTATGTTTTGGGAGTGAGCTAGAAGAGCTAGAAGTACCGATGTCTGTTTTGGGGTTTTCGACCTATGACTTTTGTGAAATCTCTTGGAACTGAGGAAAATTATTCGAAGAGGGTTCATCTTTTGGAAGTGATACGTTGTTAGGACAATCTTTGGCCAGATGTCCTTCGGTATGGCAAAGAAAACAAGTGGGTGAGTCGGATGATAGGTAAATCCAGTAGTTTGTACCATCGTATTCGAGATGAAGGGATTCGGGGAGTTTATCAAAGTCTTCATTTTGAATGTACATTTGTCTTCGAAAGCTTAAAATGTGGGAGAATCCTGGAATTGACAAACCTGCTCTGATTGGGGTAATCCTAGACATGATTTTCACACCAAGTTTTAACAATTCCTCTTCAATAACATAGTTTGGGATCACAAGACAGACGTTGGATAATATAATACGCTTATTTTTTGTTAGAAGGGGTCGTATTTCCAGTGATACATTGTTTATTATGATCTTAGGGTTTGTCAATATCAGATCTTCGACATTTTTCTCATTAGAGAGAAAATGCATATCCTTCCGTTCGATATACGTGAAACAAACCGAATGTTGCTAGGGGTTGTAAGTTTACCCATAACTAGTATATAATCCTTAATACTGATCCCGTCATGAGATTCGATTGCAATAGCTTGTTCTTTGGAGGGGTACGACTGTATTGCAGCAGAATAGCTTAACCTTGAATTACGTTCGTTACTAGGCCTACTTGTGACGGTTGTCATTTGGTTACCTGATGCACTGTTAGAATGTGGAGGGTTATTTACGGTGTTGTTATTATTATTTGTTGGCTTGCATGGTGTCTGTTGAGGAAAAATATCATTGATTTTTTCATTAATTGAATTCGATAGATGCCGATCTCTATCAACAGAGGTGGCCATTTTTAGTGGGTCAACAAAGGGTTTTAGGTTATCTTTTAAGTTCTTCACTTCACACAAGGACCACGGAAATAATGTCAGATATCTTACTTAAAAGAATGTAGTAGGTATCTAAATATTTACATCTGATCACTCTTGCACTAATGTAACGATTACGAACCTCTATTATATACCAAAACTTGAGCAAGGTAATTACTCGCGAACATCATCAGTCACTGCCTTCTCGATTGTCTGTGTACACTATGTTGCTCGGATGTGTAGCGGCCTTATTTCATTCTTTATAGTCGATCTACATTATGGTGGCAATACATATGATTTGATTGATTTCTAAAATAAACTTAAATTACTCGAAGAATATTTGTGCATGAAAGTCAAAACGGTGCAACAAACAGATTTCTCATTACTCAGTAAACAGGTTGGGGAAATCAGTGGATAGTTTTTAACGAGTAATCTACGTATATATATGTGTGTGTGTGTTTGTGTGTGTGTGTGTGTGTGGGGGGGGGGGGGTGCCTGAAAATGGGCTGCACAACCTCGAGACCTCAGCCCTTTGGCTGAATGGTCAGCATAGTGGCCTCTTGTTCAGAGGGCCCCGGCTTCGATTTACGCCTTAGTAAGTGGTTTTAATCGTAAATGTTTAAGTTCCAGGGCTCGTGGACTGGTTGTTTGTGCGTTAGCAACGTTCTTGGGACTCATATACCACACGCATCCACACGCACACACACGCAAAATTTTATACGCCACAACAATAATACGCAGTTGCCTATATACGACAGATATTAGCCCACCCTCATCGTAGGGTCTGCATTTACAAGGGATGTATCAGACTAGAAATAGCCACACGAAATTATAATTATTTATGTATTTATTTATTTATTTATTATTATTATTATTATTATTATTATTATTATTATTATTATTATTATTATTATTATTATTATTATTATTATTATTATTATTATTGGTCGCCTCTGTGGTGTAGTGGTTAGCGTGATCAGCTGCCACCCCCGGAGGACCGGGTTCGATTCCCGGCTCTGCCACGAAATTTGAAAAGTGGTACGAGGGCTGGAACTGGGTCCACTCAGCCTCGGGAGGTCAACTGAATAGAGGTGGGTTCGAATCCCACCTCAGCCATCCTGGAAGTGGTTTTCCGTGGTATCCCAATTCTCCTCCAGGCGAATGCCGGGACGGTACCTAACTTAAGACCACGTCCGCTTCCTTTCCTCTTCCTTGCCTGTCCCATCCAATCTCCCCATCCCTCTACAAGGCCCCTGTTCAGCGTAGCAGGTGAGGCCGCCTGGGCGAGGTACTGGTCATTCCCCCAGTTGTATCCCCCGACCCAAAGTCTGAAGCTCCAGGACACTACCCATGAGGCGGTAGAGGTGGGATCCCTCGCTGAGTCCGAGGGAAAAGCCAACCCTGGAGGGTAAACAGATTAAGATAAGAAGATTATTATTATTATTATTATTATTATTATTATTATTATTATTATTATTATTATTATTATTATTATTATTATTATTATTATATTTACAGGTATTCTGTGGAGCACAAATGTGTAAGAAGGTGCAATCGTGAATGGGTGGACAGAGAAGAGATCGAAGTATAATTTAAAACTCTAAAATATGAAATTTTATTTATTTCCCTTTTTTCCAGACTTTAGACTTTGTTAAACAATAACAAAACAGGAGCTCGTTGACTCAAATACCAATAATGATTTTTAACCCTAAAACAAACAGGTACACAATAATTTGGAGAAAGAGTTTGGAGCTCTAAAGTTACATTGTCCGAAAGAGCATCGCTGCTCTATTCAATAAACTCTGTAGGAAACTGCTCTCCAATACTTATTACAATCAAGCCTCTCCAAGGCACAATCTAAATTTTACACTAGATCATATCACCACGAATTCACTCTCTTACGCGCTCGACAGTCCGATTTACACTTGAATATAAATAGTCAACATTTAACGGAGGCAACAAGTGCCCATTGTACATGGTTTTAGTGAAAAACGGAAAGGTTTATTATATCGTCCGTAAATCAAAATGCTATGCGGCGAACACTTGCACTCGTTTGAAATGTGGGCTTATGGCCCGAAGTTATCGAGGCTAAGCCTATACTACACAGGTGACTAGATGGAGAAAAGTTAAGTTTACATGTTACAAATCTCATGTTATGTTCCGTATTGAAATATACTTAAAGTCAAATAATAATATTAAATTATAAATTCCACCTGTTCAATAAATAAGCGATTCTTCATTTAAATTTAAGAAATAGTACTTAACATATTAGAATAGGGACATGTTTCACCCATAATGAGGGCATCATCAGCCTAAAAATCTCATACCTGAAAGGAAGATAGATCAGGATCCTGATTGTTCTTATACCTAAATAAGAGGGTACTCTTTTAGGTACAAATGTGTATAAAATGACTAGCAAGTAGAATATAGTAGTTATAAGTATTCTTATGACAACGTCTTATAATCAATTTAGTACTATTATTTGAAAATTTTAGTTACAAAAGACGAGATAAAGTTTAAATTTTACGAAATCATAGTCACCACACTACCAAGTTGAATGAGAATTAAAAGAGGGTGAACACTCTTTATTCTACAAGTTATAATAAAGTCCTTAGATTTGCTGGAAAATTTACATTGAAAAGACGAAAGGTTTATATTAAGAAATAATTTTGAAATCTTCCCTTCAAGTCAGCTTTCTGAGACTATCACATGATTAAATGATGTCTGCCATTACCTTGATCCGGTGGGAGTTCCGATGCCGGGAAAGGTTTTCCCCCCTGTCTCCATTACGAACACACTCGAAACCTCTTGACTGGATACTTCCAAAAGCCACTTAAAAATCATTTTAACACACAATAATCAAACATAGACAATTCATGCTTTAAGTATTCACTTAAATTTCCCTTATTAACATTGGCATCGGACTACCATGTTATTACTCTTGCTATCTTGCTTTTTTTTTTTTTTTTGCTATTGGCTTTACGTCGCACCGACACAGATATGTCTTATGGCGACGACGGGACAGGAAAGGGCTAGGACTGGGAAGGAAGTGGCCGCGGCCTTAACTAAGGTACAGCCTTAATTACCTGGTGTGAAAATGGGAAACCACGGAAAACCATCTTCACTCCTGCCGACAGTGGGGTTCGAACCTACTACCTCCCGAATACTGGATACTGGCCGCACTTAAGTGACTGCAGCTATCGATCTCGGTCTTGTTATCTTAATGAGCACAAGTTATTATTAACAGATCCAATTAACCATCATTGTCTTGAAAATGGAATTTACACATATATATTTTGCCGACCATCATACAACATAAGTTCAATATAACGGAGAGCTTAAATACCTCAGAACGTTGGCATATTTTCTTTCAAATGTTCTACTTATTTGTCCCTTAAGCACTCTACACTGAGGACTTCTTGTCTTTCTCCTTAATCATTCCACGTATCTCTCTCTTCTGGTGGTAAATTCATATGATTCCATCCATACTCACGGGGATACATATCGTCGCTGGGGTTTATCATACGACTCGTCATCCCTTACGATAATCAGGGAACATATATCATTCTTCTGAAACTGTTTGTTCAGTAATTAAACCATTCTATCTCCATAAACATGTTCTTAAAATTGACACCCGCAAATTATGCTCCATATTCACTGTTTCTATCACCTCACGATTATTTCTCAACACATTATTTAAACTTTGATCTCAATTACTTTATCAAATCCTTTAGTAAACAGATCGTTTTATCATTAACAAGTTCTAGGCTTTTTTATATCGGGGAAATTGAGATTATTATTAGGTTACTCCGGAATTTACAATTATTATTACAAAATATCTAACAACATTGGCCACATGACGTAACTGTTCAATCATGAAACGAAGAAATGGAACTGACGGTAAAGTAAATGGAATTGCACTTTGTTAACATTTAATCATAATTGTTAATGACCCATTTCTATCACTGAGTTTGAATAGATCAAAGGAATATCAAATTAACGTAGAATCTCCTAATATTATATTATATCATATCAAATTATTGCGTAATCTCCCAATATTTTAATCTTGACTGTATTTCTACATATAAACTTCATGAGCATTATTCACAAACGGATGACTACTAGCTTTCTTTCTGCATATTTAAAACTGCAGACAACATTCTTTAATTTCTGGAATTATATACTGTGTTGTTGTTGGAGTCTACTGTACGCAATCATTCATCTATCACTGCACCCAGATTACTGAACTGAATCCAAGTCGACAGTGGCGTTATTCATGATTATCTAGTGATCGCATACTTGGAGATTCACCTTCTAAACACACTAGTAACCCTCACTATAGATGAGCATATAAACGTAGCACAAATGTATTTATGTTATACTAATTTACACACGATGTAATCAATTCACTGTAGCATTCGTCTGGCTTAATCTAAAAGTCGACCGGCTGGAACTCAGAATTATGGCGGCTTTGTTGTTTACCACTCGTACAGCTGTCTTCGCCTTCTATTCTTTTCCTTTAAGTTAAGGACTGAGCTAGTGATTTTATGATTCTCAGCTGTGTGGGACACTTAAATACTCTGAGTCTAACTCCATCTGACCGTCTATTCACCTCGCACTTTTCTATACTGGAACAGATAATGTCAATGCGTACTGCACTCCCTTACTCATACTTTGAGCATGGCTAATTAAAGTGTTTGTAATCAACCTCCTAACGAAAATTGCGTATAAACGGCTGAAAAAATTGTTTCACACGTAGAATCATCGCAACACACTACCACTCTGCTGCACCGCAACAAGTGAATGCGTTTATGAAGACAAAACTGTGCTATTCGCTGGAGCTCTTTTGTCACATGTTTTCAATACAACCGAGTGCGAACAGTCGCACCATAATAATCACGCAAGGATCATCGTGAGAATGAACACCGAATAGACGTTCCCCAGTATATATTCTTTTCGGCCAGAACTACCCTCTTTCGCCAGGGAAGAAGCTCCTCTTCGTCATTATTTGCAGATCATTGATTCTGTCACAGGTGTAGAATGTATTGGAAGTGGAAAGTGTTTATTGAAGACTTTATTTGTAAACCTTCCGTAGTAGATATTATATGATCTCTGAATTGTGGTGATATAATGTTTTATTTGTATTCCATGTAACGACCTAACCTGTACAGTGTAATATTTTGGTAACATATGGTATTTGTGAATAGTAGATTTCATTTCTATATTTACAGGAACTGTCCAGAAAGATGTCACATGAATTTTTGAACAGGGTGTGTTGCCTTTTGTTGGTTATGTATTCTAGATAGTATTTTCTGACTATTCTGGAAATGGAAGATTCGCGATCGTACGTATTCGAGAAAGTATTTTAACATCGCGACTGAAGTGAGAGTTGTGATTGGTGAATCTGGGTAGCGATAGGTAGGCCCCTGCGTTCTGATTGGCTACTCCAAGGCCAGAGTTCCCTTTTTATAGAGAACGAGGCAGCATTTTGTGGTCTGTCTGTGGTCTGTGAGCGGTCTGTCTGGTTGTCAGAAGTTTTGACGTCGTCAGTGACGCCTCGCTACCGGGATGGGCCACTTTGGGGTAAGCACTCTTGATTTCCGTTCCACCTTAAATTTCCTGTAATGTTCGCTTGCTTTTTCATATACGAGTCTGCCCTAACCTCACCTAGATTCACCACTCAATGATTTCTGATGCCTTAGCCTTTCAGCTGGGCTTGCCTGTTTGTTTTCGAGGCATTCCCGTTCCTTGTTTCGCTAAACATGTAAATTGTAGTTTTATGTATTTACCTTGGGGTTTTGCCTCTAGTAGTTCCCTGTCACTTGATGTACGCCATAGTTTTGAAAGGTACTTTTAACTTCACTGTAAATTGCAACTGGATATTACTTTTATTCCTACCTTCTAAATTGTATTGAACAAACTGTTTGGTAACTAGATATATTGTATTTGCTTGACTCTTTGAACTTATAGGAAGCTATTGTCAAGGAACGTGTATTAATAATTGGTGTGTCTCAGCAGAACATGTAAGTTGTATTTTACTATAGTTATGTGTCGGTACCTTTCGCATGGCTGAATTTGTTCGGAATTCATTTGTAAAGTCCATTTGTAAATAATATTTTTTTGAAATTAAGGATGACGGTTGATTATTTCGGAAACTGCAACCTAAGCCATCTCCATGCCCTCAGTAGGTTCCCAGCTCTTTCCCATCTTCCTGGTTTATTGTCGTCTAGTTGGCCCTACTGATATTTACTAAGGTTGTTATCGGCGGAGCTCCGCGTAGTTTCAGCCGGTGTTTCACTAAGTGTGTAGTGGTTTTTGGTACTGTGTAAGTGCACTTTCTTTCCTCCCTTTCTGTGTTTAGTGTAGCCGCTGAAGTAACGGTTACAGATTCGAGGTCCACACTGAGGCATATTTCACATGCCAATATGCGCACAAACATGACAGGTTACTACATTCCACTTCTATCAGACCAAATATTAAGAAAATGATGTGATACAGCTTCCAGCGGAAACAGGCCGGAATGACCTCATTGGAAGTCACAGAGTCTTAACTTGGAAACCAAGGTGCAGTCCGACGCAATTGTTGAAATAAATCAAAATTCTTATTAATAACTTTCCTGGAGATGTAGAAATTCCATAATTAGAAGCGATTCTTGATAACTCGAATTAACCATTAACTATTCCCTGTAGTTTAAAATGTTTTGCATAGCCTAGGCGTGTGTCATCAGACAAGTGAATATCGGAATGTTCTGATTGTTTAGTATTCGAATTTGCTGGAAGAGTGTAATTGTGGAGTATCTTCGGATGCTGAAAGTAGGGCGATGGCATCTGCTAATTCTTCGATGCAGCATCGGTGTGGTTCGGTAACATTGGCCTCTTCTATAGATTATTCATCATTGATCAAAAGTCTGATAAGGACGTGTCCCTTTTTTATTTCGTGCAATATGCCTTCCAGATGTTTCGTTTCAATATTTTCAGAGAGATTCATTTCTGCGTTTATTCTTCGAAGTGCGATAGAGTTCCCCAATGAGGAATGCGTCTGTTTGTGGTGTTCGCATTCGTTTGCTAGATTTCGTGAACATTTTTGGTTCCACCATGGTACCGGCGCGCCTCAATAGGTGTTAGTGGGTATTCGTTGTGGGATCGCTTTGCGGCAGTTTTATGTATTCAGTTTATAAAGGTTTCGTACACTTTCCATGGATTAGTGTAATTATTTAGTGTGTAAACATTAGCCTCAATTTTATTTGGGTGTTTAGCGCAGTGTATCCTCTGTAGATTCCACATGGAAGTTGGTTTCAGCGGTGAGGTTATACATGGTTCGATAGATGTTATTCTCTGAGACAGAGGTTACACCCCATTGTGCAGTATAAGGACGCACATACAACTGAAACTTTGCAGACAATTATGGAGAACCAATAAGATTTATCGCAGATGATCGCTGTCCGTGTATTTGTGCTTAAGTTTTAGATCCATCATTTAGAAAATATAACTTCAAATATATCTAAAAGTGTTGTCCCGTATCCATCAGTTTTTTCGTATCCCAGACTGTGTACAATGCGTTAAAATCCCCACGAAATAAATAAGACTGCTAGAGTTGAATTGCACCCGCCCCCCTTTGGTCTTCGAACCTGGTGTATCTAAATATTTTCAACAAAAGGGAGAGACCAAAATTATAAGTACCATGTACGAATTTTATTAATGGTAGCAGAGGATTACAACTCAGTTACATGCCTACTTATGTTAGACTCGACCAGAGAAGACTATGAATAGTCGAGAGATATATAATTAAATTATAGTTACATATGAAGTGCTACCGTTCCAAAATTAAAGGGAATAATAAAAGATATGAGATTTATTTAAAACACACAAGGTAGGAAACAATAGACACATTCCAACTTAGTAGTAGGGTACAGGATAACAGGTACTCACACTCCTGCGTACAGGCTTAGGAGAGGTTAATGTAAACATACCACAGTAGTAGAGATGCTCGAAGAAATGGAGATTAGAAACGAAAACACTCTTAATCAAAGTTTATTATACCATCTCGAATGGGACGTATCTTCATAAACACAGGTGCAAGCACATGAGTAGAACACACTCGTCATTGCAAATTACGTCAACCACTGAGGAAGGGATATTAATACGAGTCGGTCGAAAAGTAATACATCCACACAAAATAATTAAAAACCGTTGTGACAGTATATCCAGTGGTCGCATACTTGGAGATACATCTTCTAAACACACTAGTAACCCTCACTATAGATAACATATAAATGTAGCACTAATGTATTTATATTATACTAATTTACACACGATGTAATCAGTTCACTGTAGCATTCATCTGTCTTAATCTAAAAGTCGACCGGCTG